>NC_133327.1:484128191-484757389 GCF_042186555.1 Aquarana catesbeiana | reverse complement strand
CTCTAGATCCAAAAAATGTATATTTTCTGTACTAACATTCCAGGTGAGGGAGATGTTTCGATCATTGACATTCATGGAGTTCAGTAAACCCATCAGACCTTCCATATCCCCTCTCCAAATAATTAAGAGATCGTCTATAAATCTCTTGTATAGTACGATATCTCCATTGTCATCCTTTAGGTTTTCCTCTTCCTCCCATTTGGCCATATAGAGATTAGCTACACTCGGGGCGAATTTGGCGCCCATCGCGACACCTTTCTTCTGTAAGTAGATCCTGTTATCGTACCAGAAAAAATTATTCTGTAAACAAAAATCTAACATTTCAAAAGAAAGAATGTAAGGTCCTCATCGATTGAATCTTCCTTATCCAAGGCCCATTTGACAGCATTCAGGGCACCCTCATGGTCGATGTTAGTATATAATGAGGCCACATCTCCTGTGGCCATAATTATATTCTCATGTGTAGCACATCCCCCAAGCAACTGCAAAGTATGCTTGGTATCCCTAAGATAGGCGTTGGTTTTCTTCACTAAGGGCTGTAGATGGATGTCTATATACTCTCCTAATCTGGAGGTAAGGGATCCAATACCGCTCACTATCGTCTTCCGGGTGGATTTAGGCTGTCCTTATGGATTTTGGGTAAGTAGTAGATTACAGGCATTTTACTGACCATAGGGACTAGGTATTTGGCTTCATGCTTGTTCAACAAGCCTTTATCGGTTCATATTTGATAATGCCCTCTAATGCACTTTTACACATCTTGGAGGGGTTATCCTTAAGGGGTTGATAAGTGTCCATGTCGCTCAGTATCCTTCCCATCTCATCTTTATATTGTTGTAGTGAGAGGACGACGACACCTCCCCCTTTGTCCGCCGGTCTAATCACTATGTCTTTCCTTTTCTCCAGTGAATCCATTCCTCTTTTAATATCTATATGTTCATACACTTTCTTAACCGGTAACTGTTCTAACTCCGAGGTAACCAATTTTTTGAATAAATCGACATATTTATTGTTGGATATATAGGGGTTAAACACTGAGTTATTTCTTAGGTTAGTGAACCTATGATCAGTGACAGCTCTCTCAACAGGATTGAGGGCATAATACTTTTTGATATTAAGTTTCCTGACCAATTTTTGTACACCAACATAGGTGTCGAATTTGTTGAGTCCTTTTTTAGGGGCATATTTGATTCCCTTATCTAAAACTAGTAGTTCCTCCCTTGATAGTTCTGCTCCGCTCAGATTATAGATTCCCCGTCCTAGTCTTCCCGCCTTCTTTTTCTGTTGAACTCTTCGTCCAGCTCTCCCTCCTCTCTTCCTGGATTTCGTACTTCTCGGGAGGGTCCTCCCCTGGTCCCCCCTAAAAAAGATTCATCCAGAAAATTGTCATTGTCGCTCAAAGGCTGGAAGCTATTAGCCACAGGTACCCCATAGTGGTCCTGCTGATGTGTTTCATATCTAACTCTCTGCGGTTTAGGGGAATAGTAAACTCCACCTCTACGTGCATCTTCTCTTGTATGTGTGGGGTGTCCCCTAAAAGGAGGTTGATACGGTAAGGGGCCCCTATAAGGTGCACGATTTCCTCTCTGGGGTGTATTCTGCTGATTCCCATAACTCCTATAATGATGATATGGAGTACTGTGTTGGTATCCATATGGCCTTTGATGGCCATATGAGTACTGTTGACCATTTCTATAGTGAGGGGCAGGATTCGGAGGATAATCCAAATCAAGATGCTCCCTCTCCCTATAGCCATTATCTTGATAAGCGGGTGCCTCATATCTCCAATTCCCATTGTTGGGCGGCGGGCTATTTCTCCCCTCATTATTAGGTCGCCTCGACAGATTTTGTTGCGATTTTCTAGGGGGTTGGCGATAAGGCGTATGAGGTAACACCTCCTCCTGACGTTGCGGTGGAAACCCTCTGTTACCTGGTCTGTTGCTCTGTTGCTGTGAATGAGACTGACCCTGTGGTTGTGGTACCCTATTGGTAACTGTCCCCATCTGTGAATGGGGGTTAACCACAGTGGTGGACGCCAATGTTGATTGCCAACGAAAGGACTTGTTTATTTTGATAGTCTTCGAAGTCCCTTTGGTACTTCTTCTTCTTTACATTTTTATTTTCCGTGTCTTTCTTCTGCATACTCCTCTGTAGCTCCCCCATGAGTTTAGTGTATTCAGGGTGATTAATAAGGGAGCTAAGTTTATCCCTAATATCCTTAATTTGGTTCTCCAAAAGATCTAGTTTACGCTGTTTTCTCTTCATAAGGAATTCCATAATCTCCCTTCCCTTACCCACAAAAAACGCATACCACTCCTCCACATCATCCACCCCTAGTAAGCCATCATTAATGGGAACATCCCATCGTAACTTCCTAGGGATCAGACCATCCTTTAAATATTTTCTCATGGTGGACATGTCCCACCATATATTACTCTTTTTATCCATGCAGTGTCCTAATTTCCTAAAAAGCTGCGTAATATCATTCTCATTCGTGTTGGTAATGGAGAAAAGATCCTCCAGATCAATTTCTTTGTTCTCAAAAAAGGCAAAAGGATCCATCAGGCTACTAGCAAGAATATGAAAATTTGGGAAACAAAATATATATGAAACCCTGCGAGCCACTTACGGATAAATGCCTACAAAATAATAAGTGAACAGTGGAGACCAGCTGCAAACACTCAGTCACGTTCCATATTCGTGCAAAGTATTAAATAAAAAAACAATGTGTCTGCGCTAGAAAAAATCGCTGCACTCAAAGTGCAGTACCCCTAGGTGCTAAAGTATAAAGTGCACAGTGCTATGTGAAACACAGCAAGTGAGTGATCAAACAAAACAACATATCCATTAAAATATCAAAATAAAATACAAGAGGATATAACAAACAGTGAATAAATGAAGTCCAAAAACGTGTATATCCAATGATATAAAAGTGCCCAAATAAATTAGTCCAAAAATTTGGTGAATTTCACATATCCTATCTTCCAAACTGTGCCACCAAAAAACATGCTGTGGTGTCTTCCAGCCGCCCCCACAGGTGTATATGCTCACCTTCCTGTGTGTGACACAGCGATTAGACTATGTCAAACAAAGCCTTGGAGCCACTCCTGTGCTCATTAGGAACCAGCTGTGCAGACTTCCAATGTTCTCAAGTGGAGATGGTTTATGCAAGAGAAAAAAACTCCATAGCGCAATATGTAGGTATAAAGGATTTTAAAATAATCAGCTCCCCTCACATATATGTGCATGTGTAAAACTACCCCTAAGTGCTAAAGTATAAAGTGCACAGTGCTATGTGAAACACAGCAAGTGAGTGATCAAACAAAACAACATATCAATTAAAATATCAAAATAAAATACAAGAGGACTAATTTATTTGGGCACTTTTATATCATTGGATATACACGTTTTTGGACTTCATTTATTCACTGTTTGTTATATCCTCTTGTATTTTATTTTGATATTTTAATGGATATGTTGTTTTGTTTGATCACTCACTTGCTGTGTTTCACATAGCACTGTGCACTTTATACTTTAGCACCTAGGGGTACTGCACTTTGAGTGCAGCGATTTTTTCTAGCGCAGACACATTGTTTTTTTATTTTAATACTTTGCACGAATATGGAACGTGACTGAGTGTTTGCAGCTGGTCTCCACTGTTCACTTATTATTTTGTAGGCATTTATCCGTAAGTGGCTCGCAGGGTTTCATATATATTTTGTTTCCCCAAATTTTCATATTCTTGCTAGTAGCCTGATGGATCCTTTTGCCTTTTTTGAGAACAAAGAAATTGATCTGGAGGATCTTTTCTCCATTACCAACACGAATGAGAATGATATTACGCAGCTTTTTAGGAAATTAGGACACTGCATGGATAAAAAGAGTAATATATGGTGGGACATGTCCACCATGAGAAAATATTTAAAGGATGGTCTGATCCCTAGGAAGTTACGATGGGATGTTCCCATTAATGATGGCTTACTAGGGGTGGATGATGTGGAGGAGTGGTATGCGTTTTTTGTGGGTAAGGGAAGGGAGATTATGGAATTCCTTATGAAGAGAAAACAGCGTAAACTAGATCTTTTGGAGAACCAAATTAAGGATATTAGGGATAAACTTAGCTCCCTTATTAATCACCCTGAATACACTAAACTCATGGGGGAGCTACAGAGGAGTATGCAGAAGAAAGACACGGAAAATAAAAATGTAAAGAAGAAGAAGTACCAAAGGGACTTCGAAGACTATCAAAATAAACAAGTCTTTCGTTGGCAATCAACATTGGCGTCCACCACTGTGGTTAACCCCCATTCACAGATGGGGACAGTTACCAATAGGGTACCACAACCACAGGGTCAGTCTCATTCACAGCAACAGAGCAACAGACCAGGTAACAGAGGGTTTCCACCGCAACGTCAGGAGGAGGTGTTACCTCATACGCCTTATCGCCAACCCCCTAGAAAATCGCAACAAAATCTGTCGAGGCGACCTAATAATGAGGGGAGAAATGGCCCGCCGCCCAACAATGGGAATTGGAGATATGAGGCACCCGCTTATCAAGATAATGGCTATAGGGAGAGGGAGCATCTTGATTTGGATTATCCTCCGAATCCTGCCCCTCACTATAGAAATGGTCAACAGTACTCATATGGCCATCAAAGGCCATATGGATACCAACACAGTACTCCATATCATCATTATAGGAGTTATGGGAATCAGCAGAATACACCCCAGAGAGGAAATCGTGCACCTTATAGGGGCCCCTTACCGTATCAACCTCCTTTTAGGGGACACCCCACACATACAAGAGAAGATGCACGTAGAGGTGGAGTTTACTATTCCCCTAAACCGCAGAGAGTTAGATATGAAACACATCAGCAGGACCACTATGGGGTACCTGTGGCTAATAGCTTCCAGCCTTTGAGCGACAATGACAATTTTCTGGATGAATCTTTTTTAGGGGGGACCAGGGGAGGACCCTCCCGAGAAGTACGAAATCCAGGAAGAGAGGAGGGAGAGCTGGACGAAGAGTTCAACAGAAAAAGAAGGCGGGAAGACTAGGACGGGGAATCTATAATCTGAGCGGAGCAGAACTATCAAGGGAGGAACTACTAGTTTTAGATAAGGGAATCAAATATGCCCCTAAAAAAGGACTCAACAAATTCGACACCTATGTTGGTGTACAAAAATTGGTCAGGAAACTTAATATCAAAAAGTATTATGCCCTCAATCCTGTTGAGAGAGCTGTCACTGATCATAGGTTCACTAACCTAAGAAATAACTCAGTGTTTAACCCCTATATATCCAACAATAAATATGTCGATTTATTCAAAAAATTGGTTACCTCGGAGTTAGAACAGTTACCGGTTAAGAAAGTGTATGAACATATAGATATTAAAAGAGGAATGGATTCACTGGAGAAAAGGAAAGACATAGTGATTAGACCGGCGGACAAAGGGGGAGGTGTCGTCGTCCTCTCACTACAACAATATAAAGATGAGATGGGAAGGATACTGAGCGACATGGACACTTATCAACCCCTTAAGGATAACCCCTCCAAGATGTGTAAAAGTGCATTAGAGGGCATTATCAAATATGGAACCGATAAAGGCTTGTTGAACAAGCATGAAGCCAAATACCTAGTCCCTATGGTCAGTAAAATGCCTGTAATCTACTACTTACCCAAAATCCATAAGGACAGCCTAAATCCACCCGGAAGACCGATAGTGAGCGGTATTGGATCCCTTACCTCCAGATTAGGAGAGTATATAGACATCCATCTACAGCCCTTAGTGAAGAAAACCAACGCCTATCTTAGGGATACCAAGCATACTTTGCAGTTGCTTGGGGGATGTGCTACACATGAGAATATAATTATGGCCACAGGAGATGTGGCTCATTATATACTAACATCGACCATGAGGGTGCCCTGAATGCTGTCAAATGGGCCTTGGATAAGGAAGATTCAATCGATGAGGACCTTACATTCTTTCTTTTGAAATGTTTAGATTTTTGTTTACAGAATAATTTTTTTCTGGTACGATAACAGGATCTACTTACAGAAGAAAGGTGTCGCGATGGGCGCCAAATTCGCCCCGAGTGTAGCTAATCTCTATATGGCCAAATGGGAGGAAGAGGAAAACCTAAAGGATGACAATGGAGATATCGTACTATACAAGAGATTTATAGACGATCTCTTAATTATTTGGAGAGGGGATATGGAAGGTCTGATGGGTTTACTGAACTCCATGAATGTCAATGATCGAAACATCTCCCTCACCTGGAATGTTAGTACAGAAAATATACATTTTTTGGATCTAGAGATCTCCAACACCAATGAGGGTATCATCACCAAATCCTTCTTCAAAGCTACGGACCGGAATTCGTATATTCCGGTTACGAGTTGTCATCATAAACCCTGGTTAAAAAACATCCCGAGTGGACAATATATGAGGATGCGAAGGAATTGCACCAGGATGGTTGATTATGAGACCCAGTCAGAGAGGTTGAGTACCATGTTCTTGGAGAAGGGATATCAGAAGGAGTTTTTGGAGAAAGAAAGAAGTAGAATTGGCAACATGAGTAGGGCGGATCTTCTAAAAGATGCTATCAAAGTAACCGGTAATGATGTTCATGAGGGTATTAGTGTAATACTTGATTATTCAGCACAAAGTTATGAAGTAAGGAGGATCATATGTAAATATTGGAGTGTGTTGAAACAGGACACCCAGCTCAAAGATGTTCTCCCGGATAAACCGAAATTTGTTTTTAAGAGAGCTCCTAGCTTGCGGGATAGGCTGATACATAATGTGGTAGATCCCCCCCCTCCAAAACCTAAAATGTTTTTGGACCTAGAAGGGTTCCATAGCTGCGGCAGGTGTTACAGTTGCAGGAGGATCCCGGACAACACTAGGAGGTTAAAGGAATTCTCGAACCCTAGAAACAACTTTTCATATAAGATTAGGGATTTTATATCTTGTGATACAGTAGGGGTGGTCTATGCCTTAAAGTGCCCATGTAACCTGTTGTATGTGGGGCGCACCACCAGGGCCCTTAAAGATCGCATAGAAGAACATGTGAGGCACATATGCAATGGGTCCGATAAACATGGTTTATATGTGCATTTTAAGAGGGTACACAACCAAAGTACCGTAGGCATGAAGTTTTGGGGGATTGAGGCGCCCAAACGCCACTGGAGGGGTTCGAATTTTGTCAGAGAGATAAGCAAAAGGGAATCCTGGTGGATACACCAGCTTGGGTCTTTGGTCCCTGGAGGATTGAATAGAGATTTCGATTTGAGATGTTTTCTTAGTAACTATTGATACTGTTTGCTTTGGCGATATACCTTTTACCATTTCTGTTCTTTCTCGTTTTGAGTTGAAAGGGATGCCTTATCTATTGGGCTCAG
The DNA here is from genome assembly GCF_042186555.1 of Aquarana catesbeiana. Lineage (NCBI taxonomy): Eukaryota > Metazoa > Chordata > Amphibia > Anura > Ranidae > Aquarana > Aquarana catesbeiana. Next base: position 484,749,984 of record NC_133327.1, on the reverse strand, counting down.
CTAGGGCATCCACTATAGATTGTATACTGTGATGTTCCCCTTGATAGTTCAATTACCTCCCCACAGTGATTCTATGTTGGGTGTATAAATTTTATCCATTTTGGAATATTTTTTTAAATAGATTTTTTAGATTAATATCTTAAAAAGAATTTTTTTATGATTTTTTATGTGATTCAAATATTTTTAATAACAATTTTTTATAATAAAGTATGTCATGTTTGTTTTTAATATTTTAGTAATATTTAATTTTAAGTTGGTTGATCCAATCTTGGGGTCGATTAATCATATATGGAATGCTGTACGTTTGTTTATTATGTGATATTTTATCGTTTGCGGCGATCTAAACGTGTGTGGTGTGTGGCGGTGCTCTCTTTGCGAGACCGCTCCGTCCTGTATAATATTATTATATTAAGATAGAATACATGGTTATATATCATTGTAGATTATTTTTATGCACAACATCTGATTAGATCATTTATTGTGAGATCCTGCTATTAATAGTACACATTCTGCTATTTAGCAGATTTGTAGTCTCAGGGAAAATGGCCGCTGTAGTTACCTTTACTGCCCATTAGGATTTACATCTGTGATCCTAGGCAAAATGGCTGCCATGATTGACACGGCTGGTGTCAGCCTGATCCATGGCCTAAGGGAAAATGGCCGCTATAGACACAGATGTGTCTGCGGTCTTAGGCAAAATGGCCGCTGGAGTTATATATATTCACTCTGGAGCTCTCGTCCAATCAGATTCCCCCTGAAGAAGGCACGTGGTCCCGGTGCCGAACACGCGTAGGGGAGGGGCCTGGACGGAGCTGTCAGCAGAGAGAGAGCAGGAGATTTTCGTTACACACGCCGCACCGCACACCACACCGAGAGATTGACCGTTTTATGCTTGTTAAGGATGGTGCACTCACGCACCCACAATATGTGAGTACCCCAGTGAGGGGAGCTGATTATTTGATTAAAATCCTTTATACCTACATATTGCGCTATGGAGTTTTTTTCTCTTGCATAAACCATCTCCACTTGAGAACATTGGAAGTCTGCACAGCTGGTTCCTAATGAGCACAGGAGTGGCTCCAAGGCTTTGTTTGACATAGTCTAATCGCTGTGTCACACACAGGAAGGTGAGCATATACACCTGTGGGGGCGGCTGGAAGACACCACAGCATGTTTTTTGGTGGCACAGTTTGGAAGATAGGATATGTGAAATTCACCAAATTTTTGGACTAATTTATTTGGGCACTTTTATATCATTGGATATACACGTTTTTGGACTTCATTTATTCACTGTTTGTTATATCCTCTTGTATTTTATTTTGATATTTTAATTGATATGTTGTTTTGTTTGATCACTCACTTGCTGTGTTTCACATAGCACTGTGCACTTTATACTTTAGCACTTAGGGGTAGTTTTACACATGCACATATATGTGAGGGGAGCTGATTATTTTAAAATCCTTTATACCTACATATTGCGCTATGGAGTTTTTTTCTCTTGCATAAACCATCTCCACTTGAGAACATTGGAAGTCTGCACAGCTGGTTCCTAATGAGCACAGGAGTGGCTCCAAGGCTTTGTTTGACATAGTCTAATCGCTGTGTCACACACAGGAAGGTGAGCATATACACCTGTGGGGGCGGCTGGAAGACACCACAGCATGTTTTTTGGTGGCACAGTTTGGAAGATAGGATATGTGAAATTCACCAAATTTTTGGACTAATTTATTTGGGCACTTTTATATCATTGGATATACACGTTTTTGGACTTCATTTATTCACTGTTTGTTATATCCTCTTGTATTTTATTTTGATATTTTAATGGATATGTTGTTTTGTTTGATCACTCACTTGCTGTGTTTCACATAGCACTGTGCACTTTATACTTTAGCACCTAGGGGTACTGCACTTTGAGTGCAGCGATTTTTTCTAGCGCAGACACATTGTTTTTTTATTTTAATACTTTGCACGAATATGGAACGTGACTGAGTGTTTGCAGCTGGTCTCCACTGTTCACTTATTATTTTGTAGGCATTTATCCGTAAGTGGCTCGCAGGGTTTCATATATATTTTGTTTCCCAAATTTTCATATTCTTGCTAGTAGCCTGATGGATCCTTTTGCCTTTTTTGAGAACAAAGAAATTGATCTGGAGGATCTTTTCTCCATTACCAACACGAATGAGAATGATATTACGCAGCTTTTTAGGAAATTAGGACACTGCATGGATAAAAAGAGTAATATATGGTGGGACATGTCCACCATGAGAAAATATTTAAAGGATGGTCTGATCCCTAGGAAGTTACGATGGGATGTTCCCATTAATGATGGCTTACTAGGGGTGGATGATGTGGAGGAGTGGTATGCGTTTTTTGTGGGTAAGGGAAGGGAGATTATGGAATTCCTTATGAAGAGAAAACAGCGTAAACTAGATCTTTTGGAGAACCAAATTAAGGATATTAGGGATAAACTTAGCTCCCTTATTAATCACCCTGAATACACTAAACTCATGGGGGAGCTACAGAGGAGTATGCAGAAGAAAGACACGGAAAATAAAAATGTAAAGAAGAAGAAGTACCAAAGGGACTTCGAAGACTATCAAAATAAACAAGTCTTTCGTTGGCAATCAACATTGGCGTCCACCACTGTGGTTAACCCCCATTCACAGATGGGGACAGTTACCAATAGGGTACCACAACCACAGGGTCAGTCTCATTCACAGCAACAGAGCAACAGACCAGGTAACAGAGGGTTTCCACCGCAACGTCAGGAGGAGGTGTTACCTCATACGCCTTATCGCCAACCCCCTAGAAAATCGCAACAAAATCTGTCGAGGCGACCTAATAATGAGGGGAGAAATGGCCCGCCGCCCAACAATGGGAATTGGAGATATGAGGCACCCGCTTATCAAGATAATGGCTATAGGGAGAGGGAGCATCTTGATTTGGATTATCCTCCGAATCCTGCCCCTCACTATAGAAATGGTCAACAGTACTCATATGGCCATCAAAGGCCATATGGATACCAACACAGTACTCCATATCATCATTATAGGAGTTATGGGAATCAGCAGAATACACCCCAGAGAGGAAATCGTGCACCTTATAGGGGCCCCTTACCGTATCAACCTCCTTTTAGGGGACACCCCACACATACAAGAGAAGATGCACGTAGAGGTGGAGTTTACTATTCCCCTAAACCGCAGAGAGTTAGATATGAAACACATCAGCAGGACCACTATGGGGTACCTGTGGCTAATAGCTTCCAGCCTTTGAGCGACAATGACAATTTTCTGGATGAATCTTTTTTAGGGGGGACCAGGGGAGGACCCTCCCGAGAAGTACGAAATCCAGGAAGAGAGGAGGGAGAGCTGGACGAAGAGTTCAACAGAAAAAGAAGGCGGGAAGACTAGGACGGGGAATCTATAATCTGAGCGGAGCAGAACTATCAAGGGAGGAACTACTAGTTTTAGATAAGGGAATCAAATATGCCCCTAAAAAAGGACTCAACAAATTCGACACCTATGTTGGTGTACAAAAATTGGTCAGGAAACTTAATATCAAAAAGTATTATGCCCTCAATCCTGTTGAGAGAGCTGTCACTGATCATAGGTTCACTAACCTAAGAAATAACTCAGTGTTTAACCCCTATATATCCAACAATAAATATGTCGATTTATTCAAAAAATTGGTTACCTCGGAGTTAGAACAGTTACCGGTTAAGAAAGTGTATGAACATATAGATATTAAAAGAGGAATGGATTCACTGGAGAAAAGGAAAGACATAGTGATTAGACCGGCGGACAAAGGGGGAGGTGTCGTCGTCCTCTCACTACAACAATATAAAGATGAGATGGGAAGGATACTGAGCGACATGGACACTTATCAACCCCTTAAGGATAACCCCTCCAAGATGTGTAAAAGTGCATTAGAGGGCATTATCAAATATGGAACCGATAAAGGCTTGTTGAACAAGCATGAAGCCAAATACCTAGTCCCTATGGTCAGTAAAATGCCTGTAATCTACTACTTACCCAAAATCCATAAGGACAGCCTAAATCCACCCGGAAGACCGATAGTGAGCGGTATTGGATCCCTTACCTCCAGATTAGGAGAGTATATAGACATCCATCTACAGCCCTTAGTGAAGAAAACCAACGCCTATCTTAGGGATACCAAGCATACTTTGCAGTTGCTTGGGGGATGTGCTACACATGAGAATATAATTATGGCCACAGGAGATGTGGCCTCATTATATACTAACATCGACCATGAGGGTGCCCTGAATGCTGTCAAATGGGCCTTGGATAAGGAAGATTCAATCGATGAGGACCTTACATTCTTTCTTTTGAAATGTTTAGATTTTTGTTTACAGAATAATTTTTTCTGGTACGATAACAGGATCTACTTACAGAAGAAAGGTGTCGCGATGGGCGCCAAATTCGCCCCGAGTGTAGCTAATCTCTATATGGCCAAATGGGAGGAAGAGGAAAACCTAAAGGATGACAATGGAGATATCGTACTATACAAGAGATTTATAGACGATCTCTTAATTATTTGGAGAGGGGATATGGAAGGTCTGATGGGTTTACTGAACTCCATGAATGTCAATGATCGAAACATCTCCCTCACCTGGAATGTTAGTACAGAAAATATACATTTTTTGGATCTAGAGATCTCCAACACCAATGAGGGTATCATCACCAAATCCTTCTTCAAAGCTACGGACCGGAATTCGTATATTCCGGTTACGAGTTGTCATCATAAACCCTGGTTAAAAAACATCCCGAGTGGACAATATATGAGGATGCGAAGGAATTGCACCAGGATGGTTGATTATGAGACCCAGTCAGAGAGGTTGAGTACCATGTTCTTGGAGAAGGGATATCAGAAGGAGTTTTTGGAGAAAGAAAGAAGTAGAATTGGCAACATGAGTAGGGCGGATCTTCTAAAAGATGCTATCAAAGTAACCGGTAATGATGTTCATGAGGGTATTAGTGTAATACTTGATTATTCAGCACAAAGTTATGAAGTAAGGAGGATCATATGTAAATATTGGAGTGTGTTGAAACAGGACACCCAGCTCAAAGATGTTCTCCCGGATAAACCGAAATTTGTTTTTAAGAGAGCTCCTAGCTTGCGGGATAGGCTGATACATAATGTGGTAGATCCCCCCCCTCCAAAACCTAAAATGTTTTTGGACCTAGAAGGGTTCCATAGCTGCGGCAGGTGTTACAGTTGCAGGAGGATCCCGGACAACACTAGGAGGTTAAAGGAATTCTCGAACCCTAGAAACAACTTTTCATATAAGATTAGGGATTTTATATCTTGTGATACAGTAGGGGTGGTCTATGCCTTAAAGTGCCCATGTAACCTGTTGTATGTGGGGCGCACCACCAGGGCCCTTAAAGATCGCATAGAAGAACATGTGAGGCACATATGCAATGGGTCCGATAAACATGGTTTATATGTGCATTTTAAGAGGGTACACAACCAAAGTACCGTAGGCATGAAGTTTTGGGGGATTGAGGCGCCCAAACGCCACTGGAGGGGTTCGAATTTTGTCAGAGAGATAAGCAAAAGGGAATCCTGGTGGATACACCAGCTTGGGTCTTTGGTCCCTGGAGGATTGAATAGAGATTTCGATTTGAGATGTTTTCTTAGTAACTATTGATACTGTTTGCTTTGGCGATATACCTTTTACCATTTCTGTTCTTTCTCGTTTTGAGTTGAAAGGGATGCCTTATCTATTGGGCTCAGCTAGGGCATCCACTATAGATTGTATACTGTGATGTTCCCCTTGATAGTTCAATTACCTCCCCACAGTGATTCTATGTTGGGTGTATAAATTTTATCCATTTTGGAATATTTTTTTAAATAGATTTTTTAGATTAATATCTTAAAAAGAATTTTTTTATGATTTTTTATGTGATTCAAATATTTTTAATAACAATTTTTTATAATAAAGTATGTCATGTTTGTTTTTAATATTTTAGTAATATTTAATTTTAAGTTGGTTGATCCAATCTTGGGGTCGATTAATCATATATGGAATGCTGTACGTTTGTTTATTATGTGATATTTTATCGTTTGCGGCGATCTAAACGTGTGTGGTGTGTGGCGGTGCTCTCTTTGCGAGACCGCTCTGTCCTGTATAATATTATTATATTAAGATAGAATACATGGTTATATATCATTGTAGATTATTTTTATGCACAACATCTGATTAGATCATTTATTGTGAGATCCTGCTATTAATAGTACACATTCTGCTATTTAGCAGATTTGTAGTCTCAGGGAAAATGGCCGCTGTAGTTACCTTTACTGCCCATTAGGTTTTACATCTGTGATCCTAGGCAAAATGGCTGCCATGATTGACACGGCTGGTGTCAGCCTGATCCATGGCCTAAGGGAAAATGGCCGCTATAGACACAGATGTGTCTGCGGTCTTAGGCAAAATGGCCGCTGGAGTTATATATATTCACTCTGGAGCTCTCGTCCAATCAGATTCCCCCTGAAGAAGGCACGTGGTCCCGGTGCCGAACACGCGTAGGGGAGGGGCCTGGACGGAGCTGTCAGCAGAGAGAGAGCAGGAGATTTTCGTTACACACGCCGCACCGCACACCACACCGAGAGATTGACCGTTTTATGCTTGTTAAGGATGGTGCACTCACGCACCCACAATATGTGAGTACCCCAGTGAGGGGAGCTGATTATTTGATTAAAATCCTTTATACCTACATATTGCGCTATGGAGTTTTTTTCTCTTGCATAAACCATCTCCACTTGAGAACATTGGAAGTCTGCACAGCTGGTTCCTAATGAGCACAGGAGTGGCTCCAAGGCTTTGTTTGACATAGTCTAATCGCTGTGTCACACACAGGAAGGTGAGCATATACACCTGTGGGGGCGGCTGGAAGACACCACAGCATGTTTTTTGGTGGCACAGTTTGGAAGATAGGATATGTGAAATTCACCAAATTTTTGGACTAATTTATTTGGGCACTTTTATATCATTGGATATACACGTTTTTGGACTTCATTTATTCACTGTTTGTTATATCCTCTTGTATTTTATTTTGATATTTTAATTGATATGTTGTTTTGTTTGATCACTCACTTGCTGTGTTTCACATAGCACTGTGCACTTTATACTTTAGCACTTAGGGGTAGTTTTACACATGCACATATATGTGAGGGGAGCTGATTATTTTAAAATCCTTTATACCTACATATTGCGCTATGGAGTTTTTTTCTCTTGCATAAACCATCTCCACTTGAGAACATTGGAAGTCTGCACAGCTGGTTCCTAATGAGCACAGGAGTGGCTCCAAGGCTTTGTTTGACATAGTCTAATCGCTGTGTCACACACAGGAAGGTGAGCATATACACCTGTGGGGGCGGCTGGAAGACACCACAGCATGTTTTTTGGTGGCACAGTTTGGAAGATAGGATATGTGAAATTCACCAAATTTTTGGACTAATTTATTTGGGCACTTTTATATCATTGGATATACACGTTTTTGGACTTCATTTATTCACTGTTTGTTATATCCTCTTGTATTTTATTTTGATATTTTAATGGATATGTTGTTTTGTTTGATCACTCACTTGCTGTGTTTCACATAGCACTGTGCACTTTATACTTTAGCACCTAGGGGTACTGCACTTTGAGTGCAGCGATTTTTTCTAGCGCAGACACATTGTTTTTTTATTTTAATACTTTGCACGAATATGGAACGTGACTGAGTGTTTGCAGCTGGTCTCCACTGTTCACTTATTATTTTGTAGGCATTTATCCGTAAGTGGCTCGCAGGGTTTCATATATATTTTGTTTCAAAATCACCAAGAATGTGGATGGCTTGGGGGGGCGGAGCCAGCGAGCGGCATGTGAGGAGCCTGAGAACGGAGCTCCGTTAGCAGACAGCAGATCCTGCAGTGATCCTGGGCTAAAGACACCCGCTTTTTTCTCAGGAGGTGGGGGATGAGTTCGGGGACACCCCGGGAGTCTCCGGGGATGGTGAAATACGCCCCCCCTGGCCAAAATCGACCGGAGAACGGCTGGCGAAATATGCCTGGGGCTCGCAAAATGGCGCCGGCACACAGGAGGAGGACGAATGGCCGCCGCTTCACAGGACTGAGGATCCTTCACAGCAGGCGTCTCCTCAGCAAGACAGGGTGAGTCCTAAACCCCAGCGGGCTGATGTGCTGAAGAGGGGGAGATCCCTAGACAGGCTGAGAGACTCTAGGGACAAAGCTGACAGAGCGGTGGAGGGGGGAGGGGAGCCATCCCTAACACAAATCATGGATGCCATACAGGGATGTCAGAGCAAGTTAATAAACCACTTTGAGGAGCTGAAGGTAGAATTCTCCTTCATGAAGCATGACATGCAAAAACTAAGAGAAAAGGCACAGATCACGGATCGCCGCCTTACTTCAGTGGAAGATGTATTCAGACCATTAGATACTGCAGCACAAGTGACTAAGAAGACACTGTCTGAACATACATTAAAGATGGCTGATATGGAAGATCGTATGAGAAGGAACAATATTAGGCTGGTGGGGTTCCCGGAAGGGGTGGAAGGGAGGCATCCTGAAGAATTCCTTGAGAAGTGGTTGTTGGAGCATATGCCTTCTAATACCTTTACAAATATGTTTGCCATTGAAAGGGCACACCGCATTCCAGGACGGGCACCTCCAAAGGGAGCCCCCCCTAGATCATTGATTGCAAAGGTACTGCACTTCTGTGAAGAGCCTCCAGGAAGGCTACACAAGGCTGGAAGAACAAGTCCAGGTCCTGTCAGCTCCAACCCGTCCACAAGCTGCTTCATCGGCCGGAGCGCCATCTGCGCCCTCAGTAGTTATGCTACCTCCAGAGTCTAAGGTACCCATACCCGAAAGATTTGCTGGGGACCGCAGTAAATTTCGTGCCTTCCGCAATGCCTGCGAGCTATACTTTGCCCTGCAACCTCGCACTTTTTCCTTGGAGGCGACCAAGGTGGGCTTTGTGATCTCCCTCTTGTCTAGTGAACCACAGACCTGGGCTCACCGCCTCCTGGAACAGAAGTCTGGAGCACTGGACGACCTTGATGCCTTTTTCACCGTCATGTCCCAGTTGTATGAGGATCCTCAGGTAACAGCGACTGCCGAAGCCGCCCTGCACGCCCTTCAACAGGGGCGTAGAGCCGCAGAGGACTATGTGGTGGAATTTAGGCGGTGGAGTTCCGACACTGGTTGGAATGATGCGGCTTTACGTTATCAATTCCGCATGGGGTTGTCTGATCCCCTGAAGGACGAGTTAGCACGGGTCGGTGTACCCCAAACCTTGGATGAACTCATCAATCTGGCTATTCAGATCGACCGACGCCTCAGAGAGCGTCGCTCCGAGAGGTCTACCAGCCAATTCCGCCCTACCTGGATGCTACCCAAGGTTCCAAGCTCTCCCAGCCAGTCCTTCCCGGCACCGGCCATATCAGTTCCAGACACCTCCGAACCAATGTAACTCGGGCTATTCCGCCCTTCTCTCGATCCAGAAGAACGCCAACGCCGAAGAGTTAACAATCTCTGCATGTACTGTGGGGAGCCTGGACACTACGTGAGGTCTTGCCCAAACAAGACACGTAAGTCGCTTAAGTCGCTGCCCATCTCTTCAATTTGTGCACCTGCTTTCTCTAAACCTGTTAATCATCTTGCTCTGTCTATCACCCTACAGCTTCCAGGAAAGATTATTCCAGCTACAGTCATCATTGATTCAGGAGCCTGCAGCTGTTTTATTGATCTGACCTTCGCTGCCAACCATCACATTCCTCTCCAGTCCAAAGTCCGGGGACTCTCGGTACATCTCGCAGATGGCTCCTCTCTTCGCTCCGGCCCTGTCACGCAGGAAACCATTCCTTTGTTGGCCACCATGGGCCCTAACCATCAAGAACTTCTGCGCCTGGATGCCATCTCCTCTCCCCTTTTTCCCATCATATTGGGGATGCCATGGTTACAGGCCCATAACCCCAGCATTGACTGGTCCAGTGGAGAAGTCAAATTCTTTTCCGATTACTGCCGACAACACTGCTTACATACAAATTCTGCTGAGTCTACCCAATTACTCTGTTTAGACACCAAATCCGAGCTTCAACAGGTGGTCCCTGCACCCTATTGGGACTTTCTGGATGTCTTTAGCAAAAAAGGAGCAGAGGCCTTACCTCCTCACAGGCCTTACGATTGCCCAATCGAGCTATTACCTGGAGCAGAAGTTCCCTTTGGAAGGATTTTCCCACTGACAGAGCAGGAGCTGGATACTCTAAAAATATACATCGACGAGAACCTGAAGAAAGGGTTTATCCGCCCATCTACCTCTCCGGCCGGGGCTGGCATATTCTTTGTGGAGAAAAAGGACCATTCCTTGCGTCCTTGTATCGATTATCGGGAATTGAACAAAGTAACAATCAAGAACCGTTACCCTCTACCCTTAGTGCCCGAACTCTTCCAGAGATTACGATCCGCAGTAATCTTTACCAAGCTAGATCTCCGTGGTGCCTACAACCTGATCCGCATTCGAGAAGGAGATGAGTGGAAGACAGCTTTTCGCACCAGATTTGGACATTATGAATACCTTGTCATGCCCTTCGGTCTGTGCAACGCACCTGCTACGTTCCAACATTTTGTCAACGACATCTTCCGTGACTTCCTGGATCTTTATGTTATTGTCTACCTAGATGATATCCTGATCTTTTCCTCCTCAGTCTCAGATCATCGCAGGCATGTCAGAAATGTGTTAGCTCGTCTCAGGCAGCATGGACTTTATGCTAAACCAGAAAAATGCCAATTTGAACTTCAAAGCATCCAGTTTTTAGGCCTAATCATTTCTGTTGATGGTATAAAAATGGATCCGCAGAAAGTATCTGCCATTCTGGAGTGGCCCGCTCCCTCCGATAAAAAAGGGGTTCAAAGGTTCATCGGCTTTTCGAACTTTTACAGGAAGTTCATTAGGGGCTTCTCTACAATAATTGCCCCCATCACCGAAATAACCAGACAAGGGAATCGATTCCAGTGGTCCCCTGAGGCACAATCTGCCTTCGAAAAACTCAAGCTGTTCACCTCCGCCTCAATCTTAAAACACCCGGATCCTGCTCTACCATTTGTCCTTGAAGTGGATGCTTCGGAGGTCGCAGTCAGAGCTGTTCTGTCCCAACGGCAAGCCCCAAAGGCCCTTCTCTACCCAGTGGCCTTTTTCTCCCGCAAACTCTCTTCAGCGGAGAAAAATTATGATGTTGGCGATCAAGACAAGACACGTAAGTCGCTTAAGTCGCTGCCCATCTCTTCAATTTGTGCACCTGCTTTCTCTAAACCTGTTAATCATCTTGCTCTGTCTATCACCCTACAGCTTCCAGGAAAGATTATTCCAGCTACAGTCATCATTGATTCAGGAGCCTGCAGCTGTTTTATTGATCTGACCTTCGCTGCCAACCATCACATTCCTCTCCAGTCCAAAGTCCGGGGACTCTCGGTACATCTCGCAGATGGCTCCTCTCTTCGCTCCGGCCCTGTCACGCAGGAAACCATTCCTTTGTTGGCCACCATGGGCCCTAACCATCAAGAACTTCTGCGCCTGGATGCCATCTCCTCTCCCCTTTTTCCCATCATATTGGGGATGCCATGGTTACAGGCCCATAACCCCAGCATTGACTGGTCCAGTGGAGAAGTCAAGTTCTTTTCTGATTACTGCCGACAACACTGCTTACATACAAATTCTGCTGAGTCTACCCAATTACTCTGTTTAGACACCAAATCCGAGCTTCAACAGGTGGTCCCTGCACCCTATTGGGACTTTCTGGATGTCTTTAGCAAAAAAGGAGCAGAGGCCTTACCTCCTCACAGGCCTTACGATTGCCCAATCGAGCTATTACCTGGAGCAGAAGTTCCCTTTGGAAGGATTTTCCCACTGACAGAGCAGGAGCTGGATACTCTAAAAATATACATCGACGAGAACCTGAAGAAAGGGTTTATCCGCCCATCTACCTCTCCGGCCGGGGCTGGCATATTCTTTGTGGAGAAAAAGGACCATTCCTTGCGTCCTTGTATCGATTATCGGGAATTGAACAAAGTAACAATCAAGAACCGTTACCCTCTACCCTTAGTGCCCGAACTCTTCCAGAGATTACGATCCGCAGTAATCTTTACCAAGCTAGATCTCCGTGGTGCCTACAACCTGATCCGCATTCGAGAAGGAGATGAGTGGAAGACAGCTTTTCGCACCAGATTTGGACATTATGAATACCTTGTCATGCCCTTCGGTCTGTGCAACGCACCTGCTACGTTCCAACATTTTGTCAACGACATCTTCCGTGACTTCCTGGATCTTTATGTTATTGTCTACCTAGATGATATCCTGATCTTTTCCTCCTCAGTCTCAGATCATCGCAGGCATGTCAGAAATGTGTTAGCTCGTCTCAGGCAGCATGGACTTTATGCTAAACCAGAAAAATGCCAATTTGAACTTCAAAGCATCCAGTTTTTAGGCCTAATCATTTCTGTTGATGGTATAAAAATGGATCCGCAGAAAGTATCTGCCATTCTGGAGTGGCCCGCTCCCTCCGATAAAAAAGGGGTTCAAAGGTTCATCGGCTTTTCGAACTTTTACAGGAAGTTCATTAGGGGCTTCTCTACAATAATTGCCCCCATCACCGAAATAACCAGACAAGGGAATCGATTCCAGTGGTCCCCTGAGGCACAATCTGCCTTCGAAAAACTCAAGCTGTTCACCTCCGCCTCAATCTTAAAACACCCGGATCCTGCTCTACCATTTGTCCTTGAAGTGGATGCTTCGGAGGTCGCAGTCGGAGCTGTTCTGTCCCAACGGCAAGCCCCAAAGGCCCTTCTCTACCCAGTGGCCTTTTTCTCCCGCAAACTCTCTTCAGCGGAGAGAAATTATGATGTTGGCGATCGGGAGCTTCTGGCCATTAAATCCGCTTTGGAGGAGTGGCGTTATCTACTGGAGGGTGTAGCACACCCTATCCTGGTCTATACGGACCACAAAAATCTGGAGTATCTCCGAACTGCCAAAAGACTGAAACCTCGACAAGCAAGATGGGCTCTATTCTTCTCCAGATTTCAGTTTCATATAACGTACAGACCTGGTTCCAAGAATACCAAGCCGGATGCTCTTTCTCGTATGTTCCCTGATTCCGGCAAACCTGAGCATCCGGACACCATTCTTTCATCCGGAAATTTTCTTTTGCTTCAAGTGGATCTGTTATCCCGCATAAAACAAGCTTCTTTAAATTGGACCCCAAGTTCCAGAGAGGTGGTGAGGGCCCAGGATGGTCTTTTTTGGCACAAGGGTAAAATCGTAGTCCCTGAAGATTTGAGGGTGGCAGTGCTGAAGCTCTGCCATGATCATAAGATGGCTGGACATTTCGGTGTGCTGAAGACAACGGAGTTAGTGCAGCGCACATTTTGGTGGCCTTTGTTAGTGAACGACTGCAAGAGCTATGTAGAATCTTGTACCACCATCTTGTACCACCTTTGCCCGGAACAAGAATAGCCGGACTAGAGTCTGGGGTCTGTTAAAGCCATTACCCGTCCCAGAAAGACCGTGGAAGATGATATCAATGGATTTCATTGTAGAGCTTCCCCAGTCAGAGGGCTTCTCTACCATCTTTGTCGTCGTAGACAGGTTAACCAAGATGGCTCACTTCCTGCCGATGAAGGGCACACCTTCGGCCATGGAGACAGCAAGGGTCTTCATTAAAGAGATTGTCAGGTTGCACGGAGTCCCATCGAACATCATATCTGATCGTGGTGTTCAGTTCACCTCACGGTTCTGGAAGGCTCTCTGTAACTCCCTGGAAATCGAGCTGGCACTCTCCTCCGCTTATCATCCCCAGACTAATGGGCAGACGGAGAGAACTAATCAAACTTTGGAGCAATACCTCCGTTGTTTTTCATCTTTCTCTCAGGACAACTGGGTCTCTCTGCTGCCAATCGCTGAGTTCTCCTATAACAACTCTCTACATTCGGCCATTAAGCAAACACCGTTTTTTGCAAATTACGGATTCCACCCGTCCTTTCTGCCCAGGTCTTTACCTGAATGTGCGATCCCTGCGGTCTCTGAGACCATGGACTTCTTTCTTTGTAACAACAAACTCTTGCAGGACACCATGGCTAAGACCCAAGAGTATAATAAAAAGATGTTTGACAGGAAGAGGCGGGGAGAGCTCATCCTGGAACCTGGCAACCAGGTTTGGTTATCCACGACCAATATAAGAATGGCCTGCCCTTCAAGGAAATTGGGCCCCAAATTCTTGGGTCTGTTCGCGTCAAGAAGAGGATTAACAATGTGGCCTACGAACTCAATCTACCTAGTACTCTGAAGATTCATCCGGTCTTTCACATTTCATTGTTGAAACCTGTTGTACCCAACACTTTTGCTGGTCGAAGTACTGACCCACCAGAACCCATAATTGTCGATAGCAAGGAAGAATTCGAGGTGGAGGCTATTTTGGATTGCAGGAAAAGACGCAACCAGTTGCAGTATTTGATCAAATGGAGGGGGTACGGACCAGAGGATAACTCCTGGGAGCCAGAGGGCAACTTACATGCTGAAGAGCTTCTGAGGTCTTTTAGGAGTACCCACGCTTCCAAATTGGCACAGTTGGACATCCGGAGGCTACCCTTGAGGGGGGGGGCACTGTCAGAGAGTTCCCTTGGGCAGATGCGCTGTTGGTGGGCATCGCGGTGCGTCGGCGCGCGTCGGCGGGCGCGCGCGCCCGGTGTTTAGCGCCAACCTGCCTATTTAGGCCATCTGCACAGGGGGCTCGGTGCTGTCCGATCTTCAGCTTCCTGTGTTCCTGCTTCCTGCTTCCTGCTTCCTGTTTCCTGTTGTTTCCGATCTCCTGACCACCGGCCTGTCTCTGTTCCTCCTTGTTTGCTGCCTGCCACTGATCCCGGACCGTCCTGACTACGAATCTGCCTGCTCCTCTGTACTGCGTTGCCCGCCTGCTGCCGACCTCTGCCTGTGACCCGACCAACCCGCTCCACTCCTGCTCTGCACCCACTGCCTGTGCTCCAGTTGACTGGTGATCTCCATAACCATCTTAACGGGATCTTCCTGCAGCTACCCGCCAGGCTCTCATACCACTCTGTGCTCCCGTGCCTCCTGTCCATACTACCAGGGGCCGGTAACCAGATACGTAAGGGAGGCCTCCCCCTGCTACATCGGGCTCATCTGTCTGCTACGTACAAGTCTGACAGGGACCTGATTTAACGATCGATGGATGCCGTATATCAATATACCCTGATTTTTCTGCAACTACCCAGAAGCAAAGAGCCTCCTTTCATCCTGTAAAGAAGAGATTGAGGGATCTTAGCCTGATCTATAGCATGCTCTACCCTGCCAAATTACTGGTGGTGGATAATGGGAAAGTATATTTCTTTAACAACCCTACTGAGGCCTCAGAGTGGTTGGATACACGTGGTCGACAACGAAATAGAGTTTCTCCCAGACTCTCCCAGTGAGTCTTGTGGAGACACCACTGGATCGGGGGCCCACAGAAGAAATGTCAGCTGAACCTGGGTTTTTTTTGGAAAAAGGGGGGGGGGGAGAAAAATTTTGTTTTTGATTGTTTTCTTTCAGACCAATCTACAATGATGCTCAGGTTTCTCCTACAAAACCTTTGGCATACATGCTGGGAGGAAGATGATGTGCATTTGCAGTAGTTTAAAAAAATGAGAGAAGTTTTTTTTGTTTTACCTCTGCATTATTGCAATTGCAATATACGGGTAGAGCTGGCCGCCCTTTTGGCAACTGGTCTCATGTGACAGTTTTTTTTCTGAGTCGCACCACTGTTACCTACTCGGATTTAGGTTATGGGAATAAAGTGCCTGGCATGTTGGGGCTGGGTGCGGGGAGGGGGGTGGGGGAAGTTGGGATTTTCTTTGGGGCAAGAGTTCTATGTTAATGTACGGATGGGATTGTCTTTACTTGATGTTTCTGCATTAGATACTGCCCAAGGTATAGAGTGTTGTGGCGTGTGTGTGGGGGGAGGAGCCTGGGGACCTGACTTTATAGATGACCATACTCAGGGGTGGAGGGAACACCTCCACTTGTCTCTTTTCTTCTCTTTTTCATATCTGTCATGGAGGTAAATTTGAGGGTTGTGGCCTGGAATGTCAGAGGCCTAAATGCTAAGTTTAAACGCTCCTTGGTGTTTGAGTGTATAAAAAAATACAAACCTCACCTGATACTCCTCCAGGAGACTCATCTGCAGGGCTCCAGGCTTCTTTCCTTAAAAAGGGCTCACATTGCTGGGGCTTATCATTCCAGCTATTCCTCGTATTCGAGGGGAGTCTCTACTTTGATCACCAAGACTATGCCCATATCTATTCAAACAGTAAGAATAGATATTAAAGGGCGATATGTTATACTTGTTTTGAAAGTGATGAATAGGACATTAACATTTGTGAATCTATATGTTCCTCCTCCCTTTGCGCTAACTCATCTGGATGATATGATTAAGGATACATATGAGGTAGCGGAGGGGAGGATCTTCATATTGGGGGATTTTAATTCAGTCTCTGATTCAGTGTTGGACAGGTTGGGAGGGACGGTTGGTGCTCCTGCCCCATTGGCGGGGTGGATGTCTACTCATGGCTTTAGAGATGTCTGGCGTTTTCACCATCCTGATATTAGGGAATACTCCTGCTACTCAGAAACGCACAAGACTCTCTCCAGAATAGACACTATCCTAACTGAGGGGGAGGGCATGCCATTAGTTCAGAAGATGTCTTACCTGCCCAGGGCTCTCTCTGATCATTCCCCTATGCTGCTGGAGCTTAATCTGGGACCGAGGCCTGGGTTGCGACTCTGGCGGATGGAGGCTAGTTGGCTTCAGGAAGAATATGTTACAATTAAGTGCACAGAGGCCATCAAACACTACTGGGCTGACAATGCCGGTTCCGGGTCCTTTCTGCTTCAGTGGGAGGCCTTTAAAGCTACGTTAAGAGGGGTGTTCATGGCGGAGGTAAAGGGATTTAAGAAACAGTTGGCCTCCACATTGCAGCATAGGAAAACAGAGGTCTCTCTGGCAGAGGCGGAATATGTTAGGGAACCCACTGAGGAGAAGCTGCTGACATTGCGGATGGCAACACGGGAATACAAGACAGCATTAACAGACCATACTACGAAGCTTGGCCTGGCTCAACGCCGGCGTTTGTTTGAATTTGGTGACAAGAATGGCAGATTGCTGGCATACTTGGCGAGACCGGAATACGTTCTGGTACATATCAAATCGTTTTTTGACGACTGTAAGCTGGAGGTCTGTGACTCGGCGGATATTTTGAACACTTTTGTTCTTTTTTATAAAGAATTATTTTTTTTTTTTTTTTTCCATAAAAGTTTTTATTGTGAACAAAGTGTTGTTACACAGTTTTTACAAACAATAGGTGAATAGACAACATAAACCTTATTGACATGACTTATCTCACTGAAGTATAGCGAGTTAGATATATGTTTAACAGAAAATCAAACAGACGTATAAAGGAGTAAAGCAGCCTCGAACTCGAGGTTTACCTCATCATCTGAGATCCGGAACCATCTTAGACAGGAGTGTCACTTTGATTATGGTTTCAAAAATTAGGGGCTGATTGGGGAAGTGGCAGTGTGTAGTTAGATATAAGTCCGTTTGTTTGTTCCTGAGCACGTGTGGAAGTATCGGGCTTGCAAGGTGGGGTATGTCTGTATGGGGAGTTAGTCTCGTCAGTTTTTAAGATGTGAGAATTAAATGGCAAATTATACAAAAAAGTTAGGGTAGTCATGGGTGTATGTAGATGGTTAACGTCGTCAGTTCAATTGGGGTAGGGATGTAGAAAGGGGAGTAGACATAGAAGTGAGTGGGATTGAGGGATACAGTGAAAGACAGACGTAGGGAGGGGAGAGAGGGAGCTGGGGTATCCCCTCCCCAGTCTCCACCGGGCTTCAAGAGCATGCAGGTTTTCGTAGGAGGATCCCTGTCTAAAGGGGGGTTCCCCCCGGGATCCTCATTAGGGCGGGAATGAGCGAATCAGCGAGTTTTGATGAGAAAGTGCGTATCTCAAAGGAGTTATTTGGCTTATTTCAGTCAGCCAATGTGGGAGGATTCAGGACGGTTTGGCCTCATAATGGAGGTATATCTCTCTGTGGTGCAGAAGTGGGTCCAACAGGCCCACGTACGGGAGTATTTTGAAGGCGAATCTTTTGCAATGTGGATTAGTTCCTCCATTTCAGCCACTTTGTCCACACGGGAAAACCATTCAGACATAGTTGGAATACAGGGGGATCTCCAGTGGGCTGAGATGCATAATTTGGCTGCGTTGATCATATGTATCTCCAGAGACTTTCTGTATGTGTGGGCTGAAGTGGAGGAATAGTGGAGAATGAGCGTAGCAGGAGTATAGTCTAGAGGGTATGTGGTTACCTGGGAAGTAATGTCATGAACCTGTTTCCAGAAAGTCTGGAGAAGAGGGCAGGACCACCAGATGTGTAAAAATGTACCTAAATCATTGGAGCATCTCCAACATTTGTTTGACGTCTCAGGATTAAATTTGTTTAGTAATTCAGGAGTACGGTACCATCGGGATAGGGTTTTGTAGTTATTCTCTTGTATCGTAACATTGAGGGATCCTTTGTGTGCTAATGTGAAAATTCGTTCCCAGTTCTCTTCCGTTAGGTCTATTTGAAGTTCCCTTTCCCAAGCCTGGCAAGCTTTGGTGTCTTTGGGGGAAGTCAGGGCAAAAAGCATAGAGTGGGTATTTGCAATCAAGTGTTGTTGCGGTGTGGTTTGGGAGCATAAGTTTTCAAATGGGGTTAAGTTTCTAGATAGAGACGTGTTTCGGTACGTTGTTGTGAGAAAGTGACGAATCTGGAAGTAATTCCATAGCGGGAGGGGTTCGCCCCCTGTATTTGTTGGAAGTGAAGCATGGTTTAGAAATTTGCCATCTCTAAAGAAGTGTTGGGCTGACATGTCTTTGTGTGACCAAGTATCTTTGAGGAAAGTGTTGGACATCCCCGGGACAAAGGCTGGGTTAAGTCGGATAGGCGTAAGGGGCCCTGGGTTCGAGGAAATTTTGAATTTCTTACATACTTCCCTAAAGCTCCTGAGGGTAGCCTCTATTAGGGGATGTTCTTTTAGAGTTTTGGGAATATGGCATTGGAGAATCCAGGGGGTGCTTCTAATGGGCAAGTGGGAGAAAGAACCTTCTAGTCGCACCCAGTCTTTAACCCCTTCGTGTACTGACCAATCTACAATTCTTCCCAGATGGCAAGCTCTGGAGTAGTTTTGCAAGTCTGGTAGACCAATACCCCCTTTGTTTTTGGGTTTCAAGAGTTGTGTGTAGCTTATCCTAGGGTGCTTGTGTTTCCAAAGAAACTTCAGAGATTGTTGTTTAATTGTGTGAAAGAAAGCTGCAGGGAGTTTGATGGGTATTGTTTGTAGCAGATATAGGATACGAGGGAGCACATTCATCTACAGGATGGCTGCACGGCCGAACCATGAGAAATGGGGTTTATCCCATCTGCGTAGGTCCTCGGAGATTGTGCGAATCAGCGGGGTGAAGTTTTTAGTGTATAAGTCCGATAGGTGTGTGGTCAGTTGGATTCCCAAATAAGTGATGGCGTTTTGTTTCCAGACAAAGGGAAAATTATCTTGGCATTGGAAGAATAGATCTTTCGGGAGAGATATGTTGAGGGCATGGGATTTTGAGAAGTTAATCTTTAGATTGGATATTTGTCGAAATAGGTCAAAATCTCTGAGCAGGTTTGGGATCGAGGTGAGTGGGTCACTTAGAAATAGGAGAATGTCATCGGCAAAAGACGCTATTTTATACGTATGTCCTGCAATGGGAATACCTTTGATATTCTCGTTCGATCGTAGGCAACATAGTAGGGGTTCTAGTGTTAAGAATAAAAGGATAGGGGACAGTGGGCATCCTTGCCTCGTTCTATTCCGGATGGAGAAGGCGTCTGACAGGTGGCCGTTGACTTTGACTTTTGCTGTTGGTGTGGTGTATAGGGACATAATTAGGTTGAACATTCGGTTCTGTAGACCTAAGTGGCGTAAAACCGCCCCTAGGTAGTCCCAGGTCAGCCTGTCAAACGCCTTCTCAGCATCCAGGGATAGAAAGAAGCCTCTTTGTTTTTGGGAGGTTAGCCAATGGTTTAAGTTAATTGCCTTAATGGTGTTGTCTCTGGCCTCTCTGCCAGGAACAAATCCAACCTGGTCTTTCCCTATTATTGCAGGAAGGAGGGGAAGGAGCCGGTTTGCTAAAATGTTGGCAAATAATTTAAGATCTACATTGAGTAGGGAGATTGGTCTGTAACTAGTGACTGATGTGGCATCCTTCCCCTCCTTCGGGATGACTGTGATATGCGCTTCTAGTAATCTGTGAAAAGGTAATGTTGATGAGGTTAAGGAGTTGAATGTCTTCAGAAACGGGGCTGAGAGTATATCTACAAAGGTCTTATAATAAGGTGCTGAAAAGCCGTCTGGGCCTGGGCTTTTGCCCGTTTTTAGTTGTTTGATCGCTCTCTTAAGATCCTCTTCGGATATGGGGTTGTCTAAGTCGCGAGCCTCTTCCCGGGGTATGGGTTTGGGGCTGAACTTTTTGAGGAAATCTGTGATAAGGGCTTTTCTAGAGGTTTGGCCTACAGTTGTTTCGGGTTGCTGTGGTATATTATAAAGTTCTGTGTAGTAGCGTTCAAATTGAGATACTATGTCTGCGGAGTTCGAGCTTAAGTTGCCTAAAGAGTCTTTTATGGTGTGGATGTTAGTGCTAGCTTTCTTAGATTGGATAGGTCTGGCTAGTAGCTTCCCGCACTTGTTTCCCTGTTCATAAAATAGCTTTTGATTTAGCATAAATTTGCGTCGGGTTTTGCGGTTGAGGACTTCCAACAGAAGTTTCCTGGTTTGGATAAGTTCTAGGTATGTGTCTTGTGACTGAGACTGCTTGTGAAGTAGTTCTAGTCTCTTTATTTTGTTAGTTCCCGTATAGTTATTTGTTGTGCTTTTTTCCGATTGGCCTGAAGTGTGAGAAATTCCCCTCGGATGACGCACTTGTGCGCCTCCCAAAGGGATAGAGGTGCTGTTTCAGAGTTGTCATTTTCCCTGAAGTAGTTGCCTAGGCTAGTGCGGATGTGATTGGTGTCAATTTCTGAAGTGAGGAGAGATGGGTCAAGACACCATATCTTTGTGACCAAGTTTCTTTCCGGGAAGGAAAGAGAGAGGGTAATCGGGTGGTGATCTGAGATGAGTAGGGGTTCAATAGTAGCAGATTTTAAGAAGGGAAGATCTTTTTGGGAGAGGAAAAGGTAGTCTAGCCTGGAGTACCTATTGTGAGGTGTGGAGAAGAAGGAGTAATCTTTCCCATTCGGGTGTAGGGTACGCCATGTGTCGTGTAGAAGGAGTTCCTGTGTTTGTATCTTAATTTGTCTTAGTGCTCTGTAAGGTAGGGTGGAGGACCCCGATGAGGAAGCTAGGATGGGCTGAAGTGTCACATTGAAATCGCCTCCAAGGATTGTAATCCCCGCTTGAAAGCCTGCGAGGGTGGTTGCGATAGAACGCAAGAAACTGACCTGGGCGGTATTGGGGCTGTATATGTTTGCTAAAGTGACCGTCCGATTATGGATGACTCCCTTTAGAAATATATAGCGGCCCTCTGGATCTACTAGGGAATCTGTCAGTTGCCATGGAAGGTTTTTAGAGAGCAGGATCGAAACCCCCTTTGTTTTGGCTAGAGGGTTTGTTGCATGGAAGGAAGTAGGGTACATACGGCTTGCTAGTTTAGGGGTATTGTTCGTGCGGAAGTGGGTTTCTTGCAAAAATACCACATCTGCTTTTAATTTGCTCATCATGCTGAGGATTTGACTACGCTTCTCAGGGATATTTAGTCCTTTAACATTTTGAGAGACTACTTTGAGAGAGTTGTGTTGCAGACTAGAACGCAGGGGATCCATGGTAATTGGGTATAGTCTGGTTGGTGTGTTAGGCACGTGGTGGGGTTGCAATTTACCAATGTGGCCAATGTGGGTAAGTGGAATCTGTGGAGAGTTGTACGCCCTGCAAATGTTTTTAAGCGGTACAGTGGGGAATGCTACGGTGAAGACTAGGGGGGGGGGGAAACCCTGATATAGAAAGGGGGGAAGGGGGAAGGGAGGGAGAGAGAGTATGGGAAGAGGGGGAGTTGGGAGAAAGAAGGGAGGAGGTTAGTCAAGTGGGATTTAGTAACGGGGAGTAAGATGTACTTACCGGAGGTAAAAGTAGTCCGGCTACCTTACCCTGTTAGGGGTTGAAACGTCCGGTGTGGGTCAACTAGGATAGTCACTGTCCTGTTGTGTGGAGGAGTGGAAGGTGTTCGGAGGAAGGTTCGAGGGATGTCCTGTCCGTGGGGGGGTCGTCATGGGTCTGTTCGACTTGTATGGAGGGAGCCTGTTTTCATATCAAAGGGAAAATACGTGGTGAAAGATCTCTGATTGATGATGTGGTATCATTAACAATCAACAATATAGACAATTGAAACATTGAACTTTAGACTATGTTCCTAGAGATAGTCTCGCTATGTTAGTAAACTCGGGGAGGTCGCCACCCCGACAGCAAGTAAAAAGGCACAGGAGGAGTTGTAGTACCAAACCATCTATAAACATATCTTAATAATAATAATGATACTGGTAGCAGCAATAATATTAATAGTGAGTCGGATTTAGTGCAAATTATGATCTCGTGCTAAATAGTGGGGATATATGGGGGCGTGAGGTAGCGCATCATCTAAAAGGCTAGTTCACTATAATTTAGAGGGGTATTTGGTTATGGGGGGGAAGTAAATATGGATCCGTTGATGTTTAAGTGTAAGGATCAGTCTAAGTGTGGTCCAATCAACGTGTAAGGATAGATCTGTACCTCAGGCAGTTGCTCTTCCCCAGAATGGTCCATAGCTGTTCATGGCAAGAGTTAGCAGTGGGTTAGGTATGTAGTGGCCTTTTATGGGTATTTGGTTGACGGTACAAAACTCATCGGCTGTGGCCCTAGAGTGGTTAGTTCAATACAACCTGCCTACCATTAGTAAGCTCGTCCCACATGGAAGCTCCTGGCATATGTAGAGCGAGTAGGGGTGTGCTGTTTAAGGAAAGAGCCCTTATCCATGTGGGACGAGCCCCCCTTCTTCGCAATAAACATATCAAGACATTCAGCATAAGCATATTCAAAAACATGAAGTGAAATTAAGGAGAAAAAAAAGAAAAATAAAAAAAGCCAAAAAAGAGAGAACTCTATATGTAACTCAGAGCATGCTGGGGTACCATAAGTTAAGCATCTAACTTGTACTTGTCTCAGGTGTTCAGTCCATCTCATTGGTGTGTCATCTTTAGTCAGGGGAAGGTACCTGGATATATGGGGGGGGGGGGTTGGGGGGGTAGGGGAGGGAAGGGGGGGAGAGGAGAGGAAATGGAGAGGGGAGACCCAAGTGGTGCTGTTAACTGCGGTGGATGACATCATGTTGATGGGGGGGATCCATCCCATGCTTCCAGTCATAGGCTCAATAAAGGCTGACGGTTAAGTAAGGGTGTTGGTGGATTGCGTGGTAGTCAGTTGATCGATCAGTCAATATTCCACTGGTGAAGTATTCGGCTTAAGTTCTGCTTCTTAGAGGTGTGTTTTGGATTCTGTTGGGGTCTGTGGAAGTGGGATATCTCCCCGAGGAGAATGTCTTGGTGTTGAGTTGATGCAGAGAGACAAAGCGTGGGATCTTCAGGGGATTCTAAACTTGTAGAAATGCAGTATTGTCTATCTGAATCTGGTGGATCCAGTTCAGGTCGGGTTTGAAATAGGCCACAGCCAGGTGGGTTTGCTGTCCTGTCCTGATTCTATGGCACTGGAGCTTGGGTTGGGGTGGCGACCTAAGAAAGACTGCAACTCTGAACATGAGTTGTACTGTTCTCAAGCATTTGGATAGGAATAATTAAGACTGATCTGGCCTAGCCCACCTGTGGGCTGTGGACGCTGTTGGGCTTTGTCGATCTCTATCCAGCTGATCCCTCTGAGAGAGTGGTCTTGGAGAGGATGATCTGCGCCTTCTAATGTGGAATTCATCTCCTACCGGGATGGCTTCCATGGAGTTGGCTTTTTGGAGCTGGGGGGAACGAAAAGCTCTATACCAATCCGGAAGTTCGATGAATGGTATCTGTAGAGTATTGCAGAACCCCCTGAGATCTTCCGGGACTTTCAAATTGGCAGTGCGTCCAGCATTTGATGCAGACAGGCAAAAGGGAAATTTCCAGCGATATTGGATCCCTTTATGGCGTAGTAGGTCGAGCAGCGGGCGCAGGTCTCTTCTGTTTTGTAGGGTTATAGGAGACAGATCTTGAAAAATCTTGATTTCTGCACCCTGGTACAGCAAGCTGCGGCGCTCTCTGGCTCTTCTCAGGATGTCTTCCTTCAGTCTGAAATTTATTAGGCAGCATATCACATCCCTGGGAGGGTCTGAATCTCTGCCTCTAGGTTTAAGAGCTCTGTGTAGACGCTCATATTCAATGGGGGTCTCAGGGGGTCTTCCCAACAAATCATTGAAGATCTGGATTGTGGCCTGTATAATGTGATTCTGCTCAACGGACTCAGGCATGCCTCTTACCCGTACATTATGGTGGCGTCCGCGATTGTCCAGATCTTCCATGTGTCTGTGTAAGTCTCTAAGCTGGCTATTGTACATCTGAGATGAATGCTGTAGCTGTTGTAAGGCGGCATCATGGCGGGTTGTGGTTGTTTCTAGATCATCAATTCGCAAGTGCATCGATTGAATATACTCCTGAGATCTGTAAAAGCAGCAGCAAAGGAATCTTTTATGTCTGCTGCTACCGATCTGAGATCACTCATGTTAAGTGGTCGGGCAGCAGATGGGCTCTCCATGTGCTGAGAGCTTCTCCTGGCAGGGCTGAAGCTGGAGGAGCGTGTTCCGGAGTAGGCCGGAGATGAAGCCGGGGCCTCGTGTGATCGCGGCCGGAAGATTTCCGGGATATTGTGACCGGAGAGCGGATCCGTGCCTCTGGGGGATCGGGACCGGGACTGGGATGCTTTGTCCTTCGGTTTCCCCATGTTAGCTGCGATTAAGGACTCCTTTAGGCAGCTTGCAGGACCTCCGTGGGACAGAGCGAGGAGTTCAAGCAGCCATTCTCGTTCGGCACCAAGCCACGCCCCGCTATAAAGAATTATATAAGTCTTGTGCTCCTCTGGGGTCAGAAGCAGTGGAAACGTATATAGCGGACCTTGATCTCCCTAAATTGGCGGAGGATGACAGCACTGCTTTGGAGGCTGGCATTACGGTAGAGGAGGTGGAGGAGGCGATTGCCTCCTTCCCCCCTAGAAAATCCCCTGGGTTAGATGGTTTTCCATCAGAGTGGTATTGCACCTTTCGCTACGGATTAGCTCCCCGATTACTTAGAGTGTTTAATGCGGCAAGGGCGGACGGTGGGTTGCCCCCTTCTATGAGGGAAGCTTTGGTGGTCCTGATACCTAAAGGGGGGAAAGATCTTTGGGAATGTTATTCTTACCGCCCCATCTCGCTGATGAATGTTGATACAAAGATATTGGCCAAAATAATTGCAAGTAGGTTGCAGTCAGTCATCCCTAAATTGGTGGATGCAGACCAAACAGGATTTATCCAGGGTAGGTGCACTCAGATGAATATCAGGAGGCTTTTTTTGAGTCTTCAGACTGTTCATGACAACTCTGGGACTAGGGTGGTGGCGTCTTTGGATACAAAAAAGGCCTTTGACTCGGTAGAGTGGCCGTATTTGTTTCAGTTGCTGAAGTCCTATGGCTTTGGCCCGGTGTTCATTTAATGGGTCCGGTTGCTGTATACGGACCCACTGATTAGAATATGGGTCAATGGTATTATATCAGATCCCTTTCCTATCTTTCGGGGCACCAGGCAGGGGTGTCCACTTTCACCCCTCCTGTTTGCCCTGGCCATAGAGCCTTTAGCGGTGCAGCTGAGGTCTAGTTCACAGTTGACTGGTTTGAGGATTGGGGAATTCGAGGAGCGAGTGTCCCTCTATGCAGATGACATGTTGCTCTATCTGCAGAACCCTGGACCCTCGCTCCTGGAGGCTTTCCGACTGATACAAAAGTTTGGAGATTACTCTGGATTCCGTATAAATTGAAAAAAATCTTCCCTTTTCCCTATCGATGAGGGGGTGAATGTCCCATTGGGGTGCCCCATTCCACTGTCTACATCCTTTAAATATCTGGGAATTGAGATTCAACTTCCCATTTCTAAGTTCCTGGAGGCCAATTTGCCACCAATTGTGGGGAAATTTTGGGAAAAAGTTCAAAGGTGGCAGAATTTGCCGATCACCTTGATGGGAAGGATAAATCTGTTTAAGATGATCTTCCTGCCCAAGTTTCTCTATATCCTTTCGAACTCCCCGGTTTTTGTGACATTGCAGGTCTTTAGGAATATTGACTCCATTATTGTAGGTTTCTTGTGGGGGTCTAAAGCACCCAGGGTCTCATTAACGATCCTGAAACTACCAGTTACATTGGGAGAGCTCGCCCTTCCGGATTTGCGCTCCTATTTTTTGGCCTCACAGCTCTCTTTCTTGCACTGGCGGCTGTCTCCACAGACACCTAATGCCACTGCCTTGTTGGAGGCTGCAATTGCCACCTCGCAGGAGACCCTGCAGAATGTGTTATATAGGAGGGGGATTCCAGGGAGAAAGATGGGTTCGGTGATGGCGTTACCGGGGAAGGTTTTTCACCTGTGTTCTCAGCGACGGGGGGATGACCCCTTGTGGCTATCTCCTAATAGTCCTTTGTGGTATAACCGCTCATTAGGAGAGTTTATGAGACTTTCTGATGGTCCAAGGTCATGGGCAAAATATGGTATTAAATATCTACATCAAATTTGTAGGGATGGCCGTTTATGTACGTTTACCCAGCTGCGTGAGCAATTTGGAGTGCCGAGGTCTTGGCTCTTTTGATACGCACAACTGCGACATGCAGCATACATTCAGTTTGGAGGGTCGGAGATTCAGGTACAGAACACAGACTTAGAAAGGGTTCTGATTGACCCGGATGTGTCCAAAAGGATTTCCAGATATTACGGGGCGGTGGGTCCGGGTCAGGTAGCTTTGACCTCTAGAGCCAGGGGGAGATGGGAGATGATTGTCCCGGAGTTGTCGGACGAACTGTGGCAGGAGGTACTGGACACATTTTTGGTGTCTGTTATCTCCTCCACGGACAGAATGATTCAATATCAATATCTACACCAACAATATTATACACCGACCAGAGTACATCGCATGCATAGGAGGGATTCTGCTATTTGTCATAAATGTGGGAAGGAGGAGGGCACTTTTGCACATATGGTGTGGGAATGTATAAAGGTGAGG
Source organism: Aquarana catesbeiana (assembly GCF_042186555.1). Taxonomy (NCBI): domain Eukaryota; kingdom Metazoa; phylum Chordata; class Amphibia; order Anura; family Ranidae; genus Aquarana; species Aquarana catesbeiana. The sequence continues at coordinate 484,722,584 of NC_133327.1, read as the reverse complement.
CCGCTATGGTCTCAGGTCACTGAATTTATATCAGATAAGTTTGCTTTACCAAATATTTGCTCTCCAATGCGGTGTTTGTTTGGGATTTTCGATCAAGAGGAGTTAAATGCCCACACTAAATTGTTTCTAAGGATCCTGTACTTTGATGTAAAAAAGCTCATAGCAAGGAGATGGATACATGAGGAACAATTGACGCTGGGGATGTGGATTAAAATAATAAACGCAGATTTGATGATGCATAAAATGACTTATGAGGCTAGAGGGGCTACCAAGAAGTTTAGGAAAGTTTGGTTCTGGTGGATAGACTCTGAGAACACTCTGGAGGAGGGAGAGCCCTAATATGTTGTATGAGTGGTAGATAAAACTCCGGAGAGACAGATATTAATTGCTTTGCTTCTCTTTCCTAGATGGGCCAGGTATGTTCTTTTTGAGAAAAGGCAGTAATACTGAAATGTTGACATCCCAGGGGAAGAGGGTGGGAGGGAAGGAGGGGTGGGTGGTTTACTGTTATTGGGGTTTCTTTAAAAATGCATGTGTATGATAACATGAGAAAGAATTGATGATGGAAATGGCATACTCTAAGCCTGTAATATGATTGTTATGTTTATGGAATTTGTATGCTAATGGAACATATGTAATATGTGTAATATGTGTGGTATGTATACTTTTGTTGTGCATAATAAAAAACTTTTTCAAAAAAAAAAAAAAAAAAGGATGTGGATGGCTTGGCACTTCCTAACCCCTGGCTGTGCTATGTTGCGGCTCAGCTACAGCATCTTACAGGTATGCTCCCTTCTTCTGCTCCCTCTAACTTGCCACCATCAGCGACCTATATTATAGTATGATATACTAGAGCAGAATCTGTTCCAGTAGGCTTAGAAGCAGGCTTATTTTTTAAACCATTTTTTCCAGAACGGGAACCTGCTTCCTTTTGCAGCCCTCAAGGAGAGATTCAATCTCCCCCAATACATACAATTCTATTACTTGCAACTGCAACACGCTGTCAGGGCTCAGGGGTTGGAGACCTTGTGGACCTTACCGCCAACACCAATTTTTAAGCTAATTTTCTCGTTTGAATATGCTAAAGCCTTTATTTCTCAGTGTTACAGCATGCTGTTGAGTAAGCACTTGGATGGCAACCCCACCAAGGCCTGTGAATGCTGGGAAAGGGACATGGGACCATTATCGGGCGACCAGTGTGGGGGGGGGGGGTGCTGCAGGCTGTGGTATCCAGTTCTTTAATATCCTCACAAAAATTGTCTCAATTGTACTAAGTACTGAGATTACACCACACTCCTGCCAAGCTCTATGATATGGGTATTCTCACAGACCCTATAGATGCAAACAAGATAGGGGATGACCTTATCCATCTTCTCTGGAGGTGCCATAAGCTCCACCACTATTGGACAGCTGTCCTGGATACCCTTAATAGGGTGTTCCAATCAAATGTACCGCTTGACCCTAGATAATGCCTGCTATGCATTTCATCTGATCTCATACCTGAAGAGCCTATGAGGGTGACGGTTAACCGAGCTCTCTTCCAATCCCGTAAATGACTTCTCCTACTCTGGAAGTCATCCGACCCTCCCTCACATAGAACATGGGTGACACACATGGGAAATACTCTTATTTTCGAGAGATATGTATACCAGCATAGGGGATGCTTGGGAAAATTTGAGAGGGTATGGGCACCATGGTTGGACACCGCGAGAACTAGTTCAGATGCGGTTGCTGCAATGTCCTGATAGACCATCGTAACTCCTGATAGCCTTAGCAGACAATCGGTTATTAGTTGTTAGACAGTTGTGGTATTTACTTCAGGTGCTGTGCACTTGTATCTGGTTTTCCTTTTTTCTTTGTACTAAAGGCTGTTGATATGTCTATTATTGAAGTGAAATGTGAATTATTGTCACCAGAATGTATTTGTTTGCTTATTGCACAATAAAGAACCTGTTTGATTAAAATAAAAAGTATGGGGGGGTGATAAAGAATATAATTGTGGAGGGGAGATAAAATAAGTCAAATACGGGGCCTAATTTAATTTAATTAATGGGGACAATAGGGGGTGCATTAAAGAGAAAAGCACTAGATGGCAGCATCCCAAAAATAAGGGGGCTAAATTAAAAAGGAAGTAAACTCATAGCCGACCTGTTACATCGTTTTGTGCTTTATATTTACCCGTTCTGGGTATATGTGTGCCTGTCAGTCCTGCTGCAGCTGATCGCTGCTCTAGGATGCAGAGGGTTTACTCCCCGTGTGACGTCACACGGTCACATGGGGAGTTCTAGGGTGCTAGGAAAAACCCTGCAGTCTTGCGCGAATTAATAGCTGTGCCGCTGGGAGAGGAAATCCCAATCACGGCACCCTGTCAATGCACGGACTACACACAGAGCATGCCATGAATGAAGGGAAGGAAAGCGCGTGCGCCGGTAACGTCATTAAACACAACAGGACGGATTACAACAAAACAAGTAAGGAGAACGTTACAAGCAGCAATCATTTTTTTTATGGGGATTATAATACAGTAAAAGTGTGTGGGAGAGTTTACAACCACTTTAAGGGTAATGTAAGAGTTGTGGCAGTTAGGTATATATTTTGATAAATTAGCAATACTGAATACAGGGGGTCCCCTACTTACAAACATCCGACTTACAAACGACTCCTACTTACAAACGGAGGGAGACAACAGGAAGTGAGAGGAAATCTACCCCTAGGAAGAGAAATTCACTCCTGTAAGAGTTAATATGGGAAAAAGGTACCTCCACTGATGCTTTATCACCTATCCTTATTTCCCTAATAACCCCAAATTTTCAAAATCCAATTGTCATTGGGACAGAAAGTGAGGTGAAATCTTCTGAACAGGGGAACAGACAGCAAATCAAATGTTACAGGGGTGATAACCCTTCCCTATGCTATCTACAAAACTTAAAAATAGATTTTTTGGCTGGAGCTACACTTAAAAAATGTACCTGTTCCGACTTACAAACAGATTCAACTTAAGAACAAACCTAAAGTCCCTATCTTGTTTGTAACCCGGGGACCCCCTGTATATGTGATTTTCCATATGACTTTTAAGTTTTGTAGTGAAGGTGTGATTTTTAATGGTTGTTCTATGTAATATGATTTGAATTGTAAGAGTGGGGCCAGCTCGAACAGTAGTACTATATTGAAGGGGTTAATGGCACATAATATGTTAATATTGAAACTTCTTTCAAGATAGATATTTAGTATCGTGATTCGCAACACACAAGGATTTATGTAAAGTAAATTGCGTATTAATGTCTTGTAGGTTGAGAATAAATACACCAATTGAAAAAGGGCAGCAGGTTTTTAGGTGTCTGAGAAAATGGCAGCAACCGGATTTCCTGATAACGCCCAATAGGTGAAATGCATAGAGATTTGGTTGCTGCCTGACAAGGTGGATAACCAGTGACGTCACATTCAGTTTCGAGTGGAACGCATGCTAGGACCATACGAGGCAACGGCGGGGCGAACAGTACTTTGAGGAGGTATATTGCCGGTGGCATTGTACAGGTTGATCGAGCTGGTGCCGGTCTGGGCACATTTTATTGTAAGCAGGTTTTATGAAGAGTGTTTTTTAACATTTTAACCACTTGCCGACCGCCTAATGCACATATACTGCGGCAGAATGGCAAGGGCAGGCAAAATTACGTACCTGGTACGTGATCTTCTTCCCGTGGGCGGGGGGGGCGCATCGCGCCCCCCCCCCCGGTGCCCGAGGCGGTCGGCTTCGTTAGGGGAGCGATCCAGGCTGAGGGGGAGAGCACTCATTTGTGGCCACCCCCTCGCGATCGCTCCCAACGAATGAGAATCTTCCTCTGCTGCTGTAATGTAAACAGCGGCAGAAAAAGTGATGTCATCTCTCCTCGAGTCGGTCTTTTCATTCCGGCGCCGAGGAGAGAAGACATCTGAGTAAGTGCACAACACACACACTTACAGTAAAACACACATTTCACCCCCGATCACCACCCGGTCACCCCCCCCCCCCCGTCACAGTGACACCAATAGCAGGTTTTTTTTTTCTGATTACTGCACTGTTGTCAGTTTGTCAGAGTTATAAGTGGTAGGGCAGTTAGTGCTAGCCCCCTTTAGGTCTAGGGTACCTAGGGTACCCCCCTAACCCCCCCTAATAAAGTTTTAACCCCTTGATCACCCCCCGTCGCCAGTGTCACTAAGCGATAGTTTTTCTGATCGCTGTATTAGTGTCACTGGTGACACTAGTTAGGGAAGTAAATATATAGGTTCGACTGCAGCGTTTTATAGCGTCAGGGACCCCCATATACTACCTAATAAAGGTTTTAACCCCTTGATTGTCCCCTAGTTAACCCTTTCACCAGTGATCACCGTATAACTGTTACGGGTGACGCTGGTTAGTTAGTTTATTTTTTATAGTGTCAGGGCACCCACTGTTTATTACCTAATAAAGGTTTAACCCCCTGATATAAGTTAGGTTTTAGGGTCAGATAGGGTCTTCGTCTCCCCAAGCAGCGTCAGATTAGTGCCAGTACCGCTAACACCCACGCACGCACCATACTCCTCCCTTAGTGGTATAGTATCTGAACGGATCAATATCTAATCCGATCAGATCTATACTAGCGTCCCCAGCAGTTTAGGGTTCCCAAAAACGCAGTGTTAGCGGGATCAGCCCAGATACCTGCTAGCACCTGCGTTTTGCCCCTCCGCCCGGCCCAGCCCAGCCCAGCCCACCCAAGTGCAGTATCGATCGATCACTGTCACTTACAAAACACTAAACGCATAACTGCAGCGTTCGCAGAGTCAGGCCTGATCCCTGCAATCGCTAACAGTTTTTTTGTAGTGTTTTGGTGAACTGGCAAGCACCAGTCCCAGGCAGCGTCAGGTTAGTGCCAGTAGTGCTAACACCCGCGCACGCACCGTACACCTCCCTTAGTGGTATAGTATCTGAACGGATCAATATCTGATCCGATCAGATCTATACTAGTGTCCCCAGCAGTTTAGGGTTCCCAAAAATGCAGTGTTAGCAAGATCAGCCCAGATACCTGCTAGCACCTGCTTTTTCCCCCTCGCCCAGTCCACCCAAGTGCAGTATCGATCGATCACTGTCACTTACAAAACACTAAACACATAACTGCAGCGTTCGCAGAGTCAGGCCTGATCCCTGCGATTGCTTACAGTTTTTTTGGTAGCGTTTTGGTGAACTGGCAAGCACCAGCGGCCTAGTACACCCCGGTCGTAGTCAAACCAGCACTGCAGTAACACTTGGTGACGTGGCGAGTCCCATAAGTGCAGTTCAAGCTGGTGAGGTGGCAAGCACAAGTAGCGTCCCGCTGCCACCAAGAAGAAGACAAACACAGGCCCGTTGTGCCCATAATGCCCTTCCTGCTGCATTCACCAATCCTAATTGGGAACCCACCACTTCTGCAGCACCCGTACTTCCCCCATTCACATCCCCAAACAAATGCAGTCGGCTGCATGAGAGGCATTTTCTTTATGTCCTCCCGAGTACCCCTACCCAACGAACCCCCCCAAAAAAGATGGCGTGTCTGCAGCAAGCGCGGATATAGGCGTGACACCCGCTATTATTGTCCCTCCTGTCCTGACAATCCTGGTCTTTGCATTGGTGAATGTTTTGAACGCTACCATACACTAGTTGAGTATTAGCATAGGGTACAGCATTGCACAGACTAGGCACACTTTCACAGGGTCTCCCAAGATGCCATCGCATTTTGAGAGAACCGAACCTGGAACTGGTTACAGTTATAAAAGTTACAGTTACAAAAAAAAGTGTAAAAAAAAAAAACACACAAAAAAAAAAAAAAAAAAAACAAAAATAGTTGTCGTTTTATTGTTCTGTAAAGGCTTTTAAAGGCTTTTAAAAATGTATGTAGTTTGTTGCCACTGCACGTTTGTGCGCAATTTTAAAGCATGTCATGTTTGGTATCCATGTACTCGGCCTAAGATCATCTTTTTTATTTTATCAAACATTTGGGCAATATAGTGTGTTTTAGTGCATTAAAATAAAAAAAAAATGTGTTTTTTTCCCCAAAAAATGCGTTTGAAAAATCGCTGTGCAAATACTGTGTAAAAAAAAAAATTAAACACCCACCATTTTAATCTGTAGGGCCTATTTAAAAAAATATATAATGTTTGGGGGTTTAAAGTAATTGTTTTGCAAAAAAAATTATTTTTTCATGTAAACAAATAGTGTCAGAAAGGGCTTTGTCTTCAAGTGGTTAGAAGAGTGAGTGATGTGTGACATAAGCTTCTAAATGTTGTGCATAAAATGCCAGGACAGTTCAAACCCCCCCCCCCCCCCCAAATGACCCCATTTTGGAAAGTAGACACCCCAAGCTATTTGCTGAGAAGCATGTCAAGTCCATGGAATATTTTATATTGTGACACAAGTTGCTGGAAAAAGACACATTTTTTTATTTTTTATTTTTTTTTGCACAAAGTTGTCACTAAATGATATATTGCTCAAACATAAAATGAATAAATATGTGGTGCTACCTCATCTGAAATATAATGACAGATAAATTGTGTACTAAAAATGATCCAAAATAAAATAAAATAAAATAAAAAAACTACAAAATAGCATATAGAGACAAAATAGTACAGGTGCAATAATGATAAATACCTGGACCTCACTACAAAAAGTGCATAAGTGCATAAAATGAACAATAAGGTAGTAGAATACTCAAATCAATATAGATAACATAAATAAATGTGCAAAGCCATACATAATAACGTGACTTCATTAATAAAAGTGCATAGTGCATAAATGCCAAACATAAATAAGCTTCATCCAGTGAAACTGTAGCGAAAAAAACAATCAATAGTAATTAAACAAAGAAAAAAGCAATGTGTTGACTTGGTTAAATTGATGATAGGCAACTCCTATCCTCATATTGATTAGCGGTTCCAAATTAATAATAACTACTGCAGTAGGGAACAGACACAAAAGATACGCTCAGCATCTTTCCAAATAACTGTTCTGCCTTATTATGACGCAATTGAAGGTTTTTATGCACATGATTACTTAGGTATCACATTAATATTACAATTGTACGTTTATGGTAACAAGGGGCATTACATAGGCAGGCTAATTCTAATCAGGACTCGAAAGAATGTAAACATTTACTGTAAACATTATTAGTGCTGTGTGCACAGTGAGGGCAGTGTGCAATACATACAAAATACAATACAATTATATACAGAACGTACAAATTTCCATTGCAGTCTCCCCTCTTTTGATCAATATTTTGATCACTAACCATACCTGCTATAACCTTTAACCTGGAACCTCCACACGCTTAGGTGGAGGTAGTCCTGGCCAAAGAGGCAAAAAAACTCCATTGTGGAGAAAATAATAGCTGAGCAACTTTTTCATTACCAAATGACTTTTCATTGTGAAAAACAAATGATTGATAAGACATATTTACAGAGTACTGGCTGTACACTCCTGTGGCCAGAATGGCCTTCTAGCTGAATTGTGGGCATGCTGACTTATCAGCATATGTAAACACAGACAATTCTACATGAAATGGAAGACAAACAAAAGACAAATATGACTTCAACATGGCTAAACTACTTTTCAAATATGTATATCCCTTACAATTAAAGTAATTGAATCAAAAAGTACCCTAGACTGTGATCACAAGAGGGAAACAAATCAAACACAGAGATTTCTTTAATTTAGTCATTTTTGCAGTGTCTGGTGTGGATCCAGGTGACTTTTCCTTCAAGTTTTGCAAAAACTGTACATGAAATAGATGCTGTATTAAGTCTCCAAATGTTTCCTTATATATAAATGTGTCTTAACAATCCACAAGTCACCTGGCTTTAGTTTTAAATCCTTCCAAACTTTTAGGATCTGGAATTGGGGAGAAAACACATAAATGAGTTTGTCAAAAAACTTAAAAGATCAGCAACATTCTCTGTGAGATCCGAATGAAGGACTTCAGCTGCTGAGACAAAGTATAAGCAAGTGAGTAACACACTCCCAAACCAAATCTCATAGGGAGAGAGTCCAATATCCCCTTTAGGGGCTTCATAAAATATAAGAAAACATTCAGGCAAAAGTTTTCTAGTTTCTTACTTTACTTTGCCCGCTACATTGTAGACAGCAGGGGGTGTAAAAATAAAACCTCAAAACTTCTAGTAAGGACTCTCCTATTAAAAATGATTTCCTCTGTTACTCTCTGTACTTTCTGCACTCTGTACTTACAAACTACTTCTGATAACACTTTTTACTGTGGCCTTTGCCAGTAGCATTTGCCACTGGACATCCAAAAAACATGTCCATACAGACAAAATGCATACTCGTAAGATCCTAACTTGGGCATCTGGATATATCTTTTTGTAATCTCTGGAAGGGATGTTCAGCTTTTGGTAACACCTTTGGTAACAGGTAAAACAAGAAGTGGTATGTTATAAAAGCAACTGTGGAGAACCCTGGCTCTATCCCACGCTCATTTACTAAGGCAGCCATAACTGCTTCTGACTGATGACACAGTCCATGTGTCAAGCTGGAGGCAAAAGAGTGGCTGGCAGACATAAATGATCACCTTTTCCAAAGTCCTGTTTCATAAGAAGTTGCCCCCTGTGGACCACTTGTTCTTCTCGTTCTGGGGTCCTTAAAGTTGAATTATTAATCCCAGCTATACTGGGCCAGAACTAGGGTGGAATCTGTGAGTTGCACAGACCCATCAAGTGTCCGGGGCTGTAAATGCAGCATCCTTAGTGCATGCTGGTCTGCTTCCATGTGTGAAAATTAATATGGCTACATCAGTAAGAACCTGGAAGGCTGAAAACAGCCGATCAAATTAACTTGGCATGCTTTATTGGTTTACCTGCCGAAGTAAAAACAAACCTCTGGCCCTTCAAATGGAACCAAAAGCTCTCTATATCTCGACTATCTATATAAATATACACTCTTTTTATAGCTCACAGGCTTTGCTAAAACATGGAGCTCTGCTTCATGAGCTGGGGAAAAAAGATCCAATGACTTTGAATACAGAGTATCCTTCTGGGTGATAAACTGCATACTCAAATCTACAAAAAATGTAATATCTGGGTCTTCAGGGAGTGTGTCCCGCACTGGGCTCACAGCAGCTGATTCCTACACCATCAATTTAACACATGTGTCTTCCTTTGTCTCCAGCCTCCTCCAATAGAGGCAATAAGGTGGCTGGATTCAAATGTACGCATTTTTCATTGTTAGATTTGTACATAAACAAACTCATATTTTAAACCTTTCATTAGACAAACATTTAGTTAGCTGTATATTTGCTGCACAGAATGTCGGACCATTAAAAATTAAATGTTTGACCAAAACAATATCTAACTTTGTCTAATAGCACTTTTGCATAAAAGCTACAGCTCTGATATATTGAGGTGAACTCTTCATTACTGGGTCCAGCTTCCATAAATATATTACAATGGCTTGTTTTCTATCACGCTGTTTGTATAAGAACTCCATTTTCATGTTTCAAAAGACAACTTTTTCCTGGCAATATTATGATAAATGATAACAATACCGTGCGGTCATGGAGAGATGCCCATAAATCCAAAATATTCTTCTGCTTATACCACTGCACTTACAAGGAAAAGGGGCACATCATTTCACAATCCACACATTCTGCTTTGGATTTCAAAAATAAAAATAAATAAAAACAAAAGGATCAACAATCTGTATGATGGACCAGAAAGCATCAAAAACTATAAAACAACTGGCTGCAGGTGGCATCTATCCTAACAGGGTGTGTGGACTTGATGTGATGGGTCTGTTATATTTAAATTTTATTTATTATAACTCTCACATCATGGACCGCACATCAAGTTATTATCAAGAACCTTGAAATTTCATTTTTGTAGAAAAACTTCTTATGTATTCCATCCATCTTGGCTTTGTTAAATATTATGGCAGCTTTATTCAAAATAACAACCTCATCTTAATCTTTTTTTTCTCTCAATAAGGGCTTATTGTATAAACGTAAAATTACAAAAATTGTTATCTTAATCTAAACTAATCCAATTTTTACAAATTTCACCAATAAGCTGGATTTCATTTCCAAACAAAGGCTGTCTAAACCAGTTTCAATATATCAATATTATTAATAAAATTGTTAAACTCATATTAGAAATGAATACTCATTACTTAATTTTACTTAATTTCCCTTTTTTTAATGCACTGTTTCCACTCTCAAAAGATTTTCAATTTGTATAATACACGGTTAAATGTAACCTGCATTTTACCATGTTTGGAAAACAGATTCAAAATAATTGTGATCACATTGTTTACCATTAGATTCGTTAACCTGGCACATTTTGTTATAAATGTTTTGTCTAAAAAACTGGAATTGGCATGGTGTCCTTCCAGCTTATCACTGACCTCTCATCCCAGCCACATTTCTTTCATGAGAGCGCAAAGGAGGGGGTCACATCTGCGTACATGACACACAAGCAATAGAACTAAAGGTCCCAGCATTCGCACACACATACACCAATATCTCTCTAAAATCGCTTACTTTTTCCCATTTGTACACAACACATGCATACCATTCTCTCACTTTCTTTTAACTCTTTAATATTTCCCTGCCTAAATTCTGCTTTCCTTATTTTGTTCAGATATCTTTTATTTCTAGCTTCTATGATCAGATGGGGAGCCAGAGTACTCATCCCATCTTCCCTCTCTGACAACATATAAAGTATTCTGTTTTAATTCTCATTTCTCTGTTTCTGATTTTTACTAGTTGTAGTGCCTGACCCCAAATTCATCCCATAACTTAACATGAAAATGTCCCTTTCTGTCTAGTGTTAATGTCACCCTTGATCCATCCTGCTCACATAGATAGCTGTTTCTTTATCTATTTACTCTGCATGATTCTTAGTCCCTGTGGACCTTGGTAACCCAGTTACCCATTGTGGATCCATGTCCACTTTAACCATTAATCTAGGGGCTCAGTATAGGCGGAACCACACCTTCGGTTCATATATAGCGCTCCTCTTGCGCTGGGCATTTTTGAGGGTCTCTTACCCTTCATTCCCTTACTTAATTCAATGCCCATAATGACTGGCCAGTCTTCTCTCTTCTCTACGTGTGCCTATACCCTCTTGCCTCTAAACTACTTTATCTAGCAGATTTACTACATATACCTGTGAACAGCACTATTCTACCCTTTCTTATCTATAACACTCCGATGGACAATAGACAGTGACAACATAATATATAACCACCAATCAATACAGTTCGATTAAGGGGAGTAAAATAGGTACCCTTTGTCCCGAAAATGCCTTACCGATCAAGGAAGTCTGATAACTCAAATGTAAGCAAAAGGCTTACCTCAGCCGGCTGATTATCAGAAATTCCCAGATCGTCTCAAGCTCCTCGTTTCGGATACTCAGGGTCACCTGGAATCCCCTCCTAAGGCAAAGCTCGCCATGCTGACTTGGTTAAATTGATGATAGGCAACTCCTATCCTCATATTGATTAGTGGTTCCAAATTAATAATAACTACTGCAGTAGGGAACAGACACAAAAGATACGCTCAGCATCTTTCCAAATAACTGTTCTGCCTTATTATGACGCAATTGAAGGTTTTTATGCACATGATTACATAGGTATCACATTAATATTACAATTGTACGTTTATGGTAACAAGGGGCGTTACATAGACAGGCTAATTCTAATCAGGACTCGAAAGAATGTGTGCACAGTGAGGGCAGTGTGCAATACATACAAAATACAATACAATTATATACAGAACGTACAAATTTCCATTACTGTGTGAACTCCTAATAATAGTGTCATACACTGTGTAAAAGATCAAAAATTCAGAAAGAAAACAAGCAGCTCTAGGTGACGATCCAAAAGGAACTAACACCAAAGTGGTACAAAAGTGCAAGTGCAATGGATCAGTGTAAATAGAAATATAACTGTTCAAAAAATATTAATGATGAATAAATCAAAAATAATAAGATAAATAAAAATAAAAACAAATGAGTGTCCAAGCAAAATGCAAAGCGTAATGCAATAAATTGGTAACATGCAACTCCCGGTATCAGTACGGTGCAGATCTTCTAAAGATGATAGCAAAGGAGCAGGTAAAGGTCTTTTACAGATGATGGAAAAAAGTGCAGTGGATAGAGCTCTGCGACGGCCAGTGTCCGATAATCAGTAATCAATCCGATCCCAGGGTGTACTGAGCGTTCCCCCCAGCCTCTCACCTGAAGTTGCGGCCCCCAATGGGCCAAATCGAGCGTGTGCCCACAGGCAGTGAAGCAATACAATGGAGACATTGTCTCAACCTCCCGGGACAGAGATATACTGGCCACAGCTCAACACTCCCCCGCACTTGCTCAAACATGCCATGGGAATATGTGAAATTACACCCCAAACTACATTCTGTTGCTTCTCCTGAGTACAGGGATACCACATGTGTGAGACTTTTTGGGAGCCTAGCCACATACGGGACCTCAAAAACCAAGCACCGCCTTCAGGGTTTCTAAGGGTGTAAATTTTTGATTTCACTCCTCACTGCCTATCACAGTTTCGGAGGCCATGGAATGCCCAGATGGCACAACCCCCCCAAATGGCCCGATTTTGGAAAGTAGACACCCCAAGCTATTTGCTGAGAGGTATGGTGAGTATTTTGCAGACCTCGCTTTTTGTCACAAAGTTTTAAAAATTGAAAAAAGAAAAAAAAATACATTTTTCTTTTCTTTCTTCATTTTCAAAAACAAATGAGAGCTGCAAAAATACTCACCATGCCTCTCAGCAAATAGCTTGGGGTGTCTACTTTCCAAAATGGGGTCATTTGGGGGGTTTGTGCAATCTTGGCATTTTATGGCCTTCAAAACTGTGATAGGTAGTGAGGAGTGAAATAAAAAATTTACGCCCTTAGAAATCCTGAAGGCGGTGATTGGTTTTCGGGGCCCTGTACGCAGCTAGGCTCCCAAAAAGTCCCACACATTTTGTATCCCCATACTCAGGAGAAGCAGCAGAATGTATTTTGGGGTGTAATTCCACATATACCCATGGCATGTTTGAGCAATATATCATTTAGTGATGACTTTGTGCAAAAAAAAAAAAAAAAAAAGTTTGTCATTTTCCCGCAACTTGTGGCAAAATATAAAATATTCCATGGACTCAACATGCCTCTCAGCAAATAGCTTTGGGTGTCTACTTTCCAAAATGGGGTCATTTGGGGGGGGGGTTTGAACTGTCCTGGCATTTTATGGCCTTCAATATATCATTTAGTGACAACATTTGTAAATGTTATTTATTTATTTTTGTCATTATTCAATCACTTGGGACAAAAAAAAATAATATTCAATGGGCTCAACATGCCTCTCAGCAATTTCCTTGGGGTGTCTACTTTCCAAAATGGGGTCATTTGGGGGGGGGGGTTTGTACTGCCCTGCCATTTTAGCACCTCAAGAAATGAGATAGGCAGTCATAAACTAAAAGCTGTGTAAATTCCAGAAAATGTATCCTAGTTTGTAGACGCTATAACTTTTGCGAAAACCAATAAATATACGCTTATTGACTTTTTTAACCAAAGACATGTGGCTGAATACATTTTGGACTAAATGTATGACTAAAATTGAGTTTATTGGATTTTTTTTATAACAAAAAGTAGAAAATATCATTTTTTTTCAAAATTTTCAGTCTTTTTCCGTTTATAGCGGAAAAAATAAAAACCGTAGAGGTGATCAAATACCATCAAAAGACAGCATTGCATGACCGCGCAATTAGCAGTTAAAGCGACGCAGTGCCAAATTGTAAAAAGTGCTCTGGTCAGGAAGGGGGTAAATCCTTCCGGGGCTGAAGTGGTTAATAAACGATATTGCACGATCATTTGTTGTGTGTTCATTCTCTAATGCTTGGAGTAATCTGCCTGATCGGGGAATACTATTATTGGAGAAGTGTTCAATCTGTGCTGAAGGCACTCTGATGAACAAATCCAATCATAGTGGTTCAATAAAAGGCTGGCTTGGTCCTAGTGACCTTGGGTCTCTGGTGAGGGCATATATGTTATCTCACGTGGTGGAGCACTTATTTGTTTTTGAAGAAGAGCACTTTCCATCTTTATAGGAGTATTTGCTGCACTACATGGTGGATGGACCATTAAGTACCCTTTAAGAACCTTAAAGGTTAACTGATTTTTTACAGTGGACTTTTAGTTTGAACTGAACTGTTTTTTGGATACATTCAATCATTTATATTTGAAATTACATTTGAAATCATTTTACAATTTTTATATTTGCTGTAACACTTGCATGTATGAATGCATAAGTAACAGATATTCATTTTTTACATATTTTATATTATTATTATTTTTTTTCTTTTTGGATTATATGTCACTAGCAGTATTGATTATATTTTGAAACGGGTGCAATTTTTAAGCACAGGATATGGCTACACATATTAATGCATAGGTACATCGCCTGACTTTATGATTGTTTCGGTGAATGAATACAAATCGCTCATTGAGCTGCTCGTTTGTAGCCCTGTGGTCCTTAACGCGGCACACTCCAAAGATCTGGGGGACCTCACCTCAAGTTGTACACTTGGTAACACATAGTGTAGCACTAGAACAAGATATTGGCATATAAATCATGTGCAAAATATATCATACAATGCAATAATTAAACCACATTGCTTAATTAAAGTGCCAAGTGCAGAAGTGCAAAAATTGAAAAAAATAATTAGATGATTCGAAATGTAGTCCAATACAAGGGACAAGGTGCATGAAGAAACCCAAAAAGCCACAATTGGATCACCCGGGATAGTAAGTCCTCGGCCCAATTTAGGGGGTAAATACTCTTACCGGATGGTGTGGACACACATGCCAGCAGAAGTGGGTCAATCGGGCAGAAAATACAGAATAGGTAGACTTCGAGATGGAACACTGGACCTCTTACCCCCAGATGATGCCTATTGAGGTGAAATGCATCGGAAAGTATAGCTGATTCCACTGTTACTGTCTTACAAAGCGCTGTTTTTACCTTGGAAATGTGAGTGTAACCCTTATATATTCTGATTAACTTTACCTATTCCATACGGAATTACGCTACGTGCCCTCCTTTTTCCTTGTCATAATTAATGGCTGGGCTGCCTGCCTTACATTGTCCTATCTGCTGACATCCACCGTTCTGAATGCCCCCTGGAGACTGTGTTTTTGCTGTGAGCCTGAACCATCCCTGGCATCTCACAAAAGTCTGATTGACTCATTAGGTGTATACCTATTTGAGTCCAATCATTCCAGTAAGCGACTGGTGACTTTGGTGGTGGATCTTCTATCAATTTTCACTATCTATGTGACACTTATATTTTCACACACTTCACTGAATTGTTATTCATTTCATTGGACTATTATTTGGTTCACCAAATAGGACCTGTTTGGTCCCCATATTTCACTTATGGATATTCATTATTGGATATTCATTATTGTATTTAATTGTACTTTTACTTTAGTCATATTTAGCACTGCACAGGGCCTGGGTGCAGAAATATTTTGGGCGCCCCATGTGGGCGTGGTCATCTTACTAACTCCTCCCCTTTGCAAATGTTTCTATGGCAACAACTCAAACACAGATATGCTCCCCTAAGGAGTCTTTGTTAACCTGGGATCCTCCCATGAGACGACCTCTCAACGAGATGGTCAGAGACTGCAAACATACTACAGGAGATGGTCAGGGACTGCAAACATAGTACAAGAGATGAAAAGTAACAATATGGGAAGGTGACGATAACTAAAAAAGAAAAAGGGGCACCGATATCCCTGTAAATATATGTAAAGAGGAGAATTTTTTGCGGGACTTTTTAGGTGCCAGAATTAGGAATTACTTAAATAATTTCAATCCATAATAAATATAGAAAAATAAATTACACAATTTTTATTAATACATACAATACATAAAAAGATTAGATATAAATTATATACATGTGTGCACAGATATATCCAAAATTCGAAAAAAGATACAGAATATATAGTCACTCGAAGAGTCGCATTGGAGCGATTATCCCGACATGACATGTTTCGCCACCTAGGGTTTATCAGGGGATACTTTAAGAACAATGGATGTGACACTGCATATAACAGAAACAGAATTAAAATTAAGACTATTCCAATAGCTAGAAATCCAATAAAAAATGAAAAAGGAAAGAAAAAGAAAAAAAGGAAGAAGGAAATGATGGCAGACTGCCAACTGTCATGCCAGTCAACAATCGCTCACCCAATATGAAGATCTTATCTCTGCGACTTGAGGTCAAGTCACATTGGGCTGTCAATGGGTAGTGCACATGAAAAAAATGTGTAATTCGTGACTTAGGAAGAGACTCTTGGGTTGAATCTAGCCAAGAGAATAGTGTGCAAATTAGTGAGATAATAAAAAGAAGTAGGAGGAATTAAATCCACTAAATAGGTAAATGGGGGAGGGGGAGGGAGGGGAGGGAAAGGTAGCTGGTTGGGAGAGGGGGAAAGGGGGAAAAAAAAGGAGGAGGGGGAAAGGGGGGGGGGAGGAGGAAGGGGGGGAAGGGGAGGAATGAGCAGGACAGAAGGAATGGGAAAAAAGGGGGGGGTAGACAAGTGGAGAAGAATCGATGGGAATAGCAGGGATATGGAGAAAGGAGAAGGAAAAGGGGGGGATGGAGATAAAAAATGATGACGGTTAGCATTGAAGAACCATATAAAAAAATGTGTAATAAAGGTGAAATGCTATGAGGTGGTTTGTGGGAAGGGAGTGCTTACTTACATGAAGGAACAATGGTTACAGGAATATCCGAAAAGGCTAAAGAGGCCAGAACTACAACTACAACCGGAGGTCTGTAGGGAGTGTTTTGATGAGTGACTGCGGAGAGTAAGGTACATAGATTCCCAGTTCAGTGTATGCTATATGAGTCAAATTTGGAGAGCAAATATATAAATAGTTCATATTGGTAATTAATAAAGAAATAGGTCATCTGATATATAGAGGTGACCATATGCCTGCTGCAGATCACCTGCCCCCCTCAATTATAGGGGGGGTAAAATTATAGACACAGGCGGCAGCAAGTAATAAGTTTAAAGAATTGAACTAAAATTTACAACATAATATGAAAACAATAATGTTCTACCATAATGACCTAGGAAAAACAGAGGAGGTTTTACCTTTTAGTGATGTCATAGCATGCCTAGCCTTGAGATGTCAGATGGTGTGATATAAGTAGGAGAGGATTATAAATAGGCATGCAGATGCTAAACAATTAGTGTCTGACGTCTTATATGGACCGCCGGTGTGTAGACCGCATGGCGCATGCGCAAAACATAGTATAAATGACAGAAAGCTAGAGTACTGAGATACTACATTTCCCATACCACATAGTGGCCCGTGGGCGGGGGAGAGAGGACAAGAGATGGTCAGAGACTGCAGACATGATACAAGAAATAGTCAGAGACTGCAGACATGATACAATAAATGGTCAGAGACTGCAGACATGATACAAGAAATGGTGACTGCAGACATTAGGGCTGGGGAAAAAATCTATTCAAATCTTGAATCGAGTTGAGAGGTCAAATCGATTCAAAATTTAAGCAAATTGATTTTTTTAGATTTTTTTTCACCATGCCAGTCCTGAGGAGCTGCAGGCAGGAGTTTTTAGGCAAGGCCGCGGCTTCGGCCTAGTCCGCAAGGCCGGACGCTGCGGACTAGGCCAAAGCCGCGGCCTCACCTAAAAACTCTTGCCTGCAGCTCCTCAGGACCGACGCTGTGTTAAAAAAAAAAAAAAAACTTGATTCAAATCGTGAATCAAGTTTTTTTTTAAGAAAATTGCAGATTTTTTTTAGAAAATCTCCCAGCCCTAGCAGACATAATACAAGAGATGGTCAGAGACTGCAGACATAGTACAAGAGATGGTCAGAGACTGCAGACATAGTACAAGAGATGGTCAGATACTGCAGACATAGTACAAGAGATGGTCAGAGACTGCAGACATACTACAGAAGATGGTCATCGACTGCAGACAAGATACAAGAGATGGTCAGAGACTGCAGACATGATACAAGAGATGGTCAGAGATTGCAGACATGATACAAGAAATGATCAGGGACTGCAAACATGCTATAGAAGATGGTCAGAGGCTGCAGTTATGATATAAGAGATGGTCAGAGACTGCAGACATAGTACAGGAGATGGTCAGAGACTGCAGACATAGTACAAGAGATAGTCAGCGACTGCATACATGGTACAAGAGATGGTCAGATCCTGCATACATAGTACAAGAGATGATCAGAGATTGCATCATAGTACAAGAGATAATCAGAGACGGCAGACATGATAGAAGAAATTGTCAGAGACTGCAAACATACTACAGGAGATGGTAAAAGACTGCAGACATGATACAAGAGATGGTCAGAAACTGGCTGTGTTTGATGGGCACAGTGGCTGCGTTTGATAGGAACAGTGGCTGTGTTTGAAGGGCACAGTAGCTGCTTTTAATGGGCACAGTGGCTGCGTTTGATGGGCACAGTGGCTGTGTTTGATGGGCACAGTGGCTGCATTTGATGGGCACAGTGGCTGCTTTTAGGCGGGGCACAGTGGCTGCATTTGATGGGCACAGTGGCTACGTTTGATAGGCACAGTAGCTGCTTTTAATGGGCACAGTGGCTGCGTTTGATGGGGACAGTGCCAGCGTTTGATGGCACAGTGGCAGCGTTTGATGGGCACAGTGGTTGCGTTTTATGGCACAGTGGCAGCATTTTATGGGCACAGTGGCTGCTTTTAGGCGGGGCACAGTGGCTGCGTTTGATGGGCACAGTGGCTACATTTGATGGGCACAGTAGCTGCTTTTAATGGGCACAGTGGCTGCGTTTGATGGGCACAGTGGCTGCGTTTGATAGGAACAGTGGCTGTGTTTGATGGGCACAGTAGCTGCTTTTAATGGGAACAGTGGCTGCATTTGATGGGCACAGTGGCTGTGTTTGATGGGCACAGTGGCTGCATTTGATGGGCACAATGGCTGCTTTTAGACGGGGCACAGTGGCTGCTTTTAATGGGCACAGTGGCTGCGTTTGATGGGCACAGTGGCAGTGTTTGATGAGCACAGTGGCTGCGTTTTATTGCACAGTGGCAGCTTTTAGGCGGGGCACAGTGGCTGTGTTTGATGGGCACAGTGGCTACATTTGATGGGCACAGTAGCTGCTTTTAATGGGCACAGTGGCTGCGTTTGATGGCCACAGTGGCAGCGTTTGATGGCACAGTGGCTGCATTTGATGGGCACAGTGGCTGCGTTTTATGGCACAGTGGCTGCGTTTGATGGCACAGTGGCTGCGTTTGATGGGCACAGTGGCTGCATTTTATGGCACAGTGGCTGCATTTTATAGCACAGTGGCTGCTTTTAATGGGCACAGTGGCAGCGTTTGATGGGCACAGTGACTGTGTTTGATGGCACAGTGGCTGCATTTGATGGGCACAGTGACTGTGTTTGATGGGCACAGTGGCTGCATTTGATGGGCACAGTGGCTGCTTTTAGACGGGGCACAGTGGCTGCTTTTAATGGGCACAGTGGCTGCGTTTGATGGGCACAGTGGCAGTGTTTGATGGGCACAGTGGCTGCGTTTTATTGCACAGTGGCAGCTTTTAGGCGGGGCACAGTGGCTGTGTTTGATGGGCACAGTGGCTACATTTGATGGGTACAGTAGCTGCTTTTAATGGGCACAGTGGCTGCGTTTGATGGCCACAGTGGCAGCGTTTGATGGCACAGTGGCTGCATTTGATGGGCACAGTGGCTGCGTTTTATGGCACAGTGGCTGCGTTTGATGGCACAGTGGCTGCGTTTGATGGGCACAGTGGCTGCATTTTATAGCACAGACAGGGGTTTGGTTGGCTAATTATCTGCAGATTGTGCCACATCCTAAATTTAAGAATTTGAACAGAGATAATTCCCCTAGTGGACTTTAAAGGCACATATAAAAGGATATGTAGGAGAGTATATTTAAGTAAACAACAATTTATTAATTACAAAGAATTCTCATAAAGACATCAAACAAATAACATAGATAAAAAAGGAATGCAGTTCCACATATTTTTTATAGCTATTGATACCAATACGTTTGCACCCGACGCGTTTCGGAGTTGTTTTAGCCTCCTTCTTCAGGGGTGGTTATAAGCTTTTAATAGAAGTTTATTGGTATAAATAAATGTTGGCTGCGCATTCCAGAGAGATTTTTAAAAACAACGGTATTGACACATACTGCCCATCAAGTGCGTCCTCCAATCATGGTGTATAAAGCTTTGTTTAGTATATCCAAAGTATTCATATGGCCTCTATCGAGGTAGAAATAAATGGGTAAGGATATATGAAGTGGTTTTACTTCCTTATGATAGGAAGAGAGGCCCATTAGTCGAGGGCATGCAAAAAAGTTTGGATCTGGAATCACACTGGGGCCAAATGCGGGTCCTGATAGGCCTACGGTATAGAGTTCGAAAAAGGGTCACCAGCTGATGATATGTGTAGACCAGGTGGGACTCAGAGGGAATCTTGTGGCAGCAGCTCACACCAACAGCGTCCTGCCCAAAGCAGAGTGGGCACAGTGGCTGCGTTTTATGGCACAGTGGCTGCGTTTGATGGCACAGTGGCTGCATTTGATGGGCACAGTGGCTGCATTTGATGGGCACAGTGGCTGCTTTTAGACGGGGCACAGTGGCTGCTTTTAATGGGCACAGTGGCTGCATTTGATGGGCACAGTGGCAGTGTTTCATGGGCACAGTGGCTGCGTTTTATTGCACAGTGGCAGCTTTTAGGCGGGGCACAGTGGCTGTGTTTGATGGGCACAGTGGCTACATTTGATGGGTACAGTAGCTGCTTTTAATGGGCACAGTGGCTGCGTTTGATGGCCACAGTGGCAGCGTTTGATGGCACAGTGGCTGCATTTGATGGGCACAGTGGCTGCGTTTTATGGCACAGTGGCTGCGTTTGATGGCACAGTGGCTGCGTTTAATGGGCACAGTGGCTGCATTTTATGGCACAGTGGCTGCATTTTATAGCACAGTGGCTGCTTTTCATGGGCACAGTGGCAGCGTTTGATGGGCACAGTGACTGTGTTTGATGGCACAGTGACTGCGTTTGATGGGAACAGTGGCTGTGTTTGATAGGCACAGTGGCTGCATTTTATGGCACAGTGGCAGTGTTTGATGGGCACAGTGGCTGCGTTTTATGGCACAGTGGCTGTGGTTGATGGGCACAGTGGCTGTGTTGGATGGGAACAGTGGCAGCTTTTGATGGGCACAGTGAGCATTTGATGGACACAGTGGGCATTTGATGGGCACAGTGGCAGGTTTTGATGGGCACAGTGGGCATTTCATTGGCACAGTAGATGTTTGATGGGCACAGTGGCTGCTTTTAATGGGCACAACTTTGTCACCTACTTCCTTGACTGGCCTGGTGCAGTGCAGGGACTAGAGACTGGAGACACTCACAGCGAGGCACAACAGCAGCTGCTCTCTCTCTTCAGACATGCTCCGGCTCCGTCCGCTATGCTCCCTCTTAGCCATGCTGTCTGAATAACATGGCAGAGGTGGGCAGAGCTTGCTCACTAGCTGCGGAGGTGGTGTGCAATGAATGCTGGGGTGGCCGCGGTCTCTCACTGACGTCACTGGTTGCTAGCTAGACGCCGGCCGGGCGGCTGGCAATTCTAACAAGCCAAGTGAGCAACCAGTGCAGTCAGATTCAGTGGTGCCCCTCTTCTGCAGGCACATTACAGCGCTGGGGCGCAGTGCACCCCGTGCACCCGCCCAGGATCGGCCCTGGCGCTGCACTTTACTTTAACACTCTTACACCGGAAGTTGAAGCTGAAGCTCTGGTGCAAATCATCCAAAATGTGGATAGTAGAAATCGTCCAATCAGCAAATACCCCCGATGAGCAGTATAAGGATCATGGAAAGAAAAAGGCCTCCATATGGTGTTGGTCAAACGAGTAGAATTTATTTAAAAGTACAAACTGGGCTATTAGATCATCAGAACATCAGATGAGATGTTTAAAAAAAAATAGCGATCACAGATTTAAAAGCAATGTGAGGAGCTGGACTAGCAAACCCGATGCATTTCGTCCCACTGGACTTCAACTGGGGTAATAGCCCAGTTTGTACTTTTAAATAAATTCTACTCGTTTGACCTACACCATATGGAGGCTTTTTTCTTTCCATGATCCTTATACTACTCATCGGAGGTATTTGCTGATCTATACGTTGGACGATTTATACCATCCACATTTTTGACAATTTCCACCAGAGCTTCAGCTTCAACTTCTGGTGTAAGAGGTCCAGTGTTCCATCTCAGAGACTACCTATTCGGTATTTTCTGCCTGATTGGCCCACTGCCGCTGGCATGTGTGTCCACACCATCCGTTAAGAGAATTTGCCCCATAAATTGGGCCGAGGATGCACTATCCCGGGTGATCCAATTGAGGCTTTTTAAGTTTCTTCATGCACCTTCTCCCTTGTATTGGACCACATTTCAGTTGCCTCCTCTACAAGTGGAATGTTCTAGCATATTGTGGCATTAATACACCATCATATGAACTTTATTCACCATCTAATTATTTGCATTTTCACTTTTTGCACTTCTGCACTTGGCACTTTAATTAAGCAATGTGGTTTAATTATTGCATTGTATGATATATTTTGCACATGATTTATATGCCAATATCTTGTTCTAGCGCTACACCATGTGTTACCATCAGTTTTAATTTGTCGAATTTTGTTTTAGCTGCTTAGATTTATGTTTCAGGTTATCACAGTATTCTCACCCCACTCACAAGTTGTACACTTGCAGAGCACTTGAAGCACAATTTCTAGTTGACACTTTTCCAACTTGTAGGAAATTTGCGTGGCAAGTCTCTAGCGAGAGCAAAGCTGCAGTGGTAAGTCTACAGCAAGAGCTCTGCAGGTCATAGTGATGCCTGTGGTGGGATACCTATTGCACAACATAGCTGAACCAGAACTTGCAGCAGACTTGCTGAATGTTTGCAAAGAAATTTATCTGGAGTCATGAAATGTAAACTTGCTGCAATTGTGCAACAAACTTGTGAAGTCCAACAAGTCTAGCAATACAGGTGGTCCCCAGGTTACAAACAAGACAGGGTCTGTAAGTTTGTTCTGTTTGTAAGTCAGAACAGGTAAATTTTTTAAGTGTAGCTCCAACCAAAAAAAATATTTTTAAGCTTTTTGGATAGCATAGGGAAGGGTTAACACCCCTGTAACGTTTGTTTTGCTGTCTGTGCCCCTGTTCAGAAGATTTCACCTCACTTTCCATCCCAATGTCAATTGGATTTTGAAAATTTTGGGTTGTTGTGGAAACAAACCTTGGTGATAAAGCATCAGTGGAGATACCTTTTTCTCATAATGACTCTTACAGGAGTGAATTTCCCTTCTTGGGGTAGATTTCTTCTCACTTCCTATTGTCTCCCATCATTGTAAGTCAGATGTTTGTAACTAGGGGACCACCTGTAGCTTAGCAAGTAATTTTCAAACTTGCAGCTTAAAGTGGATGTAAACCCGAAAATTTTTTTTTTTTTTTGATGTCATAATGTAGAGTATAAAATTTCCTATCATTTGAGCCCAGTCTTGCCACAAAGAGTTAATCCAGCTCTGAGCAATAATCTTTTATTGTTCAGTGAGATAAAACTTGACAAACAAAGAAAAACTTTGTCAAATCTTCCCCCTTGCTGTGAGTGACAGGTGATTTACGTATCTCGTGCACTAGCCTAAGACATGCATTATTTTTTAATTCCCACCCCCACTCCTTTCTTCAGCAGCTCTGCAAGGATTGGCTGTTCCACACCTCAGCATGATTTGGCATGCTGAAGTCATGTGGTTACTTTCCTGTCTTTTCACTGGATGTTAGAGATCATAGCAGAAGTTCAGTGTAAGAAATACACAGGAGAAAATGCATGTTGACAAGGAGTGTAGAGGTTGGCGGGGAGTCTACTGACATCACGACTCCACCCACCGAGCTCCAGACAACAGACCCACCCACAGAATCTGCAGTTTTTCGGGTCTCATAACAGACAGAGGGGAGAGATTTGACAGGTAAAGATACATGCAGGAGGCATGTATATCCTTATAGATAACCCCTATGGCAGTAGTTCACAAATGATGACATTGGGTTTACATCCACTTTAATTGCTTGCTATCTGGGCAGTACATCAGGTTTGTTAATCTTCAAATATTAAACATACATACACACACACATAGTTTGTAGGCTCTATAACTTCTACACAGACTAGTTTTAGTTTTTAGTTATTTTTACAAAAAAAAGTAGCATAATATATTTTGGCCTACATTTATAAAGAAAGATTATTTATTTGCTAAATTTTATAACATTTTTTTTTCTGTAATTTTTCGTTTACAGTGCCTTGAAAAAGTATTCATACCGACTGAGATTTTCCACATAACATATTTTTTACAAATAACTGAAAAGTGTGGTGTGCATTTGTATTCAGCCCCCTTTACTCTGATACCCCTAACTAAAATCTAGCAGAAACAATTGTCTTCACAAGTCACCTAAACAATAAATAGAGTCCACCTGTGTATAATTTAATATAAGTATAACTACAGCTGTTCTGTGAAGGCTTCAGAGGTTTGTTAGAGAACCTTAGTGAACAAACAGCATTATGAAGGCCAAGGAACACACCAGACAGGTCAGGGATAAAGTTGTGGAGAAGTTTAAAGCAGGGTTAGGTTATAAAAAATATCACATGCTTTGAACATCTCACGGAGCACTGTTCAATCCATCATATGAAAATAGAAAGAGTATGGCACAACTGAAAACCTACAAAGACATGGCTGTCCACCTAAACTGACAGGCCAGGCAAGGAGCTCATTTATCAGAGAAGCAGCCAAATGTAGAGATCCACTGCTCAGGTGGGAGAATCTGTCCACAGGACAACTATTATGCCGTGTACACACGATCGGAACCATCCAAGGTTTTTCCGACGGAATTCCGCTCAAGCTTGGCTTGCATACACACGGTCACACAAAAGTTCTCTGAACTTTCAACCATCAAGAACGCGGTGACATACAACACGTAGGACAGCACTAGAGAAGGGAAGTTCCATATGAAGCGCACCACCCTTTGGGCTCCTTCTGCTAATCTCTTGTTTATCTCATGTTAGTAGAAGTTTGGTGAGAGACGATTCACGCTTTTCAGCCTCATGCTTTTAAGATCGTTACTGCTCTTCAGTTTGTGCTTGTGGGTTCGTATCTGTTCTTCAGTGCGTGTAGTCAGTTCGCATCTCGGTTTCAGTGCGTATTATTATAGTACGTATTTGTTTTTCAGTGGGTTCTTGTCTGCTCGTTTCTGATTTTCAGCTCGCTCTTCTCAGGCCTTTCTGTTTTTCAGTGCTTTCTGTTAGTTCGTTCTGACCAGCCGACCGCTTTGAAGACATGCTGCGGTTACGTACTCGTCGTAGAGTTCGTGCTGTGTGGGGGCTTGGTGTTGGGTTTCTTGCTTTGACCCAAGCCCAGTCCATGGACAGGGTGGGGAGGAGTTCATGGACGAAGAATTGGTTACTCCAACGTGACAATTCTGTCATATGCCCTTGTTGCGGGAGATCCAGGAGAATAATCCTGATGATTTTAGGAATTTTCTCTAGATGACGGACCCCGTTTTTCACCATCTGTTGGCTTTGCTGTCCCCTTATATTATGAAGCAGGACACCTGCATGTGGCAAGCCATCACTTCCGAGCAGAGGCTCGTTGCCACATTGTGGTACTTGGCAACAGGGAGAAGTCTGCAGGACCTCAAGTTCTCAACAGGCATCTCCCCCCAGGCTCTGAGGATCACTATTCCAGAGACCTGTTCTGCCATTATACAGGTCCTGCAGAAGGACTATATTAAGGTTAAGTTTTCTCCTTTAACATCACATTCTATGTATTTAATGTTTGCTAATGTATTGTATTTCTTTCATCATTCTCTAATTACCATGATTGTAATAGGCTGTGAATGTCCCATTTGATCTCATGCATGCTGTAAGCTTTTAATGCTCCTTTTTTGTCCTTCATGCATATTTGCCTTCACTAACCTCCCCAGCATGCTATCCTGGGCCCATACACACCTAGCCTAGTCACTTAACAATGTATTTTGTCAGCTCCATAGTAGTGCTTTACACTAAACACCCCCTAAAATGTGTCCAAATGTTATTTGTGTCCTTAAATTCAGACAGAGTGCCATAATCTTTTTTTTCGGGGTCCCGAACTCATCTAGAACCCGCCCCCCCTAAAATTTTTACAATGGGCCATCAGAGGGGGTGAGGAATCTGATAAGTGTACCTTATCTTTTGTCTTTAAATACTATTAAATTACAGCGCACACATTCAAGAATGACATTTCCTGCAAGGCTAGTTAAAAACACCTGAACATATTAAAAAAAATACGGGGGTTTGGTCACACTATATGGCCCAAAAAAACCTGGTCAGGTTACAAAAACATATTTGGGGGACACACCCTAAAATGCGTTTAAATTCAAGATGGTGCTGCTATAAGACCAACAAACAGTACAAAACATATTACGGTGCACATATTCAAGAATGAATGGACTGGAGCACCCCTCTCCCTCTTCATTACCTCTTATTTAGTGGCCACCAGTGCATTGGATGAATCCCCTTCAGTTCTCCCACATAGAGGAGTTCAGCTCCCATGGTTGAGACGCAGGATCTTGCATTCTATTACTAGGGTAGGACCCACTAATTCGGGGTACTTTGTCGCAGTAAGTGGGCTTAGCACTATATGACCATATAGTGTGACCAAACCCCCGTATATTTTTGAATATGTTCAGGTGTTTTTAACTAGCATTGCAGGTAATGTCATTTTTGAATGTGTGCGCTGTAATATGTTTTGTACTGTTTGTTGGTCTTATAGCAGCAACATCTTGAATTTAAACGCATTTTAGGGTGTGCCTCCCAAATATGTTTTTGTATAGAAGTACAGTAAAGTCGCACTTGTTTATTAATAAAATTAAAAAGGTAAATAGAGTAAGCATAGTCAAAGCATAGCCAGAGTCCAGTAACCGGATCGGGTAGTCAGCCAAGCCAGAGTTCAGTAACCAGATTGGGTAATCAGCCAGACCAGAAGTCAGGGATCCAAGTAGAGGAACAGCAAGCAGGATAAGGAGCCAGAAGGGATGTCAGCAAAGCCAGTCTTTAAACAGGAACGCAGGAGATGGTTTCTTGTGATGTGACCAAGGCGAAGGCAGGAATGAAGTGAGCTAAAGATCTTTAAGTAGGCGGGACTGACGAGCAGATCCACAACAGCTGGTTAACTGTGGAGAGAGATGAGAGCTAGCAATTAGCTGACAGCTGAGCGGCCAGCTCAGAGAAGGAAGGGCTGAGCCAGCCCTGACAGACACATTCCTAAGTTCAACTATGATGCATGCCAATGGCCCATTTAGACCTTGTTTAATATAAAACACCAGTTGCTGGGGGCGTGGCTTGGATGGCCTCCGGAGCAGACGTGTCTCCTTAGAGCTCCTGACCAGATCCGCCTGCATACAGCTAAAAGCAGCTAAAAAGCACCGATACCATGGGCAAACCTCGAAAGGCTAAAGACACAGAACCCAAGGGACATGCCACAAGATCCTCTTCGACTCAACCACCTCTTATTTCGGAGCACTTTGGCCTCGGGGCCCCGGTGGGACACCACGAGGCCAAGATGGCGCCGGCGCCAGCAGCCCTCTCCTTCTCTCCTCCACGGCTCTCCCTGGGACAGCGAACTGATAAGTATGCCTCAGAAGGGGATTTATTGCCCGATCGCCCACCGCTCCCACCTATTAGCACCCAGGCCGGTCCTGTGCTATCCCTCATGGGAGACACATTAGGCAGCCTGTCCCAGCCGTTTCCTCCCTGCCTAATAGGGCCTGCACCGCCACCGAGCACAGGCCAAGCCTCCCCTCTGTGGGAATCCTCAGCCCAGGAATGGGATCCAAGCTCCCTGCCACAAAGACCCCAGGCTACTAGGGACAAAACACTATCCTTATCCCCACAGCACAAGGAGTCCAACAAAGCGGCAGGGCCTTCCTTACCCTGCAGTCTGAGGAGCTGCAGGGGGCTTATTCACATGCAGCTCAAGTACATGCCATTGACCCAGCAAGGCAGCCTAACTTCAGGACCCCTCCACATGCATTACAGAGGGGACTTCCCCCCACCGGGCACTTCCTTCACCACCATGAGGGACCTACACTCCCATACCATAATGGACCCTGACCCTGAACCTGATGCATGTACTTCATGGAGAGATGATGTACGTTGCATGCCCACGAAACAGGACTTCCGTATGCTTATCCAAGGGGTACGTGACACATGTAGATCTGAAATTAACATGCTCCGTACTGATCTACATCACCTGTCTGCTAAGGTCCATTCTATAGAAGAAGAAGCATATGATACAAGGATGGAAATCTCCCATATACACGATCGATTATCCACGCAAGCCTCGGCCCTTAGAGAGTTTCAACGCCACCTCGAGAACCTCGATAATAGAGACAGACGCAACAACATTAGAGTCCGAGGCCTCCCAGAGGCGACTCAGGATGAGGACTTACAAGTCACACTACAAGCTATTTTCAATAATGTCCTGGGGCGCCTGGAAAACCAAAGAGTTAAGCTGGACAGAGCCCATCGCGCTCTTCGCCCACGAGGACCAGGCCCAAGACCACGAGATGTAATCTGCAGGGTTCATAATTACGCCTTGAAAGAGGATATAATGAGAAAAGCGCGCAATATGCGTACCATCGATTTCAATGGTGCCCCTATACAGCTATACCCGGACTTGTCCTGGATCACCCTTCAGCAAAGACGCTCCTTGCAGCCACTCCTCACAACACTGAAAGAACATGACTTCCGATACCATTGGGGTTTCCCCTTTAGCCTCACAGCAAAGAAAGATGGAAGATCCACCACACTACGCTACCCGGAAGACCTCCACTCATTCTGCAAGGACTTGGACATTCCGGTTCCTCCCACACCTGGGTGGGACCCTCTACCTACTCCACCCCCTCGCCCAGAGCCCTGGGTTCAGGTGAACGGGAGAAAGCGACAGAGGCCGCATTCCAATAGCCCTTCGGCAAACACCCACCAGAGATGACTTTTTGCTGATTGAGAGGCATCAGATCAGGATAAGATATTAGCATGGGAGTCACTAATATTGCCCATCATGCTGAGAGCTCAGGAAATACCCTGTTTTTCTTGTTTCCTTACAGAGGGCTAGACCCTAATCTTCATTTTCATTTTCATTAGGTGGGAATACGGGTTAAAGGTTTAGCACTTATGCAACTTTAATGTACAATATTACTGATCATACACTACGGGTATGTTTAAGCTCTTATAAACTATCAACGAGGTCCCCTCCTCCATTATCCCCCTTTCCCTCCATCCCCCAATCCTTGCCCTTTTTCCCATCCCCTCCCTACCCCATCCTCACCATTCCTTACCCCCCCCCAATCCCTCCCTGTCCTTCCACCCCGTACCCCACTAGAGTGTATTACCATACTTACCTAAATGCCTTTACCCTCCCTAGGTTTCTAAAGGGCTATCAGGAGGGGTCGTTGGGTTTCTACCCCGCCAGTGCCCCCTATATTAGTTTGGTTTGTCCATCATTGAGCAAAAACTGCACTAGCTGATTTTATCTGTTGCCTTAGTTGAGACCACATGGTTTACTGGCAGTTAGCTGTTAAATTCAAGATTCAAAAAGTGTAGCGCTATAAACTCCATACATAAAAACTGAAGAATGGACACTCCAAAATGTTAAGTGATTATAAAATAGACATTCCAGTGTGAACCAAAAAGTGCTTATGTAAAGGAAATGTGATTGATAAACAAAGCTTAAATACATTCATTAAATCCAATAATAAGTAAAAAACATCACAAAATAATATTATAAATGAAGTCCATGTCAAAATAAGTGAAAAAACTGTGATGATAGTGTATAAACGATGGTGGACAAGTGTTTCCTGGGCATGCGGAAGGGTTGTTTAGACCGAGCAGCTTGATAGGTAAATGGGCCACATGGAGACCAAACGTGCACAAAGGATTGGAATCAGTGCCAGAACCATCACCAGGAATCATAGAGGCTTACCAGAAATATTGGCCTGAAATAGCATATGCCAAAACAGGTCAAAAAGGCTTGATGACCGACAGGTCTGAATGTGACAGCTGGTCAGATGTCGTCGTCACACAGAGAAGGGGAAAGGAAATCAGCACGGCTTCCTCTTCACTGGGTACACCATAGGCCGATAGTATGTGTGGCATGTGAGGGAAAAACACTCACATAGCGTGATAACGTTTTTAGACTTGGATTTATTTAAAAATAGATAAAAAACAGACTCACATTTTTTGAAGAAGAAAACAGCATATAAATCGTAAAGCGGTAGTCATGAGAGGTCCACCCAACATGTTTCAACTTAAACAGTCATCATCTGGGGTGTGGACCCCCTCACCCCACCGCTCTTTATATAAACAAATAATCAAATAATGACCCCCACTGGGAGTGTCTGAAACCGGAAGTGCTTCAGATGGCCATCACTTCCGGTTCAAAAGGGCATACAATGCAAGTATACTAGTAATTCCTTGATGGTTAGAAGGGGCTGTATACATGAATACCCATAATGTGTATGAAGCCTCATTTATGATGGAAACTGGCTTAAACAGTATGGCATTGGTCCAGTTGCTCAATCCGGAAACCAAGCCTCCCCGTCAATGCCTATTGTATAGTGGATGGGAGCGCAGCGACGCCGCCGCGCTCCACACCCAATACCAAGCCTCGTTCCCGTGATGCGCGATGACATCACGCGCAAGTTGTGATAGCCTGGTGGGTGGGAGGGCGGCGGCGCCGCCGCGCTCCACACTCAATACCGAGCCTCGCTCTCATATTGCGCAATGACGTCGTGCGCAAATCACAATGGCAACGGCAATATACTCGGGCTTCATCTGAAGCCCGAGTATATTGCCGTTGCCATTGTGAAGTCCCCTGTATCATGTATTGAGTGTGGAGCGCGACGGCGCCGCCGCCCTCCCACCCACCAGGCTATCACAACTTGCGCGTGACGTCATCGCGCATCACGGGAACGAGGCTTGGTATTGGGTGTGGAGCGCGTTGGCGTCGCTGCGCTCCCATCCACTATACAATAGGCATTGACGGGGAGGCTTGGTTTCCGGATTGAGCAACCGGACCAATGCCATACTGTTTAAGCCAGTTTCCATCATAAATGAGGCTTCATACACATTATGGGTATTCATGTATACAGCCCCTTCTAACCATCAAGGAATTACTAGTATACTTGCATTGTATGCCCTTTTGAACCGGAAGTGATGGCCATCTGAAGCACTTCCGGTTTCAGACACTCCCAGTGGGGGTCATTATTTGATTATTTGTTTATATAAAGAGCGGTGGGGTGAGGGGGTCCACACCCCAGATGATGACTGTTTAAGTTGAAACATGTTGGGTGGACCTCTCATGACTACCGCTTTACGATTTATATGCTGTTTTCTTCTTCAAAAAATGTGAGTCTGTTTTTTATCTATTTTTAAATAAATCCAAGTCTAAAAACGTTATCACGCTATGTGAGTGTTTTTCCCTCACATGCCACACATACTACCGACCTATGGTGTACCCAGTGAAGAGGAAGCCGTGCTGATTTCCTTTCCCCTTCTCTGTGTGACGACGACATCTGACCAGCTGTCACATTCAGACCTGTCGGTCATCAAGCCTTTTTGACCTGTTTTGGCATATGCTATTTCAGGCCAATATTTCTGGTAAGCCTCTATGATTCCTGGTGATGGTTCTGGCACTGATTCCAATCCTTTGTGCACGTTTGGTCTCCATGTGGCCCATTTACCTATCAAGCTGCTCGGTCTAAACAACCCTTCCGCATGCCCAGGAAACACTTGTCCACCATCGTTTATACACTATCATCACAGTTTTTTCACTTATTTTGACATGGACTTCATTTATAATATTATTTTGTGATGTTTTTTACTTATTATTGGATTTAATGAATGTATTTAAGCTTTGTTTATCAATCACATTTCCTTCACATAAGCACTTTTTGGTTCACACTGGAATGTCTATTTTATAATCACTTAACATTTTGGAGTGTTCATTCTTCAGTTTTTATGTATGGAGTTTATAGCGCTACACTTTTTGAATCTTGAATGTTAGTTTAACCCTGAGTCTACAGGTGTGTTGGCTGCTGTTCACTCCCTTCAGCGCAGCGCTGTACTTAATTATTACTTACCAATTAGTTAGCTGTTAAATGAAAGTTCTTCTTTATTTCGTTGCTCCATTATGGTGTGCTGCATAAATACTTAACTGCAGGCGGATCTGGGAGAGGATAGCGACTGGTCTGGAGCTGTCCTATCCTCCCCCGGGAGACCTTCGCATGGCTCCCCATTTAACCCCTGTGGAGAGTGGTGTTTTAATCTCCCACACGGGGGGGGGCCCTCCGAGGGTTTCCGACCCACCACCTTGTTTGGGTGGGTTAAACTTCACTTGGTTATTATTTGATTTTGTACTAATTTTTGTTCTCTTTGTCGTCCACTTCTTTCTCTACTCTTTCGCTACTGGCTTTTCTCTTCTCTGTTCCTCCCTAATCTGCCGTGTTGTGGGCGCCCCCCGCCTCTGGAGCCCAAGTCCAGCCCGTGGGAGCTTGTTTCTGGCTAGGTATGTGCCTTATCTGACAGTTCAGTCGTTTATCATCCTCTGCATCCAAACATGCTCCAATCATCTTGCTAAGCTAACGCTCCTTTTATTTTTACCACCCAATGATTGACATACTGTCATTAAATGTGAAAGGCCTCAATTCCAACACTAAACGAAGCTTAGCCCTAAGGGAATTTAAAAGATCTAAAGCTGACATTATTTTCGCCCAGGAAACACACCTTACTAAGAACGATAGTATGGCATTTGCCACTAAGTATTATTCCCAGATATACCTAGCCTCTAATCCTCGTAAACGAGCAGGAGTGGCTATCCTGTTCAAAAAAGACTCCCCTTTTAAGTTACAATCAATAATTTCGGATCCCCTAGGACACTACATCATCTTGAGAGCCAGGTGGAAAGATGCTAACCTTACACTCTGTAACATATACGCCCCTAACACTAATCAAACTTCCTTCCTATCTAAAGTGTATAAACGACTATTTGCATTTCCCCATCAGTACCTGGTTATTGGCGGAGACTTTAACCTGACCTTCTCCTCCTGCCTAAACAGACACTCCCTTGGACAGAGTCAGGCCCCCAAATTCCTCGATAGAAGGTCTTCTCTCTTCCGTCAATTAACTAGGAAATACGCCCTGTTTGACTGTTGGAGAACTGCATACCCCTCAGCTAAACAATTCACTTTTTACTCCCATCCGCATAAATCTCACTCGCGCATAGACTACTTCTTTGTGAATGCCCCAACCCTGAGAGCCTACAAGAGCTCAGATATTCAGGCTGTTTCATGGTCGGATCACGCCCCACTAACACTGTCCCTGGCATTGTCCCCGGGAACCCTTCGTACATGTCATTGGCGTCTGAACGATTTTCTGCTTAAACATGACCCCTCCAGAGATGACTTGGAATTATATTTTGCAGAAAATAGTTCACCAGAGGTTTCCATTGCTATCCTCTGGGAAGGTCATAAAGCTGTCCTCAGAGGCCAGTGTATCTCACTATCCACGGCACTCAAAAGGAAAGCTAATACGGCTCGTATAGCCCTATTAGATAAGCTCAAACAATTGGAAGCACGTTTGCTTTCCTTCCCATCCTTAAAAACTCTTAGAGAGATTGTACAGGTACGGGCTGGTCTCAGAGATATAGACATAGGTAAAATTGAGAAGGCGCTAACACGACTACGGCAAACCTATTATGACAAGGCAAACAAACCACATACACTACTAGCCAGACAACTACGGGATAGAATCGCGACTGCCTCAATTGCCCATCTTAACGATGGAAATGGCACTCCCCAAACTCATCCCACTAAGATTGCTCAGATCTTTCACGACTATTATTCGACCCTGTATAATAATCCGGATGTTCCACACAACCCTCCCCCACAAGACCTGTCCCAAAGAATTCACTCTTACTTAGAAGAATGTGACTTACCGAGACTCACCCCCTCCACCCTGACCACCCTAAACTCCCCCATTACAGAGGAGGAGATCACGAACACAATTAAATCACTCCCAAACAATAAAGCCCCGGGTCCTGATGGGCTTCCATACCAGTATTACAAAACCTTCCTACTGCATCTACTCCCTCATATGACAAAGTTGTTTAATTCATTTCTATCTGAGACATCTATACCACGAGATATGCAAAATTCTTATCTCACACTGATTCCCAAGCCTGGTAAAGATCACAGCTTACCATCAAATTATAGACCTATTGCGCTACTTAACGCGGATCTCAAAATCTTTACGAAATTATTAGCTAACAGATTAAACAATTTTATGCCGTCACTGATCCATAAAGACCAGGTAGGCTTTATACCCATGAGGCAAGCAGGGGACAATACCCGTAAGGTTATTGACCTAGTAGAGGTGGCAAACAGGACCAAAGTAGAAGCACTACTGCTCAGTCTTGATGCAGAAAAAGCTTTTGATAGGCTAAGTTGGCCTTTCCTGTATGCGACCCTACGGCGAGCCGGAATCACAGGCCCCTTTCTGCGAGCCATTTATCATCTATATTCGTCCCCATCAGCCATGGTACGCACCCAACACGCAACATCTACTACCTTTCCGATCTCAAACGGAACACGGCAAGGCTGCCCGCTCTCACCGTTACTTTACGCCCTTTGCATAGAACCTCTGGCAGCTCATATTAGGGAAAACTTAACCACTTCAGCCCTGGAAGGATTTACCCCCTTCCTGACCAGAGCACTTTTTCCAATTTGGCACTGCGTCGCTTTAACTGCTAATTGCGCGGTCATGCAATGCTGTACCCAAACGAAATTTGTGTCCTTTTCTTCCCACAAATAGAGCTTTCTTTTGATGGTATTTGATCACCTCTGCCGTTTTTATTTTTTGCGCTATATACGGAAAAAGACCGAAAATTTTGAAAAAAAATGATATTTTCTACTTTTTGTTCTAAAAAAAATCCAATAAACTCAATTTTAGTCATACATTTAGGCCAAAATGTATTCAGCCACATGTCTTTGGTAAAAAAAATGTCAATAAGTGTATATTTATTGGTTTGCACAAAAGTTATAGCGCCTACAAACTAGGGTACATTTTCTGGAATTTACACAGCCTTTAATTTATGACTGCCTATGTCGTTTCTTGAGGTGCTAAAATGGCAGGGCAGTACAAAACCCCCCCAAATGACCCCATTTTGGAAAGTAAACACCCCAAGGAAATTGCTGAGAGGCATGTTGAGCCCATTGAATATTCATTTTTTTTGTCCCAAGTGATTGAATAATGACAAAAAAAAAAAAAAAAATTACAAAAAGTTGTCACTAAATGATATATTGCTCACACAGGCCATGGGCATATGTGGAATTGCACCCCAAAATACATTTAGCTGCTTCTCCTGAGTATGGGGATACCACATGTGTGGGACTTTTTGGGAGCCTAGCCGCATACGGGGCCCCGAAAACCAATCACTGCCTTCAGGATTTCTAAGGGCGTACATTTTTGATTTTATTCCTCACTACCTATCACAGTTTTGAAGGCCATAAAATGGCCAGATGGCACAAACCCCCCCCAAATGACCCCATTTTGGAAAGTAGACACCCCAAGCTATTTGCTGAGAGGCATGTTGAGTCCATGGAATATTTTATATTTTGACACAAGTTGCGGGAAAGTGACAATTTATTTATTTATTTATTTTTTTTTTTGCACAAAGTTGTCACTAAATGATATATTGCTCACACAGGTCATGGGCATATGTGGAATTGCACCCCAAAATACATTCTGCTGCTTCTCTTGAGTACGGGGATACCACATGTGTGGGACTTTTTAGGAGCCTAGCCGCGTACGGGCCCCCGAAAACCAATCACCGCCTTCAGGATTTCTAAGGGTGTACATTTTTGATTTCACTCTTCACTGCCTATCACAGTTTCGGAGGTCATGGAATGCCCAGGTGGCACAAACCCCCCCCAAATCCCAAATGACCCCATTTTGGAAAGTAGACACCCCAAGCTATTTGCTGAGAGGCATGGTGAGTATTTTGCAGCTCTCATTTGTTTTTGAAAATGAAGAAAGACAAAAAAAAAAATTTTTTTTTTCTTTTTTTAATTTTCAAAACTTTGTGACAAAAAGTGAGGTCTGCAAAATACTCACTATACCGCTCAGCAAATAGCTTTGGGTGTCTACTTTCCAAAATGGGGTCATTTGGGGGGGTTTTGTGCCACCTGGGCATTCCATGGCCTCCGAGACTGTGATAGGCAGTGAAGAGTGAAATCAAAAATTTACGCCCTTAGAAAGCCTGAAGGCGGTGCTTGGTTTTCGGGGTCCCATACGCGGCTAGGCTCCCAAAAAGTCTCACACATGTGGTATCCCCGTACTCAGGAGAAGCAGCAGAATGTATTTTGGGGTGTAATTTCACATATTCCCATGGCATGTTTGAGCAATATATCATTTAGTGACCACTTTGTGCAAAAAAAAAAAAAAAAAAAAAAAATTTGTCTCTTTTCCGCAACTTGTGTCACAATATAAAATATTCCATGGACTCGACATGCCTCTCAGCAAATAGCTTGGGGTGTCTACTTTCCAAAATGGGGTCATTTGGGGGGGGTTTGAACTGTCCTGGCATTTTATGCACAACATTTAGAAGCTTATGTCACACATCACCCACTCTTCTAACCACTTGAAGACAAAGCCCTTTCTGACACTTTTTGATTACATGAAAAAATTATTTTTTTTTGCAAGAAAATTACTTTGAACCCCCACACATTATATATTTTTTTAAAGCAAATGCCCTACAGATTAAAATGGTGGGTGTTTCATTTTTTTTTTTCACACAGTATTTGCGCAGCGATTTTTCAAACGCATTTTTTGGGGAAAAAACACACTTTTTTACATTTTAATGCACTAAAACACACTATATTGCCCAAATGTTTGATGAAATAAAAAAGATGATCTTAGGCCGAGTACATGGATACCAAACATGACATGCTTTAAAATTGCGCACAAACGTGCAGTGGCAACAAAATAAATACATTTTTAAAAGCCTTTAAAAGCCTTTACAGGTTACCACTTTAGATTTACAGAGGAGGTCTACTGCTAAAATTACTGCCCTCGATCTGACCGTCGCGGTGATACCTCACATGCATGGTGCAATTGCTGTTTACATTTGACGCCAGACCGATGCTTGCGTTCGCCTTAGCGCGAGAGCAGGGGGGACAGGGGTGCTTTTTTTTTTTTTTTTTTTTTTTTTTTTCTTTATTATTTTTTTGCTTTTTTATCTTATTTTAAAACTTTTCCTTTCATTTTTTTTTTTTTTAATCATTTTTATTGTTATCTCAGGGAATGTAAATATCCCCTATGATAGC
Organism: Aquarana catesbeiana; assembly: GCF_042186555.1. Taxonomy (NCBI): domain Eukaryota; kingdom Metazoa; phylum Chordata; class Amphibia; order Anura; family Ranidae; genus Aquarana; species Aquarana catesbeiana. Next base: position 484,685,074 of record NC_133327.1, on the reverse strand, counting down.
AATAGGTAGTGACAGGTACTCTTTTTTGAAAAAATTGGGGTCTATTAGATCCTAGATTTCTCCTCTGCCCTCAAAGCATCTGACCACACCAAGATCGGTGTGATAAAATGCTTCCCCAATTTCCCAATGGCGCTATTTACATCCGGCGAAATCTAAGTCATAAGATGCTCGTAGCTTCCGGTTTCTTAGGCCATAGAGATGTTTGGAGCCACTCTGGTCTCTGATCAGCTCTATGGTCAGCTGGCTGAATCACCGGCTGCATTCTCAGGTTCCCTGTTGAGACAGGAGAGCCAGAGAAAAACACGGAAGACGGTGGGGGGGGTCATTCTCTCCCACTGCTTGTAAAAGCAGTCTAGAGGCTAATTAGCCGCTAGGATTGCTTTTACATGAAAGCCGATCGCTGGCTGAAAAGAATGATACCAAGATGATACCTAAACCTGCAAGCATCATTCTGGTATAACCACTCAAAGTCGTGAATGGTGTACCTGAAGACAAAAAAATAGTTAACAATAAAGCACAGTAAACGGTAAAGTATAAAAAATTGCATACCTGAAAAGCAAACATGATAAAACATAATAACAATAAAACATTGCAGAATAGAATACAGTAAAAAAGAGCAGAACAATAGAGAGAATAGAGAGAGAGAGAATAGAGAGAGAACAATAAAACGACAACTATTATTTTTTATTTTATATTTTTGTTTGTGTTTTTTTTTTTTTTTACACTTTTTTTGTAACTGTAACTTTTATAACTGTAACCGGTTCCAAGTTCGGGTCTCTCAAAATGCGATGGCATCTTGGGAGACCCTGTGAAAGTGTGTCCTAGTCTGTGCAATGCTGTACCCTACGCTAATACTCAACTAGTGAATGGTAGCGTTCAAAACATTCACCAATGCAAAGACCAGGATTGACAGGAGGGACAATAATAGCGGGTGTCACGCCTATATCCACGTTTGCTGCAGACACAACATCTTTTTTGGGGGGGTTTGTTGGGTAGGGGTACTCGGGAGGACATAAAAATGCCTCTCATGCAGCCGACTGCATTTGGTTGGGGATGTGAATGGGGGAAGTACGGGCGCTGCAGAAGTGGTGGGTTCCCAATTAGGATTGGCAAATGCAGCAGGAAGGGCATTATGGGCACGACGGCCTGTGTTTGTCTTTTTGGTGGCAGCGGGACACTATTTGTGCTTGCCACCTCACCAGCTTGAACTGCACTTATGGGACTCGCCACGTCACCAAGTGTTACTGCAGTGCTGGTTTGACTACGACCGGGGTGTACTAGGCCGCTGGCGCTTGCCAGTTCACCAAAACGCTACCAAAAAAACTGTTAGCGATCGCAGGGATCAGGCCTGACTCTGCGAACGCTACAGTTATGCGTTTAGTGTTTTGTAAGTGACAGTGATCGATCGATACTGCACTTGGGTGGGCTGGGCTGGGCCGGGCGGAGGGGCAAAACGCAGGTGCTAGCAGGTATCTGGGCTGATCCCACTAACACTGCGTTTTTGGGAACCCTAAACTGCTGGGGACGCCAGTATAGATCTGATCGGATCAGATATTGATCAGTTCAGATACTATACCACTAAGGGAGGTGTACGGTGCGTGCGTGGGTGTTAGCGCGACCGGCGCTAACCTGACGCTGCCTGGGGCTGGTGCTTGCCAGTTCACCAAAACACTACCAAAAAAACTGTTAGCGATCACAGGGATCAGGCCTGACTCTGCGAACGCTGCAGTTATGCGTTTAGTGTTTTGTAGGTGACAGCAGTGGTGTATTTAGGTTTTGTGCTGCCCTAGGCCTGACTGAGCTTGCGCACCCCCTAATTTAAATATGACCCACCCCTTCCTGTCAAGGCCACACCCCTTTCTTTTAAAGATCCGCCCTGTCATCTTCATTGGAGGAGGACAGAGGGACGCCGCGGGAAGAGGACAGAGAGGCATGCAGCATCTTTTCGTTTGGTGGTAAGGGGATATGTGCTGGTTGCTTTGGGAGGGGAGGATCAGACCCCTCCCAAAGCACCCAGCACATATCCCCTTACCCCCCCTCCCCTCATCCATGTGTGCATTTGTTATCTGCCTCCTTCCCGGTTACTGTGTCCCCCTCCACTGTAAACTATACACAGACCTCAGAGCAGAAGCACGGCTCTTACACTGAAGTCGTGTCCCTCCTCTGTGGCTCCTTCTCCTCCTGGCTGTGTACACTAGAACATTGGAGCTGAGAAGGAGGAGGAGCTGAGGAGTGTGTGTGGCTGACAGTGGGGAGAGAGGTGGTGGCTGCTACGGAAAGCCGATCGCCGCTTGTGGGACCCCAGGTGGCAGATGTCCTGGGTGCCCACGCTAGCGCACTCTGGCTGCCAGTTACCGAAGCTCAGTGCCGGAACTTGTTGTGGGCTCTGGGACAGTGGCATCACTAGGTTTGGTGTCACCTGGAGCTGTAAAAATTGTGTCATCCCCCTTAATTTTTTGACTGGAGGCCCAGCGTTGGAGCTCATTGTGGCGGTCAACAAGGCCCAGAGGATATCAGGTTAGGCACTTCCTAATGGCTCAGTCCCTGGGAACAGTAATGAATAATGGCCAACAGGCTCTCTTACCAGACCCGGTGAAACCGCAACAGTGATCCCTCCGGCTGGACGTTCGCTCACTCTGGGTTGCCCAGGCTGACTCTGGTCAGTAGTGTAGCATGTCTGTACCCCGGCAGTGGCTTCATCTTTCTCCCCCTCTGGTGGTGCGGGTACAGCGTGGCTCTCTGGTGGTGCGGGTACAGCGTGGCTCTCTGGTGGTGCGGGTACAGCGTGGCTCTCTGGTGGTGCGGGTACAGCGTGGCTCTCTGGTGGTGCGGGTACAGCATGGCTCTTTGTCGGTGCGGGTACAGCGTGGCTCTTTGGCGGTGCGGGTACAGCGTGGCTCTCTGGTGGTGCGGGTACAGCGTGGCTCTCTGGCAGTGCGGGTACAGCGTGGCTCTCTGGTGGTGCGGGTACAGCGTGGCTCTCTGGTGGTGCGGGTACAGCGTGGCTCTCTGGTGGTGCGGGTACAGCGTGGCTCTCTGGTGGTGCGGGTACAGCGTGGCTCTCTGGAGGTGCGGGTACAGCGTGGCTCTCTGGTGGTGCGGGTACAGCGTGGCTCTCTGGTGGTGCAGGTACAGCGTGGCTCTTTGGTGGTGCGGGTACAGCGTGGCTCTCTGGTGGTGCGGGTACAGTGTGGCTCTCTGGTGGTGCGGGTACAGCGTGGCTCTCTGGTGGTGCGGGTACAGCGTGGCTCTCTGGTGGTGCGGGTACAGCGTGGCTCTTTGGTGGTGCGGGTACAGCGTGGCTCTCTGGTGGTGCGGGTACAGCGTGGCTCTCTGGTGGTGCGGGTACAGCGTGGCTTTCTGGTGGTGCGGGTACAGCGTGGCTCTCTGGTGGTGCGGGTACAGCATGGCTCTTTGTCAGTGCGGGTACAGCGTGGCTCTTTGGCGGTGCGGGTACAGCGTGGCTCTCTGGTGGTGCGGGTACAGCGTGGCTCTCTGGCGGTGCGGGTACAGCGTGGCTCTCTGGTGGTGCGGGTACAGCGTGGCTCTCTGGTGGTGCGGGTACAGCGTGGCTCTCTGGTGGTGCGGGTACAGCGTGGCTCTCTGGAGGTGCGGGTACAGCGTGGCTCTCTGGTGGTGTGGGTACAGCGTGGCTCTCTGGGGGTGCAGGTACAGCGTGGCTCTTTGGTGGTGCGGGTACAGTGTGGCTCTCTGGTGGTGCAGGTACAGCGTGGCTCTCTGGTGGTGCGGGTACAGCGTGGCTCTCTGGTGGTGCGGGTACAGCGTGGCTCTCTGGTGGTGCGGGTACAGCGTGGCTCTTTGGTGGTGCGGGTACAGCGTGGCTCTCTGGTGGTGCGGGTACAGCGTGGCTCTCTGGTGGTGCGGGTACAGCGTGGCTCTCTGGTGGTGCGGGTACAGCATGGCTCTCTGGTGGTGCGGGTACAGCGTGGCTCCCTCTTTGGCTTCCCCCAGCACAGTACTCTCTTTTTCTCCTCTAACACCCCCCCTCAGCAGAGTGCATGCATGCTGGGGGCTGTAGCATGTCTGTGGGGGCTACTTTTCCCATGATGCCCCCCAGAGTCTTCTGATTGGCCCTCTGCTGCGGCCAATCATGGGGAGGAAAACAGCGGTCAGGAAGCTGGGCGACGGCGCAGGGAAACCAATTAGAGCCACTCTCTCTTCTCCCTTAGGCTGACAGAAAGGGGAGGGGGGGCGAGCGGGGGAGTTCTCTGGCAAATGGAGCAGCAGATCTGTGACAGGGAGAGGAGAGATGCGGGTTGTCAGGGGAGGGGGGGCGAGCGGGGGAGATACACAGACAACCCACATCTCTCCTCTCCCTGTCACAGATCTGCTGCTCCATTTTGCCTGCCCGTGCCGCTCTGTCGACGTACATCGTCGTGCGGCGGTCGGCAAGTGGTTAAATATACATGGCATCCCAGTCCGTATCAGGGACTTTAAGATCTCCCTATATGCTGATGACGTCCTCCTACACTTACGCAACCTCACATCTCCTTGCCGAATCTACATGTAGAACTAGATAGATATAGCGCCCTATCGGGATATAAGATAAACAACTCTAAAACAGAGGCTCTCCCCATTAATACGTCTCCTCAAACACAAACAGCCCTTTCGCAAGCATTCAACTACTCCTGGAAAACTTCCTCCTTAAAATATCTTGGGGTCCACCTCACAACCACATATGATTCCCTATATAAAGCTAACTTTCCCCATTTATACACTACTATTAGAGCCTCAATGACTAAATGGAAATCCCTGAAATTGTCCCTTTTTGGGCGACTAGTTACCCTTAAAATGATGATCCTACCCCAGCTCTTATATTTATTTGAGACGCTTCCGATACCTATACCAGCCATACACCTAAAGAGACTGCAGGGCGACCTGATTAATTTCTTCTGGAACTACAAGAGGCACCGGATTGCTAAATCGGTCCTCTACGCTCCCCGCAATCAAGGTGACCTAGCGTTTCCTAATATAGCCAAATATTATTTGGCAGCTCAACTACACCCTGTAGCCTCTTGATGTACCCTACATGCTTTCAACCGTTGGACACAAATTGAAAAGCTTTGGTTAGCCCCTATACATCCGAACTCCTTGTTGTGGAGTTCTGATGTATCTTTGGAAAACTTGCAGTTACTAGGACCAATGTCCCTCCTACGCCAGCTGTGGAAACGTGCAAAATCGACACATCCACCTACCACCCCTTCCTCGCCGGTTACGTCCTTTTTATTTACTTCCAACATCCCGGACAGTCTGACTTCACAGATGTCCCATTTCTGGATGGAAAAGAACCTATTTCGCTATGGCCAATTGATAGACCCTAGGACCCGCATATTAAGATCATTTCAAGATCTGCAAAGAGAATTTGACATTCCCAAACAGGCCTTCTTTAGCTACTTACAAATACGACATTATGCACAATCTCTAGTCCCTGACCTCCATTTCTCTCCGCTAACTGATTTTGAAAAGCTGTGTTTAGAGAGCTCATCCCCTAAAGGCATGATTTCACAGACCTACCAGCTCCTAACACATGATTTATCACCAGAGGGTCCTCGGCATGCATATATGGGTAAGTGGGAGCGAGCTTTGGATGTAGACTTTCCTCTCCACATATGGCAGCTTATTTGGTCTCAGACCACTAAAAGTTCTATGTGTACGCTATATAAAGAGAACCAATATAAGATTCTGTTCCATTGGTACCAAACCCCTGACTTGCTCCACTCCATGTATCCACTGACTGACTCTCGCTGCTGGCGGTGCCATAATGACAGAGGGACATTATACCACATTTATTGGACCTGTCCTCTGATCGTGCCGTATTGGGAAATGGTTCACTCTCTTCTTGGGTCCATCCTTGGTACAGGGGTGCCTTTCGATCCGAAGGTTTTTTTGCTGGGTCTCCCACCAATCTCTCTCCCTAAAAGATCCAAGAAACTTCTATCACATATACTAACTGCCGCACGTTGTTTGGTGGCACTAAAATGGAAGCAGAGGGAACCACCTTCGATATCGGAGCTGCACTCCAGGATCAGGGATGTCAAGAGGATGGAATATCTCACAGCCTCCTTAAATGACAATCTTGAGAAACATAATCAAATATGGGAACTATGGGTCCTTTTTGAAAACCCCATAACCTAAATCTCCATATGACAGATCTGGGGGTGTTGGTTCTCTCTTTCGATGGGGGGAGACTGGGCTCCTGGGGCGAGACGCGGCTCCATTGCCTTCATTTCCCTTCCCTATTTCTCTATCCAACCCTACTCATCCCATTCTAGACCCTCTGCTAACCCCCCTTCTTTCCTATTCCTCTCTATATCTCCAACTCGATATTTCAGCAAAATAGGTAATAGGAAGACGCACTTGAACAATTAATTCAAATTGTAGGAAATCAAACAGCCTCTTGCACTAAATCTAATTTTTTTAAGATCTAACTAATTGCAGTGTATGGTCACCTTTAAAGATCAAGATCTGAAAATATTAATTTATTGAGTTTAGAAACACTTCCCTGTTCTTTGTAATGTATTCAAAGATTTGGGTAAAAATAGAAAAAAAAAACACATTTCAAAGATATACTAGACGTAATAGGAATGAGATTAGCATCAAAAGGGTTAATTCACCGAGAACACCTACTAATTGCCTAACAAGACACATCCAAGGTGAAATTAACCAAATGTATTGGGCGTGCGCTATTATCAATGAGAACTGCAGTTACCCTAGCACCAGTTGCAGTTTACATATTTATTATCCTCTGCGTGTGCTGGTTCGCACGTTCAATCAATGATTTTTCCGGCGCAACAATCAAGGCGTGAACTGGCGCAGCGCATTCGTCTTAGTAAATCACCCCCATAGTTACATAGTAAGGTTCAATAAAGACACCAGTCCATCCAGTTCAACGTGAGTGAGGTGTCTACAATTGTCCCTATCCCTGTACATTGTGTCTCATTAAGATGCTCATCTATTATATCATTATTAAAGGTACCCATATAGCGTTGTTAATTTACGCAGCGCTCCACACATACATTGCACACTAACATCGGTCCCTACCTTCAAGGAGCCCACAATCCAAGACCCCAACTCATATTCATATACTAGGGCCAATTTTGGAAAGAAGCCAATTAACCTACCGGCATGTCTTTGGAGTGTGGGAGGAATCCCACACAGGCACAGGAAGAACATGCAAACTCCAGGCAGGTAGTGTCATGCTTGGGATTTGAACCATCGACCATTTTAACTGCTAGGCGAGAGCTGCTAAGCAAAGAGCAAAGAGTAAAGAGTAAAAAGAGCTTAATGTACCATAATGTGCCTAAACCTCAATCAATTGTCTGGAAACTTTGCACAGCCTAAGGTTTTACCTATCCTAGAAGTTCCATGCATTTTGGTGTTCCACAAGGCAAACTAGGGACATTAAGCTTGTTTTTTGGGGAGCTTAATGTGGCTTAATATACAAAAAGACCCTAAATGTTATCCAATTTCCCCCAAACTTCACACAATTGAAGACTCTATCCATGCCAACATATTCTGAAAATGTCAGCTTATTTGGTAAATCACACCAAAAATTATTCACATTAAGCTATATTTTACAATGCTAAAACATTTAATGTGAACAGCTTAACCACTTCAGCCCCGGAAGGATTTACCCCCTTCCTGACCAGAGCACTTTTTGCAATTCGGCACTGCGTCGCTTTAACTGACTATTGCGCGGTCGTGTGATGTTGCACCCAAACAAAATTGACGTCCTTTTTTCCCCACAAATAGAGCTTTCTTTTGGTGGTATTTGATCACCTCTGTGGTTTTTATTTTTTGAGCTATAAACAAAAAACAGACAATTTTGAAAAAAAAAAAAAATTTTTTACTATTTGCTATAATAAACATCCCCCAAAAATATATATATAAAAAAAACAAAAACAAAGATTTGCACAGCCCTTCACTGGCCTAGAATCTGCCCAAGATCAAAATGTCAGCCTTCCCTGCCTTTGGGTGTCCATGCTTAGCCTCTGGGGGTGGGGGGGGGGGGGGGCTGTATTTGTTTTTCTGGGAGTTTATTGTGGCTTAATGTACAAAAAAGAACTTGGATGTTATCCACTTTTCCCCAAAATTTACACAATAAAAGACTGTATCTATGTCAGCATATTCTAAAAATCTCAAGTTGTTTGGCAAAACAGACCAAAGGTTATTCATTTTTAACTATTTTATTAGAGTCCTGAAACATTTAATTGGAATAGCTTAACCACTTGAGCCCCGGACCATTATGCTGCCTAAGGACCAGAGGTCTTTTTCCAATTTGGCACTGCGTCGCTTTAACTGCTAATTGCGCGGTCATGCAATGCTGTACCCAAACGAAATTTGCGTCCTTTTCTTCCCACAAATAGAGCTTTCTTTTGATGGTATTTGATCACCTCTACGGTTTTTATTTTTTGCGCTATAAACGGAAAAAGACCGAAAATTTTGAAAAAAAATGATATTTTCTACTTTTTGTTATAAAAAAAATCCAATAAACTCAATTTTAGTCATACATTTAGGCCAAAATGTATTCGGCCACATGTCTTTGGTAAAAAAAATGTCAATAAGCGTATATTTATTGGTTTGCGCAAAAGTTATAGCGTCTACAAACTAGGGTACATTTTCTGGAATTTACACAGCTTTTAGTTTATGACTGCCTATGTCATTTCTTGAGGTGCTAAAATGGCAGGGCAGTACAAAACCCCCCCAAATGACCCCATTTTGGAAAGTAGACACCCCAAGGAAATTGCTGAGAGGCATGTTGAACCCATTGAATATTTATTTTTTTGTCCCAAGTGATTGAAAAATGACAAAAAAAAAAAAATATATTTACAAAAAGTCGTCACTAAATGATATATTGCTTACACAGGCCATGGGCCTATGTGGAATTGCACCCCAAAATACATTTAGCTGCTTCTCCTGAGTATGGGGATACCACATGTGTGGGACTTTTTGGGAGCCTAGCCGCGTACGGGGCCCCGAAAACCAATCACCGCCTTCAGGATTTCTAAGGGTGTAAATTTTTGCTTTCACTCTTCACTGCCTATCACAGTTTCAGAGGCCATGGAATGCCCAGGTGGCACAAAACCCCCCAAAATGACCCCATTTTGGAAAGTAGACACCCCAAGCTATTTGCTGAGAGGCATATTGAGTCCATGGAATATTTTATATTTTGACACAAGTTGCGGGAAAGTGACACTTTTTTTTTTTTTTTTTTTTTTTTTTCATAAAGTTGTCACTAAATGATATATTGCTCACACAGGCCATGGGCATATGTGGAATTGCACCCCAAAATACATTTAGCTGCTTCTCCTGAGTATGGGGATACCACATGTGTGGGACTTTTTGGGAGCCTAGCCGCGTACTGGACCCCGAAAACCAATCACTGCCTTCAGGATTTCTAAGGGTGAAAATTTTTGATTTCACTCTTTACTGCCTATCACAGTTTCGGAGGCCATGGAATGCCCAGGTGGCACAAAACCCCCCCAAATGACCCCATTTTGGAAAGTAGACACCCCAAGCTATTTGCTGAAAGGCATGGTGAGTATTTTGCAGCTCTCATTTGTTTTTGAAAATGAAGAAAGACAAGAAAAAACATTTTTTTTTTTTCTTTTTTCAATTTTCAAAACTTTGTGACAAAAAGTGAGGTCTGCAAAATACTCACTATACCTCTCAGCAAATAGCTTGGGGTGTCTACTTTCCAAAATGGGGTCATTTGGGGGGGTTTTGTGCCACCTGGGCATTCCATGGCCTCCGAAACTGTGATAGGCAGTGAAGAGTGAAATCAAAAATTCACGCCCTTAGAAAGCCTGAAGGCGGTGCTTGGTTTTCGGGGTCCCGTACGCGGCTAGGCTCCCAAAAAGTCTCACACATGTGGTATCCCCGTACTCAGGAGAAGCAGCAGAATGTATTTTGGGGTGTAATTTCACATATTTCCATGGCATGTTTGAGCAATATATCATTTAGTGACAACTTTGTGCAAAAAAAAAAAAAAAAAAAAAAATTTGTCTCTTTCCCGCAACTTGTGTCGCAATATAAAATATTCCATGGACTCGACATGCCTCTCAGCAAATAGCTTGGGGTGTCTACTTTCCAAAATGGGGTCATTTGGGGGGGTTTTGAACTGTCCTGGCATTTTATGCACAACATTTAGAAGCTTATGTCACACATCACCCACTCTTCTAACCACTTGAAGACAAAGCCCTTTCTGACACTTATTGTTTACATGAAAAAGTTTTTTTTTTTTTGCAAAAAAATTACTTTGAACCCCCAAACATTATATATTTTTTTAAAGCAAATGCCCTACAGATTAAAATGGTGGGTGTTTCATTTTTTTTTTTCACACAGTAATTGCGCAGCGATTTTTCAAACGCATTTTTTGGGGAAAAAACACACTTTTTTTAATTTTAATGCACTAAAACACGCTATATTGCCCAAATGTTTGATGAAATAAAAAAGATGATCTTAGGCCGAGTACATGGATACCAAACATGACATGCTTTAAATTTGCGCACAAACGTGCAGTGGCAACAAAATAAATACATGTTTAAAAGCCTTCAAAAGCCTTTACAGGTTACCACTTTAGATTTACAGAGGAGGTCTACTGGAAAAATTACTGCACTCGATCTGGCCTTCGCGGTGATACCTCACATGCATGGTGCAATTGCTGTTTATGTTTGACGACAGACCGCCGCTTGCGTTCGCCTTAGCGCGTGAGCAGGGGGCGACAGGGGTGTTTTTTTTTTTTTTTTCTTTATTATTTTTTTGCTTTTTTAATCTTACTTTTAAACTGTTCCTTTCATATTTTTTTTTTTAATCATTTTTATTGTTATCTCGGGGAATGTAAATATCCCCTATGATAGCAATAGGTAGTGACAGGTACTCTTTTTTGAAAAAATTGTGGTCTATTAGACCCTAGATCTCTCCTCTGCCCTCAAAGCATCTGACCACACCAAGATCGGTGTGATAAAATGCTTCCCCAATTTCCCAATGGCGCTATTTACATCCGGCGAAATCTAAGTCATGAAATACTCGTAGCTTCCGGTTTCTTAGGCCATAGAGATGTTTGGAGCCACTCTGGTCTCTGATCAGCTCTATGGTCAGCTGGCTGAATCACCGGCTGCATTCTCAGGTTCCCTGTTGAGACAGGAGAGCCAGAGAAAAACACGGAAGACGGTGGGGGGGGGGGCATTCCCTCCCACGGCTTGTAAAAGCAGTCTAGAGGCTAATTAGCCGCTAGGATTGCTTTTACATGAAAGCCGACCGCTGGCTGAAAAGAATGATACCAAGATGATACCTAAACCTGCAGGCATCATTCTGGTATAACCACTCAAAGTCGTGAATGGCGTACCTGAAGACAAAAAAATGGTTAACAATGGTTAACAATAAAGCACAGTAAAGTGTAAATAATTACACACCTGAAAAACAAACATGATAAAACATAATAACAATAACAATAACAATAACAATAAAACATTGCAGAATAGAATACAGTAAAAAAGAGCAGAACAATAGAGAGAGAGAATAGAGAGAGAGAGAACAATAAAACAACAACTATTTTTTTTTATTTCATATTTTTTTTTTTTTTTTACACTTTTTTTGTAACTAACTTTTATAACGGTAACCGGTTCCAGGTTCGGGTCTCTCAAAATGCGATGGCATCTTGGGAGACCCTGTGAAAGTGTGCCTAGTCTGTGCAATGCTGTACCCTACGCTAATACTCAACTAGTGAATGGTAGCGTTCAAAACATTCACCAATGCAAGACCAGGATTGTCAGGACAGGAGGGACAATAATAGCGGGTGTCACGCCTATATCCGCGCTCTTACTGCAGACACAACATCTTTTTTGGGGGTTCGTTGGGTAGGGGTACTCGGGAGGACATAAAAATGCCTCTCATGCAGCCGACTGCATTTGGTTGGGGATGTGAATGGGGGAAGTACGGGCGCTGCAGAAGCGGTGGGTTCCCAATTAGGATTGGCGAATGCAGCAGGAAGGGCACTATGGGCACGATGGGCCTGTGTTTGTCTTTTTGGTGGCAGCGGGACACTACTTGTGCTTGTCACCTCACCAGCTTGAACTGCACTTATGGGACTCGCCACGTCACCACGTGTTACTGCAGTGCTGGTTTGACTACGACCGGGGTGTACTAGGCCGCTGGCGCTTGCCAGTTCACCAAAACGCTACCAAAAAACGTTAGCGATCGCAGGGATCAGGCCTGACTCTGCGAACGCTGCAGTTATGCGTTTAGTGTTTTGTAAGTGTCAGTGATCGATCGATACTGCACTTGGGTGGGCTGTGCCGGGCCGGGCGGAGGGGCAAAACGCAGGTGCTAGCAGGTATCTGGGCTGATCCCGCTAACACTGCGTTTTTGGGAACCCTAAACTGCTGGTGACGCTAGTATAGATCTGATCGGATCAGATATTGATGCGATCAGATACTATACCACTAAGGGAGGTGTACGGTGCGTGTGTGGGTGTTAGCGGTACTGGCGCTAATCTGACGCTGCCTGGGGCTGGTGCTTGCCAGTTCACCAAAACGCTACAAAAAAAACTGTTAGCGATCGCAGGGATCAGGCCTGACTCTGCGAACGCTGCAGTTATGCGTTTAGTGTTTTGTAAGTGTCAGTGATCGATCGATACTGCACTTGGGTGGGCTGGGCTGGGCCGGGCGGAGGGGCAAAACGCAGGTGCTAGCAGGTATCTGGGCTGATTCCGCTAACACTGCGTTTTTGGGAACCCTAAACTGCTGGGGACGCTAGTATAGATCTGATCGGATCAGATATTGATCCGTTCAGATACTATACCACTAAGGGAGGCGTATGCTGCGTGCGTGGGTGTTAGCGGTACTGGCGCTAACCTGACGCCTGGGGCTGGTGCTTGCCAGTTCACCAAAATGCTACCAAAAAAACTGTTAGCGATCGCAGGGATCAGGCCTGACTCTGCGAACGCTGCAGTTATGCGTTTAGTGTTTTGTAAGTGACAGTGATTGATCGATACTGCACTTGGGTGGGCTGGGCGGAGGCACAAAACGCAGGTGCTAGCAGGTATCTGGGCTGATCCCGCTAACACTGCGTTTTTGGGAACCCTAAACTGCTGGGGACGCTAGTATAGATCTGATCGGATCAGATATTGATCTGTACAGATACTATACCACTAAGGGAGGCGTATGCTGCGTGCGTGGGTGTTAGCGGTACTGGCGCTAATCTGACGCTGCCTGGGGCGACGCATATCACCGCCGGGCGATCGGGGGGCTAAACCTTTATTCGGTAATAAACGGCGGGTGCCCTGACACTATAAAAAATAAACGAACTAACCAGCGTCATCCGTAACGGTTATACGGTGATCAGTGGTGAAAGGGTTAACTAGGGGGCAATCAAGGGGTTAAAACATTTATTAGATAGTATATGGGGGTCCCTGACGCTATAAAACGCTGACGGCGAACCTAAATATTTACCTCACTAACTAGCGTCACCAGCGACACTAATACAGCGATCAGAAAAATGATCGCTTAGTGACACTGGTGACAGGGGGTGATCAAGGGGTTAAAACTTTATTAGGGGGGTTAGGGGGGTACCCTAGACCTAAAGGGGGGTAATACTCACTGTCCCAACACTGTAACTGTCACAAACTGACACTATGCAGTAATCAGAAAAAAAACAAAAAAAAAAAAAACTGCTGGTGTCAGTTTGTGACGGGGGGGGGTGATTGGGGGGAGATCGGGGGGCGATCGGGGGGGGGATCGGGGTGTTTTGTGTGCCTGGCATGTTCTACTGTGTGTGTGTGTGTTGTGCACTCACATAGATGTCTTCTCTCCTCGGGCCGGAACGGAAAATACCGACCCGAGGGGAGATGACATCACTTCCTTTGCTGCTGTTTAGCATACAGCAGCAAAGGAGTGTTCTCATTGACCGGCGGCGATCGCGAGGGGGGGGCACGAACGGATGGTCTCCCCCTCATCACGGATCGCCGCTGGACAAAAGACGACCGCCTCGGGCACCGGGGGGGGGGGTCCGATCGGACCCCCCACCCGCGGAAGGCAAATCACGTGCATGTACGTGATTTTGCCTGTCCGTGCCACTTTGCCGACGTACATCGGCGTGAGGCGGTCGTCAAGTGGTTAAAGGGTAAGTTCACAGAAAATCTGTAAGGTGAACTTACACTGGACCCCCTCCCCATCCCCTGGGGTCCAGCTGACCTGGAGCCCCGAAGTCACCCGCTGTGACACATCGGGTCACCACTTTACTGGTCAGGGGATTTGAAATCCCCGTGGCTTAATCTCCTAAATGTACCTCGTAAATGTACATATAGGAGTCATTCTAATTGAATGGTGCCGTCACATGGATGATGCCAACCAATCAGGACCGTCTTGTCAGCACTGGAGAAGAGGAAAGAAAGCCGTGGGGATTTCAAATCCCTGGACAGGTAAAGCAGCGACCTTATGTGTCACAGCAGCTGATTGCAGGACTGCAGGTTAGCCAGACTGGGGGGATGGGGAGGGAGTCCAGTGTAAGTTCACCTTACAGATTTTCTGTAAAGGTGAACTTAAACTTTCATGTAAAAGGAGCTCTATGTGTAATAAAGTGCTTAACTCTCAATCAATTGCCTTGTAACTTTGCACAGAACTTTGCACAAGTTCTTTTGTGTACATTAAACCACAATAAGCTCCCAAAAAATTAAAAAATGTACAGTAATCCTCAATGTAAACCCTCAATGTTTTTCACCTTAATGCATTCTATATATAATAAGGTTAAAAACCTCCTGTGATGCAGCAGCCTCCCAGAGCCCCCCTTTTCCTTACCTGAACCTGGTCTTTCCAGCGACGGGAACAAGCACACCAGCTCCAGCCGGTTTGAATAGATCAATAGCAGCACAGCCATCAGTTCCCGCTGCTGTCAATCAAATCCAATTTTTTTTTTTTGAAAGCCCATAGTGTGAACACACGCAAAAACCCGGTGCCCAAAAGATGTGCACACACATAAAGAGTGAAACACAAAACTGTGCAACGGGTGTACACAAGCCCTCTAAAATCAGAGGGCCTTGTCCTGATCCCCCACTTGGTCCATCTGGCCGAAACCAGATGGACCCCATTTTCTGGAGGATCTGCCGAAACAGACCCATCCAAGTACTAGGTGGGGCTCCCCTGAAGGGAGACCCCATGAAAGAGGGCAAACTAAGCCAGGAGGCCATGTCCACCCCCCAAGACTTTCAGGGCAGGCCCGAGGACCTACACCCTACCAGTCACACATGCAAAATCGTGTACAAACATAAGGGCTTAAATAAAAGAAAGTGGGGAGAAGGAAGTGGAGAGTGAAAAGTGGTCATTGTGTGATACAATGATCAGGCCCTCTGGCCAGGAATCAAAAATTCCTCTGGTCCCAGCCAAAAGGCCCGGCCCAGGAGGCAGGTGGAAAAAAGTGTGATGTGCACCATATCACACTTTTTTGCAGTTACCGTGGTCCCATAAAAATCAAATTGACCTTCACTCACAGTGATACCACGACACCCCTGGACTTTCACCCCAGGGGCACATACACCATGGGCTTCTTTTCGGGCCCAACCTCAGCCGGACCAGTGCAGCCCTCCGTCCCTGCTAGAGAGTCCTTCCAGGTTTTCTTGGGGAGAGCCACCGACAGCAATGCAGCCTCCACTGGTACTAGCCTTTCCAGGCCCCATCATTCCAGCAGTTTTGCATACCACCACCCCTAACCCCCGTTCAGGGTGATGGCAGCTCCTCCACCGGATGCTGACAGGGACAGTGACCACACCAATCCTGGCCAGAAGGCCGGGATGACCCAGCCCTATGGCCAGACCCAGTGCAGCACCCATTCTCACCAGGAGCACCACTCAGGACTGCTCAGACTCGACAATTCATTAGCCTCTATAACCTAAGAAAGAATACAGGTACAATTACGCTGGAGGATTTGCATAGCCCTCCCCGTGGGTCCCCCACCTTGCAGCTAGCACGCACCTGCTATGGCTTTTAAAGGACATTTCTTCAGTGTTGTCACATGAAAAGATATAATAAAATATTTACAAAAATGTGAGATGTGTACTAATTTTTGTGAGATACTGCACCTCCTCTGTACAGTGGTTTTTCACAGAGCATCCCTGATCCTCCTCTGTTCCCTCCCTGGCGTTCCTGGCTGCTCCCTCCTGCCAAGTGCCCCCAAAGCAAGCAGCTTGCTATGAGGCACTCAAGCCGAGCCACAGCTCTGTGTGTCCATTTAGACACGGAGCCATGGTTCGGCCCCACCCCCTCTCTCTCCTGATTGGCTACCCGACTTTGATTGACATCAGCGGGAGTCAATGGCGCCACTGCTGTGTCTCAGCCAATCAGGAGGGAGAGTCCCAGATGGCCGAGGCAGTCATGCACATCGCTGGATAGAGAGAGGGCTTAGGTAAGTATTAGGGGAGCTGAGGGATGTTGCTGCACACAGGTTTTTTATCTTTTTATCTTTTTATCTTAATGCATAGAATGCACCTTCTGCCTTTAAAATCACTTAAAGCCACATTAACCACTTCAATACCAGGCACTTAGACACCTTCCTGCCCAAGTCAATTTTCACCTTTCAGCGCTGTTGCAATTTGAACGACAATTGCGCGGTCATGCTATGCTCTACCCAAATTTTTAATCATTTTGTTCCCACAAATAGAGCTTTCTTGTGGTGGTATTTGATCACCTCTGGGATTTTTATTTTTTGCGCAACAAATAAAAAAAGACAGAAAATTTTGAAAAAAGAACAAGTTTCTCTTTCTTTCTGTTAAAATTTTTTTGTAAATAGGACAAACAAGGGTTTCTTTTTGTGAATATTGAATATTGAAACAATATTTTTTTTTTAAATCCTTAGACAATTAAATGTAATAAAACTAAACAAAAGGCATTTTTCAGCAGTAAATATATGTAAAAAGGTGTAAAAAAAATTAATAAGCAAAGCAAACAAAAACAGAAAAAAAGTTTAACTATTAATTAATAAAATAGAAAAGAAAAAATCACCAGGAAAATTACAATAGAGAAGGAGAATATAGTGTTTATCAGTGCTAATTAGAGAAAAATAAAGGGTTAATAAGGGGTTCAACAGAGGAACATTTAATTAGAAAAAAAATTATTTTATTTTTTTTACTTGTCAAGGTTACTTTAACTCTCTTCACCTGCAAATCGAAGTTCATCCCTTTGATCTGTAGATGCAAAACACATGTAACTTTCTGTAATGTGGTTGTTGATAAACATTGCCAGCCTGCTTTTTTTTTGACCGCTCCTGCTGAATTGTTGGGTACTGAGATAGGGGAGGGTCCCAGCAGCAGAGCAGAAGGACTGGATGTACTGGACACTAGGGATGGGCTATCTGTTCGAGTCGAACATGAGTTCGATTCGAATATTGGCTGTTCGCCCGTTCGCCGAAGAGCAAACAATTTGGGGTATTCACGGCAAATTCGAAAACCTACGGAACACCCTTTAAAATTCTATGAGAGAATTCTAAAGTGCTAATTTTAAAGGTTAATATGCAAGTTATTGTCATAAAAAGTTTTGGGGACCTGGGTCCTGCCCCAGGGGACATGTATCAATGCAAAAAAAAGTTTTAAAAATGGCCTTTTTTTTTGGGAGCAGTGATTTTAATAATGCTTAAAGTGAAACAATAAAAGTGGAATATTCCTTTAAATTTCATACCTGGGGGGTGTCTATAGTATGCCTGTTAAGTAGCGCATGTTTCCCGTGTTTATAACAGTCAGAGAGCAAAATGAAGGAAATGAAGCTAAAGGAAAAAAGTCATTTAAAAGTGCTAGCGCTAATGCCAGTTATTAATGAATTGTCAGTCCCGACAATAGACATAAAAGTCATTGAAAGTCACTGAAAAATAATTAAAAAAAAAAAAAAAATGCGTGGGGGTCCCCCAAAATTCCATTACCAGGCCCTTCAGGTCTGGTATGGATTTTAAGGGGAACTCAGCGCCAAAATTTTAAAAAAAAATGGCGTGGGGTTCTCCCAAAAATCCACACCAGACCCTTATCCGAGCACGCAACCTGGCAGGCCGCAGGAAAAGAGGAGGGACGAGAGAGCGCCCCCCCTCCTGAACTGTACCAGGCCACATGCCCTCAACATGGGGAGGATGTCCCCATGTTGATGGGGACAAGGGCCTACTCCAGCGATGTAATCCAATTCTCGATCAGCGACTCCAGCGAGGAACACGCACAGGATCCTGCCTCCACCAGAGGCACCCAGCCAATGATACGGTACTAGCTTGACAGCTCTTATGTAGCTGAGGGCGGGGCCACCTGTCACGTGACCCCGTCCCCCTGTGACAAGGGGAAACACCGGGGTTTCCCAGTGACATGTATGAGTGACCCCGCCCCCCTCTGATGCAACAGGAATCCTGCGTTGCATTTAAAACTGCGTTGCATTGTTTTTAAAACTTGTTTTTGCATTGATACATGTTCCCTGGGGCAGAACCCAGGTCCCCAAACACTTTTTATGACAATAACTTGCATATTAACCTTTAAAATTAGCACTTTTGATTTTTCATGTTCGTGTCCCATAGACTTTAACGGTGTTCGAACACATTTTTTGCCTGTTCGCATGTTCTGGATGCGAACCGAACAGGGGGGTGTTCAGCCCATCCCTACTGGACACGCCCTGTGTACACTGATGACATGTTTTTGGGCATGTCTAGTACGCCCAAAGTCTGCAACTGGTTAAGGATTGTAAAAAAAGGTTAAATGTGAATAACTTTTGGGTTAATTTACCAAATGATCTGAAATTTTCAGAATGTGGTGGCATAGATAAAGTCTTTTGTGTGAAGTTTGGGGGAAATTGGTTAACATATAAGCTCTTTTTTCTACGTTAAGCCACATTAAGCTTGTTTTTTGGGCAGCTTAACGTCCCTAGTGTGCCTTGTACGAGAACAAAACCCATGAAACTTCTTGGATAGGTTTGGGAAGTTGAGAATTTAGGCTGTGCAAAGTTTCAAGACAATTGATTGAGGTTTAGGCACATTATGGTACATTAAAGTGGTTGTAAACCCTCCCTAGTGACTTTTACCTATAGGTAAGCCTAGAATAAGGCTTACCTATAGGTAGTGGAAATATCTCCTAAACATGCGCCATTTAGGAGACATTTCACTTGTAGTGCACCGATGATGTAATTGGGGCATGTGCTGTGAAGAAACGGACCTCTGTGCAGTTTCTTCCCCCTCGCGTGTGCTGTTACTGACGGCTCCCGCACGCATGCACGGGAGTGACGTCATGCAGCTCTGGCCAGTCACAGAGCTGGAGTCCATGGCCCCTGGAAGGAAGAGGGGTGAATGTGGACGCAGCCTGCACAAGGGACAGCGATTGATTCCTTTGCAGGTAAGTGTCATGCGATGCATACTAGCCCATTGTGCTTTTAATTTGCAGGCTTTGCAGGGAGTTCAGGGTTTACTTCCTCTTTAGGCTCTTTTTACATTAAGCTGTTCACATTAAATGTTTTAGCATTGTAAAATATAGCTTAATGTGAATAACTTTTGATGTGATTACCCAAATGAGCTGAAATTTTCAGAATATGTTGGCATGAATATTTTTTTTTTTTACATTAAGCCAGATTAAGTGCCCCAAAAAACAAGCTTAATGTCCGTAGTTTGCCTTGTGGAACACCAAAATGCATAAAACTTATAGGATAGGTTTGGGAAGTTGAGAACTTAGGCTGTGAAAAGTTTCAAGACAATTGATTGAGGTTTATGCACATTATGGTACATTAAGCTCTTTTTACATTAAGCTATTCACATTAAATGTTTTAGCATTGTAAAATCTAGCTTAATGTGAAAAACTTTTGGTGTGGTTTACCAAATATTCTGAAATTTTCAGAATATGTTGACATGGATAGAGTCTTCTATTGTGTGAAGTTTGGGGGAAATTGGATAACATTTACTGTCTTTTTTGTACGTTAAGCCACATTAGGCTCCCCCCAAAAAACAAGCTTAATGTCCCTAGTTTGCCTTGTGGAACACCGAAATGCATAAAAAGTATAGGTTTGGGAAGTTGAGAACTTAGGCTGTGAAAAGTTTCAAGACAATTGATTGAGGTTTAGGCACATTATAGAGGTTATTTATGAAAGTGCACTTGGTAGTGCAGTCGCTGTAGATCCGAGGGGTACATGCAAGGAAAATAAAAAACAGCATTTTAGCTTGCACATGATTGGGTGATAAAATCAGCAGAACTTCCCCCGATTTTAGATCTACCCCTCAGAATTACAGCGACTGCACTTCCAAGTGCACTTTCAGTGCAATTTCATGTGCACTTTGTACTTGTAGTTTGCACTTGTAATGCAAAGTGGATTTGCCTCTTGTAAATAACCCTCATTAAGCTCTTTTTACATTAAGCTGTTCACATTAAATGTTTTAGCATTCTAAAATATAGCTTAATGTGAATAACTTTTGGTGTGATTTACCAAATGAGCTGAATTTTTCAGAATATGTTGGCATAGAGGCTTCTATTGTGTTAAGTTTGGGGGAAATTGGTTAATATTTAAGGTCTTTTTTGTACATTAAGCCACATTAAGCAGCCCAAAAAATAAGCTCAATGCCCCTAGTTTGCCTTGTGGTACACCGAAATGCATGAAACTTATAGGATAGGTTTGGAAAGTTAAAAACGTAGGCTGTGCAAAGTTTCAGGACGATTGAGGTTTAGGCACTTTATTATACGTTAAGCTGCATTAAGCCATTTTCACATTAATTGGTTTAGCCCAGAAGAGTGGCAAGAAGAAAGCCATTGTTGAAAGAAAGCCATAAGAAGTCCGCTTTGTAGTTTGTGAGAAGCCATGTGGTGGACACAGCAAACATGTGGAAGGTGCTCTGGTCAGATGAGACTAAAATTTAACCTTTTGCCCTAAAAGCAAATGTGTGGTGGAAAACTAACACTACATATCACCCTGAACCCACCATCCCCACTGTGAAACATGGTGGTGGCAGCATCATGTTGTGGGTATGCTTTTCTTCAGCAGGGTCATGGAAGCTGGTCAAAGTTGATAGGAAGATGGGTGGAGCCAAATACAGGGCAATCTTAGAATAAAACCTGATAGAGTCTGCAAAAGACATGAGGCTGGGGCGGAAGTTCACCTTCCAGAAGGACAACCACCCTAAACATACAGCCAGAGCTACAATGGAATTGTTTAGATCAAAGAATATTCATGTGTTAAAATGGCCCAGTCAAAGTCCAGACCTACATCCAATTGAGAATCTGTGGCAAGACTTGAAAATTGCTCTTAACAGACTTTCTCCATCCAATCTGAAAGAGCTTGAGCTATTTTGCAAAGAAGAATAAGCAAAAATGTCACTCTCTAGATGTGCAAAGCTAGTAAAAACATACCCAAAATGACTTGCAGCTGTAATTACAGCGAAAGGTGGTTCTACAAAGCATTGACTCAGGGGGGCTGAATACAAATGCACGCCACACTTTTCACATATTTATTTGTAAAAAAATTTGAAAAACATTTATCATTTTCCTTCCACTTCACAATTATGTGCTATTTTTCATTGGTCTATCACATAAAATCCCAATAAAATACATTTGGTTGTAAAATGAAAAAATGTGAAAGATTTCAATGGGTATGAATACATTTTCAAGGTACTGTATATCGCAAAAAAAAAAAAAAAAAACGTGATTGAATACCAACAAAAGAAAGATCTATCTGGGTTTTGGGTTGAGTGGGTTTACCCTGTCAGTCACGTGTACTCCACAATAGGTGATGCTTCTTGACGTCTCTGGATAGCTATGTGCATGTACATGCACCTGGCCCAAGTTGCCATTGAGATATTGGACCATTCACCAAACTTTACACCTTGTATATAGATAAATCCTGATTGGTCTTGTGTATAAGCCTACCAATTACCTTAGCCAATCTAGAGGCCAAAATACGAGTTAGTAACTTAGCATCCATGTTTAGAAGGGATATGGGATGGTAGGAGCCTGGGAATTGCTTATTTTTCCCTGGCTTCAATAACAATATTATAAGACCCTGTAAGCTCCTCTGAGGTAATGGGTGAGTCAAACATTATCTGCTCAGCCTCCAAGATCCTGGGGAAGGGGCACTCATCTAGGTACTGTAACAGTTCAGAAGGTGTAGCCTTAGAGGAATATAAGTCCTCATAAAACTGATGAAAAGTATGCAAGATATCAGCGTGTACCATATGAGCCACGCCATTAGCATCACAAATAGTATCTATAGTGGACACCTCCAGTTGTGCTTTTGTCACTAGAGCTAAAAGATTCCCCATATTTGCTCCCTCTTCAAAATACTTCTGTTGCAGAAAGCACCTTTTCTTTTCAGCAAATTACAGAACCACAGAACTATATAGTGTTAGGACTTCCAGACAGCTTATATGGTTAGAATTTTTTTTTTTTTGTATTTGAGGCTGGTGGACTTTAATGGTACCGTGAAAATTAAGATGCACAATTACATAAAATGAACAGAGTTTTATTAAATTACCATCACATATTTAAATACTGAATTTTTAAGAAACTCTGTCTATCTAGACATAAAAAGTGCAACCGACATGAATGGTAATACCAGTTCACCAAATCTCAATTTGTTTGAATGCTCGACATGTTTCGTGGAAATTCACCGCTTCTTCAGGAGCTTTCATTTGCATAATCGTATGTTAAAAGAACAGAGACAATATGTAATACTATGAAATAGAAAAAAAGAACAATATTAGTCATAATAAACAAAATATAACATCACAAAATACTGATACTGCAGCTAGCAAAATCAACTGCCTGCCTGTAGTATGAGAACACCACCAACCTTCTACAGGTAGCTTTAGCTGAACACTGTGCAGAGCTCGCAAAAAAATAACTTGTAGCTTATTTAGCTGCCTGCGGTAGTGATAGGATCAGGAAAACACCACCAACCTTCTACAGGTAGCTTTAGGTGAACACTGTGCAGAGCTCGCAAAAAATAATTTGTAGCTTATTTAGCTGCCTGCGGTAGTGATAGGATTAGGAAAACACCACCAACCTTCTACAGGTAGCTTTAGGTGAACACTGTGCAGCGCTCGTAAAAAACGAACTTGTACCTTTATTTAGCTGCCTGCGGTAGTGATAGGATCAGGAAAACACGACCATCCTTCTACAGGTAGCTTTAGCTGAACACTGTTCAGAGGACGCACTACACTAACTTGTAGCTTTAGCTGAACACTGTGCAGAGGTCACACTAAACTAACTTGTAGCTTTAGCTGAACACTGTGGGGAGGACGGACTACCGAACACTGTGAGGAGGACACACTACACTAACTTGTAGTTTTAGCTGAACACTGTGCAGAGGTCACACTAAACTATCTTGTCGCTTTACCTGAACACTGTGAGGAGGATGCACTACACTAAGTGTAAATAGTCTAGCTGCCTGACTGTGGTACTAATAGGATCAAAAGAACACCAGCAATTTTCTTCAGGTAGCTGTAAATACTGTAACAAGACAAGCCTGCCTGTCAGTAGGAAGATAACAGGAACGGATCTAGCTAAACTGAATACAGTGTATATATATATATATATATATATATATATATATACACACACACACACACACACACACACACACACACACACACACACACAACACCTGGGATGCATATATATACACAATACACTGTAAGTGTAGCTAACTCACTGACTGTCCTGCCTAATCTAGCTAACTCAAATGAAATTACACTGTCTCTCTCTCTCTCTAAGCACGCCGTAACACACTATACAGGGCCGCCGTGCAGGCGGCCTTATATAGTGTGGGGCGTGTTCTAAACCCCCTGAGCCATAATTGGCCAAAGCCACCGTGGCTTTGGCCAATTACAGCTCTCTCTACTGACGGCGCTGTGATTGGCCAAGCATGTGGGTCATAGTGCATGAGTTTGTGGCTTCCTTTAAAAGGGTATTTTACATTCTCACACGCTCCACTTCTGCTTGCCAAGAGCCTCTTGTCCATCTTGTCCAGTATGAGAACTGTTGCCAATTACTCCATTTAATTCTGTACTCTGGAAGCAGAGGTTGCTTGGAACAATGAGGCACTCGTGGCTGCTTTTTCTCATGTTCTATCAGGTAACGTCAAAGATGAGATAGCAGCCCGAGACACATACCTACAAATCTGGAGAAGTTGATCACGTTTGCCATTCTCATTGACTCCAGACTCAAAGAGGGACCTTCCTTTATGGAGCACTTGTGGAAGCCTCCTTTACGTTTGGCTCTGAGCTTTGCAGTCCCACCCTTGCCTCCCTCACCTCCTAGTACCGAGTCTGCCAGTGAAGTAGAACCCATGCAGTTGGGCTTCACAGGTCTCTCTGCGGATGAGAGGGCCTTTAGGAGGAGGGAGAGATTGTGCCTTTATTGTGGCCAGGTCACTTGTTGAAGTCCTGTCCTACCCGTCTGGTAAACGCGTGTACCTGAGATCCTGACCTTAGGTGGCGTTGTTACATCCCCAAGTTACCTTGAAGGAAAAGCCTCTAGTTTTGGTTACCCTTTCATGGTCTGAGTTGTCCATCGATACACAGGCTCTAATGGACTCTGGGACGGCAGGCCTGTTCATAGACAGCTTTGTGCCACTCCACTTGCCATTGAGGCTATTGATGGGAGACCTTTACAGCCTGTCCATGTGACTTATGAGATTGCTCCGTTGACCATGGCCATAGGGGCTCTTCACCATGAGATAATCCAATTTCAAGTCATTTCCTCACCTCATTACCCAATAATCATTGGTTATCCTTGGTTACAAAGGCACATCCCCGCTATTGATTGGCTTTGTGCTGAGGTTCTTTCCTGGTTGCCACAATGCAGGAAGACATGTTTTCGGAAAGTGGCTAAGGTTTTGTGCACCTCTTCCCTCCCCTCCTTGCAAATCCTCATCTGCTGGTGATGATTTCTTCTTTTTGAAAAAGAGGGGTTAACTGAGACCTTGTATCTATTATAGGGATCTTAATTGCATCACGATTAAGAACGCCTACCCAATTCCGTTGATCACGGAATTATTTGACCGCCTCAAGGGAGTAACGGTTTTCACAAAGCTCGATCTGAGAGGGGCATACAATCTTGTGAGGATCAAGGTAGTTTGACAAACGGAAAACTGCATTTAACACCAGGACAGGACATTACAAATACCTCATAATGCCGTTTGGTCTTTGCAAAGCTCCTGCAGTTCTTCAGGAGTTCATCAAGGATGTCCTCCGAGATATGTTGCAGCAATGTGTGGTGGTTTATCTCGACAATAGTCTCATATATTCTAAAAAGAGGTTGAGAGATAACCTGTATTGTAAGTTGGAGAAGCGCGAGTTCCATCGTGAACAGGTTAAATTTCTGGGTTATGAATTTTCTACTGCCGGTTTTTCAATGGACCCAGAGAAATTATCTGCAGTTCTTCAGTGGCCTTGACCCATAGGTCTACGTCCGTTACAATGTTTTCTTGGCTTTGCCAAATATCAGAAATTTATTCGGAACTTCTCTTCTCTGGTCAAACCCCTGACTGATATGACCAGAAAGGGTTGGTCTCCATATTCCATATTCATTGAGTGTCTCAAGGCTGCCTTGTTTCAGCTCCTGTGCTGGCACATCCTGATCCTACGCTACCCTTCATTCTTGAGGTTGATGCACCTGAGACTGGAGTGGGCACCCTTCTGTCTTAACATCCTACTTCTGAGAACGCAATGCATCCTTGTGGCTACTTTTCAAAGAAATTGTCTCCTGCAGAATGCAATTACGAGATTGAGGATAGAGAATTGTTAGCTATCATTTTAGCTCTTAAAGAATGGAGGCATCTTTTCGAAGGTACCACTGTGATGGTCCTCATTTTGACTGACCATAAGAATCTCACATTCTTGTCTGAGGCTAAACGCTTATCTCCCAGAAAAGTGCGGTGGGTTCTTTTTCTGTCAAGCTTCAATTACATCTCATTCTTAAATGGTACTAAGAATGTAAGGGCTGTTGCATTGTCATGACGATCGCATTCTGGCTACTGTACGCACCAGTCTCACCTCACCTTTGGGTGACAGAATTTGTGCCGCTAAGCTCCAGTCTCCTCCTGAGAAACCTGGTGACCGCTGCTTTGTCTCTGAGAATCTCCGCAGTACTTTGCTCCAGACTTACCATTCTCCCAAGGCAGCTGGCCACCCAGGGAAGAATCAGCTCATCTGGTCATTTGGGCTACTTCTCAACAATTCTGGTGGCCTAGACTGCGCGCTGATGTAACCACCTTTGTAGCCGCTTGTTCCGTGTGTGCACAAAGTAATGCCCTGTACACACGATCGGACATTCCGACAACAAAATCCATGGATTTTTTTTCCGACAGATGTTGGTTCAAACTTGTCTTGCATACACACGGTCACACAAATCTTGTCGGAAATTCCGAATGTCCAGAACGCGGTGACGTACAACACGTACGACGCCACTAGAAAAGGGAAGTTCAATACCAAGTGCGCCACCCTTTGGGCTCCTTCTGCTAATCTCGTGTTAGTAGAGGTTTGGTGAGAGACTCATGCTTTTCCGATCGTTCCTGCTCTTCAGTTTGTGCTTGTGGGTTCGTATCTGGTTTTCAGTGCTTTCCCCCCCAAAGCGTACGCGAGGTCCGTATAAAATATATGGAGTACTTTGCAGGTAGGGGGGGCATTGATATGCCAGAAAATGTTTAACATTTTTCAAAAAAATATTTTATTTAAACTGAAATAATATTTCCTTTGATTTACTGCTTGTGTTTCTTTTAACTGTCTCCTAAGTTCTCCAATGGGCTTTTATTTTTTGACTCTTTCTTCAGTAGTGTAAACTTAATTTATTTGATACACAAGGTGACAATTTCTTCTTCAGCTAACTATTATTATGTTGTGGGTCTGCTACACACACCTTGTTTTTGTTGTTAATGTATGTAATGCATTACAGTTAAAAATCATTTTCAGCACCATGAATGAATTTTGCAGAGTCACGAAAATGGCATGATTGTGGCAAATTATAAAGCACTGTGGGAGTTATTTAATAAAGAAAAATCCACTTTGCACTACAAGTGCACTGCAAAAGTTTTCAAGTTTTCAAGTTTGTAGTGCAAAGTGGATTTTCCTTTAGGAAATAACCCCCATTGTCACTGTAAACAACAACTTTCTCCAAAAACTGCTATTGAGCATTGAAAGAACAAGCCACACATTGTTGAGTCTTAAAATTTTTACTCTGTGCACATTCACATGTGCGATAGAAAAGGGTTTTTGAACAAACCAACATATTTTAAGAATAAATTTTGGTATAGACACTACAAATAGCCTTTTTTATGTTAAATAGGCATGTTTTAAACCATAAAACAATACCCAACTCAGGAACTTACAAAGTTCAACTTTAAAAAAATGAAGGCACGATCAGACATTACTATGTCCAAACTGTGTTGATATTGCCTTCATCAGATAGGGTGATTTTGAAGATGCACACAAATTGAGAGTCAAAATGGGGATTTCCCTCTTGATTCCATGCCTAATGTCAACATGTGCTAGCTCCCATCATGGGGGATCAATGGACGTGTTTCGGGGGTGCAACCCCTTCCTCTCAGCTACTTTAGTTGCGAGGAAGGGGTTGCACCCACCAAACGCGTACATTGATATCCCGTGATGGCAAATAGCACATGTTGACATACCGTGTGCATCTTCAAAATTTGGCTTTCAAGATACTTAAAAAATTGGTGAGAGATATCAAAAAAAGGAAGACTTTAGGTGTTTTTTAGATTCGGCCTAAAACATCAGTGCTGTGTTTGAGTCTTTTTTCAATATCATTGATGTCTTCCTTGATCTTTTATAAATCACGATTGCACGCCATGATCTCCCCGATGAGGACGTGTGCACTTGCACTTGTGAAATGCAAATCTTCTTCCACAACATCCACATCACCTAAAATAAAAAAAAACACACCATGTATTATACCTATGCAGGCATCTATCTATTACCTGAAGCTGTGGTCTCAGACACTGACCTGTTGTGGTCACTATTTCACCAACTTCATAAACCTCTCCTTCCTCTACATCTGGGATATGCAATTAGAGGACCTCCAGCTGTTGCAAGACTACGAGTCCCATCATGCCTCTGGGTGTCATGCTTATGGCTGTCAGAGTCTTGCTATGCCTCATGGGACTTGTAGTCTTGCAACAGCTGGAGGTCCGCTAATTGCATATCCCTGCTCTACATCCTCAGGTTGTGGTGTGAGGATTTCCTTTTCTTTCGGGAGGTGGGGGTTCCCTGGTGTCCTCAGATATCCTGAGTCTTTTCTCCCCTATGTGAATAAAAAAAGGTATACTTAGCACACAGATATTTGAGGCCAGAAATAGTAATATGAAACATTGCTTGGAAGTGTTGCACAATTGTCTTTTTTGGCAGAGTTCCAAGCTGAAGACATTATTTTTTTCCCTTTCTCAAACTGGAATACTTACCTTTTTTGTACAATTTTCACGCATGGAGACACCCCTAGTATCCACTGGAGCACCTGTGTGGGACACCATAAAAAGTTTGTTCTGGTGTCCCACACAGGTGCTCCAGTGGATACTAGGGGTCTTGCTCCTGCGCCAAGATGTGTAAACAGCTGCCGAGTGTCCTCTCCTTAAACTGAATCAAGTTTGCATTTCATTTGAGTACAAACCCATAGAGACAACAATGTACTAAACTTATTTTACTACAAATAGGCCTGAACAAATGTAGTTAACCTGTATCTGCCAAAAACATCGTATTAGTGGGAGAACGAACGATGTTTACTATGAACGATTACTGTGCCTACGAACCTGAAAGTTGACATTTTAAACTGTAGAACAGTAAAGAAAAGCACATGGAGCAGCATGCAAGTAATAATAATAATAATAATAATAATAGGAACACACGACAACTACTTACTTTTTTAAAGAACTCTCTTGATCTTTCTGTACTAATCGTGCTCCCTCAATTTCAGGTCTGACCAGCGTTTCCTCAATTGATCCTTGGATCGTCGTACCCCAAAATTCCTGTGCAGACTTTTCATAACTTTAGTCATGATCTTGGCCTTTCAGACATTTGGGTTTGGGTAAGGTCCATGCTTCCCATCATAGTCGGCCCTCTTCAAGATATCCACCATCTTCACCATCTCTATAAAGGATATATTTGAGGCCTTAAATCTCCTCCGGGATCGGGACGTTCATGGCTCAGGGCTTTGCTGCTCTCCTCTGCATACACTTGCGCTTTCTCCGCCATGTGCTCTCCCACTGTGCCGAAAGACAAGGGATGGAGAATAGACTAGAAAGAACGCCAGGGGCAGGCGGAGTTCACACATGCGCAGTGTATATAAAGTGTAACACGCGTGAGTCGTACATACGATCTGTGAGAGGAGTAAGGTGTATCGGAAGCGCCGATCATTTGAACCAAGGTACAATTTAAACTTGGTGCATCAGTGGCCTACACTGCTTATAGATTGAGGCCTATATTGGGACAAGATTAGAAGAGTTTAACCTGACATTAGGGTTTGTCTTGTGTTGTGTCTTGCAGAGAAAATGGATCTATTGAATGATCAGGACTTTATCCCCATATTCATTGATATGTACAGGGAGCTGCCCTGTCTGTGGCAGGTAAACCACCCCTTTTATAACAATCAAAGAGGAAGGCAGCGCTGGATCAATTGCTGGAATTTGTGAAGCCGGTGATAACCATGGCAGACATCCCCTATTTGAAGGCCCTAATTGGTGGCATGAGGAGCACTTATAATAGGGAGTGCAAGAAGGTCCAGAATTCCCAGAGATCAGGAACTGCAGCAGATGACATTTATGTACCCAGGCTGTGTTACAATGACAGACTGCATTTTCTGGCAGGCCAGACTGAACCCAGGCCAGCACTCTCCAGTTTTCCTTGAAGGCTTCCGTCCCTCAGCTGAGACTTCCCGGCGTCCAACCTGGGCCTTCCAGCCAGGAAGAAGTGGAGGAGCCCAGCTTGAGTCAGGTATAGCATTGTTCAACATATTTCTAGTCAAATAATGATGTTAACTAGGTGTTATTATTGATCAGTAATTTCTGATTTTACAAAGTGTTTTACATATCAATAGACAGTAGTGGCCACAAATGATTGGGACAAGAATGAAAAATGCTGGGGTCAAAATGATAGTCTTTTCTATTTATTAACATTCAATTTGCAACAGCCATGAGCTGAAAATTGTGTGTGATTGATGAACCAAAAACTAAAACTATGTCCCTTTTTCATACACAGGAAAGTCTCAGCCAGGAGAAGGCTGTGGAAAGTGGCAGCCAGGAGGTGGCGGGGGTAAGTGGCAGCAAGAAGGTGGCCGGGCCCAGTAGCCTGCCCGAATCCCAGGTCCCTCCCCTCCGCCTTCCAAAAAAAGTCCCAGGAAGAGGAGTAACCTGGAGGAGGCAGCACTTGGCCTATTTCAGAAGGCTACTGCGGCCCTCAGAAACCCCCCCCAATATTCAAGAGGACTATGCCTACATGGTAGCCTGCAAAATGCAGGAAATGGAGGAGGGCCAATGCCTCTTATGTGAGGAAGTTATCTTACAAGCCCTAAATAAGGGGTTGAGGGGCGAACTCACAAGCCAAAGCCAGGTTTGTGACTTCAACCATGGTCCTCCTCCTCCACCTCCTGCCACAACTACAACACCAGAGCCACAGCCTGGAAGCAAGCGTGGAAGGAAGACAAGAGAGTGATGGCCTGGGTTCAGTCTGGTCTGACAAAAGACGCAGGCTGTTGTAAGACCACAGGCTGGGAACATATGTCATCTGCTGCTGTTCCTCATCTCTTGTAGTCCTGGACCGGATTGTGATCACTATTATAAGGACTCCTCAGGCCACCAATTTTGACTGTAAAATACTTGATGTGTGCCCTAGGGTACAAAGGCTTCACAAATTTCACCAGTTTCTCCAGCGTTGCCTTCCTCTTTATTTTGTTATGACCCATAATAAATGGCTATTTATTTTTCACAAATACTTGCCTATGTGTTTTACTTCAAAAAGGACAGTTTGTTTGTGAGTAGGCAGGTACATTTCAAAAATACAATGTCAAATTAAGAAGGGACACCAACACCAACCTCCTTGAGGTTAAAAAATACAAGATAATAATGGTGTTATGATAACTTGACACAAAACTAAAGAAAAAATCATGGAGATCACTATAAAAAAACAAAATAAAAAAATAGGAAATCTGGATCAAAAAAAATATATATACAAAAATTCTAAACATTATTATGGAGATCTGACGAAAAAAAAAAAAATGTATTCATGAGATCACGAAAAATACTAAAGAAATCAGTTTGTCAGAACTCTGTGTGAATATCAGCAGCAAAACAACTTCATTATTCTAGCATTCTAAAGAAGAAGAGAATGCGCTGCATTAAAAGATTTAAAAAATTCCAGCGTGACGAATGTGCTATCTCCATTATGAACGCTAGTTTTACCAGACCGAGCGCTTCCGTCTCGTACTTGATTCTGAGCATGCGTGGAACTTTGTGCGTCGGAATTGTGTTCACACGATCGGAATTTACGAGAACGGATTTTGTTGTTGGAAAAAATGAGATCCAGATCTCAAATTTTGTGTGTCAGAAATTCTGATGGAAAATGTCTGATGGAGGCTACACATGGTCAGAATTTCAGACAACAAGCTCCCATCGAACATCACGACACATTCCAGTGGGCCTCCTACAACCCAAACCCAATGGAGAAAGGCCTTGGACCCACCTGTCTATGGATTTTATTGTGGAGTTACCCAACTCCCAGGGCAACACAATTATTTTTATGGTGGTTGACCGGTTCTCGAAAATCTCACATTGTATTCCACTAAAGAAGTTGCCCACATCAAAAGAACTGGCATCCATTTTTGCTCAGGAGATCTTTCGGTTACATAGGCTACCCAAGGTTATCATCTGACAGGGGTACCCAGTTAGTCTCCAGGTTTGCCAGTAACAGGTACATAGGTAGGTAAATAGGTAGTGATAGGTCTGTTGCCTCTATGCTGATCCCTGGCTTCCTGATTTCCTGGCTTGTTCTGACTACCAGATTTGGCTATCGAACCCTGGCTATGTTTTGACTACGTTTACCAGTTGTACCATTTTTACCATTTTATTAAAAGGTGTGATTTTTACTGCAGTTTCTGTCTCTGTCTGTTTCATGGTTCCTAATAGGAACTTGGTGTTTAGCAAAAATGTAGTCCATAAAACAACTGCAGAGTCAATAATGGCTTGGGTTTGGATGCTCCCTCCTGGTAGCTACAAGGAGAAAGCCAACAGGAGATGAGTGGAAATGCTCTTCACAGGATACCTGGAAGCGTCAGAAGGACAGTCTTTTGTGGCCTTATTGGACAATCACGCAGATAGTGACCGATGCCACCACAGTAAAGGCATAAGTCATTTTTCCGGCGTCAAAGTCTTTCTTTGGATGACAGACATGAATCCCAATAAATCCCAATTGAACAGATTCCACCATGGATGAGGGTGGCGGCGGAGCTGGGGAAACAGGTGCTGCTGGTGTACAGGTAGGTTAAATGTTGCCAGACCCTTCTGCCCTCCTCTCTCGGATTCTGCAATCAAGCTGAATAGCATTCCAGGCAGTGTCGGAACTCCATTTACGAAACTTAACCATATAGACCTCCACAGGCTGAAGTCCTTGCCGGAGGGTATGTAGGATAGCCTCTGCTGTGGAGGTTCATTGGGGATCATCATAGATCTGAGCCATGGCCTCAAAGAAGGAAGAGACTGATGTAAGGACTGGACTGGTCTGCTCCAGAAGATGATGGGCCCATGACTGTGGTTCCTCATGCAAGAGAAAAATGACAAAGCCCATCTGTCAGAAACCATGAATCAGACAGACAGAAGCACAGTTAAATCACACTTGTTTAATAATAATAAAAAAAAGGTAAACAGAGTAAGCGTAATCAAAACATAGCCAGAGTTCAGGAATCGGAACGGATAGTCAGACAAGCCAAAATGTCAGGGAGCCAGGAATGTCAGCCAAGCAAGTTTTAAACAGGAACACAGGAGCGTCTCTAGAGATGTAACCAAAATGAAGGCAGAGATCATCTGGACTGGACGGCTTAAGTAGGCAGGACTGATGAGCAGGATATCATCAACAGGTGGGTCACTGTGGAGAGATAGGAGCTGGCAATTAGCTGACAGCTGAGCTGTCAGCTTTAAGAAGGAAGGGCTGAGCCCAGCCCTGAGTGTACCCCCTCCTCAATGACCCCTCCCCCTCGAAGGACCACCAGGCTTGAGGGGAAAACGTCTATGGAAATCACAAAGGAGGACAGGGGCATGTACTTCCGAGGATTAGACCCAAGAGCGTTCCTCCAGACGGTACCCTTTCCAATGCACCAGGTACTGTATGCGCCCAAGGAACCTATGGGATTCAACAATAGACTATACTTCATACTCCTCATGGTTCTCAACCTGTACAGGGTGAGGACGAGGCATCAAGGTGGTAAAGCGGTTGCAGACCCAACCACTGGGTTAATCCTGCGAAGAATATGGAAAGTCCCAATAAACTGAAGTGCGAACTTCAGGAGGGGAACACAAAGTTGGAGGTTGTGAGATGACAGCCAGACCCTGTCCCCAACCTCGTATGAAGGCACAGGCAGGTGTCTGCGGTCAGCATGGAGTCTGTACCTATCATTAACATGTCGCAAAGCCTCCTGGACTTGTGCCCAAGTGGAACGAAGACCATGGAGATGCTCCTCTTACGCAGGAATACTCTGTGGAACAAATGAGTCAGGCAAAATGGAGGGTTGGAAACCATAGTTCGCCATAAACAGGGACAATCGGAAGCAGAATTCAAGGCACTATTGTGAGCAAACTCCGCCCACGGTAAGAGGTCTGACCAGTTGTTATGATGGTCAGAAATATAGCAACGTAGGAATTGCTCCAAGGGCTGATTGGCTCATTCTGTGGCCCCATTAAAAGGCTTGCCAGAACCGGGACACAAACTGACTACCCCTGTCCGAGACAATCACCTTGGGTAGTCCATGTAAGTGAAAGATCTCCCGAGCAAAAATGGAAGCCAGTTCCTTAGAAGTGGGCAACTTCTTAAGTGGAATACAATGGGACATTTTCAAGAACCGGTCAACCACCATAAGGATAACTGTGTTGCCCTGGGAGTTGGGTAACTCCACAATGAAATCCATAGACAGGTGGGTCCAGGGCCTCTCTCCATTGGGTATGGGTATGGGTTCAATGGACCCAGAGAAACTTTCAGCAGTCCTACAGTGGCCCCGATCCATGGGTTTACGTCCTCTGCAGCGTTTTCTTGGCTTTGCCAACTGTTATCGGAAGTTTATTCATAACTTCTCATCTCTGGTCAAGCCCCTGACTGATATGACCAGAAAGGACGGTAACCCAGAGTTGGACTCCAGAGTCCATTAAGGCCTTTGAGAGTCTCAAGGCTGCCTTTGTTTCTGCTCCTGTGTTGGCACATCCTGATCCTACATTACCTTTTATCCTTGAGGTTGATGCTTCTGAGACTGGAGTTGGCGCCCTTCTGTCTCAACGTCCTACCTCTGAGAGCACTATGCATCCTTGTGGCTACCCTTCCAAGAAATTGTCACCTGCGGAGTATAATTATGAAATTGGTGACAGAGCTGTTAGCGATCATTTAGCCCTCCTTAATCCTCACGAGATTGTATGCCCCTCTCAAATCAAGCTTTGTGAAAAACGTTGCTCCCTTGAGGCAGTCAAATAACTCCGTAATGAATGGAATCGGATAGGCATTCTTAATCGTTAAACAATTGAGACCCCTATAATCAATACAAGGTCTCAGTTCACCACTCGTCTTCTTCACAAAGTAGAAACCAGCACCAGCAGGAGACAAGGATTTGCGGATGAAACCTTGAGAAAGTGCATCTGCAACATACTCCTCCATGGCTTTATCCTCCAAGACCGACAAAGGGTAAACGAGACCATGAGGGGCTATGGCACCAGGTTGAAGATCAATTGCGCAATCATACGATAGGTGTGGAGGCAAACTACCCGCTTGACCTTTGTCAAAGACTTCGCTAAAATTGCGGTACTCCTCCGGCAGGGAGGAGAGTGAAGAGGTGCACAGGACCTTGGCTACCTTCTGGAAGCATGTCTTACTGCATTGTGGCAACCAGGAGAGAACCTCAGCATGGAGCCAATCAAGAGGGGTTGTGCCTCTGTAACCAAGGATAACCAATAACCAGCAGAAACTGAGGTGAATAAATAACTTGGAATTGGATTATCTCATGGTGAAGAGCCCCTACGGCCATGGACAACAGAGCAGTCTCATGAATCACATGGGCAGGCGGTCTCCTGTAAAGAGCCTCAATGGCAAGTGGAGTGTCACGCAGCTGCAGCAGAGTTGATTACTTCGATACAAAGGCAGCATCAATGAACAAGCCTGCAGCCCCAGAGTTGATTAGAGCCTGTATCTCGATGGACAACTCAGCCCATGAAAGGGTAATGGAAACCAGAGGCTTATCTTTCAGGATAACTGGGGAAGAAATACCTAAGGTCTGTCCGTGATAGGACCTCCAGGTTCAGGCGATATCATGAAACCTACTTTGCTTCTGTCCGTGGGAAACGCCTGGGGTAGCATCTCTGTAACGAGCCCCTTTGCTCGCTCGGTTCCACTCTCCCGACACTCCTCTGCGGCTATAGAATCAGACTGTAGATCGCGCCATCTGATTGTTCGGTCATCCGATGCTCCGGGATTAGAACCACAGCTATGTGCCGTTCTAACCCAATTGTGATAGCTCAGAACAAACACCAGGCAGGCTGTATGTAAGTTCAACCAGGAATCTCCTTTATTGCAAAATACAGGCTTATACACTAAAAGAGGAGGTGCAGACCTCCTGCTCATATTACTCTAACAATGCAGCTGTAACCTAATTAACCTAATTAACATGAGCTAATTAAACTAATCCCTTTAGACAGCCTAGATGACTCAGACATGACCTTTAGGCCAGACTGGCCGTCTTGTAGTTCAGAAAATGCAATCAACATTATCACAATTAACATAGACTCTTCTTCACACAATAGCAGAGTTAATTAACACAAACAACAATGGGGATCTAATGACTCTTAGATCCCATACTAGAGACTTATTTACAATACACAGACAACAGACAGCCGGGTGTTGGAATTTACATCAGCATCTCCTAACAGTATCTGTCCCAGCATTATGAATCAGTCACTATTCCAATATTCATGACAATCTCAAATTATATCTCAACCTGGTTGAGAAACCCTCTGCATTGGACTGAATTGCCCCTAAATCGCTGGGGAAGCAGAGTGGAACCAGACACACCTCTTATAGAGGTAATACTGAAGGCAGGTGCCTGCACAGTGCCTGCTCATCCAATCTGGAAAAATATTACCAACAAGTGGATTGACTGCATCTTCTGAATTCACGGCCTTCACCTACTGTCAGAAATCATGAATCAGACTGAGACAGAAGTACAGTTAAATCACACTTGTTAAATAATAATAAAAAAAAAGGTAAACAGAGTAAACGTAGTTAAAACATAGCCAGAGTTCAGGAACCGGAACAGATAGTCAGACAAGCCAAAACGTCAGGGAGCCAGAGATGAGCGTAGTAGAAAAGCAAGCAGAATACTTCCGGTTCTGGCGCCACATGAGGAGGAGGTGAGCAGCTCCAGCTCCCGCACAGCTCCTCACATAACCGGCATTTAAGCCAGCCACAGCACCGGGGGAAACCCCTACTGCCTCCGCTCCATCTCAGGCAGACATGGACCGCTTCGTGGAGCGATCCTACGCTCGGGCGCTGTCCTCGCCCCCCTCCACAGCTCCGCCGGCGGGAGACATAGCGGCTCACACAGCCAAGATGGCGGCCGCTCTGGACACAGCAGAGCGGCCTCAGCAGCAGCCACAACCTCCCCCTGCCCCCGCAATGGCAGAGGCTGACCCCGCATCCCCTGCCAACATTGCCCAGGCTGTAGTGCAACTACTGGGGCCATCACTAACAGCCACTGTGGACGCAGCGGTACACAGAGGGCTGGAACAGCTACACAGGCTCAGGCCCAGCGCATTACGCAGGTAGAGGAAAGCATTTCCATAATTGAAGATGACTGCACAGCCTCATCTGCAGCACTTGCACGTATCAATGCTTCATATAGAGACATATGGGACAAGCTGGACGATTTGGAAAATCGTTCAAGGAGGAACAACCTGCGCATCACAAACATATGTGCGAAAACCATCCCAGAGCAACTTGGCCTCCGCATACCATGCACTGTTGAACGTGCACACCGTATGGGTCAATATTCTGACACGCGCGCCAAACCTCGGCATGTGATAGTAAAATACTTCAACTACGCCGACAAAAACGCCATAATGCAAAAATTTCGTCGCACGCGCTCACTGGTGGTAGATGGCGCGAAACTGCTGCTTTTCGCGGACTATTCCATAGAGGTAATGAAACAACGCAAGGCATTCTCCTCGGTATGTTCCACTCTGCACCGCACCCGAACCCGATTCTCCCTAGCCTATCCAGCTGTCCTCCGCGTTCAAACACCTGAAGGGGAGCAACTTACCTTTCACACACCCGAAGAGGCGGAAACCTACCTAACCAACAGAAGCTCCGAAATAGAACACAATGCCGCGACAGAGGGATCTCCATCGTCATCTTCACAGCATGCATATGGACCCCCCAAACACCCCCGAAGCCCGACCAAACCTCCATACAAACGCAGCCGCTCCACCAACCAGGAAGACCGCTCTGAGAATCGTTGAAGGAATCGTCGAAGGACTCCACATCACCACCTTTTCCACATCGCCATCTTCTAACGGGTAGTATCAACCCATCTCATACCCTTTCTTTCTCTTAAAATGTTTTATTATTACGAGGAGGATGCTATTGATGATGACCTTATAAACTGCCGTACATGCTCCTTATGGAGCACTACCCCTCCCAACCTGTAGCTGAAAAGTACGCAGCTAAAAGTTATGCAGCTATACTGTTATGGTCATGGAACTCAATAACAGAGATAGTCCCCCAATACCTGGGAAAATTTCCTTTTCAGGGACACATGCAATGTTGTAATCTCTTGTATTTTCTATTTTCTGGTCTGTTTATGCCTAATTTTAAGAGGGGGGCCCTCCCCTGTGCGTGGCATACCTCACCATCGATTGCTTCAAACCTGCACTACCTCCTCAGGGGATCCCCCCCCTAGACTACTCTCCCTTCCTATCCTATACCCCCTCCCCCCTATCCCTCTTTCCTCTCCCCCTAAAATCCCTATCCCCACCCCCCGTTGCTACCACCCTGCCCCTAAGTGAGGAGCTTGCAATCGATGGGAGCTATGCTAACTAGATAGGTGAGACCTCATGTGGAAAAAAGAGAAGTCCACAACTCACGTTATGTATTTCCTTATACGAAATACTGCCTTATTAATGTTTATAATTTGTTGTTGCTTAGAGAAGTTTAAGTTCATGTTTGCCAGCTTAGTTCATATGTCTTCAGGGGCTTTGAGGCGCTTTGATGGCTCTCAAGAGGTAGATAGCACATCTACAAAGGGGTCCCTATACAAACCCTTCAACCAAAACGCTTTTAAATATCAACTATGTCACAGTCTGCACTTGGGAGTCACCTAAAGTTTGTCTCGTGGAATGTTAAGGGGCTCCGCTCCCCAAACAAACGTATGTCTATCCTCAGACACTGGCGTCGTCTCCGGGCAGATGTGGCTCTACTTCAGGAGACACATCTGGCTGCGGACGACCTACAGCGTCTTCGTAAACTGTGGGTGGGCTCTGTTTATGGCTCACCAGCAGTAGGCCGCAAAGCGGGTGTTGCAATCCTTCTACACAAGAACACTGTCAGAGACGTCAAGATGGACTCGGAAGGAAGGAAACTGACTCTACATCTGACTATAGATGACAAACCTGTAGCACTTACCAACATCTATGCTCCCAATTCTCCTGACACCTCCTTCTTTCAAGACTTAGTGAAATGGGTGCTAACTACACCAGAGACGCTACACCTATTGGGTGGGGATTTTAATTCAGTCATGTCCTCCCTAGCTGATCGCACAGGTTCCCCTACACACAGATCACACACCCATACCCCCTCATCATCTGCATCTACCCTACTGTCACAAGCCGTCGCCTCCATGCACTTTGTGGATGT
The DNA here is from genome assembly GCF_042186555.1 of Aquarana catesbeiana. NCBI lineage: Eukaryota > Metazoa > Chordata > Amphibia > Anura > Ranidae > Aquarana > Aquarana catesbeiana. The sequence goes on along the minus strand of NC_133327.1, from coordinate 484,645,975 downwards.
CTGGCGCTTAATGCATCCAACGGATCGGGAATACACCTTTTTTTCGCCCCCGCACAATACGTTCTCACGTATAGACTATTTCTTTGCCTCCCCCGCCCTAAGCTCCGTAATAAACGCACCAGACATACAAGACGCAGTGATCTCAGACCATAGCCCAATCGTGGTTCATCTAACCCAAACAGCTCGCTCCTCTCCCTCTCCTACCTGGCGCTTTCCCTCCTATTTAGTTGGCAATGAGGACTTTCAACATACACTATATTGTGCCTGGGAGGAATACATCTCCACTAATGGAGCTCACATTACAGACCCTAACCTATTCTGGGAAGCAGGCAAGGCCTTTCTACAGGGTAAAATAATTTCATACATAACACAGTTTAAAAAAAGAGCCAAGCAACAATATACTGAGTCAAGCGAAACCCTAAGCTTGGCACATGAACAGCTCACATTAAACCGCACCACAGAGAACATACAAAAATGGAGACAGGCCAAAAGCACCTTTGACCTCTGGGCAGAACAGCATGAAGCGGCTAAAACTTCATATTCTCAGCTACATTTTCATAGATTCGGAAACAAGGCTGGTAGGCTCCTGGCCAAGATGTCCTCAGGCCCCAGACGTCCTACCCGTATTATGGCTCTTAGAGCTAAGACAAACTCTCTGGTCACCTCCCCAGCCGAAATTAGCAACCTACTCGTGGAATATTACACTAATTTATACAAAGCCGACCCAACTGACTTACCTACTACTGACTTACTGCTCAACAAAATACGTCTACCCACACTCAGTCACACACAATTAGAGACGATTAATGCCCCCATTACTGTTGATGATATTCGATCTACGATCAAAGACATGGCCTCGGCCAAAGCCCCGGGACCCGACGGATACACCACCGAATTCTATAAAATGACCAGGGAATTTGTCCCGGACACCTTAAAACATGTATACGCAGCTATGTGGGACGGAGGGCCCTATCTTCCCACGGGGACACAGGCCCACATTAAACTAATCTCTAAGAAAGGGAAAGATCCCCTATTACCGGGCTCCTACCGACCGATATCATTAATCAATGTTGATGTCAAAATCCTATCCAAAATAATTGCAACGCGACTGGCTCCCCTACTACCATCATTATTACACCCAGCCCAATCTGGCTTCGTCTCGGGCAGATCGGCCACCCTAAACATTCGCAAAGTGTTAATGGCTCTGGAATACGCCAAAACTCACCCCAACCAAGACATTGCCATCATGTCATTAGACGCCGAAAAGGCCTTTGACAACATCAGTTTCTCTTGGCTCTTCAGAGTGATGACACAATTCGGATTCTCAGGACCGATTATGCGATTTCTTTCACAAATGTACGCATCCCCTACCGCACGTCTTGTAACCCCTGACTTTATCTCAGACACGATCCCATTAACAAAAGGAACGAGACAGGGATGCCCCCTGTCTCCACTTCTGTTCAATCTAGCAATCGAACCCCTGTCCAGAATACTAAATTCAGCTGATGGAATCAGTGGCATCACTCTGGAGAACCACACTCTTCGTTCGGCGCTATTTGCAGACGACATACTATTGTTCTCCACCGATCCCATAACAGACTTTGACAGACTCAAACAACTTTTTTCAGACTTCAGACTTTGCTCGAGATTTAGAATCAATTTTGATAAAAGCGAAATCCTACCATTACACCCTCATCTCTCCAGTAAATGGAAACATCTATCCCCCCTGGCCATAGCCAACCAACACATTACATACCTGGGCATTAAAATAGGACGTGAACCATCATCTCTGTACTCTTTAAATTACCCCCCATTGATAACCAAAATTGTGAAGGAGTTGGAGGCTTGGGGATCCTTACCTCTCTCGCTATTTGGGAGATGCCACCTTTTCAAAATGGTGTCTTTCGCACGCCTACTTTACCCAATGCAGACCATACCTCTTCTAATTAAGCATTCAGACATCCAAAAACTCCAGAAAGCCCTAACTGCCTTTATATGGTCTCACAAGAAACCTCGCATAGCGCTACAGAAATTATGTCTCCCGAAGGGCGAGGGCGGGGCGGGATTACCCAATATGCGTTTCTACAACCTGGCATGTTTACTTAGACAGGGCTTAGACTGGCTAACTGGTGGGTCTAAATATTCTAACCTATCCTTAGAAGAGGCTATGGTGCACCCATATGACCTCTCGACCATCCTTCATTCTAATCCCAATACATTACCCCCCCACCTCAAAACAAGTGTAATCATTAAGGACACGGTCATTGCATGGAGAGAAGTAAGAAAATTGCTCAAAGTACCATCCAGCATCTCCAAATACCTCAAAATACAAGGGAACCCTATGTTCCTTCCATCTATCATCCATAAAGCTTTTGACCAATGGAAACTTAAAGGCCTCACAGATGTCTCGTCTCTCTATCTCAGCAAATCGGGCAAATTCAAAACATTTCAAACCCTGATGAGGGAGTACTCCCTACCACCAACTCATGTCTTCTTCTATCACCAACTCATCAGCTATCTTAAATCCTGCTCGGGACCTAGCACCAACCCACTTGAAACATCCTGCATTGATACTCTCATCAAAAGCAATAACTACTCCATCTCCAATATTTACTCTTGTCTCATACAACACCAAACACGGAAGTATGCCCTCAAACCCTTTCAAAAGTGGTCACACGTATTAGATGACGAATCTCTGCCAGAAAAAATCCTTGAGGGGTACAAGACAGTCCGTAACCTTACTACTTCTGAATCTTGGAGAGAGACACAATTTAAGATCATTCACAGAGCTTATTTCCCTTTTCGCTTCAACAAGAAAGACCCCACCCAAGCGCAATGTACCTGGTGTAACTTACCTCGCCCCACTTTACTGCACAGGCTTTGGGACTGCAACAAGATTGATGCTTACTGGACTAAGGTGATCACTTACATCAACGAAGTCCACAAAACTCAGTGCACCAAGGACCGCCTATTATGCCTGTTCAGCATACCCCCTTCATCCTCATCGCCAACGGCGGTCTCACAAAATATTCCACACTGGGCTCACCTATGTCTCCTAGTGGCCCGCAGGACTATTATGTCTCACTGGATATCAGCTACTCCTCCTACCCTAACAATGTTTAAAAAAGCCCTGGCATCACTTTTCCACCTAGAGAGACTGGACACCATCACCCTTAATCTCCGATCGACTTCCCGTTTTTTCAAAAGATGGAGGAAATACATTGAAGCCACATTCGCTTCGCAGGCTCTGATCGAGATAATGAACCCATTTCGCTACACGAAATGGTACTTGACAAAAGATCTCACCAACTCCCTTGGCCGACTCAAAATACCCCCACCCCAGATTCCTTTACTTTTAACCCACCGTAGGATATCCACAAATCCATTGTGCCCCTTGGCATCCACCCCCCTCATGTTTACTCAAACGCTGCCTCCACTCCTGAAGGTATTTAGATGTTAAGATTTCATATGTCAAGCAAAGTTGCGACTTATAGTGTTGATGAGATGGCAAACATGAACTCCCCTGTCTTCCCTTTCCCCTAATTTTATTTTATTTTTATGTTTTATGTTACTTCTCCCTTGTTCTAACCGATATGACAAGCTTGTATTTCAACTATCATGAGAAGTCATTGAATGTTATAGATTGTAACGGATAATACTCTGTAACTTTTGCTACACTAAGTTTTTATACTTTTGTATGCTATAAAACCCAATAAATATTTTTCAAAAAAAAAGAAAAGCAAGCAGGATCTGGAGCCAGAAGGAATGTTAGCCAAGCAAGTCTTAAACAGGAACACAGGAGAGCGTCTCTAGAGATGTGACCAAGACGAAGGCATAGATCATCTGGACTGGATGGCTTAAGTAGGCAGAACTGACAAACAGGATATCATCAACAGGTGAGTCAGTGTGGAGAGATAGGAGCTGGCAATTAGCCGACAGCTGAGCAGCCAACTTTGAGAAGGAAGGGCTGGATTAAGGTTGCGATTTGGTGGCACGATGCTTCAAGCAGAGAGGTACCTCCTCCAGTCTCAGTCATGGCTGAATAGTACTATCATGTACCTGGTGGGGCCTCTCTTGCACCTCCCGCCTAACACTCCTTAAGGTAGGGGCAGAGAGTGTTAAAGTAAGGAGTGGTATTAGTGCCGTAGCAGCTAGCTTGTGATGTCCACTCTGTAGGTGGGTAGAGCTGGTTGTCCTTGGATGCAGGAGCAGCTTGGCACTAGAGCGGGAGGCAGAAGCAGAAAAAGAAGACAAGCAGCAGTCAGTGGCAACCAGGCAGTGAGGCACTGAATCGGTAGGCAATGCAAGTCCAGGAGATAAGCCAAGTTCGTTAACAGCCGGGCACCACGGTAAACAAGCTAAGGTCGGAGTAGTAGGTAACAGAGCTAGAGCACGAGCAGAGGCAAAGTCCAAAAACAAGCAGGGTTAGACAAGAGTAAGAAGGAACAGCATTCAGCAACTGCTCACAGTGAGAGAGAAATTTAAATAGGCCAAATGCCAATTGGTATGTGCACATGTGAGTGCATGAGTTCACGATCGTGCATGAATTTGCGCATTCTCACAAATATGTGCTCAATGAACTGCCACTGCAGAAATGACAACAGTCTTTCACTCATAAATATTAGCACATTTACTAATGAGCATGAATCTGCACTGGTCTTTTGGTGGTAGAGATCTGGTTTACCCTTCAGGTAGGGTCGTAGTGAAATGGAGCAATGAGTGAACAAATTGGGGAAAATGGCGAGAGCTAATAACATTCATAGACTTGTTTGAATTTGTAAATGCCAGTGGATAATCCCAGGCTAAAGCTTTTAACAGTGTGGAATGGTCGTATCTTTGGGAGGTGCAGTCTAGGTTTGGGCTGGGACCTCATATTTTCAAATGGGTGCATACTCTGCATGCTGTCCTCAGAGCCAGTAATAATGATCTTTTGGACCCTTTCATAGCTGCGAAGGGGGACACAGCAGGGGTGCCCTTTTCGCCCTCCTGTTCGCCCTGGTGGTGGAACCCCTTGCAATACTGGTCTGTAGGCCCTTGAGATTGTGGGATCCCCTGTATGGATCCATAAAAAATGGTTTTAACATAAACTCAATTTAGAACCCTTATCTGGAAAAAACAACAAGCCAGGATCAGGTTATCCACGTTACAGTACAGCAAGGACTCTGGGGCTTAGCAGTTCCTGAACCTAGGATATATTTCTTAGCAGCCCAATTTCAACATCTAGCTGGGTGGGACTTACTGGGTAATTGGGACCCTGTCGCTGGCTTAATCACTCTCCCAAGCCCTGATCTGTCAGCTCTTTCCCATCTAGAAATGGCCCTCCCGGTCCTTCCTCCCCAGTGTCACACAGTGGCCCTCCTGAGGATACTTTGGCGTACCTTAAAAACCTCTCATTCTGGCTATTTGCCCAGTATCCCACTGTGGCATAACCCTAATTATGTTGAGTTGGCTAAGCTGGAGGAGCTTCGAGACTGGAGAGGGAAGAGGGTAAAATTCATTGTACAACTGTACTCAGGGGGACCCTAAAGTCATTTGCGGAACTTCAATCTGAGTTAGCATTTGTCCACAGGAAATATTATCAGTTTTATCTTCAAGTCTGACACTCTTTACAAATGCAATCCCTCCTTCTCTGACCTCATACTAAGGCTCATCAAAGATATCACATAAAATATACATAAAATGGGAATTCTCTCAAATATACTTGCACCTCCTATTCACAGTGCTAATTTGCGATGTAGAACCTATTGGGCACAGGATATAGCTGAAATTACTGCTGATATTTGGGACGCTGCATTAGAGCCTGTGCCAGTGTCTCTCTATTGCATGGTGATCTTGCAATTCTTCTTCTTGTATTGTATGTACACTTTCTAATAATTTTTCCAGTTGTTCCTCTGTCTGTATGCCTTGTAAAACATCTTGGGATAGGGAAGATGTTGTGAAAGCCACTTTAGTTTTGCAGCCAAAGTGTTTTCTTAATCCCAGAATGAAAGGCCCTGTTCTTCACGAGTTGGCCACTCACTCCACTGGTCAGTTTTTTCACTTTGCATCCAAGTACACAGCATATTTTCAATGTCCTGATTAGCTTTTTAGACACTATCCTGGCTTTGTGAGTGGCGATGTTTGCCATGAACGATCTTCATACTTTGACTCAGATTTTTGGCATTCTTTAGATTTCCTAAGCATTCTATACAATGCCTAACCTAATACATTGATGGCAACAAATATACAATTTCTACTTAACTTGCATCATTATTATCTTAGTTGCCCACCAAAACTGCTGACTCTATAGGTGGTAAGTGACAAACTCCACCCCCCACACACACACACAAACACACCAGAGAGGAGGGGGGGGGGACCCCTGGGATATAGGTGTAGTGCTACCCGCGAAGGAGCTGCTGAATAGGTTTGGTTCCTTACTTCGCCTATCAACCCCAAGAACTGTTTCAGCCCCTCTGGCACACCTAATGGTAATTTCAGTGTTATACCACAATGAATGACAGTATGACACAGACACAATTCAACTGAATTCAACCTTCACTGTTTTACTTACTCAAAAGAGGAGAATGTAAGTGATCGTCGGTCAGCCAAATTCCAGGCAAGGCAGCCCAAAATTCGATTGAATTAACTCTTAGCAACTGTTAAGTATTAGTAGCAATAACAAATGAATAACAATAACACTCAAGGTAACAGATCAATAACAGACATTAGCAATGAGATTTTCAAGAGAAACTTTAACTGAAGTTGCTAATACTACAGGGGAGAAAGGGCCGGCCTACAGTAACTCTAACCCTAATGAGGGGTTTAGTTGTATAATAACCAGAAAAGCTTCTGTTTAAAGGGGAAGTGTTCCCTTTAAAGTAGTCTGAATGTAAGGCTTTGTATCCGTCTTCACCGGCAGTTGGAACTCAGGAAGAACAAAGAATCCTCAAAGTGTGACAAAAGGGGGTCAGTAATCAGCATAAAGAGGTTTGATGTGGCAAGTGACAGGTCCTCTTGGCAATCCAGAGCTATGATGTCTGCATGCAGTGCTCAAAAGTGTTGTGCTAGTAGCTGGCAAAGAAATTTTGGGCTTGTGCCCACTCACTAGATCCTGAAGACATCAGGCAGTTACTCTGAAGCGATGCAAGTTCTTCCCTCTTCCAGGGATAGATCTGATGCAGCGGCTCGGTCAGTCGTTTCAACAATCTATGTTGTGCCTCTGCCATCAGCGATAGTTCAGGGAGGCCCTGGAGTGGCAATGCAGGTCCTGTCCTCTTGTGCAGGAACAGCAGTGGCACCGGATGCCGCAATAGGCTGCAGTCAACTCCCAGGATCACAGCAGCCCCTCTCTTCACATCCCTCTCCTTCCCCTCCTTGTGGTGGTCTTTCCTTTCTCCCCAGGCAGACAAAATGGAGTCCTCCCTTCCCATCCCCCAGAGCAGGCTGGAACTTGTAGTCTCTGCTTTCAGGGGCTCGGATGGAGCCACCTGTGCTGGGGACTACACGTCCCACAATCCTCTGCAGCTGCTGCAGTCCTTTCTGATTTGCTCCTCTCCTCCTGTCAATAAGGATGCAGGGGAGGCAACATAGAGGGTGGCTGCTTGTCCCTGTGCGAGCGCCGCTCGCATTAACATTGAACTCAGTGAGAGGGGGGAGAATTCCCCGCAGGAGCTGACAGGCTCTCTCTCCCCTCTGTGAGAGCCTGTGTGATTCCTGAGGGTGGCCGGTGTTCTGTCAAGAAGTGCCCGCTATCAAGAAATGCCCGGTATGTACTGCACATGCGCCGTACGGAACAGCACAACAGCTGATGTGCCGATCAGCTGGGCTGACATAACCAGAGCGCATGCGTACATTGTAGGAGGTATCTCTCGATGGGAGATACCATTTCACAGGCACAATTTAAACCTATACAAACAGAGGAGGAGACCGTAGTTCCCAAATTGTGCATCGCTGCTGCTGGAGGGCGGCTAGTGGCTGTGTTGAAGAGCTGGTTTTCTCTGTGTTGAAACCAAACCTTTCACACAGGCAAAACCGGCCGTTCAACACAGCAAACCTGTACATACAGACAAAACCGGACCATCAGCACACTGTAAAGCTGCTCCGCAACAGCGAGGCACAATGTGAGAACTATGGCCCCACCTCGCAGTGTGTATAGGTTTAGATTGTGGTTGCGAAATGGTATCTCCCATCGAGAGATGCCTGCTACGATGTGCGCTTGCGCCCTGGTCATGTCACTCCAGCTGATCGGCAAATCAGCGTGGATCTGTCCTGCATGTGCGCAGGCACTATTCAATGGAGGGTACTTCGACAGAACACCCGTGAGAATTGCGAGCCCACGGGGTATCCGCTACATAAGTATCACCTATCTGGTCAGCAGTTTGTGTAGGCAACAAAGATAATAACGATGTAAGTTTGGTAGAAATTGTATATATACACAATAGATCACTATAAAAATATATTGTGTAACAATGTATATATATTGACTCCGATCTCTGACTTTTAATATGATGCTATAAAATGTTCCTTTCCATATTCTCCCAATAACACTATATATGTGATATGTGTTGGTAAAAGGGACCTCTGTGCCTCCCAAAGAAGAGGAACCTCTGGACTACTTGACATACAGTACATACTGTATATAGAGCAAGAGATTGGAAACCTGTGTGGAAGCTCTCCCAGGGAGGGGATCATTATGATTTAGATGGTAAAGTATATGGTATGTCCATACATAGGGGACATATGTATATGTATGTTTATTTTAGTGTGCATACATAAAAGACATTTTATTTTTGGAGTCTGCAACACTTGATTAGCACCTTGAAATCCCCATTGAGCTAGCTCTCATTTTCTGCATTTGTATCATTGTTCTATGTAGTTCCTGGATGATGTGGCTTGCTCTTTTAAAATGCTTTTGATTTTTATGTCAGAAGTGCCATGGATTTAAATAATTTAATAATGATATTGTGATTACTAGTAGCCATTTAAATAAATTGCCCTATGTTCTAAGCTGTTCTTTTTTTAGTTTTTCTGCTTGAGTTATTTGGGAGGACACCTGAAACGTTTTATGTTCTGCTTTAATCATTCTATCGAAAATGAGCCAGTTGACCCTGTACCCAATCAAACTAAGGCAAACCTGTAAAAGTAGATGATAAAAATGTACATTTGCAGCAGGTGGTCCCTCCCATCGGCCAATTTGTCATTACAAGATGGTAGTGTACTGTGCATTGGCCAATGAGAAAGCCCATATTAGAGCATCCAGTGCACACAATGTTTTTTCCAACTGAAATAAGTCATTGAATTGAAAGCCTAGTGTTGATCAAGTGCTACATGTGATGCTCAGATTTGTGCAACATGATGCCTGGTGAATACAGTGTATTATCTGTTAAGGGCTCCAAAAATATTGGTTGGGAGAAGCTGTACTGAGCTAAATAACTCAGCAGTTTGAGCTAATTTAGGGGAAATTGGCAGCAACTGACAATAGTTATAGGGTTCTTCCCTTCACTCCACACCCAGATATGATATATTCCCATCTAAACATTATTTCCCCCACTACTTCTCAGTGACAGCATTGGTCCACACTTTATAATCTTAAATAGGTACACTATATACTATATGTAATAATACACACAATTCTCATACTTATTTGCAGAGGTTTCACAGCTATGGTGTTCACATCACCCCTGACCCTCCATGGGGGACCTTACTCCCAGGGATACCTGTCTCCTGAGGGTTTTTTCCACCAATTTATCTTGGGTTTTTCCACCTCAGCTCCTGGGGCTGATGACTCGCCCAGCCAGCTATAGCAAGCATCTGCTCCTGATTAGTGGGGGTCATCCACGAAACGCGTCAAGCTATTCTGATGCTAATATCATGTTTACAATTTAGAATCCTTCCACTAACTTTATCAACCATGTTTTATTGTATTATGTTGTAACAATTATGAATTATTTTATATATTTACTGTGTGATATATGGATCAATGTGTCTGATGTTCCACAGACGTTAGTATCATGGACTATCATGCTATTTTATTATGATGCCTTATTTTGTATATTATATATGGGATACTATTCAATTATATTTTTTATGTACATTGTATTGAGATATAGTATGTACAGATTTATAACTGGTCAGACACAGTTTGTTCATGATCACCTCCCCAGCTGCATGCTTCATATAAAGTCCCAACCCTCTCTCTTCAGTGAATCTGTCAATAGGAATGGAGGCATTTCACCTATAGGTCCTGTGCCTCATATAAAGTCTCACACCCCCTTCTCCTTTATGGATTCCATTGAATGATTTCACTAAATGGGTACTAAATAGAAGGTTTATTACTTACCACTTGTCCTGGATATTCAGCTGTTTCTTGAATGCTACTGTCAATGCCGAAATAACATAGTGGCTATTGGAGCTGCAGCATCAGGCCCCACCATAAAATAGGCCCTGGCAGGCCAGACTTACTGTCACTGTTTTCTGTCACTTGTAAACCAGCTGAGCCAGGTAAGGCTGATGGGATGCGGCTGGGCAATGATGATGAGACTGCATTAATGGGCACTGATGGGCACTGATTATGAGGCTGCATTAATGGGCACTGATTATGAGGCTGCATTAATGGGCACTGCTGACGAGGCTGCATTAATGGGCACTGCTGACGAGGCTGCATTAATGGGCACTGATGACGAGGCTGCATTAATGGGCACTGATGATGAGGCTGCATTAATGGGCACTGATGATGAGGCTGCATTACTGGGCACTGATGATGAGACTGCATTAATGGGCACTGATGGGCTCTGATGATGAGGCTGCATTAATGGGCACTGATGGGCACTGGGGATGAGCTGAACACCCCCGGTTCGGTTCGGAGCAGAACATGCAAACAGACCAAAAATTTGTGCGAACACGTGAACCCCGTTAAAGGCTATGGCACTCAAATGTGAAAAATCAAAAGTGCTAATTTTAAAGGCTAATATGCAAGTTATCATCATAAAAAGTGTTTGGGGACCCGGGGACATGAATCAATGCAAAAAAAAAGTTTTAAAAAGGGCCATTTTTTCGGTAGCAGTGATTTTAATAATGCTTAAAGTGAAACAATAAAAGTGAAATACTTCTTTAAATATCGTGCCGGGGGGGGGGGGGGGGGTGTCTATAGTATGCCTGTAAAGTGGCGCATTTTTCCTGTGTTTAGAACAGTCCCTTCACAAAATGACATTTCTAAAGGAATAAAAGTCATTTAAAAATGCTTGCGGCTGTAATGTAATGTTGCCCCCCCCCCCCCCAGCCCATTACCAGGTCCTTTGGGTCTGGTATGGATATTAAGGTGAACCCCGAACCCAAATTTAAAAAAAGGCGTGGGGCCCCCAGGCCCTATATACTCTGAACAGCAGCAGTATACAGGCGGTCCCCGGGTTACAAACAAGATGGGGACTGTAGGTTTGTTCTTAAGTTGAATCTGTTTGTAATTTGGAATAGGTACATTTTGTAAGTGTAGCGCCAGCCAAAAAAACTATTTTTAAGCTTTTTGGATAACTTAGGGAAGGGTTATCATCACCCCTGTAACATTTGTTTTGCTGTCTGTGCCCCTGTTCAGAAGATTTCACCTCACTTCCTGTCCCTATGACAATTGGATTTTGAAAATTTGGGGTTATTAGGGAAACAAGGATTGGTGATAAAGCATCAGTGAGGAGACACCTTTTTCCCATGTTAACTCTTACAAGAGAGAATTTCCCTTCCTAGGGGTAGATTTCCTCTCACTTCCTGTTGTCTCCCTCTGTTTGTAAGTAGGAGTCATTTGTAAGTCAGATGTTTGAAAATAGGGGACCGCCTGTATATACTATACGGCCTGCCCTATACACTCTGCAGGAAAATTGGGCCTTAGGTGTTGGTGGTACCAGAACCCTGTAAGCCCTCACAGTTACTCTTGGTGGGCGCTGGAACAGGCCCTGCTGTGAAATATTATATCAAGAATTGTAATTACATGACCCTGTTAAACAGGGGCAGAAAAATTGGGCCTTAGGCGGTGATGGTGGTGGCACAACACTGTAAAGCCTCACAGATACTTTTGTTGAGCGCAGGAACAGGCCCTGCTGTGAAATATTAGATTAAAAAATTGTAATTACGTGCCCTTGTTAAACAGGGGCAGAAAAATTGGGCCTTAGGCAGTGGTGGTGGTGCCCTGAACCAAAAATATTCTTAGAAGCTATCATCATGAAGACTGAGGCGGAATAGGATAGTCACTCAGCATAGTAGGATAGTCACTCAGCATATACAGTCTTCAAGGGATCCCACATCCATAGAAAAATCAAATCAGTTACATCAGCATCAGGTGCTTGATAGTTGGTGATCCAAGACTGATTCATTTTTATGAATGTGAGCCGATCAACAGTCTGTGGACAGGCGCAATCTGTGATCAGTTACAAAGCCTCCAGCAGCACTGAATGTGCATTCAGAAAGAACGCTGGATGCAGGACAGGCCAGTAGCTCAATTGCATATTGAGCAAGCTCTGGCCAGTGGTCCATCCTCAAGACCCAGTAACCCAGTGGACGTTCTGGTGGAAAGGTCTCTAAGTCTGATCTTGCCCCTAGATATTCCTGCACCATGGAATTCAGATGCTGACGATGGTTGCTGGAACTGATCAGACCTGGGCACTGAGGACTGAAGAATTGCCTGAAGGCATCGGTCAGCCGGCCACCTTCTCCACCGCTTTCTGTGACTGAACGAAGCCTCAGCAACACGTTGTCCAGCACCAGGAAATTGTAACCTCCCAGGCTCTGGAAATGCATTGCACAAACCTTTCTGCAAGGCCTCCCAAAGATGTTTCATCCTCTGCTCCCTCTGCGAAGGCTGGATAAGTTCTGCAACCTTACCCTGGTAACGTGGATCAAGAAGGGTTGCCAGCCAGTAATGATCCCTCTCCTTGATACCACAAATCCTTGGGTCCTTTTGCAAGCTTTGCAGGATCAAGGAGACCATGCAGCGTAGGTTTGCAGAGGCATTCGATCCTGAGTCCTTTGGGTCACTAAGGATCACATGATCCTCAACCACCTCCTCCCAGCCACGTACAACTCCATGGGTTTCTGGGGACTGCAAACTATCCTTTGAAGACTGCTGCTGATGCTGAGTGCTATCCTCCACCTCCATGCTGACACAATCCTCCTCCTCCTCTTCTTCCCGTGTGATCGGCGGGCCTGCAGGAATACTAGTATCTGGATAAAGGGGGCCTTGAGAGGTAAGGAAGTCCTCCTCTTCCTCCCACTGTTCTGCCTCAAGTGCCCTGTCCATTATTCCACTAAGCGTGTGCTCCAACAGGAAGACAAGAGGGAAAGTATCACTGATGCATGCACTGTCACTGCTCAGCATCCTCGTGGCCTCCTCAAAATGGTGACAGGACAGTGCATGCATCCTTGATCAGTAGCCACTGGCGTGGCAAAAAAAGCCAGGCTCCCCTGACCCTGTCCTGGTGCCATACTCACACAGGTACTCATTGATAGCCCTCTGCTGTGTGTGCAGCTGCTGCAGCATTGCCAGCATTGGAGTTCCACCTGGTGGGCATTTCACAAATGAGGCGGTTCTTGGGCAGGTTGCATTCTCTTTGAATGTCAGCCAGCCGAGCACTGCCATTATATGACCGGCGGAAATGACCACAGACTTTCCTGGCCTGCCTCAGGAGATCCTGTAAGCCCGGGTAACCTGCTCAAGAACCACTGCACCACCAAATTCAGGACGTGAGCCAAACAGGGAACATGGGTCAAGTGTCTCTGTCGGAGGGCGGAGAGGAGGTTGGTGCCATTGTCACATACAACCATTCCTGGCTGAAGCTGGTGTGGCGTCAACCACCTCTGAGCCTGCCCCTGCAGAGCTGACAGAATCTCTGCCCCAGTGTAGCTACTGTCCCCTATGCAGACCACCTCAAGCACCACATGGCATCTTTTTGCCCGAGTGCTTGCGTAGCCCCTTGAATGCCTACGGAGCACCGTTGGTTCAGAGGAGAAATCTGCAGAGGAAGAGACCATAGAGGAAGAAGACGAGGAGAGGTGAAGGAGAGAGCTGTGGCAGAATCACCACTAGCATTTTGGAGGTGTGGTGGAACAAGCTCCAACAATACTGAACCCTGTCCTGCATCCTTCCCAGCTGCCAGCAGAGTTACCTAGTGCACCGTGAAAGAAAGGTAGCCCCCCTGTCCATGCCTGCTGGACCATGAGTCAGCAGTAATATGCACCTTACTGCTGACCGCCCTGTCCAACGAGGCCAAAAAATTGCCTTCCACATGCTGGTAGCCAACAGAAGTGTAACAACAACTATGGGTGCACTGTATGTATTGTATACACCACCAGGAAAGTAGTAGCAACTGCACTAGGTGTGCACGGTACTGTGTACACCAACAGAAGTTTAATAACAACTATATGTGTACTGTATTAACCAGAAAAGTATGAGCAACTGCACTATGGGTGCACAGCATTGTATACTGTGTACACCGCCTGAAGTATATTAGAAACAGTACACCAGGAACGGCCTGCAGTCAGATATAGCTAAACTGGATACAGTATATATATATATATATATATATATATATATATATATATAGATATATATATAGATATATTTTATATTTATATATAGATATATTTTATATATCTATATATCTATATCTATATCTATATCTATATCTATATCTATATCTATATCTATATCTATATCTATATATATATATATATATATATATATATATATATATATATCAGGGCGCACGCCAATGCACAGCCCTTAAGGCCCACCAAATTCTTCAGCACCAGACCCATAATGATCTTAATCCGGCTCTTGTTACTGTATGTCTGGGAATCACAATGTGGGGGGCGCATGCGCGGAGTCTAACTGAGTGGTAATGTGCCGTTAGAGCTCTGCTCCGTGACTGAGGGAAAACCCACCATACAGCCTGAACCTGCCGGTATAACTTCCACCACTACCTTGGGCTTATTCCCGTGACCCCTGGGACTGAACTGACTCAGGTAAAATGGTGCTAGGAGGTGGCAGAAACAAGTTTAAAATGCCCTCCATCAAGGAATCTCTGTCACGGGCTGCAGCCAGAGCAGCATCAGCCCCTGCCTCACAGAACACCTCAGAGCGCTCACACAAGGAAAAGCAGCTTTCTGTACAGATAACATCACCAGTAGGGATGAGCTTCGAGTTCGAGTCGAACTCATGTTCGACTCGAACATTGGCTGTTCGCAAGTTCGCCAAACAGCGAACAATTTGGGGTGTTCGCGGCAAAATTCGAATGCCGCGGAACACCCTTTAAAAGTCTATGGGAGAAATCAAAAGTGCTAATTTTAAAGGCTTATATGCAAGTTATTGTCATAAAAAGTGTTTGGGGACCCAGGTCCTGCCCCAGGGGACATGGATCAATGCAAAAAAAGTTTTAAAAACGGCCGTTTTTTCAGGAGCAGTGATTTTAATAATGCTTAAAGTCAAACAATAAAAGTGTAATATCCCTTTAAATTTCGTACCTGGGGGGTGTCTATAGTATGCCTGTAAAGGGGCGCATGTTTCCTGTGTTTAGAACAGTCTGACAGCAAAATGACATTTTGAAGGAAAAAACTCATTTAAAACTACCCGCGGCTATTGCATTGCCGACAATACACATAGAAGTTCATTGATAAAAACGGCATGGGAATTCCCCAAAGGGGAACCCCGAACCAAAATTAAAAAAAAAAAATGACGTGGGAGTCCCCCTAAATTCCATACCAGGCCCTTCAGGTCTGATATGGATATTAAGGGGAACCCCGGCCAAAATTTAAAAAAAAAATGACGTGGGGTTCCCCCTAAATTCCATACCAGACCCTTCAGGTCTGGTATGGATTTTAAGGGGAACCCCGCGCCAAAAAAAAAAAAAACGGCGTGGGGTCCCCCCAAAAATCCATACCAGACCCTTATCCGAGCACGCAACCTGGCAGGCCGCAGGAAAAGAGGGGGGGATGAGAGTGCGCCCCCCCCTCCTGAACCGTACCAGGCCACATGCCCTCAACATTGGGAGGGTGCTTTGGGGTAGCCCCCCAAAACACCTTGTCCCCATGTTGATGAGGACAAGGGCCTCATCCCCACAACCCTGGCCGGTGGTTGTGGGGGTCTGCGGGCGGGGGGCTTATCGGAATCTGGAAGCCCCCTTTAACAAGGGGACCCCCAGATCCCGGCCCCCCCCTGTGTGAAATGGTAAGGGGGTACTTACTGTCAAAAATGTTAAAAATGACAAGAGACAGTTTTTGACAATTCCTTTATTTAAATACTTCTTCTTTCTTCTATCTTCCTTCATCTTCTGGTTCTTCTGGTTCTTCTGGCTCTTCTGGTTCTTCCTCCGGCGTTCTCGTCCAGCATCTCCGGCGTTTTGGGGGGCTACCCCAAAGCACCCTCCCAATGTTGAGGGCATGTGGCCTGGTACGGTTCAGGAGGGGGGGGGGCCGCACTCTCTTCCCCCCCTCTTTTCCTGCAGCCTGCCAGGTTGCGTGCTCGGATAAGGGTCTGGTATGGATTTTTGGGGGGGACCCCACGCCGTTTTTTTTTTTTTTTTTTGGCGCGGGGTTCCCCTTAAAATCCATACCAGACCTGAAGGGTCTGGTATGGAATTTAGGGGGTACCCCACGTCATTTTTTTTTTTTTATTTTGGCCGGGGTTCCCCTTAATATCCATACCAGACCTGAAGGGCCTGGTATGGAATTTAGGGGGGCTCCCACGTAATTTTTTTTTATAAATTTTGGTTCGGGGTTCCCCTTTGGGGAATTCCCATGCCGTTTTTATCGATGAACTTCTATGTGTATTGACGGCAATGCAATAGCCGCGGGTAGTTTTAAATGAGTTTTTTCCTTCAAAATGTCATTTTGCTGTCAGACTGTTCTAAACACAGGAAACATGCGCCCCTTTACAGGCATACTATAGACACCTCCCAGGTACGAAATTTAAAGGGATATTACACTTTTATTGTTTGACTTTAAGCATTATTAAAATCACTGCTCCTGAAAAACCGGCCGTTTTTAAAACTTTTTTTTGCATTGATCCATGTCCCCTGGGGCAGGACCTGGGTCCCCAAACACTTTTTATGACAATAACTTGCATATTAGCCTTTAAAATTAGCACTTTTGATTATTCATGTTCGTGTCCCATAGACTTTAACGGTGTTCGCGTGTTTGAACAAACTTTTTTCCTGTTCGCATGTTCTGGTGCGAACCGAACAGGGGGGTGTTCAGCTCATCCCTAATCACCAGATGATTCTGACATAGAACTTTTCCCCTTACAAGATTCTTCAAAGAATGTATCTGCTTCACCTGTGCCTTTGAAATAATTTGAGAGAATGTTACAAAAGGCACTTAAACAGCAGAACATATTACAAGTAGCCTCACAAAAGAAATTAGAGAACTGGGCACACGTACTGATGTATTGGAAAATAAAATTTGAAGAAATTGAACTTTCTGTACAAGATACTATGAAAGAAATAGAAAACCTTAAAGAGGAGAATTTCACACTTCAATCCAGATTAGAAGATTGAGAATAGGGCCAGGTGTTCAAACATTCCTATTAGAGGAATTCCTGAGACGGTAACTGATTTACCTTCGACGATAACAGCCCCATTTCAGGAGCTACAACCGACAATACTTATTGAGCGCCTCGAGATGGATAGGGTCCACCGGGCATTGGCGCCAAATTAAATAGATGGCCCTCCACGCTATATTATAGCGAAACTTCATGACTATCGCACAAAGAAACAATTGATGTCAGCAGCCAGAGAAAAACATAACCTATCCTTTCAAGGTCATGACTATCAGTTATTTACTGACCTGTCCCAGCTGACCATCAATAAGAGGCGATCGATGAAGCCCCAATTGACAGTACTACAGAATCACTATATCATTTACCAATGGAGATTCCCGTTCTCCATCAGATTCACACATCAAGGTTCTACATTTACCTGCAGATCTCCTGAAGAATTGCAGCTGACTTTACAAGATCTACACCTAGTAGATAAATCACAATCTACTAACCTTACCCATAGAAGATCTACATCCAACACTCCTGGAAACCATCAGGCTAACAAGAGGAGCCGTATTGCCTCACCTCCGCTGGAACAGGAAGACTCTATGGACTGATAATAAGAGACCGTGTCACATAGACCCCATTTGGTCTTCACAGTCCTTTTCTCATATATTTTGAGGATTAACACTGAATACATGAGCCATAACCATTAATGGCATATTTAACGGATTTTCCTTTATGTTCTGAAGTTATAACATTTCCTAAAGGACCCTTTAGTATTAATAATTAATTGTTAAATCTTAGTTCAAGCAGAAACATGTTTAAGTATTTAAGCCTTATCACTTCACACCCAAACTTGTGAAATCTCATTTAATATTAAAAAAAAAAAATTTTTATATATATATATATATATATATAACATGAGAGGATACCTATCACACAGCCCCTGATAGACCAGTTTTCTATCAGTTTAGTTATTTATTCAACTCTAATCCATTGCTATCTTTCACCTCTTTATTAGCTTAAATTATGGTCCAACATGTTCAATACCTCTACTTGTATATAACAGTCGCTAGTTAGCTCTTCTGCTATCTTTGAGTTTAACTTAGGAATAAGAATTTATCTTTCCCCACCCTTCATCAGTTACATTAATTCGGGATTTGTAGGTTCACAAGTTATTATATATGCAACTACATCCTAGGTCATCCCTTTATTTCCCCTTCCATAGCATTAAATTACATCTTTATTAATTCAATATCTGAACAAAATATTAATGATACTTATTTCCTCAGTTCTAATAATTAATTATTCTTGTTTAAAAATGTTACAATCGTCCTCAGTTACGATTGAAATGAATTGTTCATTTACTTTATTCAATTAGCCGAGTGGGCTAAGACTCAAAGCATCTTAGTGATGCTCTGTTATAGGGTTTTTCCCTCTTTACACGGTAGTTCTATGTGCCCCACTGTGCCTTCCTCAACTGACCATTATTATCATGTGGTCGATTGACGATGGCCCCGTATCCCTTGATGGGGGAAATTTTCCCTCCTCACGGGTAATTCTTGGATGTCATATTAGACTAATTTATTCAACTGTATATTTTTTCATTTATGTTACAGGTTTTTCTCTTTTTCCAAACCTCCCTAGGTTCACTTCTTCTCTCCCCCCCCCCCTTTTCTATTCACTTGAATTGGCCCACTCAGCCGGAAATATAACAAAAGTGGTGAGTATCATCTTTTTTTATCTTCTACCATGGCACCCTTGAACATCCTTTCCCTGAATGTTCAGGGACTTAATATACCGAAAAAGCATCCAAAAGCATTTAGATTCTTCCAAACGCAGAAAGCACATATAGTTTGCCTACAGGAAACTCATTTTACAATAAATTCTACACCCAGATATTTGAGCTCTTCCTAACCTCAGGTCTATTTGGCCTCAGCATCCACTAAATAACATGGCACCCTGATAGCTTTTCATCGTTCAGTACCCTTTTCTCCTATATCAGAAATCAAAGACCCTGAGGGGAGATACATCATTTTGACAGGTCATATTATGGATATGGAAATAACAATCTCATACTATGCTCCAAATAAAAACCCTACACCCTTTTTTACACATCTCCTACAGGTTATATCCACACACAAAATAGGGACTATTGTAATGTGCGGAGATTCAAATCAGGTTCTTTTACCATTCTTGGATAAAACCCCTACACGCCCACGAGAAGTCCATCTAATCAATCCTTTTCACAGCTTCTTTTGAGATACAACTTAATTGACTCTTGGAGGGAAACTAACCTGGTTAAGAGAGGTTATACATACTATTCGAACCCACATCAAACTCTTTCATGCATTGACCATATATTTTTAACCATAGGCATGGTTCCAGAGATTCTCAATTCAAAAATAATCCCAATACCATGGTCAGATCACAATGCTTTTTTTACCAGTATAGCCTCCGCCATTCCCAAATCCCATGATTGTACCTGGTACCTTCCCAATATTCTGCTCAAAAATCCATCTCACTGTATACAGGTCGAACAAGCCTTAAAAGAATATTTGTTATATAATACATGCCCTGAAATATCTCCGTTAACCCTCTGGGAAGCCCATAAACCAGTGGTAAGAGGTATACTACAAAAACATGCATTGTTCAAGAGAACGTAAAAATTTGACACGAAAGCTTGAATTGGAATATAATAATTTCTTTTTAAATTTTCAAGATAACCCCTCCTTGACTTCTAAAGCCGTTTAGAAAAAGCACGCCTAATATATGACCTATTCCTCACAGAAAATGCAGATAAATCTTTACGCCGATCTAGGTATGCCTTTTATATGAAGTGCAACAAGCCAAAAACATTTCTAGCACGAGCCCTTAACTCCCAATTTAAACAAACAAAACCAATAAGACTCAGAATGTCCAAAGATAATTACACACGCAACACCATTAAAATAGTTCACAAATTTAGATCCCACTTAGCATCCTTATAATCAGCAACAAATGATTTTAATCCAGTAGAGGCGGAAGCCTTCTTTTCTCAAATAAAACTCCCAGAGTTAACACACGCCCAACAAGCTCTTCTTGAAGAACCCATTTCATCAGAAGAAGTAAGTTTCACAATCAAAGAACTAAAGTTAAACAAAAGACCTGGCCCGGATGGCTTTTCAGCTTTATATTACCGCACATTTGCAGAAATCTTATCCCCACTACTTACCAAAGCTAATACAATACTAAAAGGTAAATAATTTAGACAAGAGTCGCTTATGGCAATTATCTGTATGATACCCAAACCTAATGCTGATCACACATCTTATAATAATTATCGCCCCATATCTCTCTTAAACTTAGATATAAAAATATTAGCAAAAATCCTGGCAACTCGACTTAATAAAATTATAGGTAACCTTATCCATAGAGATCAGGTAGGTTTTATGCCTTATCGTCAAGCGGGAAACAATGTACGCAGAGCAGTTCTATTGGCACACATTGCCAAGAAGTATCCTCTCATGTTTCCTCTCATTGGATATTAGGAAAACCTTTGACTCAGTGTCTTGGACCTATCTCTGCATATCCTGATGGTGAGAGTAAAATCCCGATCCTCTTCACTGTCTCTCCTTGAAAACCTCACACAGGGCTTATCTGTGCTCCAACTTTGTTTCTCCTATCTCCCTGTTTTCTGAAATACGGACTCTCTGATAATTAACCCTCTGTGTCCTTGCTGTGCTTTACTACTCTGCTTCAATGGACACATGTAAACTGCTGCTTACATTTATGGTTAACTCTTTACAGCTCAATATCTGCAGGCTGGTGCTTCTGGAATCAATGGCATTTAATACCTTAGTGTCTGTTTGTATATGTGGTTAACCTTTCATAGCTCCTTGTATCTCTAACCCCTGGTTCAAATTGATGCTACTTTGAAATCACACTATTTCACTTGAAGTAGCACAATTTCAAAGTAGCAAGGTCAAGGTGCTACTTGATAGACGTCTGTGTGGCTTCATTCACAGATGTCTATTGAAGTCGCACCTGAAATTGGCAAAAGTAGTACAGAAACTACTTTTGCAAATTGGTGCGACGCTGCAAAATCAGTATCGCACTGATTGGAACAGTGCCATTGCCTCCAATAGCCTGCGACTTGTCATGTGATTTGATCTCTCAAATTGCATGACAAATCGCTCCAATGTGAACCTAGGCTTAGGCTCATTTCACACTGGAACTGGCCTCGGATCGCACAGGAACGCTGTGCATCCCTGTTCTCCATTTCAGGGACCGAATCTTTGCCTGAATTCCACATTGAAACAGAGCCAAAGAAGCACAGCGTTTCTGTGCAGTGTACTCCACAGCCGCCCCCGGAGATATGTGAACCAGCTTCATAGAGAGCCAGTCACATTCTACTGCTATGCAAATTGGATGCGGATAAACCCACATCCAATTCACATAGGTGTGAACCCAGCCTAAGGCTCGATTCACACCTATGCATGTTGCTTTTGGGAGTTTTTGGAGGTTTTTTTTTCATGCTTGCCACGTTTTTGAGCAGCGTTTTTGCCGCGATTTTGCCGCGATTTTGCCGCGATTTGCGTTTTGCGTTTTTTTTTTTTTTTTACAGTTTTTTTTACAGTCTTAAAAAAAATTTAAAAAAAAAAAAAAAAATTAAAAAAAAAAAAAAAAAACGGCAAAAACGCATCAAAAACGCACCAAAAACGCATCAAAAACGCTGCAAAAACGGTGCACTTGCGTTTTTGATGCTTGTCCATTGAAATCCATTACATGCAAAACGCTGCTTTTTGCATGAAAAAAGTCCCCGACCCTTTCCAAAAATGCAGAGAAACAAAAAGGCATTGATGTGAACATGTTCCATAGGAACCCATGTTAAAAAATTCCCGTGCATTTCTGCAAAATGCAAAATGCATCAAAAAACGCGCTAGTGTGAATGGAGCCTAATGCTGTCTTCTGACATATGAAGAAAAGTGTAATTTCTGATCATAGATCAGTCTGAATTTTCTTACCCATCCTCCTGACTACATTCAGCCCAGGTTCACACTGATGCAGGTTAGAAACTGTGCAAGTTTAGCTGAACTCGCACCATTTCAAACCAGCAATGCAGTCCGACTTCGGGGGGCGATTTGACAGACATCTGTGTGGGTTCATGCACAGATGTCTATTGTCTATTGTATAAGTCACCAAAAGTAGCACAGGAACTACTTTCGGTAATCGGTCCAGTGCCGAAAAGTCGGCGTCGCACCAATTCAGACAGTGCCATTGCTGGAAACAGCAGCTGATTTGGCATGCGATTTCACATGTCAAACCGCATGCCAAATCGGCCCAATGTGAATGGGTGCTTAAATAGGAACTGCAGTCTGCGCACATAATTTGGTATTATTAGAATGCAATTGGAGACCCTTATGGGGCACTGATGAGGCTGTGCTGATGGGCACTGGTAAGTCTGCATTGATGGGCACTGATCAGGCTGCATTGATGGGCACTGACAAGGCTGCGCTGATGGGCACTGGTGGGGCTGCATTGATGGGCACTGGTGGGGCTGCATTGATGGGCACTGGTGGGGCTGCATTGATGGGCACTGGTAAGGCTGCATTGATGGGCACTGATGAGGCTGCATTGATGGGCACTGATGAGGCTGCTTTGATGGGCACTAATGAGGCTACACTGATGGGCACTAATGAAGCTGCACTGATGGGCACTAATGAGGCTGCACTAATGGGCACTGATGATGCTGCGCTGATGGGCACTGACGAGGCTGCACTTGGTACTCACTTTTAACCACGTCAAAACTGGGCACCTTCCAAGACCAATTTTTAGCTTTCAGCGCTGTCACACTTTGAATGACAATTGTGCGGTCATGCTACACTGTACCCAAAATACATTTTTTTAAATTTTTTTTCACACAAATAGAGCTTTTCTTTGGTGGTATTCAATCACCGCCGGGGTTTTTATTTTTTACGCTACAAATAAAAAAAGACCGAAAATTTTTTTAAAAAAGCATTTTTCTTAGTTTCTGTTATAAAATTTTGCACATAAGTGATTTCTTTTGATAAATTTTGACTAAAAATTATGCTGCTACATTTCTTTGGTAAAAATAACCCAAATCAGTGTTTATTTGGTGTTGGCAGTGATGGGGGACAGACAGATGTTTTGTGAGGACACAGACATGTGTATGGGGACAGGGGTGACAGTGGTGCTTGGTGTACTGTTTGTGGGGTGATCTGTAACAGCTCTCTGTGTAAAATCTTTCTCGCTCAGAGAGCTGTCACAGATCTGCAGATCCCCCCCCCAAACTGAGCTTGGCAGGGTTTACATTGTGACGGCTGTGATGCGTCTCTGTTTTTACATTGTGATGGCTGTGATTGGACACAGCCGTCACGTGATCAGGAGGGCCAATCACAGTGCCCATATCCCGATCTCTGCTCAGCTGGATTCTGTGATAATAATGAATGATCACAGGATCAAGCCACAACGTGCCTTGTGGCCGTGCTGCGAGCACTCACTCTGAGGGACGTTCCTGAACGTCCACTCAGGAAAAGGAAATGACCACCCGGCCGTTTATGTGCAGTGGCAAGGTGGGAGGTGGTTAATGTACAGAGAGAAAGAGGTGGAGCTCTAAGAAGAAAAGATGGGGCCTAAAGAGGAAAGGGTGTGGCTTACAGATGACAGGGCGGGTCTTAAACAGGAAGGGGCATGGTATTGACAGGAAAGGGTGGGTCGTATTTAAATTAGGGGGTGCACAAGTTTAGTCAGGCCTAGGGCAACACAAAACCTAAATACACCACCGCCCGGGACTGTGACACCATAAGGGGCGGGGTCACCGGGTGACAGCAATCAGTGACCACGCCCCATGCCTATATAAGTGATCGCGCACCGCTCACACAGCATAACAGCGGGAGACAGCATCGTATCAACATCGGAAGAAGAGAAGAAGGAACAAGACGGCGAAGACCGGGCCACCGCTAGCAAGAGAGTGGCAAAAGAGCAGAAGATAGCGGAGGAGCCCGGGAGAAGAGGCCGGAGAGCGGGAGAAGAACCTGACACCGGGAGAAGAGGCCGGAGAGAGCGGAGAAGTCAGAAGAAGACCCCCGAAGTCGGAAGACCACCCCCAAAGTAGGAAGAAGACCCCCGAAGTCGGAAGAAGACCCCCGAAGCTGCCTAATAAATTACTTTTAAAACCTGTGTAGTGTGTTTTTTTATTGACACTTTTTCCCCCAGGTGAATGGGTAGAGGTACGATGTACCCCATACTCATTAACACATAAGGGAGCCAGGACCTGGGGGCCCCCTTATTAAAGGGGGCTCCCGGATTCCAATAAGCCCTCTGCCCGCAGACCCCGACAACCAACGGCCAGGATTTTTGGGAAGAGGCCCTTGTCCTCATCAACATAGGGACAAGGTGCTTTGGGGTGGGGGGGCCCGCAGGGTGCCCCCCCTGCCCCAAAGCATCCACCCCCCATGTTGAGGGCATGCACCTGATACGGTTCAGGAGGGAGGGCACTCGCTCGTCCCCACCCCCTTTCCTGACCGGCCAGGCTGCGTGCTCGGATAAGGGTCTGGTATGGATTTTGGGGGGGACCCCCATGCTGATTTTTTGGCGTAGGGGGTTCCCCTTAAAATCCATAGCAGACCTAAGGGCCTGGTATGCCCATGGGGGTGAACCCATGCTGGTTTTTTATTTAAAATTTGGCGCGGCGTTCCCCCGCTTGATTCATACGAGACAGCTGTCAGTTTTTCTTTCCCGATGAGCGAGCCAGCGCGAGATGCACAGTACCCTGTCGCCGAGAACCAGTGCGATGGGATCGCGCTGGAAACAAAATCTCACGGTCAGGTACTGTATCACACAACTCATGACACACCCCTGTGGGTAATGATATAAGCGGCTGAATGTGACCCTCTATCGGTCTCAAATTTATTGTGGCTTAACCCCAAGGATCGTCAAGGTTTACGCAACCCCATCACAAAGCACTTTATAACCCTTTGGGACAAGCTTAAAATTAAGCATCAGTTGCAGTCTCCTCATAAGCCTCTCCTCTCCTTCCTCAAAAACCTGGCCTTTTACCCAGCATGGGTTTCCCCTAAATCGTTTAAAATATGGAACTCCATGGAAATCTCGAGACTACATGAATTTGTCACACCTTCCAACATTATCCCATTTCCAGAATTACGTGAAACATTCGGAATACCTCAATCAGAAACATTCCTATACCTTCAGATCAAAACATTTTTCACACCTTTCACAAATACAGACACTCATTTACACCAATTTACTAAGTTTGAATCCACTTGTATAAAAGACCCACATGCCAAGAAACAAATTTCTTCAATCTACTCCCATTTACTGACTAATATTAATTTAGATAAACCATCCTATTTTCAGAAATGGGAGGAGGAACTAGGATGAACTCTTGAGGATATGGAATGGTCAAGTATCTGGCTGGCCACTAAAACATCTTCTTAAAATATTTTAGCGATGGAAACAAATTACAAAGTTCTGACTCGTTGGTACCTAGTACCTTCTGGAATCGCAAAATACGTTCCAACTTGCTCAGCTCTTTGCTTTCGTGGCTGCCCAGACCTGGGCACACATTTGCATGCCTGGTGGACCTGCCCGGTAGCCCAGATCTTTTGGAAGAAAAATTTTGGCATAGCCTCTGAAATGTTCAAATTTAAAATTCACCCTGATACTATCATGGCTTTTCTCAACTTAAAACCGGTATACCTAACACATATACAATTTAAGCTGTTGATCCAACTACTGACAGCCGCTAGACAAACAATTGCGAAAGCCTGGAAATCCCCTTCACTAGGAGTGGCTGAGACAAAAAATAGAATGAACAATTTCATGATTCACTATAAAATGGCTGCTATAGAAAATAATCTTATACCAAAATTTGAGAAAATATGGAACCCATGGATTAAATTTTTCACCGCATCATCTATGGATGAAAAAGTCCTATTGCCATGGTAGTGGTTAAAATTGACTGGTCTTAGTCTTTACTCATTTCCATATGGCCCTCGGACCAATCTGGTGAACTCCTCCTCCCCCTCTCCTCTCTCTTCTTCTATATTCCTGTTTATTCCTACTTTCTTCTTTTCTGTCCCCTACCTTTCTTTTTTCTCTATTGCTTGTGAACATGGTACTATTTAAGTTCATTGTTCTTTTTATAATGTAATGAATTGCTCTCACTGTATATCTTAAATCTTTAGCTTTAGATTGGCTGATTAATTCAGCAATAACTTACAGTCTTTAGACTCCCCACACTAATTTCTTTATATGTACAATGTAATCTTTGCATATGATTTGTTTTCTCTTGTTTATTTTTTTTTACTTATCTTTAATTTTCCTATGTAAAAGCAAAATTAGACTCTATCTGTTCATATGTGATTATTCAACATATACGTTTTGCTGATTGTTGTATATTCAATAAAATCTTTTGGCAAGGGAATCACAATGTGAAGCTCAGTCAGTTTGTCTCTTACTACCTCTGTTGGATTGTTCCCACAGCTCATTCATATGTAAATATTGTGACTAATTCATATTCAAATTTTTCCCTCACTCCAAAACAGTGGCGGCTGGTGCCCCCCCCCCCGCTCCAGCCTGCCACCGCACACCATACACCCCCCCCCCCCGGTCGTCAGCTCTCTTACCTTGTGCTGGCGAACCTTCATGTCCCGGCCTCCTTGTCTCCCCACTTCGTCTTGAAGCCTCCCTGGTAGGGGATGGGTACTATGGGCACAGCACACAGGCATGATGACAGCCTATAGAGTGCTCCTCCATGGTGGTTGGTGGGTCAGTGGGTCGGGCTTCCCCTGCGTGATGTCTATTCCCTCCTCCTTGGCGACCAACCAGAGTGGTTCTCCTTTTGGCCAATCGGGAAACAGGTCTCAGATCCACTTCCTGATTGACCAGGAGGAGAATCAGTGTGAAAACAGTGAATAATCATTCACAATTGTCACACAACTAGGTGGGCTCAGGGCGCAGTGCTTTTTCCCTCAGAGCCCACCCTTTCTTGAAGCCTATTTGAACTTCTGGTTCTAATAACGTGCTTCAAAAAAAAATCCCCCATTGGAATTAATGCGTCCAGCACATGGATGGGGGGGGCGGCAACCCTGTGCCTCCAATGGATGGGCCGCCACTGCTCCAGAACATATCAGCGCATTGCTCAGTCTATGCTTGTTTGTGGTGGGGGACAGATGAAGGACAGTGCCTCCTTAGGGGGCAAAACAGGATCCTTTTCTGGTGCTGGAAGAGTGCTGAGAGGAGGAAGCAGGGTGAGGGAAGGAACAGAGTGCTACAATGTGTACCTACACAGACATCTGGGCACTGGGGGTCATCTGTGGGTGGAGGGATTAGCCATTTTGGAATAGAGGTAGTGACCAGCAGTAAGGGACACAATGGGGTTGATTTACTAAAGGCCAATAGACTGTGCATCTTGCAAAGTGCAATTGCACTCTGCAAGGGTAGTTGCTTAGTAAATGAGTAAAGCTTTACTTTGCAAAGAATACCCAATCACATGCAAGGAAAATATAAAAACTGAATTTTTGCTTGCACATGATTGGTTGATGAAAGTCAGCAGAGCTTCTGTCAGGGCTGGACTGGGACAAAAATTTGGCCCTGGACTTCCTCATGACTGGCCTACTTTAATTTTGAGTGTCCCCAACAGCGCCCCCTTACATCAGAGTGTCCCCAACAGCGTCCCCATTACATCAGAGTGTCCCCAACAGCGTCCCCCTTACATCAGAGTGTCCCCAACAGCGTCCCCCTTACATCAGAGTGTCCCCAAAAGCACCCCCCTTACATCAGAGTGTCCCCAACAGCGTCCCCCTTACATCAGTGTCCCCAACAGCACCCCCTTACATCCGAATGTCCCCAACAGCGCCCCCCTTACATCAGAGTGTCCCCAACAGCACCCCCCTTACATCAGAGTGTCCCCAACAGCACCCCCCTTACATCAGAGTGTCCCCAACAGCGTCCCCCTTACATCAGAGTGTCCCCAACAGCGTCCCCCTTACATCAGAGTGTCCCCAACAGCACCCCCCTTACATCAGAGTGTCCCCAACAGCACCCCCCTTACATCAGAGTGTCCCCAACAGCACCCCCCTTACATCAGAGTGTCCCCAACAGCGTCCCCCTTACATCAGAGTGTCCCCAACAGCGTCCCCCTTACATCAGAGTGTCCCAATCAGCAGCTCCCTTCACATCAGAGTCCCCACCAGCAGCCCACTTCACATCAGAGTCCCCACCAGCAGCTCACTTCACATCAGAGTCCCCACCAGCAGCTCACTTCACATCAGAGTCCCCACCAGCAGCTCACTTCACATCAGAGTCCCCACCAGCAGCTCCCCTTACATCAGAGTGTCCCCAACAGCGTCCCCCTTACATCAGTGTCCCCAACAGCACCCCCTTACATCCGAATGTCCCCAACAGCGCCCCCCTTACATCAGAGTGTCCCCAACATCACCCCCCTCACATCAGAGTGTCCCCAACAGCACCCCCCTTACATCAGAGTGTCCCCAACAGCGTCCCCCTTACATCAGAGTGTCCCCAACAGCGTCCCCCTTACATCAGAGTGTCCCCAACAGCACCCCCCTTACATCAGAGTGTCCCCAACAGCACCCCCCTTACATCAGAGTGTCCCCAACAGCGTCCCCCTTACATCAGAGTGTCCCCAACAGCGTCCCCCTTACATCAGAGTGTCCCAATCAGCAGCTCCCTTCACATCAGAGTCCCCACCAGCAGCCCACTTCACATCAGAGTCCCCACCAGCAGCTCACTTCACATCAGAGTCCCCACCAGCAGCTCACTTCACATCAGAGTCCCCACCAGCAGCTCACTTCACATCAGAGTCCCCACCAGCAGCTCCCTTCACATCAGAGTCCCCACCAGCAGCTCCCTTCACATCAGAGTCCCCACCAGTAGCTCCCTTCACATCAGAGTCCCCACCGGCAGCTCACTTCACATCAGAGTCCCCACCGGCAGCTCACTTCACATCAGAGTCCCCACCGGCAGCTCACTTTACATCAGAGTCCCCACCAGCAGCTCACTTTACATCAGAGTCCCCACCAGCATCTCACTTTACATCAGAGTCCCCACCAGCAGCTCACT
This sequence comes from Aquarana catesbeiana, assembly GCF_042186555.1. Classification (NCBI taxonomy): domain Eukaryota; kingdom Metazoa; phylum Chordata; class Amphibia; order Anura; family Ranidae; genus Aquarana; species Aquarana catesbeiana. The sequence continues at coordinate 484,616,373 of NC_133327.1, read as the reverse complement.
TTACATCAGAGTCCCCACCAGTAGCCCACTTCACATCACAGTCCCCACCAGCAGCTCCCTTCACATCAGAGTCCCCATCAGAGAGCCCCCATCAGCAGCCCTTCACATCAGTGTCCTCCCTCTCCTCCCCCTCCCACATGTGCTCACCTTCTCTTCCTCTCTCCAGTCATGTGATAACAAGTGATAGGGGAGAGAGGAAGGAAAGTCTGCCGTTGGTCTATCTCCCCCTGCAGGCTGGAGGGAGCATAACGCCTAATGGAAGGAAGCTTCTCCTCCTGACAGGAGTGAAATTGCGATCACTCACTGTCAGAGAGGAGCGGCTCCAGGACTGCACCTGACTGGCCCACTGAGACATCAGCCCACCGGGAATCTCCCGGTAGTCCCTATGGCCAGTACAGGCCTGGCTTCTGTACATTTACTAAGCTTTGGAGCAACTGCTCTTGCAGTGTGCAACTGCACAGTCTTTTTGCCTTTAGTAAATCAACCCCAATATTACTTACCACTGCATTCTATACACAGTACTGTAACATACATAGTCATGACCCCTGCTCTGCATTCACTATGTTGTACATTATACTCCTGACCCTTGCACTGTATGCACCATGTTGTACATTACACTCCTGTTTCCTGTACTGTTTACACTATGTTGTACATTATCCTCCTGAGCACTGCGCTGTAAACTCTATGTTGTATGTGTAGCGCTACCCCTGCAGGAGCTGCTGGTGAATGGGATCCCCCACCCTGCACAGCCAGGTACACCACATTTTCCACAGCACACAGAGTCAGGAAACAGTCCGAGCAGCTTTGTTTTTTGTTTTATTTAGGGGATTAAACTTGGATGGGGATGGGGAATATGGGATGTCCACTTGATCAGTAAGGATGGGCCGAACACCCCCCGGTTCGGTTCGCACCAGAACACCGTGAACAGGCAAAAAATTCTAGCGAACATGCAAACCCTAATAAAAGTTTATGGGACACAAGCATTAAAAATCAAAAGTGCTAATTTTAAAGCCTTTTATGTAAGTTATTGCCATAAAAAGTGTATAGGGACCCAGGTACTGCCCAAGGGAACATGTATCAATGCAAAAAAAGGTTTTAAATCCACCATTTTTTCAAGAGCAGTGATTTTAATAATGCTTAAAGTGAAACAATAAAAATGAAAGATTCCTTTAAATATTGTGCCGGGGGGGGGGGGGGGTCCCCTTAGTCTGCTTGAAAAGTAGAGCATCTGTGCAATGCATAGAAAAGTGCAGAAGTAAAATTACATTTCTAAAGGAAAAAAATTTAACGGAAACTTGCTCCCGGCTGTAATGGTTTGCTGGCTCCCGCCAATATATATATATGAAAAATCAAGGGAAAAAATGTTGTGCGCCACCTCTCCCCCCCCTCCCAGTCCATACCAGGCCCTCCAGTCTGCTATGGATTTTAAGGGGAACTCCACGCCAAAAATTAAAAAAAAAAAAATCTATACCAGACCCTTATCCGAGCATGTAGTCTGGAGGTCAGGGGGCAAGCACCCCCCCCACAACTACACCAGGCCACATGCCCTCAACATGGGGACAAGAGCCTCTTCCTGACAGTCCTGGCCATTGGTTACCCAAATTTTGTTCATATCATCACAGAGTGGTACTGTGGATACGAAGATAGGTACAAAAGTGCCACACCCCGATATATTGGAATTTGAAAGAAAGGATAGATGATGTACTTTAGGCACCAAACTAACAACGTATTAAAATAGTGATATATTTTATTTACAAAGAAATATATACATTTTGAAAAATGCTAAAAACATTGACTATTCAAAATTTTGTCTTAGAAAATATAAACACACCACCTATTGTACCAAAATTATTAATAGATTGTTTAGTTACAAAGAGACCAAGGACCAAATGCCATTGGTAATATACCAATGAATGTTGCATGGTTACATAGTTAGTCAGGTTGAGAAAAAAGACACTCCAGTCCATCCAGTTCAACCATGAAAATAAATAAATAAAAAATATCAAACAATCCAATATACCCAATCCTATACCCACAGTTGATCCAGAGGAAGGCGAAAAACCCCAGCAAAGCATGATCCAATTTCAGTCAGAGAGGCAATCAGATTTTCCCTGGATCAACTTTACCTATAAATGTTAGTACCCAGTTATATTGTGTGCATTTAGGAAAGAATCCAGGCCTTTCTTAAAGTAATCTACTGAGCTGGCCAGAACCACCTCTGGAGGGAGTCTATTCCACATTTTCACAGCTCTTACTGTGAAGAAACCTTTCCATATTTGGAGATGAAATCTCTTTTCCTCTAGGCGTAAAGAGTGCCCCCTTGTCCTCTGTGTTGACCATAAAGTGAATAACAACACCAAGTTCACTATATGGACCCCTTATATATTTGTACATGTTGATCATACCCCCCCCTTAACCACTTCAATACCAGGCACTTGGACACGTTTCTGCCCAGGCCAATTTTTACCTTTCAGCGCTGTCGCAATTTGAATGACAATTGCACAGTCATGCTACACTGTACCCAAACAAATTTTTTATCATTTAGTTCCCACAAATACAGCTTTCTTTTGGTGGTATTTGATCACCTCTGGGATTTTTATTTTTTGCGCAACAAATAAAAAAAAATGAAAATGTTGAAAAAAAACGAGTTTCTTTGTTTCTGTTAAAATTTTTTGTAAATAAAGTAAGTTTTCTTTTCTTTCTGATGGGCACTGATATGGCTGCACTGACGGGCACTGATAAGGCGACACTGATGGGCACTGATGAGGTGGCACCAATGAGGTGGCACTGATGAGGTGGCACTGATGGGCACTGATAGGTGGCACTGGTATGCGGCACTGATGGGCACTTATGGGTGGCACTGATGGGTACTTATGGGTGGCACTGATAGGTGGCACGGATGGGCACTGATAGGTGGGCACTGACAGGTGGCACTGATGTCACTGATGGGTGGCATTGCTGGGCATCACTGAGGTCTGTTAGTACATACTGATTGGCACAGATTGGGCATTCATTTGAACATGTGGATGGCCATGGGGTACATACCTAGCCATCCACATGTTGCCCCTTCCCTGGTGGTCCTAGTGGCGTCCCTGGTGGTCCAGTGTGGTCATCTGAGGTGGGGCTGCGCTGATAAACAATCAGCGCAGACCCCCCCGTCAGGAGAGCCGCCAGTCGGCTCTCCTCTACTCGCGTCTGTCAGACGCGAGTGAGGAAAAGCCGATCAACGGCTCTTCCTATTTACACTGTGATCAGTCGTGATTGGACATGGCTGATCACGTGGTAAACATGGTTTACCGAGATTGGTGTAGCGGTGTGTCAGACTGACACACACAGCGGTGTGTCAGACTCATAGCTGAACTCCTCCATGCCTCTTATCAGTTTAGTTGCCCTTCTTTTCACTTTCTCCAGTTCCCGATATCCCCTTTGAGAACTGGTGCCCAAAACTGAACTGCATATGCCATATGAGGTCTTATTAATGATTTGTACAGGGGCAAAATTATCTCTCTCTCTTTGGAGTCCATACCTCTCTTAATGCAAAAAAAGAACTTTGCTCGCTTTGGAAACCGCAGCTTGGCATTGCATGTTATTTTTGAGCTTATGATCTACCAAAACTCCCAGATCCTTCTCCACTACGGATTCCCCCAGTTGTACTCCCCCTAGTATGTATGATGCATGCATATTCTTAGCCCCCAAGTACATAACTTTTTATTTATGAACATTAAACCTCATCTGCCACATAGTCACCCAATTAGACAGTGCATTGAGGTCGGCTTGTAAATTGGAGACATCCTGTAAGGACGTTATTTCACTGCATAGTTTGGTATCATCTGCAAAGACTGAAATGGTACTTTTAATCCCAGACCCTATATCATTTATAAAGATATTAAAAAGTAAGGGTCCCAACACTGGACCTTGGGGTACACCACTGATATCCTTAGACCATTAAGAGTAAGAATCATTAACCACTACTCTCTGAATTCTGTCTTTTAACCAGTTTTCTATCCATTTCCAAACTGATATTTCCAAGCCTGAAGACTTTACCTTACACATTAGCCGTCAAACGCTTTTGCAAAATCCAAGTATACCACATCCACAGCCACCCCTCCGTCTAAGGTTTTACTTACCTCTTCATAAAAAGAAATCAGATTTGTTTGACAACTTCTGTCTTTCATGAATCCATGCTGTCTGTTGCTTAAAATATTTTTTTCAAGCAAGAACTCATCTATGTGGTCTTTTGTTAAACTCTCCAGTATCTTCCCGACTATAGAAGTTAAACTAACAGGTCTATAGTTGCTTGGTAAAGACTTTGTTCCCTTTTTCTTCTTGTACAAAGGTTTTTATTAAACATAAAAATCATCAAGAAAAATACAAAAAACAATGGTGGGCACACAATGTAAACACATCTGCAATAAGATTGTGGATATATAACAAACATAACAATATTAGACATAACAAATCTTACACGGTCTTGAGGTTCAGGAGAGTTTGCATGAGGTCTGCGGATTTTATGAATATATCAACCTGTTGAATTATTGCAAGGGGTGCTTAAGATTAGAAAAATACCTATTACAGATTGGGTAGACTTTGGATGTTTAGTGTCTTAATGTGAAAGAGACCATATGGGGCTGAGTAACAATTTTTCATGTCTTTAGAACGGTTGCTCATCAGTTGTCCAACCTGACAGAGGTTGGTCTGTAAATCAGAGAAATCGCGAGAAAGAATATAAGAAGGAAGATTTAAAAGAGGAAAAGCCAAGGAGAGAGGAAAGAAAATAGTGTAGCAGAGGAGAGAGAAGAAAAAGAGGGTGGAGAGAGAGGGGGGGAGTCCCCGGGGCTGGAGGACGGAGGCATCTCAGAGCGAGAGTAGCACAGGATCAAATCTAGAAGGGTGGACATGAGACACCCAAGGCTGCCATGTCCGAAGGAATTTATCATGTGTGTCTGATAGGACAGCTGTCAATTTTTCGTTAATCATAATATCATTTACACGATTTTTAACTGCTTCGAAGCTGAGAACTGGGGTTTTCCAAGCCTTTGCTATGGTCAATTTAGTTGCAGTAAAAATATGCGACACCAGTTGGCGTTCCGGTCCCAGTAGTTCTATGATTGGTTTCCCCAACAGAGCTTCATAGGGATCCCTTCTTATGTTTGTATTGAAGAGGTTACGGAGAAGAGCATAGATTCTGATCCACAGTCTGCAAACCTTGGGGCATTTCCACCAAATATGTGCCATTGCTCCCTCCTGGGTACACCCACGGAAGCATAAGGGGGAATAGGATGGAATAAAGCTCGCAAGTCTAGCTGGAGTATAATACCATCGATAGAGTAATTTGTAAGCGTTTTCTAGATGTAATACATTCTTGGAGCATTTGGATAGAGTAGCAGTCATGGCCTGCCAGTCTTCTGGATCTAGTTTTTTCCCCAATTCTGCCTCCCACTGGAGATGATATGGTCTCAGGGGTGGTTTCTTGGAGCCTATTATGGCTGCGTATATTAAAGAGATCAAACCTGAGGATTGGGGTCGTGATCTGCATAAGCTTTCGAAAGGGGTCAATGTATAGGGGGATGGTTGAGATTTGATGAGTTGTTGTAGGAAATGTCGAATCTGCATCTAGCTGTAGTGCTCCCTAAGGGGAATATCGTAGGAGGATCGCAATGCTGCGAATGGGATAATCTTGGTAGGGGTAAACATAGAGTGGATATCTACAAAACCATTCTCGGACCACCACATGAATTGCATCGGATTATCACGACCAGGTGGAAATAGCAGGCAATAAGGGAGGTGGAGTAGAGGGAGATGCGGGGTGATCAGGTTCGCTGAGTATTTAGTCGAGTCCCACAACTTAAGTGAGTGAGCCAAACAAGGGCCTATATTGGTTGGGCGGTGAGCTTTGGGAAGCCAAGGGAGAGAGGCCAGTGGTATCGGGTGGGCGTCCACCAGATCGACGACGGCCCACAACGGCATCTGCTGTTTTTCATGGAGATGTGATAGTGGGGCAATAGCCGCCGCCATGTAATAAGCTTGCAGATTAGGAACCGAGAGGCCGCCATCGACTCAGCATACAGCACCCGTTTATTGATTCTGGGTCTGGTGGAACCCCATATAAATTGCATAATTTTCCGTTGCTGAATGCGTATAATATGGGGTGGGACATGGACCGGTAGGACCCTGAAATAATAGAGTAGTTTTGGGAGATAGGTCATTCGAATAGTTGCAATCCTTCCGAACCAGGATAGTGGGAGGGCAGACCAAGAGTTGAGCATTGCTGTCAATTTCCCAAAGAGCGAGGAGAAGTTGGCCTGGTAGAGGCTTGAGTAACTCGGGGTAAGTTTAATCCCCAGGTAGGGTAGGGAGGCCAGCCAATGAAAGGAGAAAGTAGCTTTTAAGTGTTCTAGTTCAAGGGGCGCTAGGTTAATTGACATCGCTTTGGACTTAGAGGGATTGACAACTAGGCCCGAGATCGAGGCAAAGGTGTTTAAAAGGGACAGCAGGTTAGGCAAGGTGATTCTAGGCTTGGTAATAGTCAGCAGGATATTGTCCGCAAACAGGGATAATTTATGAGGGGAGCTCGCAATTTCTACCCCCTCTATGTCCGGGTGAGATCGAATCGCCTCAGCCAGAGGTTCCAGTGCCAATATAAATAGAAGTGGAGAGAGGGGGCAGCCCTGACGGGTCCCTCTTAGGATAGGAAAGGTAGGTGACTCAAATCCATAATATTTCACTTTAGCTTGGGGGGTGTCATAAATAGCTAAAACCCATTTCATAAAGGACGCACCAAACCCATAGCGGTTTAATACCTGTATAAGATAGGGCCAGGACAGGGTGTCAAAAGCTTTAGTAATGTCCAGAGACAAAAACATTGTCTCCAGGGATCTGTTGTGTACAATGTGTTGTATTTGTGGGAGGCGTCGGATAGCGTCACCAGCCTGTCTCCTTGGGACAAAGCCCACCTGGTCTTTTTTTATTAGCCGTGGAAGGAAGGAGTTAAGGCGTTTGGCCAGAATTTTTGTCAAAACCTTCATGTCTATGTTGATCAGGGAGATTGGCCTAAAGTTGGCCCAGGAGGAGTGATCTTTGTCAGGCTTGGGGATCATCACTATGTTGGCAGTTAATAGATTTGGTGTGAAAGAACGACCATCTTTAACCGAGTTATACATATTTGTAAGGTGGGGAGCGATGACATCAGCTAATTTCCGATAGTAAAGAGCCGAGAAACCATCAGGGCCCGGTCTTTTACCTACTTTCAGGTCTTTAATACATTGAAGGACTTCTGAGACTTGAATGTCTCGGTCCATGAGTGATTTGTGGGTCTCAGATAGAGAAGGTAAAGAAAGATTTGTCAGAAAGTCATTGGGGGGTTGGGGGGAAGGATGGTCAGGAGATGAGTAAAGTTTTGTGAGACGGTATCTAAATTCATCTAGAACACGTTGTGGGTTTCCCATTAGGATGTTGTGGCGGGTGCGCAGAGTGATGGGAGTGAATTTCGGGGTGAAGGTACGTAATCTGTTGGACAACATTGCATTGGGTTTATTGGCCTTGGCATACCATTTTTGTCTGGCCCAGCGTAGTGTGCGCTCTGCTTCATCTGTTAAGGATAAGTCTAAATCTGTACGAGCCTTATCAAGGAGCCTGCGATTATCCGGAGTGGGAGATTGTTTAAAGGTCTCGGAAAAGGTCTCCAGTTGGTGCTCTAACGTTCAGCGGACTTGCGCCCTTTTCCATTTACGTCGGGATGCGATCCTAATTACATGGCCTCGAAGGACTGCTTTATAAGCTTCCCAAAGTGTGACCGGGGATGAGACCGACCCTACATTAAGTTTAAAATATTCCTCAGAAGTGTCTTGGATATCTTTAAAAATTTCTTTGAGGGAGAGAATCATTCATGATCCAGGGGGAGTGTTGGGGTTTGCTTAAAATAGAGTGGAGCACTGTTACAATAGGGTCATGGTCTGTCCATGGAGCGGCAAGCACAGAGCATGAATCTACCAGTGAGAGGTGTTTTCTTAGCACAAACATGTGATTTATTCTAGAGTGAGAGTTATGGGGATGTGAGTAGTGAGTGAAGTCCCTACCCAGGGGGTGCAGTTCCCTCCACACGTCTACCGGGTCATGAGATTGTAGGGAGTATTTAAATATTTTGGCGGCAGGGGAGGGAGGCTTATGATCCGGTGGGTAGTTGTCAATAGAGGGATTCAATGACACGTTAGAATCCCCTGCTAGCAGGAGGGTACCCTTCTGGTGCGACTTCAAGAGAGAACAGATGTGGGTCAGGAAGGGTCCCGGGTTTCTATTTGGGGCATAGTAAGACATTATGGTTACATCATTGTCTTGAACTTTGCCTTGTACTATTAGGTACCTGCCATCTGGGTCAGCGATCTGTTTACTGCAAATAAATGGAACAGATTTGCGTATAGCAATCAGGACTCCTCTTTGCTTGGTAGGGCCGTTAGCTAAATAGACCTGGGGGTAGTCTGCCGCAAAGTATTTAGGGCAGGAAGTGGAAGAGAAATGCGTTTCCTGTAGGCACGCAATGTCTATCTTTTGTTGTTTGAGATATTTGAATATCTTGACCCTTTTTTGAGGAGAGTTCATGCCCTGAACATTCAGGGATAACCAGTGGAGGGTCATGGAATCAAGGGTGTGCTGCTATGTAAGATTCCGTTTGCAAACCCCGGGGACCAAAAGGGGAGAGTGGGAGAGGAGAGGAGAAAGAAAGTAGCAAGAGACAAGAGAGAAAAGAGGAGAGCATGTGGTTTAAATTTACCGAAATACATTTGATGTAGGGTGTGTAATGTAAACCAAATTGCATCAATTTGTGAACTCTGAGGTTCACGGTGAAGTGGGTCGTTGGCCAAGACTTTCGTCGCAGCCAAGTACCTACTCATGGGGGGAGCAGTGGTCCGCTGGAACCACCGACCGGTTCATATAAAAATAATTGCAAGTTAAACAGTATGTTAGCACAGAGTCTAAACAAAAAAAAGAAAAGAAAAGAAAATCTGATAATGATTCAGTCTTCAAGAACCATGTTAAGCCCTTCTGTTAACAATATATAAGGTAAGGAGAATAAAAAAAGGAAAACAACCAAGAAGAGTATAAAAATAATTCTAATCAAACAACAAGATTTCTTCACCTGCAACTTCAGGACCCCAGGTGGCAGCGGCCAAAAAAACGCAGCCGCCGGGTGGGCCAAAAGACCCACTCAGGCAGTACCCACCCACGGGTCCCCCGCACCACCAGGCGTGGACGAGGGACCCGTGGGCAGGAACAAAGACCACAGCCGCCCCGCCCAACCAATCAAAAGATACGTCTTACAGGGGTATGTTACTCCCTAACGATATATTAGTCCCGGAGACATTGGTGCAAGGGAATAAAAAGGAGGATAAATAAAAAGTAAATAAATAAAATTGCGGAGAGGATAGTTCAGCAAGCCAGTTCCTGTCTTCTTAGAGAACAGCCGTATGGTAAAAGGATAGTGGCTTTCCAAAACTCGTGCTGCTAAGTATTGCCTAAAGGGGGGGGTCAACATCCCTGACTGCCATCGCACAACTGGGGCAGTCTATAGCGGGACGCATCACCTTAACCGAAAAGCCAGGCTTAATAGATGGTGCAGGAAGAGCAGGGAGTTCCTTTCAGGGTAGCACGTTTGTTCCAGGAGCAAGTGGTTGCAGGCAGGCCAAGTTCGTCGGTCATAATTAGGGTCCGGGTTGCATAGAAACAAGTTAAGTTACTCAAAGAGGTGTTGTAGAAGCGGTTTCAGCCATTGTTGGACTTGTGGAACCTTTGGGCCTGAAGATCCCTCAACGCCTGCGATCCGGGCATACATCGCTGGGAGACCTCTGAGAGCTGGCGAGAAGGCCTGGCAGTTCCAGGTTTAGAGGAAGAGGACGGGGCTTCTGTGGAGGATGAGGGCAAATCCAGGTGTAACTCCTGAAAGTGGCGTCTCAACTCAGACGGGGAGGTAGCATGGAACTGGCGGCCCAGATGGGAAAATGATAGCTTAAAGGGGGACCCCCATCTGTACCTGATTCCCTGGGTTCGAAGAATTTGCAGGTAGGGTTTGAGGCCCCGTCTTCTGGCAATTGTAACTGGCGATAGGTCAGCAAACAGTTGTAGGGGGTTACCTTGAAAGGAGATATCTTGTTGTTCTCTGGCGGCTTGCAAGAGTTTCTCCTTAGTACAGTAAAAATTGAATTTAATGATGACGTCTCTCGGTGGGCCGTCAGAGGGTTTAGGGGCTAGGGAGCGGTGTATGTGATCAAATTCCAACCTGTCTACCGGGATCCCAGGGGCCAATTCCTGAAAAAAGGCAGTTGCTGTACCTTGTAAATCAGTGATGTTCTCAGGGATGCCACGGATGCGGAGATTGTCCCTGCGAGCTCTGTTTTCTGCCTCCTCCAGCTTATCCTTTAAAAGTTCAATCTCAGCATTCATTTTGTCTACTTCTTCCTCATGTCCCTCTAGTACTGTAGTGGCCAGGTCCATACGCTGTTCTAGCTGATTAGTGCGATGGCCTATCTCTTTAAGCCCCCTCACCATGTCAGAAGAAAGCTTGCGGGAGGCCACGGTGATCTCGTCCCTGACTATGCTGCGGAATTTAGCTAGCATGTTATCAGTGTCTATAGGGAGAGGACTCACCAGGTCTGAGGGGAACTGCTGCAGGCTGTCAGCAGTCGATGCAGGATCCTCTGCAGAGTGCTGTGTGGCATCGTCTGGCTCTGGAGGGTCGGGCGCCATCTTGCCTCTCACCTTCCCTGGGGCTGAAGCAGGCCTGTGAGCTTGCCGGTTCCTGGGCTTTGTTTTAGCCGCCTTATACATCCCCAGAAGTGGCTCAAGGTGATCCGGGAGCCGCAGCTGTGTGTGTTGGGCGGCGATGTGCGCTCTGTGCTTTGTTCGGCCGGTTAGTGTGTGCCAGCGGCGCGGAGCGGAGATCTCAGGCGGCCATCTCCTTCACTCGCGCGCATGCGCCCCCCCGACTTTGTTCCCTTTTTAAATATAGGCACCACATTGGCCCTACGCCAATCCAATGGTACCATTCCCGTCAATAATGAGTCCCTAAAAATTAGAAACAATGGCTTTGAAATGACAGAGCTCAATTCTTTTTGGATCCGTGGGTGGATGCCATCTGGTCCAGGTGCTTTATCGACCTTTAGTCTGTCTAAATATTTCTGGACCATATCACTTTTGAGCCACTGTGGATCATTTGGGGTTGTGTCTATACTATTCCCATTACGGACATGAGATTCCCCAAGCTCCTTTGTATACACAGAACTGAAGAATGTATTTAATAAATTTGTCTTTTCTTTGTCCCCAGTCACCCACTCTAGATTATTTTGTAAAGGGCCTGCATGCTCAGACCTGACCTTTTTACTATTAATATATTTGAAGAATTTGGGGGGGGGGTTTGTCCTACCATCTTTTGCAATCTGTCGTTCGTTTTGAATTTTTGCGTCTTTGATTTCCTTTTTACATATTCTGTTATATTCTTTGTAACATTTAAACGACAATAGTGTGCCTTCATTTTTATATTTTTAAAAGCTCTTTTCTTATTGTTTATAGCTTTTTTAACTTTGGCCGTGAGCCACATAGGTTTTATTTTTAGCCTTTTAAACTTATTGCCCATGGGTATATACTTTGCAGTGAGTTTACAAACAGTCTTTTTGAAGAATTCCCATTTCTGTTCTGTGTTCATCTATGCCAATATTCCCTCCCAGTCTAAGTCCTGGAGAGCAGCCCTCATCCTTAGAAAATTTACTCTCTTAAAGTTAAGTGTTTTTATCTTTCCCGTATGTGTTTTTTGCTTACAGCTAACATTAAATGAAATCATGTTATGGTCACTGTTACCCAGATGTTCCTTTATATGAACATTAGTAATAAGCTCTGCGGGGTTTGAGATTACCAGGTCCAACAGAGCATCATTCCTAGTTGGGGCCTCAATAAACTGGACTGTAACGTAGAGTAGTGTTAGGCGGTATGTCATAATTCAGCTCAGCTCTACATGTTATGCATATTCAATGCTTCTTCAGGAGCTTAGGCATATTCTATGAATAGAAAATCAACAATACATTTCTATAAAATGCCATAAATCTATTCCCTATTTTGTAGACACTATCATTTTTGCGCAAACCAAATCAAGAGAAAATTAAAATGTCAAATTAGGCATGGAGGTCATTGTTTAAATTCCAGGGTAATAAAGTAACAACCTAATTGAATATCTCACACCATGTTGACATGGCATTCAGTAGACTAGTCATCATCCTGAAATTCCAGAATGGTCCGGAATTCAGACGTCTCACATCTTGCGCAGTTGTGTGACGGACCTAAGGATCAATAACGGGCCACTACACCAGAACTCCATCAATGAACTACAGAAAAGGTTTGTATGATTGAATTTCTTTGATGCCAGGAGCATGTGTGGCATCCAATCATTCAATCCACAAAGTTTCTTTCTGGAGGATAACTATATCCCAGTTGCCCCCTCGTGGACCTAGGGGGATTACAGCCAAGTCAATAAAGGAGACACATGAGGTATCAAACCTATGGTATAAATCTAAGAGCCCTGTGTGCTACAATCTGCACAAAATTTTCCTGACTTATCTACAAATTTTTATTTGGGCATTCCTAGTTAGTGTAGTAAGCGATATCAAACGCATGCATCTCATTTCCAAAAGCAACAACCTTCCACATGTGCAGAAACAAGCTATTTTGAAACTAAATAACCACCCTGATCTGGTGATCAAGGCATCAGACAAGGGTGGGAACATTGTTTTGATGACTAAACATTGATCAAGACACTTAACATTAATAAATCACCGGGACCAGATGGCTTGCATCCGAGGGTACTTAGGGAACTCAGTCAGGTGATTGCCAGACCGTTGTTCCTAATTTTTACAGACAGTCTATTGACTGGAATGGTACCAGCTGATTGGAGAAAAGCCAATGTAGCACCAATATTTAAAAAGGGCCCAAAAAACATCCCTGGGAATTACAGACCAGTTAGCCTAACATCAATAGTATGTAAAATCTTGGAGGGGATGATAAGGGACTATATACAAGATTTTAGTAATAAGAACGATATCATTAGCAGTAATCAGCATGGATTCATGAAGAATCGTTCTTGCCAAACCAATCTATTAACCTTCTATGAGGAGGTGAGTTGCCATCTAGATAAAGGAAGGCCCGTAGATGTGGTGTATCTGGATTTTGCAAAAGCATTTGACACAGTTCCCCATAAACGTTTACTGTACAAAATAGGGTCCGTTGGCATGGACCATAGGGTGAGTACCTGGATTGAAAACTGGCTACAAGGGCGTGTTCAGAGGGTGGTGATAAATGGGGAGTACTCAGAATGGTCAGGGGTGGGTAGTGGGGTTCCCCAGGGTTCTGTGCTGGGACCAATCCTATTTAATTTGTTTATAAACGATCTGGAGGATGGGATAAACAGTTCAATCTCTGTATTTGCAGACGATACTAAGCTAAGCAGGGCAATAACTTCTCCGCAGGATGTGGAAACCTTGCAAAAAGACCTGAACAAATTAATGGGGTGGGCGACTACATGGCAAATGAGGTTCAATGTAGAAAAATGTAAAATAATGCATTTGGGTGGCAAAAATATGAATGCAATCTATACACTGGGGGGAGAACCTCTGGGGGAATCTAGGATGGAAAAGGACCTGGGGGTCCTAGTAGATGATAGGCTCAGCAATGGCATGCAATGCCAAGCTGCTGCTAATAAGGCAAACAGAATATTGGCATGTATTAAATGGGGGATCAACTCCAGAGATAAAACGATAATTCTCCCGCTCTACAAGACTCTGGTCCGGCCGCACCTGGAGTATGCTGTCCAGTTCTGGGCACCAGTCCTCAGGAAGGATGTACTGGAAATGGAGTGAGTACAAAGAAGGGCAACAAAGCTAATAAAGGGTCTGGAGGATCTTAGTTATGAGGAAAGGTTGCGAGCGTTGAACTTATTCTCTCTGGAGAAGAGACGCTTGAGAGGGGATATGATTTCAATTTACAAATACTGTACTGGTGACCCCACAATAGGGATAAAACTTTTTCGCAGAAGAGAGTTTAATAAGACTCGGGGCCACTCATTACAATTAGAAGAAAAGAGGTTTAACCTTAAACTACGTAGAGGGTTCTTTACTGTAAGAGCGGTAAGGATGTGGAATTCCCTTCCACAGGCGGTGGTCTCAGCGGGGAGCATTGATAGCTTCAAGAAACTATTAGATAATCACCTGAATGACCGCAACATACAGGGATATGTAAGGTAATACTGACACATAATCACACACATAGGTTGGACTTGATGGACGTGTGTCTTTTTTCAACCTCACCTACTATGTAACTATGTAACTAAGTAACTTACAACTACCTCAATAGATACCCTAAAGAGGCGACATTTTATGCACTTCCTAAAGTGCACAAAAACCCTGTGTCCCCTCCTGGTAGACCAATAATATCAGGGATCGGTTCATTAACTGAGAATGCTAGCAGACTCATTGACTCTGTCCTTATGCCACATGTAATTAATCTACCTTCTTATACTAAAGACACTAGATCTCCTGAAACAAATTGAGGGAATGGTGGTCCCTCCCAACATACTGCTTGTGACATTGGATGTGGAGGTCTTGTACTCGAGCATTCCCCACGAGCAGGGCGTCGGAACGGTATGCACCTTTCTGTTTGAAGAACAGCAAACTCAGTGGCAATATAATGAGTTCATTTTAGACCTTTTGAAATTTGTCCTCACCCATAATTGGTTTAGTTTCAAAGGTTCCCACTACCTCCAGGTCCAGGGAGTTGCCATGGGCACATGTTGTGCTCCGGAATACGCCAATCTGTACCTGGGGGGTGGGAATGATATATCTTTTCTGAGGAAACTCTATCTATTTTTACCAATCAAGTGCTTTGTTGGATGTAATACATTGACAATATTTTCTTAATATGGATTGGTACACATGACCTAGCTTTTGTGGAAACACTAAATTGTAATCCTTTTAATCTTAAATTTACGGTCAACTATGATGTTCAAAAAAATCACTTTAAAAATCACTCCAATCTTCACGGACCAGGATGGCTGTTTAGCAACCAACCTGTTCTGTAAAGAGACTGCTGGCAACACCCTGCTGCACGCAGCTAGTGCATGTCCACCAGGATTAATCCGTAGCATCCCCTATGTGCAATACAGACTTCGTCGCAACTGTACATACTTAACTGATTTCAAATTTAACTAATTTCAAATCTGAAGCTAAGCTACTACGAACTTGTCTTATGTGTAAGGGATACAGTAAATCACTTCTGTGCAAAGCCTACAACAAGGCATTGCAACAGACAAGAAATGCACTGCCTTATAAAAACAAAAATAAGAAATCTGAACTAAATTCCATGTTAAAGATGGTTACGCGTTTTTATCACAACATCTCGAGGTCAGAGATATACTAACTAATCATTGACACCTACTACACCAGGATCCCACTTTGAGGAAACATATTGGACAGCCACTTGAATTGACATTTAGATGAGCCAACTCACTGCGTGATAGATTAGTATCTAGCCACTATTCCCCAACCTCTATCTCTGTGAGAAAAGGCAAAGGTATCCACAAATGTGGTAGTTGTAATTTTTGTTCATGGATTTGTCCTAGTACTAAATTCACCCTTCCAAATGGGGAACAATTCTATTCCAAATTTAGTGCAGATTGTACAGGGTATTGTGTATGTAATGTTTTGTAAATACGGGGCGTTCTACATTGGTAAGACGGCTCGCCAGTTTAGGCAACAAATTAAAGATCACGTCTACTATTCAGCAAATGGCAAGGTGCTTACTCCAGTAAGCAGACACTTAGATTTATACCATAGATTTGTTACCTCATGTGTCTCCTTCATTGCCTTTGCTGTAATCCCCCTAGATCAACGAGGGGGCAACTGGTATAGAGTTATCCTCCAGAAAGAAACTTTGTGGATTGAACGATTGGATGCCACACATGCTCCTGGCATCAACGAAACTCAATCATTCAAACCTTTTCTGTAGTTCATTAATGGGGTTCTGGTGTAGTGGCCTGTTATTGATCCTTAGGTCCATCACACAACGTAAAATGTGAGACGCCTGAATTCCGGGCCATTCTGGAATTTTAGGATGATGACTAATTTACTGCATACCATGTCAACTTGGTATGAGATATTCAATTAGGTTGTTACTTTCTTATCCTGGAATTTAACCACTTGCTGACCGCCTGACGCAGATATACTGCGGCAGAATGGCACGGGCAGGCAAAATCACGTACCTGGTACGTGATTGCCTTCCTGCAGGCGGGGGGGTCCGATCGGACCCCCCCCCCGGTGCCCGAGGCGGTCGGCTTTGGTCTGGCAGCGATCAGAGATGAGGGGGAGGCCATCCATTCGTGGCCCCCCCTTGCGATCGCTCCCAGCCAATGAGAATCGTCCCCTGCCTCTGTGTAGTACACAGAGGCAGGGGATGTGATGTCATCTTTCCTCGGCTCGGCAGTTTCCGTTACGGCGCCGAGGAGAGAAGACATCTGAGTGAGTTACACAACACTACACCTCACAGTAGAACATGTCAGGCATACTTTACACCCCCGACCCCCCCCCCGATCGCCCCCCGATCACCCCCCAATCACCCCTCCCCCCCGTCACACTGACACCAAGCATTTTTTTTTGTTTTTTTTTTCTGATTACTGCATGGTGTCAGTTTGTGACAGTTAGTGTGCTAGGGCAGTGAGTGTTAGCCCCCTTTAGGTATAGGGTACCCCCCTAACCCGCCCTAATAAAGTTTTAACCCCTTGATCACCCCCCGTCGCCAGTGTCGCTAAGCGATCATTTTTCTGATCGCTGTATTAGTGTCACTGGTGACGCTAGTTAGGGAGGTAAATATTTAGGTTCGCTGTCAGCGTTTTATAGTGACAGGGACCCCCATATACTACCTAATAAAGGTTTTAACCCCTTGATTGCCCCCTAGTTAACCCTTTCACCACTGATCACCGTATAACCGTTACGGGTGACGCTGGTTAGTTCGTTTATTTTTTATAGTGTCAGGGCACTCGCCGTTTATTACCGAATAAAGGATTAGCCCCCTGATCGCCCGGCGGTGATATGCATCGCCCCAGGCAGCATCAGATTAGCGCCAGTACCGCTAACACCCACGCACGCAGCATACGCCTCTCTTAGTGGTATAGTATCTATACTAGCGTCCCCAGCAGTTTAGAGTTCCCAAAAATGCAGTGTTAGCGGGATCAGCCTAGATACCTGCTAGCAAATGCGTTTTGCCCCTCCGCCCGGCCCAGCCCAGCCCAGCCCACCCAAGTGCAGTATCGATCGATCACTGTCATTTACAAAACACTAAACGCATAACTGCAGTGTTTGCAGAGTCAGGCCTGATCCCTGCGATCGCTAACAGTTTTTTTGGTAGCGTTTTGGTCAACTGGCAAGCGCCAGCGGCCTAGTACACCCCGGTCATAGTCAAACCAGCACTGCAGTAACACTTGGTGACGTGGCGAGTCCCATAAGTGCAGTTCAAGCTGGTGAGGTGGCAAGCACAAGTAGTGTCCCGCTGCCACCAAAAAGACAAACACAGGCCCGTCGTGCCCATAGTGCCCTTCCTGCTGCATTCGCCAATCCTAATTGGGAACCCACCGCTTCTGCAGCGCCCATACTTCCCCCATTCACATCCCCAACCAAATGCAGTCGGCTGCATGAGAGGCATTTTCTTTATGTCCTCCCGAGTACCCCTACCCAACGAACCCCCCCAAAAAAGATGTTGTGTCTGCAGCAAGCGCGGATATAGACGTGACACCCGCTATTATTGTCCCTCCTGTCCTGACAATCCTGGTCTTTGCATTGGTGAATGTTTTGAACGCTACCAAACACTAGTTGAGTATTAGCGTAGGGTACAGCATTGCACAGACTAGGCACAATTTCACAGGGTCTCCCAAGATGCCATCGCATTTTGAGAGACCTGAACCTGGAACCGGTTACAGTTATAAAAGTTACAGTTACAAAAAAAAGTGTAAAAAAAAAAAAAACCACAAACAAAAATATAAAATAAAAAAAATAGTTGTCGTTTTATTGTTCTCTCTCTCTCTATTCTCTCTCTATTGTTCTGCTCTTTTTTACTGTATTCTATTCTGCAATGTTTTATTGTTATTATGTTTTATCATGTTTGCTTTTCAGGTATGCAATTTTTTTATACTTTACAGTTTACTGTGCTTTATTGTTAACCTTTTTTTGTCTTCAGGTACGCCATTCACGACTTTGAGTGGTTATACCAGAATGATGCCTGCAGGTTTAGGTATCATCTTGGTATCATTCTTTTCAGCCAGCGGTCGGCTTTCATGTAAAAGCAATCCTAGCGGCTAATTAGCCTCTAGACTGCTTTTACAAGCAGTGGGAGGGAATGCCCCCCCCCCACCGTCTTCCGTGTTTTTCTCTGGCTCTCCTGTCTCAACAGGGAACCTGAGAATGCAGCCGGTGATTCAGACAGCTGACCATAGAGGTGATCAGAGACCAGAGTGGCTCCAAACATCTCTATGGCCTAAGAAACCGGAAGCTACTAGCATTTTATGACTTAGATTTCGCCGGATGTAAACAGCGCCATTGGGAAATTGGGGAAGCATTTTATCACACCGATCTTGGTGTGGTCAGATGCTTTGAGGGCAGAGGAGAAATCTAGGGTCTAATAGACCCCAATTTTTTCAAAAAAGAGTACCTGTCACTACCTATTGCTATCATAGGGGATATTTACATTCCCTGAGATAACAAAAAAATGAAAGGAACAGTTTAAAAATAAGATAAAAAAGCAAAAAAATAATAAAGAAAATAAAAAAAAAAAAAAAAAGCAACCCTGTCCCCCCTGCTCTCGCGCTAAGGCGAACGCAAGCGTCGGTCTGGCGTCAAATGTAAACATCAATTGCACCATGCATGTGAGGTATCACCGCGAAGGTCAGATCGAGGGCAGTAATTTTAGCAGTAGACCTCCTCTGTAAATCTAAAGTGGTAACCTGTAAAGGCTTTTAAAGGCTTTTAAAAATGTATTAATTTTGTTGCCACTGCACGTTTGTGCCCAATTTTAAAGCATGTCATGTTTGGTATCCATGTACTCGGCCTAAGACCACCATTTTAATCTGTAGGGCATTTGCTTTAAAAAAATATATAATGTTTGGGGGTTCAAAGTAATTTTCTTGCAAAAAAAAAATTTTTTCATGTAATCAAAAAGTGTCAGAAAGGGCTTTGTCTTCAAGTGGTTAGAAGAGTGGGTGATGTGTGACATAAGCTTCTAAATGTTGTGCATAAAATGCCAGGACAGTTCAAAACCCCCCCAAATGACCCCATTTTGGAAAGTAGACACCCCAAGCTAGAGAGCTGCAAAATACTCACCATGCCTCTCAGCAAATAGCTTGGGGTGTCTACTTTCCAAAATGGGGTCATTTTGGGGGGGGGGGGGTTGTGCCACCTGGGCATTCCATGGCCTCCGAAACTGTGATAGGCAGTAAAGAGTGAAATCAAAAATTTACACCCTTAGAAATCCTGAAGCCGGTGATTGGTTTTCGGGGCCCCGTACGTGGCTAGGCTCCTAAAAAGTCCCACACATGTGGTATCCCCATACTCAGGAGAAGCAGCTAAATGTATTTTGGGCTGCAATTCCACATATGCCCATGGCCTGTGTGAGCAATATATCATTTAGTGACAACTTTGTGCAAAAAAAAAAAAAAAAATTGTCACATTCCCGCAACTTGTGTCAAAATATAAAATATTCCATGGATTCAACATGCCTCAAAGCAAATAGCTTGGGGTGTCTACTTTGCAAAATGGGGTCATTTGGGGGGGGTTATGCCATCTGGGCATTTTATGGCCTTCAAAACTGTGATAGGTAGTGAGGAGTAAAATCAAAAATTTACGCCCTTAGAAATCCTGAAGGCAGTGATTGGTTTTCGGGGCCCCGTACACAGCTAGGCTCCCAAAAAGTCCCACACATGTGGTATCCCCGTACTCAGGAGAAGCAGCTGAATAAATTTTGGGGTGCACTTCCACATATGCCCATGGCCTGTGTGAGCAATATATCATTTAGTTTTTGTAATTTTTTATTTTTTTTTTGTCATTATTCAATCACTTGGGACAAAAAAAATGAATATTCAATGGGCTCAACATGCCTCTCAGCAATTTCCTTGGGGTGTCTACTTTCCAAAATGGGGTCATTTGTGGGGGTTTTGTACTGCCCTGTCATTTTAGCACCTCAAGAAATGACATAGGCAGTCATAAATTAAAGGCTGTGTAAATTCCAGAAAATGTACCCTAGTTTGTAGGCACTATAACTTTTGCGCAAACCAATAAATATACACTTATTGACATTTTTTTTACCAAAGACATGTGGCCGAATACATTTTGGCCTAAATGTATGACTAAAATTGAGTTTATTGGATTTTTTTTTATAACAAAAAGTAGAAAATATCATTTTTTTTCAAAATTTTCGGTCTTTTTCCGTGTATAGCGCAAAAAATAAAAACGGCAGAAGTGATCAAATACCATCAAAAGAAATCTCTATTTGTGGGAAGAAAAGGACGCAAATTTCGTTTGGGTACAGCATTGCATGACCGCGCAATTAGCAGTTAAAGCGACGCAGTGCCAAATTGTAAAAAGTGCTCTGGTTATTAAGGGGGTAAATCCTTCCGGTGCTGAAGTGGTTAAACATTGACCTCCATGCCTAATTTGAGGTTTTCATTTTCTCTTTCCCTTTTTTCATTTGTTTTTTATTCTTCCTCATACCATGCTTTCTATGGTACGGTAGTGACTCAAAAAGGAAAATTTTTCTAAGATATCTGGATATCTACTTTGTCTATATTTGTATTGCTAATTATATGAGGATTAATATTTGTTATCCTTGCTATAGTGTGCTTTTTGTTTGCTGTCCTATTCGCCAACCTCTGCTGGCCATTGCGGTTCCCAGTGTGTGATTGGGCATAAGTTCATGGTTATGCGTTAAAGCGTCGTCTGACAGAGCCTCTCTTTGAGTGGCAGTTGGCGGCGGTTTGAGGATCAGTCTGTGGGTGGATACTCCACCCCTGCCAGGTTACTTGTGCTGCTGCGTCGTCACCCGTCCGGCCTCCCACTGCTATGTGTCACTTGTTGTCTACAGCACAGGTGCGAACGTCTGGCGCATGAGCAGTAGCTAGCGGTGGGGTTGCTGGGCACCATTTCTGGCGGTGCTGATCTGACATCACCCTATGATGGCTGTGTGAATATCCTTAGAGCATTTATTAACCCCCCCAAAAAAATGATACTGTTCCTTTAAAGAATGTTATACAGCACAGTTCTTGTGCTGTGTCATTTGGCCCCCTGTATACGCTAGAAAATCTGTCTGATTCTGCCTGGCTATACCCTCCCCTCTGCAAATAGACCACGATAATCATGGCTGCTGAGCCCTGACATCATTGTCCGTTTGTGTGATTCCGTCATCCACAGCCCTGCTCTCTGCAAGTCTCCGTGTGTCCTCCTTCTCCCCTACCTGCTTGTACCAGCGCCCCCGCCACTCCTGCTGATTTGCTATGAAATCTTATCGTCTCTTTACCTTAATAACATGTGTCCCTGTTCCTGTTTAATGTAAAACATCCGCTGATCTGTACCTTGTATGAGCGTGCCTCCAGATGCTTAGCTGATTGTTGCTCCCTCTCTCCTCCCCGGCTGACATCAGCGGGACGGCTCGGCCCCGCCCACTGCAGCTGTGAGCCGAGAGAGAAGAGTGGAGAGGAATCAGCTGTGCGCCCAGAGCGGAGCTTATATAGGTACAGATCGGTGGATTTTTTTACAAAACAAAGGCACAGGGACACATGTTATTAAGGTACAGAGGGGATAAGAAGATTTCATAGAAGTGGATTAACAACCATTTTAAATCATCATAAGCCTGGGTTGATCTATATCATACAGGTAAGACAACATCTACATATATCCAAAGCAAAGATAATTCTTATCTTCGGACTAAAAGCTGCCTTTTAGACATTTTTTCCCCTAACAAGTGCTCATCACATTTTTTTTATCAATCTCTATAAACAGATTAGTCTAAAACTCTGCTGATGAGACATCCCTGTATGCTCCACTGTCTCGTGGATACCTGCTCTCTCTCTGTATATTTTTTTGACTATAGAGATGCAAGTCTTGAACTTCCTTTTTCTTTTTTATTTGACAGTTGGGGGTGTATTTTATTATTATATATTTGGATAGTCATTGTTACCTATCTGTGTAATATACATTCCCAGTTGGGTTAACACCATTTACTTATACAGACTGCTTGATTAGATGACAACATATTAATGTTATGTCTGTTCTCATAGCTATGATTTTCCCCTCTATGCTTGGGCCCCCAACTTTGGTTCTGCTATGTGTGGGGTGTTAAACAGCAAGCACATATTATCATTGTACTAAATAATTTTATAAACAGTTGTTTTTTCTATTAATGTTATGTAAAAATGTATTGTTGATTTTCTATTCATAGATTATGCCTGATCTCCTGAAGAAGCATTGAAAAATGCGTAACATGTAGAGCTGAGCTGAATTACGATATACAGCCTACCATTACTCTACATTACATTCAATGCTAAATTACCAATGACGTTCGGTCCTTGGTGTCTTTGTAACTAAACAATCTATTATTAATTTTGGTACAATAGGTGGTGTGTTATATTTTCTAAGGCAAAATTTTGAATAGTCAATGTTATTAGCATTTTTCAAAACGTATATATTTCTTTGTAAATAAAATATATTACTATTTTAATATGTTGTTAGTTTGGTGCCTAAAAAGACCATCATCCATCCTTTCTTTCCTGGCCATTAGTTGTCGGGGTCTGCAGGCGGGGGCTTATTGGAATCTGGAAGCCCCCTTAACAAGGGAACCCCCAGATCCCGCCTTCCCATGTGAATGGGTAGGGGTACATTGTATCCCTACCCATTCACCAAAAAAAAAGTATCAAAAAGTAAAAACCACAATAGACAGTTTTTGACAAATCTTTTTTTTTTTTTTAATAAGTGTCCCGCAATATACATCCATCGACAATCATCTATTTTTTGGGTCCGTCGGGCAGCATGATTGAAGGTGGATGGACATTTTTTTTTTTTAATAAAGGAATTGTCAAAAACTGTCTAGCGTGGTTTTTACTTTTTGGCACTTTTTTTAAAGGGGGCTTCCAGATTCTGATAAGCCCCCTGCCCACAGACCCCGGCAAGGGTTGGCGGGAAGAGGCCCTTGTCCCCATCAACATGGGGACAAGGTGCTTTGGGGGGCACCCCAAAGCACCCTCCCCATGTTGAGGGCAAGCGGCCTGGTATGATTCAGGAGGGGGGCGCTCGCTCTTCCAGCCTTTCCTGGCAGGCTGCTTACTCGAAAAAGGGCCTGGTATGGATTTTGGGGGGACCCTACGCCAATTTTTTTTTACATTTTGGCGTGGAGTTCCCCTTAAAATCTATGCCAGACCCAAAAGGGCCTGAAATGGATTGGGGGGGGGGAATGCCATTTTTTTTCCTAATTCTGTCATAGGGTTCCCCTTAACCACTTCAATACACTGTATTATATACTCTGCACTGCACCATATACCCTGCACTGTATATATACAGTATCTTACAAAAGTGACTACACCCCTTACATTTTTCTAAATATTTTATTATAACTTTTCATGTGACAACACTGGAGAAATGACACTTTGCTACAATGTAAAGTAGTGAGTGTACAGCTTGTATAACAGTTTAAATTTGCTGTCCCCTCAAAATAACTCAAACACACAGCCATTAATGTCTAAACCACTGGCAACAAAAGTGAATACACCGAGAGTGAGTTTACACTGTTATTGTCAGGTACCTTTTCAGAGGCCAAGATACTGAGAGAGGCTCCCCTTGCGGCTAAGCACAGTATACCCCTGGTACAGGAGGTATAGGGCTCAAAGAAACACGGGTTGCCAGCAGGTTGAGAAGGCTTGAGCCGATGATCACCTAGAGACTTTGCTTGAGAAGACAACAAGGAGTAATCCAGACACTAGTAAAAGCCTGGCTGAGGGTAGAACACAGGAGAGCAGATTGGAGGCTGTGGTGAGGCCAGCTGAGGGTCAATCACAGGTAAGTGATAAGCCAAGCCGGGGATCAAACACAGGTAATCAGGCAGGTGCAAGTATAGCAAAGTCCGAGAGCCGAGCCGGGGATCAAACACTGGTAATCAGACAGGTGCAAGTATAACAAAGTCCGTGAGCCAAGTTGGGGGGTCAAACACTGGTAATCAAACAGGTGCAAGTATAGCAAAGTCCGTGAACCAAACTGGGGTCAAACACTGGAGAAGAGATCAGAGCAGGTCAGGAGGAATGCCGAGGTCACAACAGGAATCACTTGAAAGTATAACACAGGAACAGGGAAGAGCTGAAGAAAATCTAGCAACATGGGTCAGACAGAGGCAGCCTTTTATAAGCCAGCAGGGGGAACCAGCTATCACATGATGCGCTTATGGTGCCCATTTCTTCTACTGGCAAGATTGCCAGTACTTCTACAGCCTATTCTCTGAACACTATTTCTCTGACAGTTATAGTGTCAGGGCTGGGCTCAGCCCTTCCTTCTCAGAGCAGGCCACTCAGCTGTCGGTTAATTGCCAGCTCTTATCTTTCCACAGTGAGTCACCTGGTGATGATATTCTGATCGTCAGTCCTGCTGGTTTACTTAAGCTGTTCAGTCCAGATCCTCTCTGCCTTTGCCTTTGTCAACATATCAAGAAACTCTCTCCTGTGTGCCTGTTGAAGACTTGCTTGGCTGACGTCTCTTCTGATTCCAGATCCTGCTTGCTGTTCCACTACGCTGATTCTCCAGTTTCCTGATTTCCTGGCCTGTTCTGAAGTACGCAAATCCCTGGCTCCCTGGCATCCTGGCTTGTCTGACTATCATTTTTATTATTAAACAGTGTGATTTTACTGCACTTCTGTCTCAGTCAGATTCATGGTTTCTGACAGTAGGTGAAGGCCATGAATTCAGAGGATGCAGTAAATCCACTTGTTGGTAATATTTTTTCCAGATTGGATGAGCAGGATCACCGCATGGATCAGTTGCAGACAGTTTCTCAACCAGGTTGAGATATACTTTGAGATACTGCCCCAGGCGTTTCCCACGGACAGAAGCAAAGTAGGTTTTGTGATATCTTTGCTTTCTATATGAGCCTGGGCAAACCCTCTATGGGAGATGCAAAAAATTTGTTGTCCTGAGTTACCCTGAATTTGTGGCTTCCTTTAAAAAGGGTATTTAACGTTCCCGCACACTCCACTTCTGCTGCCAAGAACCTCATGTCCATCAGAGTATGAAAACTGTTGCAGATTAGGCCATTGAATTCTGTACTCTGGCAGCAGAGGTTGCTTGGAACAATGAGGCCCTTGTGGCTGTATTTTCTCATGGTCTCACAGATAACATCAAAGATGAGATAGCAGCCCGAGATATACCTAATGAGCTGGAGAAGTTGACCAAGTTGGCCATTCTCATTGACCCCAGACACAGAGAAAGACTTTTAAGGAGTGCTTGCAGAAGCCTACTGTACATTTATCTCCGAGCTTTGCAGTTCCACCCTTGCCTCCCACGTCTACGCTTGCCTTCTGGTACAGAGTCGGTCAGTGAAGTGGAAACCATGCAGTTGGGATTCACACGTCTCTCTGCCGATGAGAGAACCCTTAGGAGGAGGGAGAGATTGTGCCTTTATTGTGGCCAGGCAGGTCACTTTTTGAAGTCTTGTGCTAACCGTCCAGGGAATGCCTGAACCTTGAAGTCCTGTAGGGGACAGACCTTAGGGGGTATTGTTTCATCTCCAGCTATCCAGAAGGATGAGCCCTTGGTTCCGGTTACCCTTTCTTGGTCTGAGTCATCCTTCGAGATACAGGTTCTAATCGACTCTGACACTGCAGGCCTGTTCATCGATGCTGCCTTTGTATTTAAGCATTTGATTCCGCTGCAGCTTCGTGCCACTCCACTTGCCATTGAGGCTCTTGATGGGAGACCTCTACAGCCTGCCCATGTGACTCATGAGGCTGCTGCGTTGTCCATTGGGGTAGGGGCTCTTCACCATGAGATAATCCAATTCCAAGTCATTTCCTCACCTAAGTTTCCAGTGGTCCTTGGTTACAGAGGCACGACCCCTCTTTTGATTGGCTTTGTTGCTGAGGTTCTTTCCTGGTCGCCACAATGCAGCAAGACATGTTTGCAGAATGTGGCTAAGGTCCCGTGCACCTCTTCACTCTCTTCCCTGCCAGAGGGATACTGTGATTTTAGGGATGTCTTTGATAAAGGTCAAGCCGGTAGTTTGCCTCCACACCGGTAGTATGATTGCGCAATTGACTTTCAACCTGGTAATATACCCCCTCGTGGCCGTGTTTACCCTTTGTCAGTCTCGGTGGACAAGGCCATTGATGAGTATGTTGCAGGCGCACTCTTGAGGATTCATCCAAAAGTCCTCTTCTGCTGGTGCTGGTTTCTTCTTTTTGAAGAAGAAGAGTGGCGAACTGAGGCCTTGTATTGATTTATAGGGGTCTCAATCGTTTCACGATTAAGAATGCTTATCCTATTCCGTTGACTACCGAGTTATTTGACCGCCTCAAGGGAGCAACAGTTTTCAGGAAGCTTGATTTGAGAGGGGCATACAATCTTGTGAGGATCAAGGAGGGCGATGAATGTAAAACTGCCTTTAATACCAGAACAGGCCATTGAGTACCTCGTAATGCCATTTGGCCTTTGCAAAGCTCCGGGAGTTTTCCAGGAATTTATCAACGATGTCCTCCACGATTTGTTGCAGCTATGTGTGGTGGTTTATCTCGACGATATCCTCATATTTTCCAAGTCCCTAGAGAGCCACCACACAGATGTCTGTCATGTGCTTCAGAGGCTGAGAGAAAACAATCAGCGTCCCCAACCCGTGGGTTTATGCTGTCAGAAACCATGAATCAGACTGAGACAGATGTACAGTTAAATCACACTTGTTTAATAATAAAAAAAGGAAAACAGAGTAAACATAGTCAAAACATAGCCAGAGTTCAGGAACCGGAAAGGATAATCAGACAAGCGAAAACGTCAGGGACCCAGAGAACAGCGTAATAGAACAGCAAGCAGGATCTGGGGGCAGAAGGAATGTCAGCCAAGCAAGTCTTTAACAGGAACACAGGAGAGCGTCTCTAGAGATGTGACCAAGGTGAAGGCAGAGATCATCTGGACTGGACAGCTTAAGTAGGCAGGACTGATGAGCAGGAGATCATCAACAGGTGACTCACTGTGGAGAGATAGGAGCTGGCAATTAGCCGACAGCTGAGCGACCAGCTCAGAGAAGGAAGGGCTGAGCCCAGCCCTAACATACACCCTCTGCAAGGTTTTCTTGGCTTTGCCAATTATTATCAGAAGTTTATTCTTAACTTCCCGTCTCTGGTCAAGCCCCTGACTGATATGACCAGAATGGGCGGTAACCCACAGAGTTGGTCTCCGGAGTCCATTAAGGCTTTTGAGAGAGTCTCAAGGCTGCCTTTGTTTCTGCTCCTGTGTTGGCACATCCTGATCCTACGTTAGCCTTTATCCTTGAGGTCGATGCTTCTGAGACTGGAGTTGGCGCCCTTCTGTCTCAACGTCCTACCTCAGAGTGCTATGCATCCTTGTGGCTACTTTTCCAAGAAATTGTCACCTGCGGAATGCAATTATGAGATTGGGGACAGAGAGTTATTAGCGATCATTTTAGCCCTTAAGGAATGGAGGCATCTCCTCGAAGGTACCACTGTGCCTGTTCTCATTCTGACTGACCATAAGAATCTCACATTCTTGTCTGAGGCTAAACGCCTCTCTCCCAGAGGGGCGCGATGGGCTCTTTTCTTGTCAAGTTTCAACTACATAGTCTCATTCTTACCCAGTACTAAGAATTTAAGGGCTGATGCTTTGTGGCGACAGTTTTCCTTCCAAGATGTTCCTATGATTCCTACTGATCGTATTCTGGCTACAGTTTGCACCAGTCTCACTTCTCCTTTGGGTGATAAAATTCTTGCTGCTCAGGTCCATACTCCTCCTGGGAAACCTTGTGACCGCTGCTTTGTCCCTGAGTCTCCATACTGCCGTGCTCCAGACTTACCATTCTCCCAAGGCTGCTGGCCACCCAAGGAAGATTCAACTCTTTAGAGCCATTTCCCAACAATTCTGGTGGCCTAGTCTACGTGCTGATGTAGCCACCTTCATAGCTGCTTGTTCCATGTGTGCTCAGAGGAAGACACCACGACATCTTCCAGTGGGCCTCCTACAACCCTTACCCAATGGAGAGAGGCCTTGGACCCACCTGTCTATGGATTTCATTGTGGAGTTACCCAACTCTCAGGGCTTCACCACCTTGGTGCCACTTCCTCACCCAGTACAGGTTGAGAACCATGAGGAGTATGAAGTAGTCCATTGTTGACTCCCGTAGGTTTCGTGGGCGCATACAGTACCTGGTTCATTGGAAAGGGTATCTTCCGGAGGAACGCTCTTGGGTCTCATCCTCAGATGTACATGCCCCTGTCCTTCTCCGTGCTTTCTATAGACGTTTTCCCCTCAAACCTGGTTGTCCTCCGAGGGGGAGGGGTCGTTGAAGAGGGGGTACTGTCAGGGCTGGGCTCAGCCCTTCCTTCTCAGAGCAGGCCGCTCAGCTGTTGGTTAATTGCCAGCTCTAATCTTTCTACAGTGACTCACCTGGTGATGATATCCTGCTCGTCAGTCCTGCTGGTTACTTAAGCTGTTCAGTCCAGATCCTCTCTGCCTTCGCCTTGGTCAATATATCAAGAGACTCTCTCCTGTGTGCCTGTTAAAGACTTACTTGACTGACGTCCCTTCTGGTTCCAGATCCTGCTTGCTGTTCCACTACGCTGATTCTCCGGTTTCCTGGCCTGTTCTGAAGTACGCTGATCCCTGGCTCCCTGATGTCCTGGCTTGTCTGACTATCTGTTCCAGTTACCAAACTCCGGCTATGTTTTGACTACGTTTGCTCTATTTACCTTTTACCATTATTATTATTATTTAACAGTGTGATTTTACTGCACTTCTGTCTCAGTCTGATTCATGGTTTCTGACATATACAAGCTGTACGCTCACTACTACATTGTCATTTCTTCAGTTTTGTCACATGAAAAGACATAATAAAATATTTAGAAAAATGTGAGGGGTGTACTCACAAAAGTGAGTACACCCCTCACATTTTTTCTAATTACTTTATTATGTCTTTTCATGTGACATATATACAGTATTTATATACATATACTACACTGCCTGCACAATATTGTATATATATATATATATATATATATATATATATATATACACACACACACACACACTGTATGTATATATATATATATATATATATATATATATATATATATATATATATATATTTATGGTTGGAGCCCTATGTCCGATATGTACATGGATAACACTTATAGTAAAGATAAGACTTACCAATCGGAGATAGACCTGAAAGTGTGGACTTACCATATGAAATGGACCTGAAAGTGTGCCTTGGTCTAATGGCCGGTATGCCAAAATAAGGGGGCATACCCTGGTTTAAGAAATGATTATTCTGTAAGAGAAATGAATGAAATGAATAGTTTGAGAAATGCCGTGAAATGGGGATGGGAGGGTGGGTATCGCGCACAGGAAACCGACAAGCACCACAGGTGAGCGGGCTGCTTAAGTACCCCCCGGGCTCCTCCCATAAATTCAGGCCACCATACTGGCCTTCCTACTTATGGTTGGAGCCCTATGTCCGATATGTACATGGATAACACTTATAGTAAAGATAAGACTTACCAATCAGAGATAGACCTGAAAGTGTGGACTTACCATATGAAATGGACCTGAAAGTGTGCCTTGGTCTAATGGCCGGTATGCCAAAATAAGGGGGCAAAAACATTCAGGTAGGGTTATAATTTTATTGGTTTTCAGTTATTTATTGAGCCAATTTGGAGAATGCCTGTGCCATCTCTGTTTGTGGATTGGGGATATACCGGGCGAAGCAGGCTGACTTCCACCTGCCTAGTCTTTTGACGATGTGGTCTGGAACCCCGTGGCGGGACGCCGCGGAGGCGGCTCCGATGTGGAAAGAGTGTCCGGAATACTGACTAGGGTTAAGGTGAAGATTGCGGAGAAGTATCCTTATGTGTTCCACAAACTGAGAGGCGTTTAAGGGTTTAACTGGGAATGGTAGAAGGGGACTGTTGTCTGGTTGCTCAGGCAGGAGTGACAGGAGTCGGTTGAGTACGGCGACTGGACACCAGCTGTTGTTGGTTTTGTAGAGGTGAATGTTCACTCCTGGGCCCGTTTGCTGGGTTTTAGAGACCTCGAGGTGCAGGATGAAGTGGTCTTGGTATCGAAGCAAGTGTCGTCTGCATAGTACTTGGTCTGTGGGTTTGTTAGAGGTGAATTCGCCAGGCCGCAAGAACCCATAGTAAGCTAAATATATGGCTGCTTGTAAGACCGTGCTGCGGAGCAGACCGAATGGCGAAGTAGCCAGAATAGTTGACATGTCCCTAAAGATGGGCCCCGTAATGGGCAAGCGTTTAGTGCTGATGACTGGTTGTTGTTTCTGAATTCCCCTTAGAACGGCTCGTATAGCGTGAGATGAGAACAGTGAAGATTTCGTGGGGTCTTCAAGCGCCATGAAATGTTGAATGCCGGCTAGGTATAGCCGGATGGTATTGTAGGATAAGGCCAGCTGCGTGTGGCAGTGTGCAGTGAAGGCCAGTACCTGTTTGATATCTGTAGGTCCTTTACGGCAGGACGTGAGGAATTTATTGAAGGCCTTCCAAGCTGTCTGGTAGGCTTTAAGTGTGTTGTAGGAGAGGGAATGATTTATGAGTTGCGTAGCTCCGTGTAGATGTTGAACTAATCCAGGGTCAGTTGTGACCAGACAGGGATAGGGGCCGACATTGGATCGGCATCGGGAACCTGTTTGAAAAAGGAGGGATAATTGAAACGTGACAGTGCATCAGCTGCTGAGTTGTATCTGCCGGGAATAAATGCACAGTGTATATTGAACTGCTGCTGTAAGGACAGTTGTACCAACCTGTGCAGGAAGGACATGACTGCTAGGGACTTGGACCTGCCTCTGTTGATGATGTCTGCCGTGGCCTGGTTGTCGGTGGTGAAGACTACGGTTTGTCCTGTCCAGTGGTGGCCCCAGAGTTGTGCGGCTGCCACTATGGGATAAAGCTCAAAGAGGGCAGATGTTTGGGAAAAGCCGGGTATCAATAGTATCTGTTGAGGCCAGGGTCCTGAAAACCAATGATGGCCAAAAATTGCCGTGAAACCTGTGGAGGCTGCAGCGTCCGTCACCACCTGGGGTGAATGGACCGAAACCATAGGTATAAATAGAGATATGCCATTCCAGGCGGACAAGAATTCCTCCCACATAGATAGGTCTGCTATAGCTGCGGAGTCTAAATTCAAAATCTGATCAGGGTCTTGAGTTTCTGACAGAAATCTGAGCAGGCGTGATACAAATGTGCGGCCTTGTGGGATAATTCGCATGGCGAAGTTGAGCATACCGAGGAGAGACTGCAACTGTTTTTTGGTACAGCCCTTGGTGTGTGTAAACTCGTGAAGGACTGCCCTAATGCGTGTTAATTTGTCGGGGGGGAGACTGGCTTGCATTGCGCAGGTATCCAAGCTGACCCCGAGAAAAGTGATGATGTTTGCTGGGCCATCGACTTTGTGCTCGGCGATAGGAACATTGAGGTTTCCAAAAATTACTCTAAGTTTGTCGAGATCTCCTGGGGGCTTGCTGGGCGGTTCTATCAGTAGGAAGTCATCCAGATAATGGATGACTTCATGGCATTGACCCTTATGTAATAGTATCCAAACGAGGGACTGGGCGAACGTGTCGAAGAGCCACGGGCTACTCTTCGAACCGAAGGTGAGTTTTGTAGCAAAATAATATGCTTCCTTCCATTTGATGCCATGCCAGCACCAAAGGGATGGGTGGATGGGCAGGATCTTGAAAGCATCCGAGATGTCGGCTTTGGAGAGCCAGGCACCTGTGCCTGCTTTGATGATCGCTTGTATTGCCATGTCCACGGAGGAATATTTCAGGGAAAACTCTTCGGAGGGGATAAGGGAATTGAGACTGGGTATGTGGGAAGAATGAGGCGCAGACAGGTCGTACACCAAACGCAATTTATTTGAGAACTTGCCCTTGACAAGCCCAATAGGGCTGACTCTCCATGTGCTGAAAGGGGGGCAAGTGAAAGGGCCTATCACGTAGTCTCGATCTACCTCTGCCTGTAAGAGCTGATCTATGGCTTGTTCGTCAATGGCTGCCGAACGAAGATTGGCACATTCGTGAGTACTGTGGGGTAGTGAAATGAGGCCGGTGTGAAAGCCTGCTGTGAAGCCTTGGATAAGGTAGGTGGCCAGGGAAGGGGTGGGATGTGAAGTGAGATACAGTCGTAACCATAAGAGGTTGATCCGGCTTAGTCATGCCCTCTTGTGTTGCTTGACTTCACACAAATTCCTAGGGTGTGCTCTTTGGCATAAGGTGCAGATGTGAAGTAGACGGCACTGGCTGAAGTTGCAGGACCCATAGTTGAAGTTGTTACAGATGGCTGCCCCTCCCACGGTTCGGACTGGGCGTCCGAGTTTGTCCACCTGAGGCGTTGGTTCAGGGATCGACTGACCCTGTACTGTACCTGAGGTAGAGGGGAACTCGAAGGGCCGTCTGATCGCCGTATTGGCGCACCAGGTGGCAGTGTGGGTGGAAGACTGGCAAATCGCACACAGAGGTGAGCGTAAGCCGGCAAAGTGGCGGCAGAAGAGCTCTGTGTCCATGAGACTCCAATCTGTCGTAGTCTGGAATTGTATGAATCTGGCGGCGGCCTTGGCTGAAAAGGAACGATGATAATCGTAAAAGGCAAAACCTCCATACTTGTGGCCCAAGTCTACCACAGTATGGAGATACAAGTCCAGCTCTTCCCGCCTGCTAGGGATGGCTGAGCACAGGACATCTCTGAGCATGCCAAAGGCCAAGGTAAACTCTGGGACTGATAGCTTGCGGTTCAACCTGGGGTCTTTGGCTTTAAGGACCACCGATATGTCGCCCCAGGAGTAGGCCTTATTTTCTGCCAAATCATGCACTGAAATAAGGAGAGAGGCCAGGTTGACGTCCTTGCCGTCCAAAATGTCCTTCCTGATACTGGTTGGGACCAGATGGGAGGGGTAGACAATGGCGCTCGAGCCTAAGGTACCTGCAGGAAGAGATGTCAAGGTTTGAGTTGCAGTTGGGTCAGGGACAGCCGTGGCCGGTCGGGCCTCCAGAAGTGCAACCCTGGTTTGGACGTCTGCAACTGAGGTGGATAGAGATGACACCATCGTGTGTAATTGCGAGATGGCCAATGCTATGGACTGGAGGGATGCCTGTTGGGTACTGGGTCCTGCTGCTGGTGGGGGAAAGAGGAGTTTGAAGAGCTCGCCTTTCCTCGCTGTGGCGGGAAAGGGCACACCTCTGCGTCTGAGCTCTGCCGTCAGTTTGGGGATAGTCCATCCCCTGAGGGATTGCACGCTGCCGCTTTCTGAGACCGGAGAGGGTGACAGAGGGGCCGTGAAGTCTTCGCTGCCGGCCTGGGACATGGTTGCTCTGGTGAGGATCTCTCGAGCTTTATTTCCTGGTTGACTGTAACCTATTGGGGTGACATGAATTTCAAGTTTTTTCTTTTGATCCGCTGAGTCATACTTACCCGACTTATTCTCCCATCCTTTTTTTTTTTTTTTTTTTTTTTTTTACCTGGGGGGATATCGTCCAACCTGGTGCAGGGTGGACCTACTGAACTTTGACTGACCTGAGGAAAATGAAAAGGTGACAATTCGTGAAGGGATTGCTAACTAACTTGAAGCAACGATTTGTATGGTGCTTGCAATCTTGTGACAATGAAATGATTCGAAATGTTTGCCTTGATCTTGAAATGAATGAACTCCATGACAGAGGTCCGGCCTGGTCGTCATGATTTATTCGACCGTGAACCGGGCTCTGGAGCATGTATTGAAATGAGGCAACTGAAAACATTGGTGCACCCGAGACGAATCGGTGCCTGTTTGATGCATCTGGATTCGAATCGGAGCGCAGTATGAAATGAAATGAGAGAAATGATTATTTTGACCGAGGCTCGAATTGGTTGTGCCGTGTATGCGACTGGCAACCAACCGAGCTCTGGTATAGGTATGAAATGCGATCGGAACCAGCGAGACATTTCGTGCCGAATCGGTGCATGTCAGATGCGACTGGTTTCGGAACGGTGATGCGTTGTGGGAGTGAAATGGTAGAAATTGCATGACAGAGATATGGATCAATCCCCCGATGTCTGCGATTAGCTATGAACCGGACTCTGGAGCATGTATCAGAAATGAGGCCGAGCCCTGGGGCACGCCGTAATGAATCGGTGCATTTCCATGCGACAGAATTCATGTTGGAACGTGATACGTGGAAATGAAATGATAACCATGACAGAGGTACGAATGACTGATGATAACGTAACTCTGGAGCATGTATAGAAATGAGGCCAATCCTGGGGCACGCCGAGACGAATCGGTGCATTTCCATGCGACTGAATTCATGTCGGAACGTGATACGTGGAAATGAAATGATAACCATGACAGAGGTACGTATGACTGATAAAACGTAACTCTGGAGCATGTATAGAAATGAGGCCAATCCTGGGGCACGCCGAGACGAATCGGTGCATTTCCATGCGACTGGATTCATGTCGGAACGTGATACGTGGAAATGAAATGATAACCATGACAGAGGTACAAATGACTGACAATAATGTAACTCTGGAGCATGTATAGAAATGAGGCCAATCCTGGGACACGCCGAGACGAATCGGTGCATTTCCATGCGACTGGATTCATGTCGGAACGTGAATACGTGGAAATGAAATGATAACCATGACAGAGGTACAAATAACTGAAGATAACGTAACTCTGGAGCATGTATAGAAATGAGGCCGTAATAACTGGGGCACACCGGAACGAATCGGCGCACCTTTTAGTGCGACTGGATTCGAATCGGAGCGCGGTAAGTGACTGAAATGAGAAATGATTTCAAATGTCAGAAATGAGTTTAGAAATGTTTCAGAAATGAGAAATGGTTGGTATCGAACTGACTTGATAAATTGCAAATTGCGACTCGCTATGGCTGTCTACCGACGCATATATATATATATATATATATTTTTTTTTTTTTTTTTTTTTCGTTTTTGAATACCGACATGCTAGAAATGAAGCGACGTCTGCGTCGCGGTGCTGTCGAAATGGTAACATATCGAACGTACGAGCGATATACATTGCAGTTTGTGAAATGCGAGTGAAACGAAAATTTGAAATCACGATTTAGTGACATGATATGAAAACGAAAAGTCCGACGGGACCTTACCTGCGACAGCCAAGCCAGACGCGTGGTACAAAATACGAACGAAAAACGCGGACTTCGAAGGTTTTGAGTACGGAATATCGAATACGGGAACTTGCGAGGCAAGAACTTGCGGACGCTGGTATATCGAATAGTCGGCCTAGTGACGTATATCGCGCACAGGAAACCGACAAGCACCACAGGTGAGCGGGCTGCTTAAGTACCCCCCGGGCTCCTCCCATAAATTCAGGCCACCATACTGGCCTTCCTACATATACACACTAAATTGCCTGCACGCAAATAACTAACCTGCCTAATCTAGCTCAAGTTCTCTCGATTGCCACGTTATCACACTACATATGGCTGCCGTGTAAGCAGCCTTATATAGTGTGGGGCAAGGACTTAGCCCCCTGAGCCATGATTGGCCAAAGGCAAATATGCAGTTCAGGTACATGCTTTGGCCAATCAGCAGCCATCAATGCACTGCGATCTTGCAGTGCATTATGGGGTGCTCCACGGCGCTCGAATTTGCCGCAAATGCCCCATATGTTCGGTTCTTCTGCGAATAAACAAACACCCGATGTTCGAGCCGAACTTACGATCGATTCAAACATCGGGACCATCCCTATTGATCAGTGTGGTAAAGTATTTAGGGACAACTATATCTACACATCTCTGTCTCCTGCACAAACTTACTTGCAGATCTCCTTCAGCTCCTCCAGCACAACTCTTGCTCATGGAACTACAGCACCCAGGACCAGCTGGCACTGTTTGGATGGTCTAATAAAAGCTCAATTAGACCAGTAGCAAATGCCCCTTACAGGCAGGGACCGCATGTCCCTTTGGTGTAGCAAAGAAAGTCCTAATGCACAGCTATTCTATCTGTGGCTACTGCTCCCAGTACCACCTCTTCAGGCACTGCCAGCCCACCTGGCTGCAGCTGCCCCTTTCTCCTACTCGTTCCACCACAGTCCTCCAGACTGACTCTGCATTCATCCCAGACGGCTCTCACCCAGGCCTCTCAGTCCTCCGGACTGTGTGTCACTCAACTGAAGTTGCCTGGCTGTCTTCCTCCCTGGAGATTTGCCCGGCAGTATCCGTCTGCTGTCCTCTCCTTGCTCCCGTGCCTCCTGGTCAGGATCCCTCTGTGTGTCATGAGAAGGGTCCCTTCCGCACCCAAGCCCAGGCCTGAGTTCACCCCCCCAGACTAGGGGGTTACTCTCAAAGGCCTCTGACAGCCTAACACTCCATCTCCAGCTTCCACCCGAACTCCACTGCCCCCTAACTGGGTTGATTCTGACTATTTGAGTGTGCCTGCCCCCTACCAACCCATCTATTGGGGATTGGTCAGAGCCCTTAGGATACTCCAGGCAACTCTTTATCTGCCCCCCTATTCCTCTGGAAGTTTCTAGTAGTTTGAGAAGTAGGGGAGAGGTCTCAGAGATGCTGCCTGTGAGTCATCCAGCCCTCCCTGGATCTCTGCCTAGCCCAGGAAAAAACACAGGCAGGTTTGGCTGCCAGCCAAGCCTGAAAAAAAATTACCTTCACTATCCAAACAAATCTGACTATAGCACTCTAGCATTGCTAGGGGGTGCTATACCCACCCTCCAGCCTGTCCCGTGGCTGGAAAATTACAAAAATATGCTCCTGAGCCTAAGAGCAAAGGCATCCCATAAAGAAAATGGAAGAGGGAATGGGAAGAGGAAAAGAGAACAAACTGGGACAGGGCTATGATACAAATAAATAAGCAGGAGAAAAATATATACAAGTATTTTTTTGAAAAACCATATATGTACATCACATAATAAACTTGGCGCAATATACAACCTGGCTACAGGTCCCTGCAGCTAACACACACAGTATCATACAACAAATATGTACAAAAAGGCCAGACCACCTCCCCCTCAAGGAAAGCCCTCTGCCCACTGGAAAATGTTGTCCAGTGATAGCAGTGTGAGCAGCCGCCCACAATGACACCTGCAAAACAGAGGGAAAAAAAAACTATATATATCTATACACACACATAGATAGATAGAGAGATAGATAGAGAGATAGATAGAGAGATAGAGAGAGAGATAGATAGATATATCTATCTCTCTCTCTATCTCTCTATATATCTATATCTATCTCTCTATATATCTATCTCTCTATCTATCTATCTATCTATCTATCTATCTATCTATCTATCTATCTATCTATCTATCTATCCACACACACATACACACAGTGGGGACGGAAAGTATTCAGACCCCCTTAAATTTTTCACTCTGTTATATTGCAGCCATTTGCTAAAATCATTTAAGTTCATTTTTTTTCCTCATTAATGTACACACAGCACCCCATATTGACAGGAAAAATATAGAATTGTTGACATTTTTGCAGATTTATTAAAAGAGAAAAACTGAAATATCACATGGTCCTAAGTATTCAGACCCTTTGCTGTGACACTCATATATTTAACTCAATATTTAACTCAGGTGCTGTCCATTTCTTCTGATCATCCTTGAGATGGTTCTACACCTTCATTTGAGTCCAGCTGTGTTTGATTATACTGATTGGACTTGATTAGGAAAGCCACACACCTGTCTATATAAGACCTTACACCTCACAGTGCATGTCAGAGCAAATGAGAATCATGGGGTCAAATGAACTGCCTGAAGAGCTCAGAGACAGAATTGTGGCAAGGCACAGATATGGCTAAGGTTACAAAAAAATTTCTGCTGCACTTAAGGTTCATAAGAGCACAGTGGCCTCCATAATCCTTAAATGGAAGACGTTTGGGATGACCAGAACCCTTCCTTGAGCTGGCCATCCAGCCAAACTGAGCTATCGGGGGAGAAGAGCTTTGGTGAGAGAGGTAAAGAAGAACCCAAAGATCACCGTGGCTGAGCTCCAGACATGCAGTCAGGAGATGGGAGAAAGTTATAGAAAGTCAACCATCACTGCAGCCCTCCACCAGTCAGGGCTTTATGGCAGAGTGGCCCGACGGAAGCCTCTCCTCAGTGCAAGACACATGAAAGCCTGCATGGAGTTTGCTAAAAAACACCTGAAGGACTCCAACATGATGAGAAATAAGATTCTTTGGTCTGATGAGACCAAGATAGAACTTTTTGGCCTTGATTCTAAGCGGTATGTGTGAAGAAAACCAGGCACTGCTCATCACCTGTCCAATACAGTCCCAACAGTGAAGCATGGTGGTGGCAGCATCATGCTGTGGGGGTGTTTTCAGCTTCAGGGACAGGACGACTGGTTGCAATCGAGGGAAAGATGAATGCGGCCAAGTACAGGGATATCCTGGACGAAAACCTTCTCCAGAGTGCTCAGGACCTCAGACTGGGCCGAAGGTTTACCTTCCAACAAGACTATGACCCTAAGCACACAGCTAAAATAACGAAGGAGTGGCTTCACAACTCCGTGACTGTTCTTGAATGGCCCAGCCAGAGCCCTGACTTAAACCCAATTGAGCATCTCTGGAGAGACCTAAAAATGTCTGTCCACCAAGGATTACCATCCAGCCTGACAGAACTGGAGAGGATCTGCAAGGAGGAATGGCAGAGGATCCCAAAATCCAGGTGTGAAAAACTTGTTGCATCTTTCCCAAAAAGACTCATGGCTGTTAGATCAAAAGGGTGCTTCTACTAAATACTGAGCAAAGGGTCTGAATACTTAGGACCATGTGATATTTCAGTTTTTCTTTTTTAATAAATCTGCAAAAATGTCAACAATTCTGGGTTTCTCTGTCAATATGGGGTGCTGTGTGTACATTAATGAGGAAAAAAAATGAACTTAAATGATTTTAGCAAATGGCTACAATATAACAAAGAGTGAAAAATGTAAGGAGGTCTGAATACTTTCTGTCCCCACTGTATATAGGTTATGAAACCTGCTGGCACTGCACTGTATCCATTGTGTTGTACATTATACTCTTGTTCCCTGCACTGCAATCACTATGTTATACATTATAATGCTGACCCATGCATTGCATTCACTATGCTTTATATTATACCCCTAACCCTTTCACTGTATAGGCTGTATAGGCTGTGTTGTACATTTTAGTCCTGACCCACTGTATATGCCATGTTATACGTTAATGTCCTGACCTCTGCACTGTATACGTATTTTTGTATGCTATACTCTTGACCACTGTACTGCAAACATTAAGTTAAACGTTATAGTCCTGACCCATGCACTGCATTTAATATGTTACACATTATAATCCTGACCCCTGAACTGTATTAATTATTATGTAGATGTAAAACTGTCCAAACTTGTTTTAATACACAGAATTTTTGCCACCTACAAAAACCTTTAGCACCCACAACAGGTTTTACAATACTTGTAATATTAGTGTCAAATTATGTTTTCTAAATATTGGGGTTGATTTACTAAAGGCAAATCCACTGTCCACTGCAAGTGTACTTGGAAGTGCGCTTGGAAAGTGCCGTCACTGTAGATTTGAGGGGAAGATCTGAAATGAGGGGAAGCTCTGCTAAATTCTATCATACAATCATGTGCAATTAAAAAATGCTGTTTTTTACATTTTTCTTGCATGATCCCCTCAGATCTTCAGCGATTGCACTTCTAGTGCACAGTAGATTTACCTTTAGTAAATCAACCCCATAGTATGCCAAATGTGCTTGTAGTGTAATTGGTGTTCATCAAAAAATTCTCTGCAAGATCTGTTGGGTTGCGATACTTTAGACTGTGCAGTCTAAAAGTTGTAGCTAACAAGTACATCATATATCATTTCTCTAATAAACAATGCCTTCTTGGTTGTGTTTTTGTACTTGCGATAAATCTATACAGTGTATTAAACTGAACTGTACAGTAGGTTAACAAATGAATGCCCTCCCCTAAAGTATATTTTCTACACACACTATATATATATATATATATATATATATATATATATATATATATATATATATATATACATATACATACATACATACATACACACACTGT
Organism: Aquarana catesbeiana; assembly: GCF_042186555.1. Classification (NCBI taxonomy): domain Eukaryota; kingdom Metazoa; phylum Chordata; class Amphibia; order Anura; family Ranidae; genus Aquarana; species Aquarana catesbeiana. The sequence goes on along the minus strand of NC_133327.1, from coordinate 484,575,996 downwards.
ATGTGTATTTATATGTTTGCAGCTATGGATAGCCGCTTAAATCTTGTCAAGGCTAATTTTTAAATAATTTGTTTATAAGGGGGTTTAATAATACCCATGTGTTTATTGTTTAAGATAAAAAAAATAGCTCCAGGAAATTATTATTTTAATTGCTACATATTCATGCTACTGATAATATCAATAACAACCAGTTTATAAATACTTTTTCACTTTACCACAACTAGAGGGCATTCATAGACAACAGATAAAAAAACAACCACCATACACTTTTGGTTTGAATTTTCTGAAACCATGAGGCGCATGATTTTATATTTACTAAAGGTGCAAGACTAGTTTTGTGTGGAAAAAAAAAACTCCATCCAGGATAATTATATACATTTCAAGGTTTTTAGCAAACATTTTTAAATATGCTTTACTAGGGAAATTGCTTTTTAGCTTACAGTGTGCTTTACCCACTTGTTTCACAGCTTTGAGCTGCAGTCACATACCTCCCAACATTTTGAGACGGGAATGAGGGGCACCTACCAACAAATGTATGTAGGCATAAGATACACCCCTACCACACCCTCTTAAAGGAGAAATAACAAAAAAAGGTTAATTAAATCCACAACGACTTTTTTTTACCACTACTATTCCTTTATATTGGCTTTTAAAATGTACAAACAGGGCCGGACTGGGATAAAAACCAGCCCTGGAAAAAATGTCCTACCAGTCCAACATCATTACTTCCTTGTTCATGAAAGGGAAAACCATGCATTTTAAAGCACATTTGAAGAGTGTGTATATATATCTATATCTATATAGATATATAGATATAGATATATATACACATACATACACACACACACACACACACACACACGGAAGGCAGATATAAAAGCACATATTCCAGTTAAAAGTGGTAAAATTGGTCCATCATCAAGGGGACCAGGGGGGGGGGGGGGGGGGTCTGGTTTCCAGAGACCACCTTCCGCAGAAAGAATGGGGGGGGTTACTGATATAAGGGGGAAACCTTTTTTTATTAGTGCCCCCTTATATTTTTGTATTCACTCCCCCCTTACATCAGTGACCCCCCTCAGACTTGCCTGGCGACACTGTCACTGACCTCCTCTCAGGTGCACTGTGCAGGGCTCAGTTAGACAACTCCAGGTTGGTGGCTCTGGTTTTATCCAATAGTCACCTCTCCACAGTCCACACACATCTGACTTCTCCCATGACCCCCATCCTGGCGGCACTCCCATTTTTAACTCCCATTCTCCTCTCCAGACTCCCCCTCAGAGACTGCAGACATGAGATAAGACAAGAGACGGTCAGAGTTTGCAGACATGGTACAAGAGATGGTTAGAGACTGAGAACATGATACAAGTGATGTTTAGAGACTGAGGACATGATACAAGAGATGGCTAGAGACTGAGGACAGGATCCAAGAGATGGCTAGAGACGGAGGACAGGATACAAGAGATGGCTAGAGACTGAGGACAGGATACAAGAGATGGTCAGAGGCTGCAGACATGATACAGTAGATGTCAGAGGCAGCAGACATGATACAGGAAGTGTCAGAGGCTTCGGGCATGGTACAGGAAATGGTTAGAGACTGAGGACATCATACTAAAGCCTCTGCAGCCTCCCTGTGCCCATCAATGCAGCCTCTCTGTGCCCATCAATGCAGCCTCTCTGTGCCCATTAATGTAGCCTCTCTGTGCCCATCATTGCAGCCTCACAGTGCCCACCAATGCAGGCTCACTGTGCCCACCAATGCAGCTTCGCTGTGCCTACCAATGCAGCTTCACGTCTTAGCAGCCTCACTGTGCCCATCAATGCAGCCTCACTGTGCCCACCAATGCAGCCTCACTGTGCCCACCAATTGCAGCCTCTCTGTGCTCACCAATTGCAGCCTCTGTGTACCCACCAATTGCAGCCTCTCTGTGCCCACCAATTGCAGCCTCTCTGTGCCTACCAATTGCAGCCTCTGTGCCCACTAATTGTGCCCACCAATTGCAGCCTCTGTGCCCACTAATGAGAAAGACTTGAGGACACACCAGGCTGCTTGAAGTTCCAGGACGTTCAAACTAGGGTTGGGGAGATGAGTGTCCCACTTGCCCTGAGCAAGGTTCGATCCGCAGAGGACCCCCCCAACTGGTGGGCCCAGGAGATGGGGGCAATGGAGTGGCAAGTTAGAAGGTTTTTGCACTGAAGCCAGCAGAAGAGGCTGTTCCCCATCGTCGCAGATTTGTGGATAGATTGGTTCTTGTCTCCTGACTTCCATTGCCAGAGGAAACCTGACTGAAAAGGGCGTAACCTCCACAAGGCCCATTTGACCATGGGAGTCCATGTGGAGACCATGTGCTGACAATCTCCAGGCACTGAGAGGCTTTCAGACGTGGGGAGAAATTCTGTCCCGAATAGTCGGAATCTTCTCTATTGGAAGAGAGATGGTGTTTTCCACTGTTTCGAACTGAGCCCCTAAGTATATTAGACGTTGGACTGAGTCTAGGTGGCTTTTTCCCAAGTTCAGAAGCCACCCGAAGCTGGACAAGGTGGAGATCACCTGCTCCCGGTGGACCAGCAACTGTCTCTGTTTTGAGACAACACTAGGAGGTCGTCAAGGTAATGGTAAAGACGTATCCCTTTTAATCTGATGAGGGCCACTATGGCCAAGAGAACCTTTGAAAAGACCCGGTGGGACGTTGTCAGCCCGAAGGGGAGGCAGATAAATTGTAAGTGATCTTGCCCGACTTGGAATCGGAGATATTTGTGAAATTCCTCCGGGACGTAGAAATAGGCATCTTTTAAGTCGATTGAAATCATCCAATCGCCTGGCTGTATGGCTTGTTGGATGGTTGACAGGGTCTCCATTTTGAATTTTCTGTGTTCTATAAACTTGTTGAGGCAAGTCAGGTCTATGACCGGCGCCAAGAACCACTTTTCTTTTGAACTAGGAAGAGAGGGGAGTATATCCCCTGGATTCGTTTGTCCTTTGGGACATGTACTACTGCTCCTTGAATCTTCAGTAAGTCCACGTAGGACAGTAACACCTGTTTCTGTTCCTCCGAATGAGGAAGTAGAGTGGAAACGAATCTGGGGGGAGGAGTACTGGAGAAGGCCCATCTGTGTCCTGACGAGACCGTCCTTACGACCCAGTAGTCTGAGATTGAAGCCACCTAGACATGCCAGAAGAGGAGCAGAGGGGCCCCCACCCAACCCGCCTGGGCGGGCACAATTTTAAAAGGACTTAGCAGGCTCACATCCGCTGGATGTCTGGCCTTTAGCGGGCTTATGAAAGGATGCCTGCCCTCTGCTCCAATTTTTCCTGAAGTCTCAGCCAGGCTTGTAAGAGCGTGCTTCTCTGGAGCACTCCGGGCTGCATTTTCTATACTGAGGTTTCTTCTGTCCAAGCAGACGCCTGTTCTGGGGAAGGAAGCCCGACTTAGCGCCCATGGCCCGTGTTATGGCATCATCTAGTTTCCAAACAGTGAGAACCCCCTCAAAGGGGATTTTACACCAGGCTTGCTTGGAGACCAGGTTGGCGAGCCAAGGACGCAACCATAAGGCCCGCTTGGCCGTGACTGAGGATAACATAATTTGTTCCAGTAGGCGGATCAAATCGATAGACGCCTCCCCCAGGAAGACTGCCGCCAGCTTTAGCTCTGCAGCTGCTGAACTTCTGGCCAGCTCCTCTGAAACGCCCCTGAGGAAGGAATCTACATTCTCTGTCCAGGCCTCCATGGCCTTCGACATGGCTGCTAGTGCCAGGGCAGGTTTACAGGCCATACCGGCAAGCCCATAAATTTTCTTGAGACCTTGATCTATCTTCCTCTCAAGACCATCCTTGAAGGACACCACATCTTCCAAAGGGAGAGTAACGTGTTTGGCCAGACGCATTAGGGCTGCGTCCACAAGGGGAGCATTTTCCAGATACTTCACTTCTTCTGACTTGAAGGGGTATAATCTGGAGGTTTTATTTGACATGGAGGACTTCTTGTCAGTCTTACTCCATTCCTCATCAATAATGTCCTTTAATTCAGAAAGGAGCGGAAAGTTTGAGCGTTATTTCCCCAGATGCTTAAAGAACTTTTTCTGTTTAGCTGGGGGGGGGTGGAGGAGTCTTTCCACTTAAGGGTCTCCTTAATAGCTTTGATTAGTGGCGAAACCATAGCGAAGTCAAAGCCTCCGATATCCTCTTCGCCTTCAAGCTCGTCATCCGAAGAGTCAGGAGAAGCAACGCAGGGCTGGGAAGTGCCCTGATCATCCCGGGCCTCATCAGCTGGAGGGCCAGACAAAGTAGTGGACTGGCTCAGTGTGTGGGATGTATCCATCTCCCTCAGGGATTGTTGCACCACACGTTTCACAAGAGACTCCATACGCTGGTTTTCCACCTCTCTTTCCCCAACCGCATGGGCATAGCAACGGTCACACAAGGACTTGCCCTCTAGGACTCGTGGCCCACATCCCCAGCAGGCTCTGTGATCAGAGCGGCTGTCATGGCGGTGGGAGCGGTGTCTGGAGGAGGAATGGGAGCATCTCCTCTGGTGGTGAGTTCCAGACGAAGAGTCTCGTCTGGATCTAGATGATAGTGATATTGTGGCCTGGCAAGGTCTCTGTCATTCTGGACCACGATCTGAGGGTCCAATCTGGAAGGGCTGGAGAAAGAAAACAGGGAGGCGAGATATGACATCAGAAAACGCAAGTATTTGCGACTGTACCTCAACCCCTCCCCTCACAAGCACATACCTTAAAGGCAGTGACTTGTCCATGATCTCTGGACGAAGAACGTCACGATACGGGTGGTCTACAAACAACAATGGCCTGAAAAGCCAAGGTACCAGTGAGGAGATTTTATATATATTTATTTTTATTTTTTTTTTAAACATTAAAATTTAGTTTATAACTAAAAACTCCTTTTTTTTTTTTTAACAAGAAGTCACAGCTTACAGAATACATACATATATATATATATATATATATATATATATATATATATATATATATATATTAATTATGTATTTGCTTAAAGATAATCAGGCACTCACCTGAGCAGAGCAAAGACCAGGGCTGGGGGGAACCACTTTGCTTTCTCTCACTGCCAGGGCGAATCCCATTAAGCAGCAGCTGGAAGCTGATTTTAAATCCCCCGCCCATGACGTCACCGCCCCCCCACCTCGCACCTGCGCTGTGGGGAGGTGGCCGTACGGCACCTGCGCAGCCGCCGAGTGATCCGCCAATCTGCGCATGCGCGAGCCAAGCCTCGATCTTGAGGAGGCCACTGCGCATGCGCGAATAGTGGAGATGGCCACAACCCGGAAGTGCTGTGGCGAGCTGGAATGCACAAGCACTCCAGCCGCCATTAGGGGACAATACACAAACTAGGCAATATGGCAAGATTATGGGGAAAGACAAACGAACAATACTAACACAGAGACAACTGCAATGGAGGAAGAAACGAGGATAATTGCAGACCTTGCCAGCCGTTGATGCATCCATCTATCAGGCATACAGAGGCGACCACCCTTCCACTATAGGGTTATTCTCTAGCCTCTAAAGCTACTCGCCCGCCTGTGGCTGGGCTCTGAGCTGCACCACATAAGGTATGCCAAAATCCTCGATCCATGTGTAGGTCCGTTGGAGGAGGACAAAAAAGGAATGCAGTATCTAGCGGTGAGTGCTCATTTATGGGAATGGGGTCCTATAGCATTGGAGAGGAGGACGGGTTAACTCACACGTAGGCTGCCATGGAGTCTGTCAGGAAACAATTTTTTTACATCAATCATTCTAAAATATTAAGCATACCATGGCTCTGTTTTTTGTTTTTTTTAAGTCTCCTACTGTTGTTTTCTGCCTATCCTTCCCTGTATCTCAGTTTGCTACTGTTTTTGTTCTATACCAGTTTGCTACTGGTATAGAGCAAACCATCCCGCTATTTTTGGTCACTTACTCCACTCCATGTGCACTAAAATTCCCCTAAGTTTGAATGTGTTTTCAGGTGTAGGCCATCTCAAGGGGTGAGCAGGAAAGGGTGACTACGTTCAATTACACAAGGGTGTATGAAAAGCCACCCTAGAACAGGAAGCTTTAGGCTTATAGCAGAAAAAAGCTTGCACTTGAGAGATAAAACAAAGGAAGATAGAGCTAAATAGTACATTCAACTTATTTTTAAACATGTTGCATTTATTTTATTGAAAAAAAATTGAGTTTAGTGTCACTAACACCAACTTTAAGCAATCAGCCCCAACATGCTGATTGCACAATGAAGAAGTAGAAATACACTGGTGAGGTTATCCCTCTGCTTTTCCCTCATGTGAACATGTTCAGGATAAGAAAATGACAGAACTATACAATGCCAAAGAGGCTAATTGGCTCTTCACACCGACTCTCTATCCCTCTGTCAGTTCTAAACAAACAAAGCTGGTATCAAGATAAAGTACACGGTTATTATAGATACACAATTAATAATTTGATCTATGGACAATTCACATAGTGCCACGGCTGGCTAATAAATTCCTGCCCATTCAAAAGTCTTGTAGCTTTAGGAAAAAAACTCTCTCTAAATTTGGATGTGCATGTTAATAGACTTTAGCAACTTACCAGAAAGGGGAAGAGTGGCCATCTTTTAAAATACGACCTAAGGGACCACTTAATTGGTATTAAATCCAAAAATATAATACATTGTAGGTTACCACACTGGATCAATCTCAGGATAGTGAAATGTTAGATGCACCAGCAGATCTAGATGAACTTGACTAATGAATTGAAGCCACAGACCAGCCAACTCTTTTTAAGCAGTTACAGCCAGGGCCAAAACTAGGGGGGCCATGTACCTTGGGTAGGACATTGAGAGGGACGTCACACCTGTCACAGCAATGCAGTGGTGGGGAACACAGGCAGCAGAAAAAGAGAAGAGGAGGGGTGGCGGGGTCAGCATTTACTAGAACTGATCAGCTGTATTTTCCTCCTGCAGCCGCTAAAAGCCAGTTACAGACGATTTCTGTCCCTCCTCTCCCCTCTTTCTGCTGCCCATGCCCCAGTGTTCCCCCTGGCAGCGCTGTGCCAGGGAGTAAATAGGCAGAATCTCCTACTGACACTGTCCACTGACACCAACTTCTGCCCTAATGACACTGTCCACTACCCTCCTGACGCCGTCCACTGCCCTACTGACAACAACCTCTGCACTACAGACACCAACCTCTGCCCTACTGACACTGTCCACACACCATCCACTGCCCTACTGACACTGTCCACACACCGCCCAATACCCTACTGACACCGTCCACAGCTCTACTGATTGACACAGTTCATTTTTAAGGTAGGCTAAGTTTTAATTTTTTTTTTTTTTTGCAGGGTACAGGAATGCTTTTGTTTTATTTAACCATTCTTCTCCCTTACCAAGTCCCTTCCACGGTAATGCCACATTACTACTCTCCATGGGGCACATAAAGGTGCCCCAGGTCTTTTACAATCCTATAGTGTATACTACAAAAACATTGCTATGCACCACTAAAGCATTTGTGTTTGACTTGAAGAAAAGGTAACAATCCTAGCCGATGTGCCAGAAGCAAGCAGCAACGCTTTTTGAGGCGATTTCAAGGCTCACGTCTGCTGTGGATTGGATAAGGTGTCACCAATACAAAAGTGGTGTCGCCCTTCCTAATCCACACTGGAGGTGAGGCTTGAAATAGTTTCATTCAATCCTCACCTCCGTGGCAAATTAGAAGGGGTACAAATATATAAGATACAGCGCTAGCAAACACAATATAAGTGAAATTGAAAACAATTCATTCATAATAAAAGTGAAAGTCCATATAAAAGTGACTGATGTGCTCCAATCTAAAAGTGCAAAGTGCTCCAAAGTTTTCAAGGTGTGCCACAACACCTCCTCCTGTGTCCCCACTCACTGGATCGAATGGACCCCCAGCCTTTCAGTCTAGGGGTCACTTCAGGCTTAATAGTGATGGCCAGGAATGGCAGCTTTGGCATTAGATCAGATAAAACTTCCTTGTTAAGTCCCCGTGTGTCAGAGGGGGGCGGGGTCACCAGGTGGCCCTGCCCTCCGTTATATAAGAGCTGTCACCTGAACAGAAGCGTCAAACAGTGGGAGACTCCCATTGAGGCGGATCGGAGGACGAAGCGAAGAAGAAAAAGCCGGAGGAAGATGCAGGATGAGAAGACCAGAGGAAGAAGTGGAGGAAGATAGAGGAAGAAGCGGGGAAGAACAAGATGGAGGAGGAAGAAGAAGAACACCGAAGGAAGACCAGAAGAAGATGAAGAAAGGGGAAAGAAGACATTAATAAAGGAATTGTCAAAAACCATCTATTGTCTAACATTTTTGACACTTTTTTTGTGAAATGGTAGGGGTACATTTGTACCCCATTACCAATTCACACAGGGGGGCGGGATCTGGGGGTCTCCTTGTTAAAGGGGTCTTCCAGATTTCGATAAGCCCCCCGCCCCCAGACCCCCACAACCACCAGGCAAGGGTTGTGGGGATGAGGCTCTTCTCCCCATCAACATGGGGATAAGGTGATTTGGGGGGCTACCCCAAAGCACCCTCCCAATGTTGAGGGCATGTGGCCTGGTACGGTTCAGGAGGGGGGACGTTCTCTCGTTCCCCCCTCTTTTCCTGCAGCCTGCCAGGTTGCGTGCTTGGATAAGGGTCTGGTATGGATTTTTGGGGGGACCCCCACACCATTTTTTTAAAATGTGGCGTGGGGTTCCCCTTAATATCCATACCAGACCTGAAGGGCCTGGTATGGAATTTGGGGGGACCCCCACACATTTTTTTAAAATTTTGGTTCGAGGTTCCCTTTTTTTTTATCAATGAACTTTTATGTGCATTGCCGGACCGACAATTCATTATAGCCGCGAGTAGTTTTAAATGACTTTTTTTTCCTTTATAAATGTCATTTTGCTGTCAGACTGTTCTAAACATGGGAAACATACGCCACTTTGCAGGCATACTATAGACACCCCCCAGGTACAAAATTTAAAGGAATATTACACTTTTATTGTTTCACTTTAAGCATTATTAAAATCACTGCTCCCAAAAAAACGGCCGTTTTTAAAACTTTTTTTTCCATTGATACATGTCCCCTGGGGCAGGACCCAGGTCCCCAAACACTTTTTAAGACAATACTATGCATGTAAGCCTTTAAAATTAGCACTTTTGATTTTTCTTTTCAATCTCAGTTTTATTGAGTTTTAACAAATATACATACATTGATGGTAAGCTCTTACCATCAAAACATCTTACAATTACATTATACAGATTATCATAACCAAAGCATCAAACAAACCAGAAAAAAAAAAGAAGTGGGGGAGAAAGTGGGGGGGGGGGAGAAGATGGCAAAGGATTAGGACGTAGGGACATCCCTATTGAAACCCTATTAGATTATATTTTAGATTATATTATAGTTCCATTTACCGCCTAGTTTCCGGACGATTCCCTAAATGTCCTCCAGGGGACCCATATCTGACAACATTTTTCATATGTTTCCAATTCATGTGACAGGAGGGTCTCCATCTTCTCAATTAGGTCCATTTCTTCTATCCATTCATTCACTAAAGCGACTTGTGTTGATCGCCAATGTCGCGGGATAACCAGTCTCGCCACTATTAACCAATGTCTGAGCAAACCCTTTTTGATATTTTTATATGAGCCTGGAAAAATAGCAGAGTAATTTGAGGCGTTTTGGGGATTAGCTCCCCTGTAACTATAGTATACAGCTGCACGATCCTGTCCCAGAATTGGCGAATTTGGGGGCATTCCTACCATATGTGTAACAACGAGCCCTTGGCAGAGTGACATCTCCAACATTTGTCCGATGCATCTGAATATATTTGTTGCATGGTTTTTGGGCATTGGTACCAACAAGAGACAAGCTTGTAACTTGTTTCTTGGACTTTAATTGCCAATGACAAGCAATGTGTGCGAGTAAATGACTTCTTCTGTTCCAATTTGAATATTAACCACTTGACCACTGGGCACTTAAACCCCCTTCCTAACCAGACCAATTTTCAGCTATCGGTGCTCTCACACTTTAAATGACAATTACTCAGTCATGCAACATTGTACCCATATGAAATTTTTGTCCTTTTTTTCACACAAATAGAGCTTTCTTTTGGTGGTATTTAATCACCGCTGGGTTTTTTTATTTTTTACGCTATAAGTCAAAAGACTGAAAATTCGATAAAAAAAAAAAATTCTTTGTTTCTGTTAAAATTTATTGCAGAGTATTGGCAAATATTGGCAGAGTATTGGCGAGTATTGGCAGAGTATTGGCGAGTATTGGCAGAGTTTTGCAGAGTATTGCAGAGTTTTGGTAGAATATTGCAATGTTGCAGAGTATTGGCAGAGTATTGCACAGTATTGGCAGAGTGTTGCAGAGTATCGGCAGGGAATTGCAGTGTTGCAGAGTATTGCACAGTGTTGCAGAGTATTGCACAATGTTGCAGAGTTTTGCACAATGTTGCAGAGTTTTGCAGATTATTGACACTGACACTGAGCAGCGCTGTGGGCACTAAATATCCAGCCCATAGCGCTGCTGCAATCTCTCCCCCTCTCCCCTCGCACTGTACCCATCGGTACAGAGAGGGGAGGGAGGAACTGGCGTTATGACGTGAGGCCGGTTTGTTTACAGGTGATCACTCCGTCATTTGATGGAATGATCACGTGGTAAACGGCCACGATCACGATGTTCCCGGGGGGCATGCAGGAGCAACATTCTGGAATGACGTCCCACGGACGTCCACCCAGAATAAGCCAACCGCGCTGTGGCCGTCTTTCGGTTATGGCCCGGTCAGCAAATGGTTAAGATCACGTGCCCATTTGTTTGTAAATTCTGGGAGCTCAGGGTGATTTTTTAAAGATAAGAATCTTATATATAGGGGCGTGGCTTGGCAATGGCGCTGTGAGGCTGCTTTCTCTGGGAGCTCCGTGCCTCGTTTGGGCTGAGAACCGGACCTAGCACACGTACCGGCTTAAAAACTACATGTCCATGACTGACAGACCTCCGGGATCACCCGCAGCTAACAGAACCGCGGACATTGCTGCCTATTTCCTACGGAATTCGGTAACTCAGTCGCAGGCCCCGGAGTCCAAGATGGCGCCGCCACGCACTGGCAATGCAGGCACAGCATCGCTTAAGAAGACAGGCAAGGGGCTCCCTAATGCCCCACAAGGTAATGGGTCTCTTTCTAACAGACCAGACTCCCCGATCCTGTCCCCAGAAATCCCAGGGACCAATAGCTGCTCATCCATTCAGTCTGCTAACACTCAGGAGCAATCACTCCCTGAATGTTGGAAAGAGATAATCGCCCTCCTCCCCACTAAACAGGACATCACTGAATCTGCAGCTTCTATTGTGAATACCCTGTCTAAAGAGATTCATGATCTGCAGCAGAGAATAGATACTGTAGACTCCAGGGTATCAGAGGTAGAAACATCTACTTCCCTGCTGGAGTCAAGAATGTCAGACATGGAAAAGGCTCATGTGGATTATAAAAGGCGCTTGATCCTGATGCAACTTTCAATAGATGATGACGAAAATCGCAGCAGGAGAAACAACATCAGAGTGCGCGGCCTACCTGAAGCCACTTCAGGTGGTGACCTCAGAGCAACGATTGTGGCCATATTCAATCGACTACTGGACAAGCCCCCTACAGCGGAATTAGAACTGGACCGTGTGCACCGCGTGCAGGGTCCTAGAGGAGGAGATGATCTCGCGCCAAGAGAGTTCACTATTACACAATCAAGGAAGAAATATTGAGAAGGGCATGGTCCCAGGGCCCCTTGGACTTCGATGGTGCATCGGTGCAACTTTTCCCGGATCTATCGCGGCTCACCCTACGCATGAGAGGCCAAATGCAAACATTGCTAGAAGCAATCAGAACGACAGGAGCCACCTATAGATGGGGCCACCCCTTCCACTTGATCGTACTGAAAGGGAACAACTCTTTTGTGCTGCGTTGGCCGGACCAACTTCCGGACTTGTTCAGGTTCCTGGCGATCCCCGGGTTCTCGGTACCCAACTGGTTGGACTTCCCGACTACCTTCAATAGCTTGCGATCTACATCACCAAGCCCTCAACGAGCCAGCAGACGACAATGGCGCTCAAGATCCAGGATAACTTCAAGAGACAATCCTACCTCTCCGGAGTCTTAATCGATCACACTGGCATAGAAGGCTACTTACTGAGAAGCATGAATTGGACTTCTGAGGCCCCCAGAATCCTAGACCACTCTGATATCCTTTTTTGAACTCATAAAAAAACCATTAAGTTTTATGATTAGGTCATGAAGTGCCTTAGGGGTATAGTAAGTGTATGTTGGAGGGACTTTTAACCCCTCCGTGAAAAGATGAAGTGCCTTGAAATAGTGTTTTGATTTAAATGTAGCGGAGGCGTCTCGCCGCACCTCCCCCTCATTGCTCCACAGTTTGTTAAGGGCATTTTTGTCACCCTTTGTTATTTTTCCCTTTTTTCCTGTTGTATATGGGACATGAGGTGGAGGTGTAGGGGGGGCCCTAATTTAAAAAGGCATGGAATCGTGTTTAGTATACTACCCTCTGGCAGCAAGCCAAGAATGATAGTTGCAATACTTATACTGTATTAGGAATGTTGGTTTACATAGATTTCGTAGTTGATATACATCTCATTGTAGGCGGTTGCGTACACACAACCCGAGGATCTTACAACGTAGAATCAAAGTTGTTTATGGATTTTTATTTTTTATTTTTTTGTTTATAACGGTAACAGTCTGGTATTGCTCATCATGCCGGTTCTCTCCTGACGACACGTCTCCCGTTGTGTCGCAGAGTCTAGTCTTCCACACCCACTAATAGGAAGCGCAAATTTGCGCAAGGCTTAATATAAGCAACAGTTGGATAACTAAATTATCCTTCCTAGTCTTTTCCTTCATCTTTTTTCATCTCTACTTCCTCCCTTTTTCCTATTTGCTGCCCTTCCCTTCATATCTAGTCTTCCCTTCCCTTTCCACCCGCCCTTTCCACCCCTTCTCTTTCTCTTTATACCCCCCCCCCCTTTACCCCCTCCCTATACCTCTCTGATTTTTTTTTTTTTTTATCCTCCCCTGATTTGTTATTGGTGCGCGACATGGCCCCCCCGAGAGGGCCTCCGGGCCCACACTCTAGAGGGGAGATAAAATTTACCTCCCTCAATGTCAGGGGCTTAGCTACACCTGAGAAGCACTCTAGACTACTCTCAGATCTCAAAAAAACACGCACAGAGGTGGCGTTCATCCAGGAAACGCATTTCAAGCAGTCGGCAGTCCCCAGACTCCGTAACAGGGACTTCCCCAATGTGTACCACGCTCCCTCCCCTCTATCGAAATCAAAGGGGGTCAGCATATTGATAGCCAGATCACTGCCGTGGACGCTGTTAGAAGAAAGAGCTGATCCACTTGGCCGATACTTGCTCCTAAAAGGCAAAATCAGAAATACCACAGTGACCCTAGTAAACGTCTATTTCCCTAATTCTGACCACCTGTCTTTTCTGCGATCTCTCATTCCCTTAATTTTAGATTTCCGGGAGGGTTTGTTCCTGATGGGTGGAGATTTCAATTTTGCTCCAGAACCACTATTAGACGTATCGAGAGGGGCATCTCATTTATCTTTTTCATATCTTAAAAAACTCAAGGTAGAACTGACCAACTTACAGTTGGTTGACCCCTGGAGGATCATGCACCCTGGAGAGAGGGATTTTACCTACTTTTCTGCGGTGCATGATACATACTCCAGAATAGATTTCTTTCAGATCCACCATAAAGATCTACCATATGTCACCGCATCCCAGATTGACTACATTTCCCTCTCTGACCATGCCCCCACTCATGTGACCCTATGCTGGGATACGGAACTCAGGTCCCCCCCAACCTGGAAACTAAACGAGTCACTACTACAAATCCCCGAGGTACGTGAACAGATAAGCAGGACACTGACCAATTACTTCTCAGAAAACATAGACCCCTCGTTGTCCCAAATGACAGTGTGGGAGGCCCATAAATGTGTAATAAGGGGGGAATTAATTAGAATTGGGGCAGCAAAAAAAAGAGAAAGGACTAAACAGATTGACCGTTTGATCTCCCAGGTGCGGGCTCTCGAGCTGCTTCACAAGAAGTCCTTAGCTGAAACACACCTACAGGCTTTATTAAAGGCCAGGGGTGAATTGAAAGACCTTTTGTACCATAAAATGGTACAAAATCTGGCTTGGGCTAGAAGGTCCATGTTCGAATTCTCCAACAATCCAGGTACCATGCTGGCCAGACTCCTTCGTGGCCCGAGACTACGCACCTACATCCCCTCTATAGTGACCACGCAGGGATCTACAGTCCATACATCCAGGGATATTGCTAATGAATTTGCTGCATATTATCAACAATTATATAATTTACACAGGGGGGAACATGCTGAGCTTATGACAGAGAGGGAGGCGGCAGCGGGTAAATACATCAGGAATTCGGGTATGCCTACTTTGCCAGCTGATGTTGGAGACTCCTTTGAGGCGGACATCACCCCTGAAGAACTCTCCCTAGCCTTGGCTCAAACGAAGCCTAGGAAGGCGCCCGGGCCAGATGGCTTCACCCTGACTTACTACCAGACCTTTGGGTCTAACTTATCGACACACTTTCTGAAAGCCTACAACGCACTAAAAGAGGGGAACTCCAACATCGTAGACTCCCTTCGGGCATTTATCTCTTTGATCCCAAAAGAGGGGAAAGATTCTAGCCATTGCAGTAATTACCGCCCGATTGCCTTACTAAACGTTGATCTTAAATTGTTCTCCAAAATTCTTGCTAACAGAATATTGCCGCATATCCCACATTTGATCCACTTCGACCTGGCAGGGTTAGTGCCACTGAGGGAGACGAGGGACAATACCATAAGAGTCCTCAACCTCATACATGAAGCGAGGTCCGTCAAGAAGCCTTTTCTGCTCCTTTCTACGGATGCAGAAAATGCATTCGACAGGGTGGCCTGGCATTTTATGCGGGCCACTCTGGAACATATTGGTGTTGGCCCAAACATGAGAGGCTGGATATCGTCGCTATATTCGTCTCCCTCTGCGGCGGTACAGGTCAATGAGTGGAGGTCGGACTTTTTTGACATTTCTAACGGAACGAGACAAGGGTGCCCCCTGTCTCCACTGGTTTTTATTTTGACCCTTGAGCCGTTTTTGTGTAACGTTCGTAGGAATCCCAATATAACTGGGATCACAAAGTCCTCTGGACATCACAAAATCGCGGCCTTCGCTGACGATCTGATTTTTTTCGTCTCCAATCCACAGATCTCATTGCCTAACATCTTGTCAGCTCTAAGGCTGTATGGCGAAGTATCAAATTTCAAGGTCAACTGTGCCAAGTCCGCAGTGTTGAATATCACAATACCAGTTACGGAAGCAGTAAATATGAGCAAATCTTTCCCGTTTCGATGGGCGGAGAAATCTATCCACTACCTGGGGGTGGACATCACTCCGGACTTGGCACATCTGTACACAAGTAACTTCCAACCCTTACTCCAGAGACTTAAGATAGACCTTCAGACTTGGCACAAACTTACTTTGACCTGGTTTGGGCGTTGCAATGCCCTGAAAATGACGGCCCTACCCCGGGTTTTATATATACTTCAAACATTACCGATAAAGTTACCAACGACCTTCTTTAAGCAAATACAGTCTATCGTTAGGGAGTTTATCTGGTCTCATAAATCCCCCAGAATAAACATGCAAACACTGTCCAGACCCAAGGAGAAGGGGGGCATCGGTCTACCAGACATCTCCCGGTACTACCGAGCTGTACACCTTGCCAGGATTGTTGATTGGCATTGCAACAAAGATTCAAAACAATGGATGGGAATGGAAATTGAGGACTCCTCTATCCCCTTGCTCTCGTCCCCGTGGCTCTTGTCCCCATTCCCAGAGGACCCGAAAACCCACCCGCTAATAGGAGCTACCCTCCAGGTAGCGAGGAAAATATTCCGTACTACGGACATATCACCGTTACCTTCCCCCATGACACCTATCATAGGTAAATCAGATTTTACTCCTGGACTTACAAGCCATAGACTGAGACAATTAATTACTTCTGAGAAACAGTCTCTAGGTGAGGTTTGGCCCCAGGGGGAACTTCCATCTTCTTCCACCATCTCTAGACTCACTGAACCTCCATTAGACAATCTCAGTATCATCCAGCTTAGACACTTTCTGCAGACCCTCCAGAAGGCTCCTTATGTCCCTCGGGGCCACACTCCTCTGGAATCCCTTTGTAAATCTGGGGAACCGATAAGACACGCACTCTCATTTTTATATAGCCTCCTCACTATTCAGGGGGAGGACAAGACTCCAGAGTTCCTATTGAAGTGGGAAAGAGACCTGGAGACTCAGTTTACCACACAACAAAGGGAGAAGGTCCTGGCTTTGGCACACAAGTCCTCGATTGCGAGCCATTATCAAGAATCGGGATACAAAATCCTGACCAGGTGGTATAGAGTCCCATATATGTTGCACAAAATGAATCCTACGCTGTCGGATAGGTGTTGGAGGTGTGGCACAGAGGTGGGAAATATGCTACATGTTTTTTGGTCATGCCCGGTCCTGAGACCCTTTTGGGAGGAGGTGACTTCAACTATTCAAAGTTTGACCTCGGTCGAACTAAAAGATAACCCAGCCGCATGCCTACTACACCTAACCACCAGACCTACTCGCAAATACAAGAAAACCTTGACAATGCAACTCCTGAACGCTGCGAGAGCCTGTATCCCCGTGTTATGGCGAGATCCCCTTCCACCTACCAGGGTCCTGTGGTATTCGAAAGTAAACTGTATCCTACGTATGGAGGAACTGACTGCAACTCTACAAAACAAGGAGGAGCAATTTATTGACAAGTGGAGACCCTGGAGATATTTTGTTGGTACTAACACATATCTACAGGAGTTGGCACAAGCACAAACCCAGCCTACCTGAGATGGCAACCCCGCAGATATTAAGAAAACAGGCGCCTGTAATTACCCCATTGGGGTCCGGCAAGTGGGTATGACGGGGGGGGCGGTGTCGCAGCCATTCCTTTCCATCCCTCTTTTTCTTGATCTCTCCCCCCCTTCTCCCTAAGGCCTTCTTGTCTTTCCCTCTCCCCGCTTTCCCTTTTACTCTTTTCTCTATCCTCCCTTTTCTGTTCTTTTGTACTGATAAGCTCACCAGGTAGCCGTGGTGACGGCGTTAACGAATTAATGAGAATATGCTATTCACGGTGAGCAGGAAATACATACTCGCACGGTATTAGACACATTTGTCTTAAAATGATTTAAGTATTACATTATATTTCAATACTGTTTAAGATCTGTTCAAGACTTATGCAAGGAGGCCCATGTGTAGGCTACCTTGCTTTATTATGTTTAGGAATGATGTATAGTTGGCTGGTACACACATGTATTACCCCATTTGTTTGGTGGACAACTAGATCTTGGTCTTCAGTCTCAATCTACCTGATCCAAAACGTGTTAATGTACGAAAATGTATGACCTGCTTTATACTGTATTATGTACCTATGCCTTCTTTATAATAAAATAAAGGAATTTAAAAAAAAAAGAATCTTATATATTGCTGATAGAACATGCTTTGGTCTGCTACTTTGCAACAAGATGGACTCAAACAAATTTAGGTCTCTATTAAAGGATTAGTTTAAGGAAATTGAAGATAGAAAAGACAGTAGTTGTTGACATTCCATCCATTGCATAAATGAAGGCTGATGCGTTGGCATTAGGTTCAATATAGGTGGAAGTTTACCCTGATAAAGAATCTGACTCACTCTTCTGTGAGATTCCTTGTTCCATATAAGAAAATGAGTCCGGTCTGCTGCAGGTGGGAATTGTGGATTGCCAAATAAAGGTGTCATTGGTCCTATCTGAAGAGAGCCCTAACCGCAAAATCATTTTAGACCACAAGCTCAATAAGTGGGACGTAAGGAAGGGTGGAGAAAAGGACATGTCTCGATGGATACCATGGAAGGATAAGTCTAACCAAGGGAGAGCCTGAAGATCAAACTGATTCAGCCCCTGTTTTATTGATGCCCATTGTTTGGTATCCGAGTAATGGAACCAGCTCACTAGTCTAGTCAGGACTGCCACCACATTATAAAAATAAAGATCCGGTGCACCCGCTCCTCTTTTCGTTTTAGGTAATGTTAGCGTTTTCCAATTTAGACGAGGTCTCTTGTTCCCCCAGATAAACTTAAAGGCAGATTGTAAAGTGGAGAAAAAGGATCTAGGAATGGTAACAGGGATATTTTGAAAAAGATACAGAAAACACGGTATTATGTCCATTTTCAGTATGTTTATCCCCCTGAAACATGAATATAGATTTGAGTCGTATTTTTTTAGATCTTGTAGAGTACGTTGCATTAGAGGATTATAGTTTGTCAAATATAGCTGGGTCAGGTCCGAAGGGATGTTGATTCCTTAAGTACTTCCTTAAGATTCCTTAAGAATCAAAATCTGAACGGAAAATTATTTTTCAGCATCGTCACTTGATGTGGTGAGAGTGACACATTAAGAATTTCTGATTTTGAGACATTTACCTTGAAATTACTCAGAGCTCCAAAGCGCTGGAATTCCAATAGAATAGAAGGCATAGAGATATGTGGATTGGTAATATAGAGTAACAAGTCGTCGGCAAATAAAACAAGTTTTATTTCCTGTTGGTCTAGCTTTATACCTGTGATTGAGGGGTTCTGTCTGATTGCTATCGCTAAATGTTCCATTACTAGAACATAAAACAAAAGGGATAAGGGGCATCCCTGGCGAGTGCCATTTTGTATAGGGAAACTTGTAGTCAATGATCCATTGATCTTTATTCTAGCATTTGGTTTAGTGTATAATGCCAGGATCTTATTAAGTAAATTTGGACCCATGAATTTGCCTTAATGAATGCTCAAGAAAAGGCCACCCAACCCAGACGAAAGCCTTCTCCGCATCAACCGAGAGAAGGCATGCTGGTATTTTAGCTGCTTGAGCATGGCCCATAAGTAGAAATGTTTTTATTGTATTGTCGCGTGTTTCTCTTCCTTGAACAAATCCGGCCTGGTCATTATGTACCAGGCTAGGGATAAAAAATTGGAGATGTGACGCAATCAATTTAGCATACATTTTTAAGTCTACTCTAATTAACGATATTGGACGATAGCTAGAACATAATGTTAAGTCTTTATCTGGTTTAGGAATCAGAGTAATGTGGGTTTCCAATGTTTGGGTCGGAAATGTGTTTGTAGAAGAGATGGAATTAAACACCTGCAGCATAAATGAAGACAAATGTTCTTTGTATGTTTTATAAAATTTTGGAGTAAATCCATCTGGGCTGGGACTCTTACCTGATGGAATGTCTGTAATTGCTCCCAATAATTCTTCCACTGAAAAGGGATAGTCCAATAATTCTCTATGGTCATCCTCTAGTGTTGGAATAGCAGTTTCCTGCACATAGTCTTCAATGCTACAAGTATTTGATCCCACGTCTTCCACAAAAGATGGTTGGGCCAGATTGTAGAGAGCTAAAAAGTATTCCCTAAATGTTTGGTGGATACTTTGCGTATCTGAGGTAATTTCCCCCGACAACTTCCTTATACTGGCTATAAAAGTCTGAGGAGGAAGGGGGATGTAGTATACGTGGTAAATGTCTCCCACATTTGTTTCCAAATCTGTAGTTACTTAAGGCACATTTCTGTTGATATGAGATGTGCGATTCTTCCATAAGCTGTAATAGGGATGCCCTTATAGACGTTATGTTAGCTAATACTTCTGTAGACTGTGAAGCTTTGTGTAAGGTAACTAGTGAATTAAGCTTTAACAGGATATTTTGAATGGCCACCGATCTTTCTTTTTTCAAACGAGAGCCATGTTGGATAAATAACCCTCGTAAAACCGCTTTAAGAGCTTCCCATTTTAATGGTAGTGCGGTCTCGTCCTGTTCATGGTCAGAAATAAAGTTACCGATTGCTTCTACAATTGCCTTGTGGCAGAGAGGATCAGACATAAGCCTATCATTCAAACGCCAACACCAACTTGTGCCTCGAGTCTGGCAGGGGTATATTGATAGAAATACGGGTGAATGGTCAGACCAAATAAATGACCCTATTTCCATCGAGGGATTCCACTCCAAAACCTTCGGACCTGATAAGAAATAGTCTAGCCTACTGTAAGATTTATGTGTTGATGAAAAATATGAACAATTACGATCTTTGGGATATAAAGTCCGCCATAAAACTAGTCTGTGGTCAAACAGTTGTTTTTTAAGGGCCCTCAGCTGAGAATGAGGAATATTGGAACGTTGGGCAGAGGTGTCTAACTGAGGCTCTAAGGCTAAGTTGAGATCTCCTCCTACAAGAATGACACCTTCAGCAAAATCCGCTGAAAGACAAAGATAGCGAGAAATGGTTGTGGTTTGGTCATGATTCAGAATGTAAAAAAGTAGCAATTGTAAAGAGTTTATCCCACAACCGGAATTTAAGTAGAAGATATCTACCATTAGTATCAGCTATATGTTCCAAATGCTGAGCCGGTAAATTCTTATGAAAAGCGAGAGACCCCCCTGGCCTTCTAACCAGACATAGTGCTATGAAACCATTGGAAATAATGTTTATCAGAACATACAGGAATGCCTTCAGTGCGAAAATGGGTCTCCTGGAGGAGTATTATATCTGCCTTAGTTTTATGTAAACTGTATAAAATCTGTCCTCTTTTTAACTCATTATTCAGGCCTTTGACATTATAGGTACAAAGTTTCAGTAGAGATGTCGAGGAAGACCTTTTAGCCATCAAAAAAAAACAAAAACCCTGAAAGGATATGGACAATATCCAAAAAAAAAGAAAAATCACCAAACCCTACCAGAGGGCTGGTGTACCTAAGAGGAGTTTAAGTGGGTGGACCCAGGGGTTGTCTCACAGCGGAGACCCAGGACAAACAAAGTATATGTACCTTATCCTCCGCATAATTTTTACTATATGCACTAGTGTCAAAAAATAAAAAAAAGAAATTCCAAAAACACAATATTTTGTTTATATAGTTTTTCCCTTCCCTTTTTCCCTGAACCTGTCGTGAACATATGCACTTAACATACACATACATATTCCCGCATAGATAGTGCGTGCTCTCGCACAAGTATACTCGCAGCCACACACACACACGTATATGTTTATTTAACAAAACATGTACATACAAACACATTCATTCACCTACCCCAAATTTCTCATTAGGGGGGCCCTAATCTCATTGTTATGCTGCATAAACTTTAGTATCCATCAAGGTATCCCTCACCCCGACCCTGGGGGACCAGTATGGTGAGTGACACCAACTGAACAGTTTGCATGTCGCAGAGCAGACCATCATTCCAAACATGAATCGGATAACATAGGTTTAAACAATCATATAACCGATTCTTGTGGGGGTCTAGATAGATTTCCCCGACCCTGATCCAAGTTTGGTATAAACCATAACTCTTGATTTTTCATGTTTGTGTCCCATACACTTCAATGGTGTTCGCGTGATCAAACTAATTTTTTGCCTACTCTTAAGGCTGCCTCCTCTCCAATGACCTTCAATTTTATCTATGCCACAGGAAGTCAAACCACTCGGGTCCTATCCGTGGAAGAGTCTAAAGTGGTTAGACAAGCTGTTGTGCTTGAATCCCTTCTTTATCCTATTTACGTGTTCACGGAGTGACTCCCAATGCTCTGGTGGTCCTGCCCACGTACTAAAGTCCACATGTACAGGACAAAAGATACGTGATGTGTTGTACCCCACATGATGAACTTTGATTTTAAAGGACTCACCAGAGGAGTGAGATGTAAAATCTGTGGTCTTCCTCACACTATGATTGGATGTTTTACGCATTACACATTTCCTACAACTAAAAAAACCCACTTGGTCCAAAAAGGTACATGTTTTTTTGGGGGGGTCAATGACATTCGGTGCAAGTTTTAAACCTAGAATAGGGGGTTTGGTGTAAATGAACTGTGGTCTACTTGGTAAAATTTTCACTAAATCAGCATCCTTTAGGTAGCAGATGCCAATATTTACAAATAATTTTTTCTACTTGTTTATGTTGGCGAGTAAACCCTGTCATGAAAGCGACTCCAAAGTCCTTCTCACTGACCTCCTTTTTAAACAGATCATCTGTACTCATATTTCTTACCATTAACATAGTTTTATTCAAGTCTTTGGGGGTATAACCTTTTTCTACAAATCTTTCAAATAGAACTTTAGCCTGTATGTCAAAATCCTCTATTCTAACACAATTGCGCTTAACTCTCATAAATTGGCTTTTAGGGATTGCACTAAGCCATCTGGGGTGATGACAGCTCCCCAATGGGATGTAACCATTTCTGTCCACTTCCTTAAAATAAGTTTTAGTGGACAGTTGGTGATCATCTTTAAAAATAGCTAGATCCAGAAAATTGATGCTTTGATTGTCAAAAGTTGCTGAGAAGAAAATTCCATATCTATTCTCACCAATTTTTTCCAAAAACTGTAAAAAAGACTCCTTTGATCCTGTCCAAATAATAATGATGTCATCAATATAACGCTTATAAATTTTAAGCTGGGGTATATTTCTACTGAAGATGGAATCTTTCTCCCAGTGGCTCATGAATAAATTAGCTACTGAAGGGGCATATTTAGCCCCCATGGATACCCCTTTCTTTTGTCTAAAATAGTGCTTGTCATGCCAAAATAAGTTATTGCTCATGACCAAATCCAGGGCATGAACCAGAAAATCTTTTTTTTTGTTTTTCATTTTGGTGCTGTTCAAGGCCCACACAACAGCCTCAATGGCATGTTGCTGTTGAATATAGGTGTACAGAGAATTGACATCAATACTAGCCAAAAGATGACCTTTATTAATCTACTTGCTGCAATAATTCCAGAAGATTCCTGCTCTCCTTAAGATAAGCTGGACACTTCTGTGCCAAAGGCTGTAAGAACCGGTCCAATTATTCACCCATTCTAGCTGCCAGGTGGTTTGGACGGGTTCTTGTGGATCTTGGGTAGTTGATAGATACCTGGCACCCTCGGGGCGTCAGGCACAAGATATCTCGCTTCCTTTTTAGTGACAATACCTTCATCTTGTGCATTCTTAACCAAACATCTCAGCTTAGCTTTGAATTTATTGGTAGGGTTACCCCCCAATTTATCATATGTTTCAGCATCATTGACATGTCTGTTGAGTTCTGCTAAATAGTCAGATTTATTGAGGATGACCAGTCCTTCCCATTTATCGGCCCCTCTATTGACAATCTTTTAGTTTTTTTCCAAAGATTTGATATCGTTTTCACATCTACTAGGTTTGGTTTGTAAATCTTCTAGATCTTGTTGCACTAAGGTTCTAAAAACCTCAGAAAAGTGACTATTGGGATTTCTAGGGTTAAACACCGAATAGCTCCTCAAATTAATATGATTGTAGTAAGGTGCTTCCTGTCCTATTTGAGGAGTTACTCTACTAAAATGTTTCTTGATATTTATTTTCCTCATGAATTTCTGCAAGTCAATAAAGATATCAAACTTGTTGAGACCCTTATCGGGGGCATATTTAAGGCCCAATTCTAAAACGTTTAACTCATCTAATGTAAAAGTGGCATCACTTAAATTAAAGATAGCCTGCATCAGGTCTCTCTCTTTTTTCCTTTCAAGTCCTCTGCAGCCTCTCCATTTTCTGTGCCTGGCTCTCCTCCATAAGATCTGGGGGGTGCCATGGGATACCATGGTTTCCAATTCCCCCCTCCGTTCACCTGAGGATATTGGCCTCTCCCACTCCCCCTGGGATATATGGGTCCCCTCCCCCTCCATGGGGAGCCCCCATACCCCCTTTCAGAAAATCCCCTCTATAATTTATGCCAGGGTGTCCTCTCTGTGCTCTGAAAGGTGGACCACCTCTAGGCTGAGGTGGGGCCCATCTAAGACTGCCCCAACCTTGATTATTACCATAGTCCTGATTAGGGATGAGCTTCGTTTTCGAGTCGAACCCATGTTCGACTCGAACATCGTCTGTTCAACCGTTCCTCGAATTGCGAATGATATGGGCCGTTTGCGCCAAATTCGCATGGCGTGTCATGGCCCATAATTCACTGCGGCATCGCAGTGCATTACTGGCTGATGATTGGCCAAGCATGCACTATGACCCGCATGCTTGGCCAATCACAGTGCCGTCTGTAGAGAGAGCTGTAATTGGCCAAAGCCAGGGTGGCTTTGGCCAATTATGGCTCAGGGGGTTTAGAACACGCCCCACACTATATAAGGCCGCCTGCACGGCGGCACTGTGTAGTGTGTTCTGGCTTGAGATAGACAGAGAGAGAGAGACAGTGTTATTTAATTTAAGTTAGATAGATTAGGCAGGACAGTCAGTTAGCTGCACTTACAGTGTATTGTGTATATATATATATATATATATATATATATATATATATATATATATATACTGTGTTCAGTTTAGCTAGATCCATTCCTGTTATCTTCCTACTGACAGGCAGGCTTGTCTTGTTACAGTATTTACAGCTACCTGAAGAAAATTGCTGGTGTTCTTTTGATCCTATTAGTACCACAGTCAGGCAGCTAGACTATTTACAGTTAGTGTAGTGCGTCTTCCTCACAGTGTTCAGCTAAAGCTACAAGTTAGTTTATTGTGACCTCTGCACAGTGTTCAGTTAAAGCTACAAGTTAGTGTAGTGCGTCCTCCTCACAGTGTTCAGCTAAAACTACAAGTTAGTGTAGTGCGACCTCTGCACAGTGTTCAGCTAAAGCTACCTGTAGAAAGTTGGTGGTGTTTTCCTGATCCTATCACTACCGAAGGCAGCTAAATTATTTACACGTTAGTGTAGTGTGACCTCTGCATAGTGTTCAGCTAAAGCTACCTGTAGAAGGTTGGTGGCGTTTTCCTGATCCTATCACTACCGCAGGCAGCTAAATTATTTACACGTTAGTGTAGTGTGACCTCTGCACAGTGTTCAGCTAAAGCTACCTGTAGAAGGTTGGTGTTTTCCTGATCCTATCACTACCGCAGGCAGCTAAATTATTTACACATTAGTGCAGTGCGACCTCTGCACAGTGTTCAGCTAAAGCTATCTGTAGAAGGTTGGTGGTGTTCTCATACTACAGGCAGGCAGTTGATTTTGCTAGCTGCAGTATATATATATATATATATATATATATATATATATATATATATATCCCCCCAGCTAAGTGCAGCTACAGGCCATTAGTATGTCTGGAAGGCCAACAAGGAGAGGCAGACAGTCACAAGCCAATAAAAGAGGGCAAGCTGGCTCTTTGTCTAGAGGCAACAGTGCTGGTCGTGGAGACGGTGCATCCTCATCAGCACCTGGCCGTGGGACACGCTTGGCCTTTTTTTCGGCAGCTGGCCGTGTTGAGCCGCAACATGTGGAAGACTTGGTCGAGTGGCTGACCAAGCCGTCCTCATCCTCCGCATCTTCTGTCACCCATGCTCAGGGTACTTTGTCTGGCAAAGCAGCTGCCAACGCAGCCTCTTCCCTCAGCTCAGTGGCATCAGTGACTCCTACCCTAGCCCCACCATGTCCTCCTGAGGAGTCCCTTGAACTGTTTGACCACAGTGTTGGGTACATGCTCCAGGAGGATGCCCAGCGTTTAGAAGGCTCTGATGATGATACTGAGCTAGATGAAGGAAGTAACGTGGGCATGGACAGAGGGGGTGCCCAAAAAGGACAGCAATCTGGCAGTCATGCTCCCCCTGCTGCAGCATACTGCCAGGTTTGCTCCAGTGATGAGGAGGGAGGGGATGATGAGGTCACTGACTCAACGTGGGTTCCTGATAGGAGAGAGGAGGAGGAGGAGGAGGCACATCACCAACGAGGCAGGATGCCCTCCAGGGGCCAGACTAAGGGCAGCACAATGACTGTATCACACTGCAAAGCTCCGCATGTGCAGGGCGCTGCTGTCTCTGCGCGTTATTCCAAAAGTTCTTTGGTGTGGGCCTTCTTTGAGACGAGTGCATCAGATCGCATCGCTGCTATTTGCAACATATGTCTCAAGCGTATCTCGCGTGGCCAAAACATCTCCCGCTTGGGCACCACATGCTTGACCAGACATATGTTGACCTGCCATGCAGTTCGTTGGCAAGCGTATCTAAAAGACCCACACCAAAGAACAAAGAGGACCTCTCCTTGCTCCTCATCAGCTGAGATCTCCAACCCCACTATACCTTCAGTCCTCTCTGAGACCTGCACTGAGAGGAATGAAGGTGTAGAATTAGGTGTGTCACAGCCAAGTACTTGTGGGCAATCTGCTTTCGGTACACCGACGTCAGATTGTACCAGGCAAATTTCCCTGCCTCAGCTGCTGCACCGCCCAAAGAAGTTCACTCACAGCCATCCACATTCCCAGCAGTTGAATGCTAGCTTGGCAAAATTGCTAGCACTTCAACTGCTACCTTTTCAGTTGGTAGACTCTGCCCCCTTCCGTGAGTTTGTGGAATGTGCGGTTCCTCAGTGGCAGGTACCCAAACGCCACTTTTTCTCATGGAAGGCGATTCCGGCTCTCTACCTGCATGTGGAAGGCAATGTCTTGGCCTCGCTGGACAGGGCGGTCAGAGGTAAGGTGCATATTACCACTGACTCATGGTCCAGCAGGCATGGACAGGGACGTTACCTAAGTTTCACGGCGCATTGTGTCAATCTGCTGGCAGCTGGGAAGGATGCAGGACAAGGTGCAGTAGTGTTGGAGGTTGTTCTGCCACCACGCCTCCAAAATGCCACTACTGATTGTGACACACCTCTCTCTTCCACCCCCTCCTCTTCTTCTTCCTCCATGGCCTCTTCCTGTGCTTTGTCCTCGGAACCAGTGGTGCTCCGTAGGTGTTCAAGGGGCTACGCAAGTATGTAGGCCAAAAGATGCCATGCGGTGCTTGAGCTGGTTGCTTGGGGGACAGGAGCCACACTGGGGCAGAGGTTCTGTCAGCTCTGCAGGGGCAGATTCAGAGGTGGTTGACGCCACGCCAACTTTAGGCAGGAATGGTGGTTTGCGACAATGGCACCAACCTCCTCTCCGCCCTCTGACAGGGACAACTGACCCATGTGCCCTGTTTGGCTCACGTCCTTAACTTGGTGGTGCAGCGGTTCTTGGGCAGGTACCCGGGTTTACAGGATGTCCTGAGGCAGGCCAGGAAAGTCTGTGTGCATTTCCGCCGGTCATATAATGCCAGTGCTCGGCTGGCAGACCTCCAAAAGGAATTTAACCTGCCCAAGAACCGCCTAATCTCTGACATGCCCACCAGGTGGAACTCAATGTTGGCCATGTCACCATTTGAGGAGGCCACGAGGATGGTGAGCAGCGACAGTGCATGCATCAGTGACACTGTCCCCCTTGTCCACCTGTTGGAGCACACGCTGCATGGAATAATGGACAGGGCACTTGAGGCAGAACAGAGGCAGGAAGAGGAGGACTTCCTTAGCTCTCAAGGCCCCCTTTATCCAGACAGTGTTCCTGCGTGCCCGCTGATCACACAGGAAGAGGACGAAGAGGAGGAGGAGGATTGTGTCAGTATGGAGGTGGAGCCTGGCACTCAGCATCAGCAGCAGTCTTTAAGGGATCATTTACTGTCCCAAGAAACACATAGACTTGTACGTGGCTGGGAGGAGGTGGCTACGGATCATGTCGTCCTTAGTGACCCAGAGGACTCCGGACCGAATGCCTCAGCAAACCTACGCTGCATGGCCTCCCTGATCCTGCAAATCCTGCGTAAGGATCCTCGTATTCTTGGTATCAAGGAGAAGGACCAATACTGGCTGGCAACCCTCCTTGATCCAAGTTACAAGGGTAAGGTTGCGGACCTTATCTTGCCATCGCAGAGGGAGCAGAGGATGAAACATCTTCGGGAGGCCTTGCAGAAAGGTCTGTGCAGCGCGTTCCCAGAGACTGGGAGGTTACAAACTCCTGTTTCTGGACAAGGTGTTGCTGAGGCTTCGGTCAGTCAAAGAAGGAGCGGTGGAGAAGGTGGCCGTCTGACCGATACGTTCAGACAATTTTTTAGTCCACAGCCCCAAGGTATGATCGGTTCCAGCAACCATCACCAGCGTCTGTTTTACATGGTGCAGGAATACCTAGGGGCAAGATCTGACTTGGACACCTTTCCCACCGAAAATCCTCTGGGTTACTGGGTCTTGAGGATGGATCACTGGCCAGAGCTTGCACAGTATGCAATTGAGCTTTTGGCCTGTCCTGCATCCAGCGTTCTTTCGGAATGCACATTCAGTGCTGCTTGAGGCTTTGTAACTGATCACAGGGTGCGTCTGTCCACCGACTGGGTCAATCGACTGACCTTCATAAAAATTAATCAATCTTGGATCACCACCAGCTACCAAGCACCTGATGCTGATGTAACTGAATAATTTTTTTTGAAATGTCAGATCACTTCAAAAGACTGCCTATGCTGATGCTGAGTGACTATCCTGTTATGCTGAGTAATTATCCTCTTCCTCCTCAATGATCATGCTGATAGCTTGTAAGAACATTTTTGGTTCTGGGCGCACCACCAGTGCCTAAGGCCCAATTTTTACGCCCCTGTTTAACAGGGGCATGTAATTACAATTTTTGATGCAATTCTTTGCAGCAGGACTCGTTCCTGCGTTCCAACTAGAGTATCTGTGAGGGGTTGCAGTGTTGTGGCACCAGCACCAGTGCCTAAGACCCAATTTTTCAGCCCCTGTTCAACAGGGACATGTAATTTGAATTCTTGATCTAATATTTCACAGCAGGGCCCGTTTCTGCGCCCACCAAGAGTAACTGTGAGGACTTACAGTGTTGTGGCACCAGCACCACCACCACCATCACCAAAGGCCCAATTTTTCTGCCTCTGTTCAACAGGGGCATGTAATTACAATTCTTGATCTAATATTTCACAGCAGGGCCCTGTGAGGGCTTACAGTGTTGTGGCCACAACAACACCTAAGGCCCAAATTTCTGCTGAGTATATAGGGCAGGCCCCTACTTTCAAACATCCAACTTACAAACGACTCCTACTTGCAAACGGAAGGAGACAACAGGAAGTGAGATTAAATCTACCCCATAGGAAGGGAAATTCTCTCCTGTAAGAGTTAATATGGGAAAAACTTTTCTCCTTTCCACTGATGCTTTATCACTAATCCTTGTTTCACTAAAAAAAAAAAAAAAAATTTTCAAAAAACATTTGTCATTGGGACAAAAAGTGAGGTGAAATCTTCTGAAGAGGAGCACAGACAGCAAAACTAATGTCACAGGGGTGATTTTCATCCATATTGTCAGGACACGACATTACATTAAAGCCGCAAGCAGTTTTAAATGACTTTTTTTCCTTTAAAAATGACATTTTGTGCAGGGACTGTTCTAAGCACGGGAAACACGCGCCACTTTAAAGGTATACTATAGACACCCCCCAGGTACGATATTTAAAGGAATATTTTACTTTTTTTTTTTTTACTTTAACCACTTCAGTACCCGGCCATTGTCAAATGACGTCCACAGATGGGATCTCCCATCCTGGGTGGACGTCATATGATGGCCTGGGCTTCCCGGCCGCCTAGAGGGCGCGCACGTGTTGCTCGGGACCCGGTCCACGTCCTGTCAGTTGAGAGGAGATCGATCTGTGTTCCCAGTACAGCGGAACACTGATCGGTCTCCTCCCCTTGTACGTCCCCGCCCCCTACAGTTAGAATCATTCCCTAGGAAACATTTTTAACCCCTTGTGTCCCCCTAGTGGTTAACCCCTTCACTGCCTGTCACATTTACACAGTAATCAATGCAATTTTATAGCATTGATCACTGTATAAATGTGAATGGTCCTAAAAATGTGTCAAAAGTGTCCGATGTGTCCGCCATAATGTCGCAGTCACGAAAAAAAAAATCGCGATCGCCGCTATTACTAGTAAGAAAAAAAAATATTTTTTATTTTTAAAAATGCCATAAATCTATCCCGTATTTTGTAGACACTATAACTTTTGCGCAAACCAATCAATATACGCTTATTGCAATTTTTTTTTAACAAAAATATGTAGAAGAATACGTATCGGCCAAAACTGAGGAAAAAATTTTTTTTTTTTTAAATTGGGATATTTATTATAGCAAAAAAGTAAAAAATATTGTGTTTTTTTCAAAATTGTCGCTCTTCTTTTGTTTATAGCACAAAATATAAAAACCGCAGAGGTGATCAAATACCACCAAAAGAAAACTCTATTTGTGGGGAAAAAAGGACATCAATTTTTTTGGGGTACAACGTCGCATGACCGCGCAATTGTCGTTTAAAGTGCGACAGCACTGAAAACTAAAAATTGGCCTGGGAAGGAAGGGGGTGAAAATGCCCTGTATTGAACCAGTTAAGCATCATTAAAATCACTGCTCCCGAAAAAACGGCCATTTTTTTAAACTTTTTTTTGCATTAATACATGTCCCCTGGGGCAGGACCCGGGTCCCCAAACCCTTTTTAGGACAATACCATGAAAATTAGCCTTTAAAATGAGCACTTTTGATTTTGAACGTTTGAGTGCCATAGACGTCAATGGGGTTCTAACGTTCGTGCAAATTTTCGGTCCGTTCGCAAGTTCTGGTGCGAACCGAACCGGGGGGGTGTTCGGCTCATCCCTAATCCTGATGGTTATAACCACCAGAAGCATAATATTCATCCTGTTGTAAGGGTTCGTACCTATTATATGTAGAAACTCCATAGGCATTGGAATCAACCTAGGACCTGCCATTATAATCCCCCTGTTGAGATGACTGTGGCGTTGGCCCATTGGTACTCGATGGGGGATATGGTGTGATAGGGATGGTGTCTGTCATCTGTTGAGGTCAGGGGAGTGGCCTCTTCAGTTAACATGGCATCTTGTCATTTGTATACCTTGTTGGCTTTATAATCATTAGTATCCCTCACATATTTTTTCTTTTTTTGGGGTTTATCAACTTTACCAACAAAATCCTGCAAATATTTCATCTTTTCTTTAAACTCTGCTGACCCTTCCAAAGGTACTAATTTAGCTTTAACTGCATTGATATTAGCCTCTAAAGTTTTGAGTTTCAATTTCTTTCCGTGAAATCAATGTTCTAATAATTTTCTTTCCGTATGATTTAAAAAAAAAAAAAAAAGAGAACCATTCATCCTCTAATTCATTACTAGTCATACCATCATTAGGGGCTATGTCCCATCTCAATCTCCTGGAGGTAATACCATCCTTAACATATTTGGTCAAGGTGAACACATCCCACCAGGTTTTGATTTGCTTATCAAAAGCATTTTTAAGAATTTTGAAATCATGGTTAAGATCATGAAAAAAAATTCATCTGCATTAATAACTATTAGTGACAAAATTACAAATTTCCATAGCTGCACTCAAATAAAAGGAAAAAAAATTTAAAAATATATTCTAAATATACTCGCGCTGATAGTGTACAAAATAACATAAAGTGAAAAATAAAATGACAAGTGCAGCTGCTGTACACAAGGTGCTATTCACTTGAACAAGTACAAATATATAAGATACAGTGCTAGCAAACACAATATAAGTGAAATTGAAAACAATTCATTCATAATAAAAGTGAAAGTCCATATAAAGTGACTGATGTGCTCCAATCCAAAAGTGCAAAGGGCTCCAAGGTTTTCAAAGTGTACCACAACACCCCCTTCTATGTCCCCACTCACCGGATCGAATGGACCACCAGCCTTTCTGTCTAGGGGTCACTTCAGGCTTAATAGTGATGGCCAGGAATGGCGGCTTTGGCATCAGATCATCAGATAAAACTTCCTTGTTAAGGATACTCTGCCAGAATAACAGGTACCCAGAATAAAAAGGAATAGACTAATAGTGAAGTACCATTTTGAAAAGGATTTATTGCGCATAGAAGTGAATACTCACAAGAAGCAAGATAAAATCAAGCATAAAACATGGTGTTGTGAGTACAAAAAATGCCGTTCAAGGCATGCGTTCCACGATACCGGAAGGGACGTCAATAGGAACCGGAAATTACGTCTATGCGTTTCACCCTCCCATAGGGCGTCAACAAGGACCTCATTTCCGGTTAGCTGAGCCGTCTTTAAATACAGAGGCAGAAACACCTCCCCTAAAAAGGGCCAATCAAACTAGCATTGCGGCCATTTTGTTGGTAGGGCAAATATGTTGCCTCTGTGGACGAAGCAAAAACCACAGAGGACTAAACTGCCATATTGGATAAAATTGCAAGTGAATAGCAAATTTAGATGGTGGTAACAACAGGAGTATACATATCTGTTTACAATAATGCAAATAACCCCACACAGACTGTTTCAGCAGGGGGCTGAGAACAGAGGTCCGACGCGTTTCAAGGTTATAAGTATTGAGACCTCTTCTTCAGGTATGATGGTGAGGTATATGATTATCTAAAAACATTTTGCAAAAAAAAAAACAGAATAAGCAACACCGTGAGAACCCAATAAGATATAGTATTTAAATACATTCATATAGCATAGAAAAATGTAATTTAATTAATGCGTTTAAGAAATGTTCTGACCGTGTTACTCCTAGACCAACATCGGGTAGCATCCAACTTCAAGAAAAAATGGGGAGGAATGGTTTGCTAGCAGGGATCGGATCCATGAGCCAATGCTTGTCACCGAGGAATGCGCATATCCGCAGCCCAGGACAGAACACAAAGGGCGTCCTACCACTTGTATTGTGAAGCCACTAATATCAAGTGTCATAGAGTATCCTGTCAGCTGGGGGAGAAAAGGGACAATGTAATAGGACCTATCCTATAAAATATAAGGAAAAGGTTAAGCCTGATTAGGCTTACACCTGCTCTAGATTTGGTTTAATAAGAATGTATACCTGTTAGTACATGGAAATAACTCACTCCTAAAAAGGGGGTGAGGGGATGTCAAATGGGGCGCTGTCTGGTCAGTGATAATATATGGCCCCCAGTGAGAAGGGATCACACGAAGAAGGGGCGGTGAAAGCGTCTGCAAACACAGCTAGAAAAGAAAGGGAGAAATAAATGGTGCTGTGTGATTGATTAGAGTCACAAATAGCAACCATATATGACTCAAACTGCAATATGGAATGTCCTGAATGAGCAATGACCATTGCAGTACAGTATAAAAATGGGTTTGCATATAGAGGCACGTTGCTCTGTCACATCAAGAAATACAACATGTGGTTTGCAAAACAAGTATGGATGATTTACCTTAGAAGAGAGCGGCTACACGACCAGTCTGATGCCTGTACTTGCATGAGACTGGGCGTCCAGACGTGCAGCCTAAATAGCACCTCTTATTAGGAAAAAGCTGACACAGCTGGCTCATGTTAGAGCAGGTGTCCTAGCAATGGGAGAGGTCACCCTCCGAGTCCCCGGCGAGCAGGCCAGCCCCCAGAGCCCCACACACGCATCGGTGTCCAGGGAGAGATGACGTCACATGCTGGAGAGAGAGAAGACACGTGCTGGGAGGGAGCTGACGTCTGCGTCAGGGGCCTGCGGCGCGCTGATCGTCATGGCAACGAGATAAACATATCCCGGTCATGTACCATCATAAGAAAGGAGGCCAAAAGTGCCAAACAGAAGGATGGCACATTGGCCCCCGTGCGCCGAGTGTGCTAACCGGGCACGGAACAGCCAATTCCCCAGTCCAGCACCATCCCAGGATCCAAAATCCTGGCGGCAACAAACATTCATTCCAGGGACTTAGAGGGATTGCACAGATGGAATAAAAGAAAAAAAAAACAGAAAAACAAAAAACAAGAAAGAAAAGAGGAAAAGCTGTACAATGAAAGGGATGACATAGAGAAATAAGGGGAGGAGGGCATATACATCTGTCCATAATGATCACTATGTAGAACAGAAGCACATACATGTAATCCATGAAAACATACATATATACATATCCGTCTAAGATCGCATATCCCTCCTCCTAGGTTGTCCCACATTGGTGCAGTTATGACAATTTGCATATATCAAAAATATTAAAAAAGAGAAAATTTAGACACAGTACCCCAGAAAAACCTATGGGAATGATTAATATCGGTTGAATGAGGGTTTCACAAGAAGTGGGGCATATTCACCTCAAGAGGGTCCCACTTGGACCCTCCAGAGGTGAAACCCTCCAAGAAAGGTCAAAAGGAAATGGCGTCATTCAAGCCAGGTGGCTTGGTGGCCTGAAGGCGATAAATACATTTCTGTTCCTTTTGCAACAGGGTTTTGTTCCAATCCCCACCGCGTAATCCTGGGTGAACACGGTCTAAGATCAAGAAGGACACTTTGGGGAAAATTCCCCCATGGAACGCAGTAACGTGTCTTCCCAACAGTAAGCTGGGGTTACAAGATTTCATCGAGGCTATATGGCGGTATGCCCGCCGCCAAAATTCTTGGTTTGTTTTGCCAACGTAGTAGCATGCACAGTCGCAAATTAGTAAGTATACCACACCAATTGTCTTGCAATTTGCAAAGTGTTTGGGTGCATACTTGTGACCATTGGGTAATTTGATGTTTGACTTGATGTTCATGAATTGGCAATATGGGCATCCGCCACATCTGAAAGTCCCAGGGCGTTTACAGGGATCTTGTTTACCCACACCACCTCCTGAGTATTTGCTGGACACTAAATTGTCCCTGATGGATTTGGCGCGCTTAAAAGTGAAGGACGGTTTGTCTTGCACAAAGGGGCCAATGGTGGGATCTAATTTAAGGACATGCCAGTATCGTTCGACGATGTTTTTAACAATCCTATGTTGGTTTGAGAACCTAGTTATAATGCAAATTGGGTTGGTTTTGTTCCTATTAGATTCTGGATTAAAGATGAGTTCATGTCTAGGTTTGGAACATGCCCGTCTAAAGGCCCTCTTTAGACATGTCTTAGAGTACCCTCCTGCCAGGAGTCTCTCTATCAACAAGTCAGCCTCTCGTTTGAAGACTTTGTCGTTGGTGCAGTTCCTCCTAACACGTAGGTACTGACTGTAGGGAATCAAACAAATCAGGGGTTGGGGGTGGAAACTAGTGGCATGTAAGATATAATTGCCAGATGTTGGCTTTCGATATAAAGAGCTGGTTAGTGAGCCATCTTGTTGTTTATGGATTGTCAGAACAAAAAGGTAATCCTATGTTCATGGAACGTCATGGTGAAAGTGAGGTTGAATGGATTGGTATTCAATTCTTGCAAAAAACTTTGAAGGTTGTCTAGGGTGCCATCCCAAACAAGCAAAATGCCGATGTATCGACGCCAAATCACCACATTATCCATGTAGGTACGTAAAGATTCGGAGCGTCTGCAAACACAGCAGCGTGTATATATACGTCACTACATTGACGTTAAATACCGTTGTTAATGGCAGCAGATAGCTGCCATAACCCCTGTATTTTTTTAATAAGATAAGTGGTCTCTGCAGCGAATTTGCCACAAGATCACTTTTAAATCTGCAGCGGGAGAGGTGCCCCCACTCCCGCCACATCCTGGTCTTCTCTGTCGCTTACCGGATATGTGGGTAGCGGCGGAGACGATACGATGGTTTCCCCTGATGGGCAGGAAGGGCGTCAAACGTCACTTAC
This sequence comes from Aquarana catesbeiana, assembly GCF_042186555.1. Taxonomy (NCBI): domain Eukaryota; kingdom Metazoa; phylum Chordata; class Amphibia; order Anura; family Ranidae; genus Aquarana; species Aquarana catesbeiana. The sequence goes on along the minus strand of NC_133327.1, from coordinate 484,540,447 downwards.
GCCCTCTGGCTTTAAAAGGGACCAATTTTTTTTTTATTGAAAAAAAAAATAAAAAGATTTTTAATTGCTTTTAAGGGTAAATGTGTGATCTGAGGTCTTTTTGACCCCGGATCTCATATTAACCAGTAGCCGACCAGCCGCCGTCGTTATACTGCAACAGGTCATCTCTCCTGGGCAAGTCACCATAGCCATACGTCAGGCACGTGGCCGCCTAGGGGGTGCAAGCGCGCTCCCGGCGCACCCGTGGCGATCGGATTTGCTTCAGAACCAATTAGTCTTCAGGCCCAGGCCAATGATTTCTGGCCTGGACCTGGTGATCGATTCTGGCAAATGAGAGACTGCCCTCTGCCTGTAAGTGTAAACACAGGCAGAGGAAGTGATGTCCTCCTCTCGAGAGGTCATCTAATCATCTAATCATCTAACCGTAAGTTGCACCAACACTACACTAACACCAGTACACATAGGCACACATTTCACCCTGGATCATCACCCGGATCACCCCCCCAATCGCCCCCCCCGTTAACCCCTTCACTCCACCATATGCAGTTTGATTTTTCACTGATCACTGTACTGGTGTCATTTGTGTTCACTAATCAGTGTTAGGGCAGCTAGTGGTAGTAGGCCCAGGTAGGTCTAGGTTACCCCCTAAACCCCTCTAATAAAGGTTTAACCCCTTGATCACCCCCAGTTAACCCTTTTACCTCCTGTCACCAGTGTCACTAACATAGTGTATAGATCTATATTCTGATTGCAGTATTAGTGTCATGGGTGACGCTAGTTAGCTGGTTAGTTTCACTGTCAGTTTTTTATAGCATCAAGGTACCCCCATATATTACTGAATAAATGTTTTAACCCCTTGATTGCCCCTAGTTAACCCTTTCACCCCGTCACCAGTGATAACTGTATTAGTTTCACGGGTGACGCTGGTTAGTTTTTTTATAGCATCAGGGCACCCACCATATATTACCTAATAAAGGTTTAACCCCCTGATTGTGCGGCAGGTGATATCAGTTAGGGTCAACGCCAGTCCCAGGCAGCGTCAGCTTAGTGCCAGTAATGCTAGCACCCACGCACAGACCATATACCTTCCTAACTAGTACAGTGTCTGAATGGATCGATACCTTTGATCGGATCAGATCTATACTAGTGTCAGGCTCCACATGACTAAAGATAGTCACGTGGAGCCTGAGAACTGCCCAGACTACATAGGGAGCACTGGCAAGATTGTATGGGACTTTGTGTCACCCTTATTCGGAAAGTTGTCCACTTGTACGTGGACAACTATTACACTAGCGTGCCACTTTTTAGTCACCTTTTTAATTGTGGAATTGGCGCATGTGGCACCGTGCAATCACTGGTGCTTCCCCCAACAGCTTGTAGATTCCCGACATAGAAAGGGGGAGAGAGTCTGCTTGAGATGTAATAATTTGCTTGCAGTGAAGTGGAGGGATAATCGGAATGTTTTCGTTCTGTCCTCCCTTCATGCAGATACAACAGTCGAAATTCCAACAGCGACTAGTGTTGTGAAGCTCCTCTGTGTCCATGAATGCAACCTTAATATGGGAGGAGTGGACTTCAACGACCAGTTGATGGTGCCATACTTATTTGCCCATAGAGCCAGACACGGGTACAAAAAAAGTGTCTGCATATCTATTTCAATTGGCTCTGCTGAACGCTTATGTGCTATACAAAGCATCAGGACAAACTGGATCTTTCCTTAAATTCCAGGAAGAGTTCATCAAAGCCCTTCTGTTCCCAGATGGTGCTGTGTCCCAACTTCCCAATGCAAATGCAGTTAGCCGGCTGCATGGGCGGCATTTTCTGTATGTCCTCCCTGGTACCCCTACCCAATGAACGCCCCAAAGAAGATGTCGTGTCTGTAGGAAGCGCGAATACAGGCGTGACACCTGCTTTTATTATCCCTCCTGTCCTGACCAAACTGGTCTCTGCATCGGTGAATGTTTCCAATGCTACCACACACTAGTGGAGTATTAGCGTAGGGTACAGCACTGCACAGTCCTAGGGCACACTTTCACAGGGTCTCCAAAGATGCCATCGCATTTTTAGAGACCCGAACCTGAAACCTTTACAGTTACAAAAAGTGTAAATAAATAAATATATACAATTTTTTTTAAACTATATATTATAGTAAAGTAATATATATATATATATATATATATATATATATATATATATATATATATATATATATATATTATATATATATATTACTTTATTAAAATATATAGTTTAAAAAAAATGCTGTCATTTTCTTGTTCTCTCTATTCACTCTCTATTGTTCTCTCTCTATTGTTCTGCTCTGTTTTACTGTATTTTATGCTTAACTGTAATTTTTTATTCAATATATGTAATTATTCCCACGCTATCAGATATAAACAAAAGTGGGCCCAAAATGGAAAAGCTGCCTGCACCGAATCAGGTACAAACCAAACCCTGTAAATAAGTAATTGTAAAGCTATATGGTGCCGTGCTAATCCTGAGTGAATAGCTGAATAACTGAAATATAATAAAATACAAATGTGCAAATAGAGATGCAGTACCAATTAAAAGGTGATAATATCAACCCTGAAGACACTCTCAATAACTAAGGCAGCTGCTCTGAATAGTGAAAGTAATAATAACGTCTGTGATAATAATAATATATAACTATATTTCATCAGTGTGCATAAACAAATAATAATAATAAAAAATGTCGCAAATAAACAATCAGTGAATACGTCGCATCATATCCATAGATAAATTCATAATCATAATAAACAATGACAGTAATTAGTAATAAAGTGCATACTGCAATCTAAAGTGACTCATAATGTTATGAGTCACTTTAGATTGCAGTATGCACTTTATTACTAATTACTGTCATTGTTTATTATGATTATGAATTTATCTATGGATATGATGCGACGTATTCACTGATTGTTTATTTGCGACATTTTTTATTATTATTATTTGTTTATGCACACTGATGAGATATAGTTATATATTATTATTATCACAGACGTTATTATTACTTTCACTATTCAGAGCAGCTGCCTTATGCCCCGTACACACGGTCGGACTTTGTTCGGACATTCCGACAACAAAATCCTAGGATTTTTTCCGACGGATGCTGGCTCAAACTTGTCTTGCATACACACGGTCACACAAAGTTGTCCGAAAATCCGATCGTTCTGACGTAAAACACGTACGTCGGGACTATAAACGGGGCAGTGGCCAATAGCTTTCATCTCTTTATTTATTCTGAGCATGCCTGGCACTTTGTCCGTCAGATTTGTGTACACACGATCGGAATTTCCGACAATGGATTTTGTTGTCGGAAAATTTTATCTCCTGCTCTCCAACTTTGTGTGTCGGAAAATCCGATGGAAAATGTCCGATGGAGCCCACACACGGTCGGAATTTCCGACAACACGCTCCGATTGGACATTTTCCATCGGAAAATCCGACCGTGTGTATGGGGCATTAGTTATTGAGAGTGTCTTCAGGGTTGATATTATCACCTTTTAATTGGTACTGCATCTCTATTTGCACATTTGTATTTTATTATATTTCAGTTATTCAGCTATTCACTCAGGATTAGCGCGGCACCATATAGCTTTACAATGTAATTTTTTATTGTTACAATATTTTATCATGTTTGCATTGCAGGTATGCAATTCTTTTATACTTTACTGTTTACTGTGTTTTATTTTTAATCATTATTTTCTCTGTAGGTTCACCATTCAGCTGCAGCACTGATTTATTTATCTTGACAGTAAATCAGTGACTCCAGTGCTGTAGGAGGTGATTTCACCAACAGTTAAAAAAAAAGAGCATATATACCAAAGCATGGGGGCAGGGGTGCCCCGAACATTAACAGATTGCAATTAAAAAAAAGTTGTTTTATTGAGTTAATGTTTCATTGTTACCATTGTTTGCTTTTCAGGTATGCCATTCACCTGCAGCACGGATTTATTTATTTTGACAGCAACAGTGTATACTCTCACGATACGCAAATCAATGACTTCAGCGCTGTAGAAGGTGATTTCACCACCACAGTTAAAAAAAAAAGTGGGTGGGTGCAGGGCAGTATTCGAATAGTGGGCATACCCACCGATCAATCTCTTTTTTCATGCAGCCCACAGGCTGCATGAAAAAACGAACATTACAATATATGCCCAACAAGGCCCAGCAATGTACTGGTATGTTGCTGAACTTTAAGTGGTTATACCAGACTGATGCCTGCAGGTTTAGGTTCATCTTGGTATCTTTCTTTTCAGCCAGCAGTCAGCTTTCATGTAAAAGCAATCCTAGTGGCTAATTAGCCGCTAGACTGTTTTTACAAGCAGTGGGAGGGAATGTCCCCCTGCCATCTTCCATGGTTTTCTTGGGCTCTCCTGTCCCACCAGGGAACCTGAGAATGCAGCCAGTGGTTCTGCCAGCTGACCATAGAGCTAATCGAAGACCATAATGTCTCCAATCATCTCTAAGGCCTAAGAAACCGGAAGCTACAAGCATTTCATGACTTCAGTTTTGCTGGATATAAACAGTGCCATTGGGAAATTTTGAAAGCATCTTATCACACTGATCATGGTGTGGTCAGATGCTTTGAGGACAGAAGAGAGATCTAGAGTCTAATAGACTCCGATTTTTTCAAGAAAAAACAAAAAAAGGGTACCTGTCACTACCTATTGCTAACATAGGGGATATTTACATTACCTGTGATAACAATAAAAATTATAACAAAAAAAATGAAAGGAACATTGTAAAAAAAAAAAAAAAAAAAAAAAAAAGGGAAAGGCGAACACAAGCATCGGTCTCCTGTTGTATGTAAACAGCAATTGCACCATGCATGTGAGGTATCATTGCGAAAATCAGATCGACGGCAGTCATTTTAGCAGTAGACCTTCTCTGTAAATCTAAAGTGGTAATCTGCAAAGGCTTTTAAAAATGTAGGTAGTTTGTGTGCAATTTTAAAGCATGTCGTGTTTGGTATCTATGTACTGGGCATAAGATCATCTTTTATATTTTACCAAACATTTGGGCAATATAGCGGGGTTGATTTACTAAAGGCAAATAGACAGTGCACTCTGCAAGTGCAGTTGCTCCAGAGCTTAGTAAGTAAGCAAAAGCTCTGCTGACTTCCATCATCCAATCATGTGCAAGCAAAAATTATATTTTTTTATTTTCCTTGCAAGTGATTGGGTATTCTTTGCAAAGTGAAGCTTTACCTCATTTACGAAGCTCTGGAGCAACTGCACTTGCAGAGTGCAACTGCATTTTGCAAAGTGCACAGTCTATTTGCCTTTAGTAAATCAACCCCAATGTGTTTTAGTGCATTAAAATTCAAAAAAGTTTTTTTATTTTAAAAAAAATTGCGTCTGAAAAATCGCTGTGCAAATATGGTGTGAAAAAAAAAATGCAACACCGACCATTTTAATCTGTAGGGCCTTTGGTTTAAAAAAATATATATAATTTTTGGGGTTCAGAGTAATTTTCTAGCAAAAAAATATTTTCATGTGAACAAAAAGTGTCAGAAAGTGGATAGAAGAGTGGGTGATGTGTGGCATAAGCTTCTAATGTTGTGCATAAAATGCCAGGACAGTTCAAGCCCCCCCCCCCCCAAATGACCCCTTTTTGGAAAGTAGACACCCCAAGCTATTTGCTGAGAGGCATGTTAAGTCCATGGAATATTTTATATTTTGCCACAAGTTTCTGGAAAATTAAAATGTATTTTATTATTTTCATTTTTTTATACAAGGTTGTCACTAAATGATATATTGCCCACACATACCATGTGAATATTTGAAATTACACCCCAAAATACATTCTGCTGCTTCACCTGAGTATGGAGAGACCACATGTGTGAGAGTTTTTGGGAGCCTATCCGCGTACAGGACCCCTAAAACCAATCATCGCCTTCAGGATTTCTAAGGGCGTAAATGTTTGATTTCACTCCTCACTACCTATCACAGTTTCGGAGGCCATTAAATGCCAAGATAGCACAACCCCCCCCCCCCCCAAATGACCCCATTTTGGAAAGTAGACACCCCAAACTATGTGCTGAGAGGCATGTTGAGTCCATGTATAATTTTATATTTTTCCACAAGTTTTGGGAAAATGACAAACTTTTTTTTTTTTTTTGCACAAAGTTGCCACTAAATGATATATTGCTCAAACATGCCATGGGTATATGTGGAATTACACCCCAAAATACATTCTACTGCTTCTCCTGAGTACGAGGATACCACATGTGTGGAACTTTTTGGGAGCCTAGCCACATACAGGACCCTGAAAACCAATCACCGCCTTCAGGATTTCTAAGGGCGTAAAATGGTGCTTTCACTTCCTCACTACCTATCACAGTTTTGGAGGCCCTGAAATGTCAAGATAGCACAACCCCCCCCTAAATTACCCCATTTTAGAAAGTAGACACCCCAAGGTATTTGCTAAGAGGCATGGTGAGTATTTTTCAGCTCTCATTTGTTTTGGAAAATGAAGAAAGAAAGAAAAGTAAAATGTTTTTTTTTTTTCTTTTTTCAATTTTCAAAACTTTGTGATAAAAAGCGAGATTTGCAAAATACTCAACATGCCTCTCAGCAAATAGTTGTAATTTTCCCAACTTGTGTCAAAATATAAAATATTCCATGGACTCTACATGCCTCTTAGAAAATAGCTTGGGGTGTCTAGTTTCCAAAATAGGGTCGGGGGGGGGGGGGGGGGGGTTGTGTGCTATCTTGGCATTTCACGGCCTCCAAAACTGTGATAGGTAGTGAGGAGTGGAATAAAAAATTTACACCCTTAGAAAGCCTGAAGGCGGTGCTTGGTTTTCAGGTCCTGTATGCAGCTAGTCTGCCAAAAAGTCCCACATATGTGGTATCTCCGTACTCAGGAGAAGCAACAGAATGTATTTTAGGGTGTAATTTCACATATACCCATGGCATGTTTGAGCAATATATCATTTCATTGACAACTTTGTGTAAAAAATGTATTTTGTCATTTTTCAATGACTTGTTACAAAGAAATTAAATATTCATTGTGCTGAACATCCCTCTCAGCAAATTCCTTGGCGTGTCTACTTTCCAAAATAGGGTAATTTGGGGGGGGGGGGTTGTACTGCCATGCCATTTTAGCACCTCAAGAAATGAGATAGGCAGTCAAAAACAAGAAGCTGCGTAAATCCCAGAAAATGTACCCTAGTTTGTAGATGCTATAACTTTTGCACAAACCAATAACTATACGCTTATTGAATTTTTTTTTACCCGAGACATGTGGCTGAATGCATTTTGGCCTAAATGTATGACTAAAATTGAGTTTATTGTATTTTTTTTTATAACAAAAAGTAGAAAATATCATTTTTTTTTCAAAATGCTCGGTCTTTTTTCGTTTTGCAAAAAATAAAAACCACAGAGGTGATCAAATACCACAAAAAGAAAGCTCTATTTGTAGGAAAAAAAGGGACGTAAATTGGTACAGCATTGCATGACTGCGCAATTACCAGTTAAAGCAGCACAGTGCCAAATTGTAAAAAATGCTCTGGTCATTAAGGGGGCAAATCTTTCTGGGGGAAGGCTATACCTGTAGTGGGATGCCCTTTTGTCCAGATTCTGGTGCAGGTCCCTTTAACTCAACTCCCCACAATCCTCTGAGCCCGGGGGATATAAAAGTCAGCTCCACCCAGCTTCCTGTGCTCAGAGAGATCCTGCCTGATGGGACAGCAGTGACTGGGCAAGTGAGCTGTTCCCAGGTGCTGGGTCCTCCCCTGTTAAGTCTGGTGTGCGGGCCACCAGCAGTGAGCACAAGAGCACGCAGTATCTTTCCAAGCCCCAGTCACTGGAGAGGACTCTGTTACAGTCCATTGGTGGAAGCTGTCCATGAAGTGAGTTGGCCCTATCTCCAGCCACCAGAACCCCCTGACCAAAGCAAGTAGAAAGCAGTGCCAGCGTGAAGTTTGTGTCAGCAGGAGGTCCACTCAGCTCACAAACTGTGGAATGAACGATTACTATGTTGGAACACGTGAGATTCTTAAGTTTACATTTCTATCTGTAGATTGGACTCAGGACACGCTGCTGCCACCTTGTGGACATTAGTTGAAAGGCAGTGAAATTGTTATATCCTCTTCCTTTATGGTTCATGTTAATGTTCTGTACTGTATACCCAGTTTCACACGATTTCCGGTACAATTTATGTTGAACTTCACTGTTAAGTAAAATAGAGATTGCACATCACCACTGGTCTGATTATTTGGCTGTGACCATTACACTACACTTGGCGTCACGAACAGGATACAGCCATGTCAGACAGTGATGAGGAGAACAGCACAAGGGCAGAGCCAGCCCACAGCGGCACTGAGGGAGTTAAACAGTCTGCCATAGCTTCTCTACTGCTGGCAGGATTGCTACCACAACAGCTGCCAAAGTATACAGGACCGGATCAGGACTTAGATGATTGGATTAGGAGGTAGCGGGGCTTGATCCGGTCATATGGGGTCCCACCTGCACAGCAGGCAGACCTGGCCATTAATGCCCTTGAAGGGGAAGCAAGGAAGTTGATCCTACACCTTCAAGCAGAGGACCAGGACTCCCTAGACAAGATAATCAGCCGCTTGGAAGCAGTGTACACCCAGACGGTTGCATTAGGGGATCTTAGAGCACGCTTTATTAGTAGAAGGCAAAGAGTGGGAGAATTCATTCCGCAGTATGCCCTGGAACTGCAGGATATAGCAGCCGAGATACGCCGCAAGGAGAGGAGGCGAGCAGGACGTGCTGGCTGGAGTGATACAGATGGGTGGCTGAAGGATCAGTTTGTGGATGGGCTTCTGTCTGACAAAGTCAGGGAGAAGTTACAAGAGAAGGACAGAAGTAACCCAAACTTAAAATTCCACGAAATTCTGGAAGCAGCTATACTATATTCAGAACCCAGACATGCCAGTACGGACGTCCTCGTGGCCAGCACAGGTGATAAACCATGTAAACCGCCACAAACTGGACACACAGCTCCGTGGGAGGTGGCCATCCACAAGCTGACAGAAGGAATGGCCCAGCTCCAGACAGAACTTGCCACGCTGAGACGTGAGCGAGACAATCCAAGGGGGCCAAGGGAACACACCCCTTCATGGAGAAACCGATCACCGCCCCGCAGACGACCAAGACGGGAGAGGTCACCCTCTCCATGTTGGGGCTGTCGACAAAAGGGACATCGCTTGAGGGACTGTCCTGATCGAATACCGAGGGAGCCATTAAACTCAGAGCGCCCCGCCGCTAGGAGTCAAGCAGTGGGGCGGCCCAGCAAAACGACTCCCCCGTCACACACGGAGGGCGTGGTGGTCGATTGCCCTGTGGTACACGGGTACTTCGATGGCCAAGAGGTCGAATGTCTTTTCGACACGGGGTCCCAAGTCACCATTCTACCAGAACCCTTGTTCCAGCGATACTTCCCAAAGAAGAAAATGAGTCAGGATACCCCCTGGATCTCACTGACAGCTGCCAACGAACTTCCTATAGAAGTGGTCGGGATTACCTGGATGAAAGTAGAACTGTGGGGACAGGACCTTGGCCAAAAAGGTGTTGTGGTTACACGAGCATCCGGAAAAGGTCGACCGCAGGTGATATTGGGCATGAATATCATCCAGGGGATGAGGCCTGAGCTGTTAAAACGGTGTCCTACACACCTGGGACCACCTAAAGAAGTTAGAAAGCTGCTCCTTACCTTGGCAGCACTAAAGGGCTCTGACGCAAGTATCGCAAACATTAATGAAAAGGCTGGTGTCGTGAGGGTTCCTTTTGGGACAGAGATTGTAATACCTCCCTGCAAAGAACTTGTACTCCCTATGAATGTTGGATCATGCCATAGACTGCAGGGCGTCCCAGTGCTAGTGGAACCCTTACCCTCAGATATGGCCCCGTTTGTTGCTAGAATTCTCACAGTAGTTCTTCAAGGCACCGTGCTAGTTAGGATGCGGAACAGCAAGACGATCCCACTTCACTTGCCCCCAGGGACACCAGTGGCGGAACTGGCCCTGATTTCAGGTGTGATTTCTCCCAAAGTGGACCACATAGAGCTCCAGAAATTTCACGGACAACGCTATGTAGCTAAAGTGAATGTTGCCAAATGTTCAGCAGGAGCAGACCCAGCATGGGTAGGAGAACAGATACTTCCACTTCTACAGCTGTCCACTGAGGAACTCACACCCACCCAGATAGAAGCAGTAAGGCAACTGGTGGATAAGTGGTCAGAGGCGTTTTCCCAGGGGGATTTTGACCTGGGCTGTAGCAATGGAATTGAACATGAGATCTCAACAGGAGGAAATCCACCCATCCGGGATCGCTACAGAAGCATACTCCCTCACCTTTATCAGGAAGTCAAGCAGATGTTGGAACAGATGATGCAACAAGGCATAATTGAAGACAGCAAAAGTCCATGGGCAGCTCCCGTTGTATTAGTGCGGAAAAAGGATGGCACCCTCCGCTTCTGTGTAGATTATAGACGATTGAATGCTGTCACTACAAGAGACGCCTATCCCCTGCCGCGGATTGAAGAGTCCCTAACAGCTCTAGGGAAAGCAAAGTTCTATTCCACGCTTGATCTCGCCAGTGGGTATTGGCAGATCCCTGTGGCCAAAGCCGATCGACCAAAAACTGCTTTCATCACCCCTATGGGACTATGGCAGTTCAAGAGAATGCCTTTCGGACTGAACAATGCACCTGCTACCTTCCAGAGGACAATGGAGCATTGTCTTGGGGATATGAACCTGGATAGCATCTTGATTTATCTTGATGATATCGTGGTGTTCTCTGCCACCTTCGAGGAACACCTCGCCCACCTCGATGCTGTTCTAGCCAGGCTACATCAGTATGGGCTGAAGCTTAAGCCAAAAAAATGCCACCTGTTCAAAAGTGAGATTGAATATTTGGGACATGTCATTTCAAAACAGGGTGTGCTCCCCAATCCAGAGAAAATCAAGGTACTACAAGAATGGAAGGCACCATCAACCGTGACTGAGGTTAGAGCCTTCCTAGGGTTAGCGGGACACTATCGACGCTTCATCAAGCACTACGCCCATCATGCTGCTCCAATCCAGAAGTTACTACATGGAGTAGACCAGAAAGGAGGTCACAGGAGGGTAGAATGGGGACTGGAACAGCAAGAGGCATTTGACTTCTTAAAGCAACGGTTGTGTCAGCCCCTGTATTGGCCTTTGCTGATTTCTCCCTTCCCTTTAGGTTACAAACTGATGCCAGTAACCAGGGCCTGGGGGCCGTGCTCTCACAAATGCAAGATGGTAAGGAACGGGTTATTGCTTATGCCAGCCGCAGCCTTCACCCAACCGAGAGAAACCCTGCAAACTACAGCTCCTTCAAGTTGGAACTGTTAGCGCTGGTGTGGGCCATCACAGAACGTTTCACCGAGTATCTCACAGGGTCTAAGTTCGAAGTCTGGACGGACAATAACCCCTTAGTACATCTCCAGACATCCAAACTTGGCGCTCTGGAACAAAGATGGGCAGCACGTCTGGCAAAGTTTGACTTTTCCCTGCATTACCACCCAGGAAAGGGGAATCACGTGGCTGATGCCCTATCACGGTACCCTTCAGCCCAACCACAACGAGATGCGGATGAAGAGGCCGAAGACAAAGAAATCCCACCCTTAATGGGGGCTAGACCTAAGAGTAGACCACGGGTGGACCTCATCCAGGTATTGGAAGATTGTAACTGGGCAGAAACTCAGAAGGATGACCCTGTGATTGCCCCAGTCATAGAGGCAATGCAGTTACGGCGCTGGCCCAGTAGAATTGAAAGGTCACAACTGCTACCAGAAACACAAAAACTGCTGAAAGAATGGTCACGCCTCCTCTTGAGAAATGGCATATTGTATCGCAGAATAATGTTCCCCCATGACTCTTCGGTAACCTGGCAGGTCGTACTGTCCCAGGCCAGAGCTCGACCAGTGGCAGAAAGCATCCATGTGGAAGGAGGACATTGGGGTGTCCACAAGACATTCGCCTGGTTCAAAAGGCAAGCCATGTGTGTGGGGCTGTTCCAGTTGATTGATCAGATATGTCGGCAATGTGCAGTATGCTCCGTGACCAAGGGGGCTGAGGTCCTGGTGCCTCCCATGACTTGGAACACGTCTGCCCCATTGGAAGTATTGACAGTTGACTTCCTCACCCTCGACATGTCGGAAGATGGACATCGCCATGTCCTTGTCATGGTGGACCACTTTACCAAGTTTGCAGTAGCTGTACCAATTCGTGACCAAGCTGCAAAGACTGCAGCTCAAGCAGTGTGGAAGCACTTCTGTCTCCCTTATGGTTGCCCTCAGAAGATACATTCAGATCAAGGGCCCTGCTTTGAAAGTGAGTTCTTCCAGGAGTGGTGTCACTCCTTAGGTGTCAAGAAGACGCATACGACCCCATATCACCCACAGGGTAATGGAGCCTGCGAGAGGTTTAACCATACCCTGATACAACTGTTGAGGGGACTGGCCCGTGAGAAACGAACCAGATGGACCCAGTACTTGGCCGAAGTGGTTTGGAAGTATAATCATACTGTGCACTCAGCGACAGCTCGGTCTCCTTACCACGTGATGTTTGGCCGTACTCTTGGGGGACCCACAGATCTATGGGGTGCTGTCCCCACTGAAGATCTGGAGTATACTCCAGCAACCTGGATTCAAGAGTGGAGGCGACGCCTGTCAGAAGTCCAACAGTTTGTAAAGGAACGAACTTGGGTGGAACAAGAAGAGTCAGGAATGGAGGTCTATGACCTGAAGCCGGGAGACAGGGTCTTGATCAGGCGCAAAGGTGCACATCAGCAGGGCAAGCTACAAACTCCATGGGAGGAAGTGCCCAGAGTGGTGCTACAGCAACCAATTCCAGGAGTGCCAGTCTATGACGTCCAGAAGGAAAATACACAAGATAGGCCAAGGAGGCTACACCGCCGGCTCCTCAAACCTATTAGAAATTACGTAGAGGTGCCTGAAAGCTTATCTAGAGAGCCGGAGGAACAAGTTTCCAAGCCACCCGTAGCAGTCCCAGCAGAGAATCAGTGGTGGTTACTCCCTGTCCCTTCACTGTTGCCTCCAAATCTCCAAAGAGAGATTACAGATACAGACAATGCCAGGCAGCCCAATGATTGCCCAGCTCGGATTCCTACTCCTGCTGTGGAGCCCTCTGACCCACTGTCCACTGAGATGCCTGAAAGTGAAGATGTACCTTTGCCTGCTCCTGAAGAGGAGCCTGAACCTCAACCCTTGAGATGCTCTCAGAGACACAACTTTGGGAAACCACCTGAACGTTTTGCACAGGAGGACTTTGTCTGGTCGGTAAACTTGCCTGGAATCGCAAGTTCAAGCGGGGTGGAGTGTAGTGGGATGCCCTTTTGTCCAGATTCTGGTGCAGGCCCCTTTAACTCAACTCCCCACAATCCTCTGAGCCCGGGGGATATAAAAGTTAGCTCCACCCAGCTTCCTGTGCTCAGAGAGATCCTGCCTGATGGGACAGCAGTGACTGGGCAAGTGAGCTGTTCCCAGGTGCTGGGTCCTCCCCTGTTAAGTCTGGTGTGCGGGCCACCAGCAGTGAGCACAAGAGCACGCAGTATCTTTCCAAGCCCCAGTCACTGGAGAGGACTCTGTTACAGTCCATTGGTGGAAGCTGTCCATGAAGTGAGTTGGCCCTATCTCCAGCCACCAGAACCCCCTGACCAAAGCAAGTAGAAAGCAGTGCCAGCGTGAAGTTTGTGTTAGGGTTGCCACCTCATCCCTTTAAACCTGAACACATATTAATTACACAGGTTCTGTGGCTGATTAAGATGGTAATGAACTCACTTGGTGCCTTATCTGCATTTAATTAGCCTCAGGACCTGTGTAATTCAAAGGTGTTTGGGTTTAAAGGGATGAGGTGGCAACTCTAGTTTGTGTCAGCAGGAGGTCCACTCAGCTCACAGACTGTGGAATGAACGATTACTATGTTGGAACACGTGAGATTCTTAAGTTTACGTTTCTATCTGTAGATTGGACTCAGGACACGCTGCTGCCACCTTGTGGACATTAGTTGAAAGGCAGTGAAATTGTTATATCCTCTTCCTTTATGGTTCATGTTAATGTTCTGTACTGTATACCCAGTTTCACGTGATTTCCGGTACAATTTATGTTGAACTTCACTGTTAAGTAAAATAGAGATTGCACATCACCACTGGTCTGATTATTTGGCTGTGACCATTACACTACATACCCTCTTCCTGACCAGGCCATTTTTTGGGATACGGCACTGCGTCGCTTTAACTAACAATTGCGTGGTCGTGCGATGTTGTACCCAAACAAAATTTATGTCATTTTTTCCCCACAAATAGAGCTTTCTTTTGGTGGTATTTGATCACCTCTATGGGTTTTATTTTTTGCGCCAAAAAAGAGCGACAATTTTGCAAAAAACACAGTATTTTGTAGTTTTTTCTATAATAAATATCCCCAATTAACCACTTAGCTGCCGGCCACCATCATATGACGGCGGGACGAGGCATCTCTTGTTCTGGGCGGATGTCATATGATGTGATCGCCCTCCCGAGCCACTAGGGGGCGCGCGCGTGCCCGCTGCGTCGCTCGGGACCCGGTGCGCGTGCCCGGCAGCCGAGATGTCCGCTGGGCACCCGCGATTGCCGGGTAACAGAGCAGGACCGTGGATCTGTGCATGTAAACACAGATCCACGTCCTGTCAGAGAGGAGAGGAGACCGATGGTGTGTCCCTTGTACATAGGGACACCGATCGGTCACCTCCCCCAGTCAGTCCCCTCCCCCCACAGTTAGAATCACCTCCCTAGGTCATACATTAACCCCTTGATCGCCCCCTAGTGTTAACCCCTTCCCTGCCAGTCACATTTACACAGTAATCAATGCATTTTTATAGCACGGATCGCTGTATAAATGTGAATGGTCCCAAAAATGTGTCAAAAGCGTCCGATATGTCCGCTGAACTATCGCAGTCACAATAAAAATCGCAGATCGCCGCCATTACTAGTAAAAAATAAATAAATAAAAATGCTATAAATCTATCCCCTATTTTGTAGACGCTATAACTTTTGTGCAAACCAATAAATATACGCTTATCGCGTTTTTTTTTTTACCAAAAATATGTAGGAGAATACATATCGGCCTAAACTGAGGAAAAAATTTGTTAAAAAAAAAAAAAAAATGGATATTTATTATAGCAAAAAGTAAAACATATTGTGTTTTTTCAAAATTGTCCCTCTTCTTTTGTTTATAGCGCAATAAATAAAAACCACAGAGGTGATCAAATACCACCAAAAGAAAGCTCTATTTGTGGGGAAAAATTGATAAAAATTTCATTAGGGTGCAGTGTAACACGACCGCGCAATTGTCATTCAAAGTGGGACAGCGCTGAAAACTGAAAAATGGCTTGGGCAGGAAGGGGGTGAAAGTGCCTTGTATTGAGGTGGTTAAAAAACAGAAAACAAATTTTTTTCCCCAGTTTAGGCCAATATGTATTCTTCTACAAATTTTTGGTAAAAAAAAAAAAAAAATCGCAATAAGTGTATATTGATTGGTTTGCACAAACGTTATAGCATCTACAAAACGGAATAGATTAATGGCATTTTTATTACAATTTTTTTTTTTTTTTTACTAGTAATGGCGGTGATCTGAGATTTTTATCAGGACTGCGACATTGCAGCGGACAGATCGGGCACGTTTGACACTATTTTGGGACCATTGACATTTATACAGCGATCAGAGCTAAAATTACAATAATAATAAAGTGATTTCGCGCTTCAAATCTATCACCTCGAAGTGTAATACATACAATTTACTAATGAAATAAATGTGTTCTATAAGTGTAACATCATAGCAGTGCTCAATATAAAATCAATAGGTGATCATCAAAAGTGCTGTTGTGCTTCAATATTTAAAATAAAAATGAAAATAAAAATCAAGAGTTTATATTGTGCATCAATATTTGAAAAAGAGTTTGTATTGTGCTTTTCCACTGGGGTCATATAATGGAGAAGGGAAGTGATAATGATGGTTAAAATGTGGTGATCCGGTGACACCGGGCTCTCTGGACTCTCACCTTAGATAAAATAAATATGGGCATCAAAACAGGTTCTTTGTTCTCTGTAGTGAAGTGCCATTCAGGTGGAGCTTCTCTGGTGGTGTAGTGGTTCTCCTGATTTAAAGCACCTATCAGATATGGGAACAGAAAGGGGTTGCCCACCTGGGCTCCACCAGTCCGGTGGTAAGAACAGGAAAGGGAGAGAAAGATGCCTCCAATGGTGTAGTATGTTAATTAAAAATAACTATTTATTGAAAATATAGGTGGTCTCTTACATTAAAAATAATTAAAAACAGCATAAACAGTAAAAAGAGGTTGAGGAGCGGCGTCTGAGGCACCTCCTTACTGGCTTCCGATTTCGTCTGCTCTCGGCCACGCCCTACGCGTTACGTCACCGCTCGTGACTTCAACTGGTCCCCTGTTTTTAATTATTTTTAATGTAAGAGACCACCTATATTTTCAATAAATAGTTATTTTTAATTAACATACTACACCATTGGAGGCATCTTTCTCTCCCTTTCCTGTTCTTACCACCGGACTGGTGGAGCCCAGGTGGGCAACCCCTTTCTGTTCCCATATCTGATAGGTGCTTTAAATCAGGAGAACCACTACACCACCAGAGAAGCTCCACCTGAATGGCACTTCACTACAGAGAACAAAGAACCTGTTTTGATGCCCATATTTATTTTATCTAAGGTGAGAGTCCAGAGAGCCCGGTGTCACCGGATCACCACATTTTAACCATCATTATCACTTCCCTTCTCCATTATATGACCCCAGTGGAAAAGCACAATACAAACTCTTTTTCAAATATTGATGCACAATATAAACTCTTGATTTTTATTTTCATTTTTATTTTAAATATTGAAGCACAACAGCACTTTTGATGATCACCTATTGATTTTATATTGAGCACTGCTATGATGTTACACTTATAGAACACATTTATTTCATTAGTAAATTGTATGTATTACACTTCGAGGTGATAGATTTGAAGCACGAAATCACTTTATTATTATTGTACTGCTGAGTGTAAGTGAACACTTTCGATTTTGCTGCAGTCCGTAGAGACATCATCACCAGTTACACATATTTAATATCATTATTTTTCAATTTTTCATTATCCGTTATTTTAGTTCATCACGTGGATATTCACATAACCTGTTTACTCAATATAGCGCGAGGGACCACACTATACATTTTTGTTGACAGAGCTAAAATTAGCCACTGACTACTATATAAATGCCACTGGCAGAGAAAGGGTTAACGCTAGGGGGCGATCAAGGGGTTAAATGTGTTCCCTGGGTTCCCTTGTAACTGTAGGTGGTATGGGACTAACTAAGGGAGGAAAGAGATCAGTGTTCATACTTAGGCTTGTCGAAAAAGGGTTAAAAATGGCGGCGCTGCCCATTGATTTTAATGGGCAGGGGCGCTTTAGGAGCGGTGTGCACATCGCTCCTACAGCTCTGCAAAGATGCTGCTTGCAGGACTTTTTTTTACCATCCTTTTTTTTTTTTACCATCCTGCAAGCACACCGCTCCAGTGTGAAAGCACTTGGGCTTTCACACTGGAGTGAAAGGAGAGGCTCTTTACAGGCGCTATTTTTAGCGCTATAGCACCTGTATAAAGCTCCTCGGTGTGAAAGCAGCCTTAGTATAAACACACGAACTGTCTCCTCTCCACTGAGAGAACCGGGATTTGATTGTTTACACACACACAGATCCCGGTTCTCGCTCTATCACGAGCGATTGCGGGTGCCCGGCGGTCATCGCGCATACCAGGCACGCGCATCGGCTCTGGGGACATGCGGCGCCTGCTGTGACTTTAAGGAGCGACATACAGCTACGGCGATTTGCCCAGCCGAGCCAACCTGCCGCAGTATAACTGCAGCGGCTGGTCAGCTAGTGGTTAAACAGGTCCTGTCATGCTTTTTTTTACAGGGGATGTTTACTATCCTTGTAATAGTTATAAAAGTGATTTTTTTTTTTTTTTTTTTAAAGGACAGTGTAAAAATAAAAAAAGAAGTAAAATAAATCAGAAAAAAAAAAAAAATTTAAAGTGCCCCATCCCTCCATCCTTGCGTGCAGAAGCGAATGCATACGCAAGTCGCGCCCCATATATGAAAACTTGTTCAAACCACATATGAAAAATAATTCTAGGACTATACCTGCTCTGTAACTTAAAACTGGTAACCTGTAGAAATTTTTAAACATCGCCTATGGAGATTTTTAAGTGCCAAAGTTTGTCACCATTCCACGAGCGGGCGCAATTTTGAAGCATAACATGTAGGGTATCAGTTTACATGGCGTAACATTATCTTTCATAATATAGAAAAAATTGGGCTAACTTTAATGTTTTATTTTTTTATTTAAAAAAAGTGTATTATTTAAAAAAAAAAAGCCATTTGTAAGGCCGCTTATGGTGTTACAGTGTGACATAAAGTATGGCAATGACTGCCATTTTATTCTCTAGGGTGTCTGAAAATATATAATTTTCTAGCAAAAAAAAAAATTTTTTTTTTTATAATAAACATTTTTTATTTAATTTATTTTCAAACATATTTATTTCTACACAAAATCTATATATTCCATATCCTGTTTGTTGCTTTAGTCTATGCACATCCAGTATTTCAACACTAATATTTTATTCCTTAACATAAAAAGAAAAAAAAAGGGAGAGGAACCCCCCCCCCACTACACCAACTCACACCACCTTTGTGTTCCCCCCCATCTTTTATATTTAACCACTCCACAGTATATATTCCAATTTCTTCAACAAAATCATCATCACAAAAATCATATCACATATCATATCATATCATATCTATATACTCCCCCCCCTCCCTCCCCCCCATCCCCTACGTGAACTTTATCCCCTTTTCCCGATTCCACCCGTGAGATTCTCCCTTTTACCATGTCTATATGGAATCTCCTCTCTCTCTCCATCCCCATAAAAAGGTAGAGACCCGGGCATGGTAAGGGAGAGATAGAAAGAAAAAAAAACACCTTTCTTTCTTTTTACCTATCCCTTCATCTCCCTTTATTTTGCAACCCCCCTCCTCTCAAATATTAATTGGAGATAAGTGGGTAGAGCGGAGACCCCTCTCCACACACCTCCTCACCCCTTCTACGCCAGACACATCCCAATGTGGCAAATACCCTCCCCCTCGCTTTGAATTAAGTGTCACGGCAAAATAAACACCTCCAATCTAATCAATAAGTATCTCTGGTGAATAGTAGCTCCAGCCTTCCCATATGCCATTAAATGCTTCATATTTATCTTTAATCAGATGTACCCATTTCTCCGCCTCCATTATTGCATCCACTTCCCTTTTCCAATCAAACAATGTAGGGCAACTAGACTGCTACCAATACCTTGGTATCAATGCCTTCGCCGCGTTCAACAAATGTTAGGTGATACTTTACTTTTTTTGGGGTGATGCGTTTTTTATATGCTTTATTCGGGGATGGCATTCCATGGAACCAGAAGTGCATTACTCAAAATTCTATAGGTCTTAAAGTCAGCCTCTTGATCCATGGGGCCACTGCTTCCCAACATTTTTTAATCTTAGGGCACGTCCACCATAAATGGAGAAAAGTGCCTCTTTCAGCGCATCCCCTCCAGCAGCAAGCATCCACCCCTGGAAACATTTGTGCTAGACGTGCTGGGGTACAATACCATCTGGCCAAGAATATGCCATCTCCTGAGTATGGGAGCTTATTGAGGAGCCATAAGTTATTTTAATCATCTTTTGTATCTGTAAAGCTAAGAACCTCTGTCCTATTTCCCTTTCCCTAATATAGTAGGGTGTTGATATATCTGGGGTTTTAAATATCAGTTTATACATCCTAGATAGTAAGTGTTTAGTCTCTGGGTTATTTATACACCATGATTCAAACGTGGTGAGAGAGTTTAAGGGTCTCATCAAGAGTTTCCTTTTATTAAAAAAATCTACTATTTGGAAATATCTCCATGTGGCCATTGGAATATCTCCCCAGGTTGAGATTAAGTCCGTTAAGGGTACCAATGTGCCCATTGGGGCTATCCTAGCACATGTAACCCCCCATCTCTACCCCAGCCTTCCAAATTTCTCCCATCTTCCCCCGGATGAAACCATGGATATCCCTCCATTGGTGCTAGTGGGGATATTACAGGGGCAAATTTACCCAAGCCATTTAACTTGTCCCATACCGATAAGGTTGTCCTAGTTATTGGCGATGTCCACTCTGACTATCCCCTGCACCCAACTGGAATCCAGGGGGCTCCCTCTAGGTTCCTACCTGCTATTGTCTTCTCTAAATTTACCCACAATTTATTTGAGGAGTCGTGTCACCTATTCATTATTCGTACTAAGGACATAGCTTTATAATACAGATTTATATCTTGAAGTCCTAACCCTCCCTCTGATTTATGTCTCCTTAAAATGTCATATGAGAACCTAGGATGCTTATCTCCCCACACAAAGTTCGATAGAGCCCTTCTCATCTGTCTAAAAAAAGGATTGTGGGAGCGTCACAGGGACCGTAGATAGAATATAAATAATTCTTGGTAATACATTCATTTTGAGAGCATTCACTCTTCCAAACCAGGTCAGAAGATGACCTTTCCAACTTTGCAAGTCCTTTAATACATTCGTTAATAAAAGGGCCATAATTTGGATCATATAACCGTTTTAAATCTGCTGTAATATGGATCCCCAAGTATACCAATGAGTCTAATAAAATAAAAGGGAAAGTGTGTTGAATAGAGGTCATCATCCTAGTAGGGACATGGCTTGGCAATCAAGATTGATTTCCCAAAGTTTATTTTAAAGTTGGATAAAACCCCATATCTATCCACTTCCTGCATTAATTCTTTTAATGAATCTTGGGGATTGGACAGATAAAATAACAGGTCATCCGCATAAGCCGACACCTTATGCTCCACCACCCCAATACGAATCCCTGTGACCCCCCCCATTCCTCCTGACCATACATAAAAAAAGGCTCTAGGACCAAGGCAAACAGCAATGGGGAGAGTGGGCACCCTTGTGTGGTCCCATTACGTATAATAAAATGCTCCGATAACCTGCCGTTTACCTTAACCCTTGCTCTAGGACTGTTGTATAGCACCAACACCCATCCCATCATGCGATCTCCTAGACCCACCTCCCTCAGAACTTGGGATATAAAGATCCAATTGACCCTGTCAAATGCTTTCTCTGCATCCATCGACAGCACCACCCTCGGAATTTGATTGGGTCCATTTTGGGCCCAATGTAATATATGTAGAGCTTGGATTGTATTGTCTCTAGTTTCCCGGCCTTTTATTAATCCTGTTTGATCTAGGTGTACTATCTTTGCAATGTGGTCTTGCATTCTAAGGGACAAAATTTTAGATAGGATCTTCGTGTCCGTGTCCAGGAGGGACATGGGCCTATAATTAGCAGAAAACTGAGGGTCCTTCCCTCCCTTTGGGAGGACCGTCACGTGTGCCATTAATGCTTCCGGAGGCAATGGGCTGTTTATTATAGAGTTGAAGTAGTCACATAAAGGATGTAATAGAACTGAAGAGAACTTCTTATAGTATACATTCGTAAAGCCATCTGGGCCTGGACTTTTACCTAATGGTAATGCCTTTATTACTTTAACTAGTTCCTCCACTGTTATTGGCTGTTCCATTTCCTCAAGTGCTGCCGTCGGAATAGCAGGTAGCAGGTAGCTAAGAGACCCTTAGATATTCACGGATCTTATTCACTGCCCCTCCGTCAACAGCCCCCTCTGAAACCGAACCTATATTGTACAGGGATTTATAATAGCGTTGAAACTCAGCTGCTATCTTTTGGGTATCTATTATCTGTTTATTATTTACTACTAATTTATGAACATGCCTAGCCTCCTGCTGTTTCCTTAACCACTTAAGGACCAGCCTTGTTTTGGAATTGAGGTGTTTACATGTTTAAAACAGGTTTTTTTGCTAGAAAATAACTTAGAACCCCCAAACATTATATATTGTTTTTTTTCTAACATCCTAGAGAATAAAATGGCGGTCACTACTATACTTTTTTTACACTGTATTTGCGCAGCGGTCTTACAAGCGCGTTTTTTTTTTTTTAAATTCACTTCTTTGAATAAAAAAAAATAAAACAGTAAAGTTAGCCCAATTTTTTTTTATATTGTAAAAGATAATGTTATGCCAAGTAAATTGATACCAAACATGTCGCGCTTCAAAATCGCGCCCGCTCGTGGAATGGCGTCAAACTTTTACCCTCAAAAATCTCCATAGGTTGCATGTTTTTCGTTACAGAGCAGGTCTAGGGCTAGAATTATTGCTCTCACTCGAACGATTGCAGCGATACCTCACGTGTGGTTTGACAACCATTTTCATATGCGGGTGCTACTCACGTATGCGTTCGCTTCTGCGCGCGAGCTCGTCGGGACGGGGGGGGGTTTAAAAAAAATTTTTTTTTACTCTTATTTATTTTACATGATTTTATTTATTTTTACACTGTTTAAAAAAAAATGTGTCACTTTATTTCCTATTACAAGGAATGTAAACATCCCTTGTAATAGAAAAAAGCATGACAGGACCTCTCAAATATGAGATCTGGGGTCAAAAAGACCTTAGAGATCATATTTACACTAAAATGCAATAAAAAAATAAAAAAGAAAAGTCATTTAAAAAATCACATTGAAAAAAATGTGCCTTTAAGACGTATGGACGGAAGCGACGTTTTGACGTCGCTTCCGCCCTGCAATGTCATGGAGACGAGTGGGCGCCATCTTCCCCTCACTCGTCTCCAGGCACAACAAGGGGACAGACGCGATTGCCCCCGCCGCTACCGATGGCTCTGGTAAGCGGCGGAGGGCACCGGATCGCGGCGGGATCTTGCAGCGAATCCTCCGCAGAGACCACTTTTATCTGAAAGCCGACCATCGCACCAAAACGGGGATACTGGGGTTATGGCAGCTAACAATAATATCCGCCGCCAAACTTAGGACGTACATCGGCGTGCGGCGGTCGGCAAGTGTTTAATTGTCTAGCCAACAACTTTCCTCCTTTACTGCCTTGTTCATAAAAACGATGAGCAGAATACCTTTGCTTATTTTTCAGTTTCAGATCTAAACATTGAGTTAGTTTGAGTCTCAATTCCTCCAGTCTATTGGCCTCCCCTGGGTTCCAACTGCTTTTATGCTAATTTCTGCTTTATGTATTTCTTCTAAGATCCGTCATTTCCTTTTGTTTTTCCTTTCTAAGACGCAAACCCAGTGCGATAATTTCTCCCCTAATAACCGCTTTATGAGCCTCCTATACTGCTTGGTTGGACACTTCACCTGGTATGTCGGTTTCAAAATATGATATCAGTTTATTATGTAGGGTTTCAAAAACCCTTTTATCGACCAAAATGGACTCATTTAGTTGCCATGTCTTTTCTTTCCTACTTACCTCACTCAGTCGCAAACTGAAAGCTATTGGGGCATGACCAGATACAGTGATTGATCCAATTACAGAAGATTGTACAAGATGTAAATAAAATTGATCAACCATTAATAAATCAATCCTTGAATATGTATTATGCAGGGGCGGACTGATAACTCATGGGGCCCCCGGGCAATAGGAGATTATGGGGCCCCCAGGCAATCAGAGATTATGAGGCCACACACTATACACACACAGTATACAATCACACAGTATACACATACATGTACACAGAGTATACACAGACAGATGTAAAAAAAAAAACAAAAAAAAACAAAAAACACAGATTTATACATACTGCCCCTGGTTTTACTGAGGCTGGCAACCCTGATGGGGCCCCCTAGTGGCCCAGGGCCCACGGGCAGTGCCCGAGTGGCTCAATGGTCAGTCCGCCCCTGGTATTATGTATTCTAGAATAGTAGCTGTAATATTTTTCATGACTATGTAATGCTTGCCAACTATCCACCAAACGTAAAGATCGCAGGCTTTGTTTAATATGTCTTTGGGCTCTAAATGACAGTGATGTCTTACCTGATGAAGTTTTCATCCCCGGTTCCAGTGTTAGATTGAAATCACCCCCCAGTACTAGAACCCCTTCCCTAAACCGCCCCAGTTTCTTCAGCATTTTAGATAAAAAAATCTACTGTATGGTTATTAGGGGCATAAATTGAGGCGAATGTATAGCACTGCCCATAGATTCTCCCCTTTATAAACAAAAAGCGACCCTCAGGATCAACCTCAATTTCCATAAATGAAAATGGACACGATCTGTGAAAAGCTATTGTAACTCCCCTAGCTCCCCGAATAGGAGAGGTCGCGTGAAACCACTGATTAAATGGAAAGCAAGGCATGCGGGGGGAGGGGGGGGTTGACCCTGCCGTGAAGTGCGTATCCTGGAGAAATACAATCTCTGCTCCCAGGTTACGCAGTTCACACCAGAGACGACCCCTCTTACCCGGAGATCCCAGTCCCCTTACATTATATGATACTATCTTTATCTCCACTATTTTATACTAAATATATATACACTTTACTAAACATACTACTGTGCCACTCCATTCCAACGGGTCCTGTTGCCTTCTCCATTGGGTATATCCGGCCCACAAAAAAAAAAAAAAAAACATACCACACAAGGAGAGGGGAGGAAGAGCGAGAAAAAAAAAAAAAAAAACACACACACACACACACACACACAAACCACCCCTTCTTCCACATTGCAAACCTGAATGTACAA
The DNA here is from genome assembly GCF_042186555.1 of Aquarana catesbeiana. Taxonomy (NCBI): domain Eukaryota; kingdom Metazoa; phylum Chordata; class Amphibia; order Anura; family Ranidae; genus Aquarana; species Aquarana catesbeiana. Next base: position 484,515,695 of record NC_133327.1, on the reverse strand, counting down.
ATTTATATATAACAAAAAAAAAAATACCCATTACCACCCCTAAGGGGAAGACCACTCCCCAGAGGGCTATACTACCCCTCTCTGGATTGTCATCCTTTCTCCCTAAACGCAGATTAAGAAGTCCCCCTTTTTGGGACCATCCTATTGGGGAAAAGATAGTTAACGGTATGGTTAAGATACCCGGTTCTCCTCCGGGAAGAGCAACGACCAAAAAAAAAATTTTTAGAAAGGGATGAGATGCAGTAAAGAAAAAAAAAAAATCACATTAACTTCACCCCTCCATAGCTACTTCTCCCCTCTTCTGTTCCCCCCCCCCCCAATAATGCAACCCCCTCCCAGAGACAATATATTCTGTCCCCCCTTTCCTTTCTCCTCCTCTCTTTTTCATTTTCTTTCTTTTTCCTAATGCTCAGTATCTTCCTCCCTATCACCAGTCTTCTTATAGCCAATTTTCCCTTTAATTAGACACAGTTCAACTTTCAAATATGCCCATTTGCAGTCAAGCTTTGTCCTTTGTTTGTCTTTCTCCCTCGGCCTCTCATTGGGATTTGGCTCCACTGTTCCGGGCGTTGCAAGGGAGATGTGAGACTATTCATTCTCCAATCAGGAAAGTCAACTAAAGGCAAGCCTAATGTTTCTGAAAGTTTTTTTAAGTCATCTTTGGATCTGAGAACCGCTGTCTTTCCATTTCGGGTCGCCGTTATACGAAAGGGGAAACCCCATCGATATTTCACATCCACAGCCCGCATAGCTTCCAATAAGGGTCGAACGGTCCAGTGTGAGGACGGTATGATAGGTCTGGGAACAGGGAGATCTGACAACCTTCATGCTCCATCATGGGGTTATTGCGGGCTGCTTTAATAATTGCCTCTTTCGTTGTAAACTTATGCAATTTGCATACAACATCTCGGGGTCTATCCACACTCTGAGGGGCATAAGGTAGACATTGGTGTACTCTATTTCAATCACATCTGGTGCCCGGGGCCCTAATATTTGTCAAAACAGACCAATCACTGTTTGAGGCAAATCTGTGGCTCCTTTAACCTCAGTTAGGCCCCGTATGCGGATATTCTGCCTGAGGTCTCTGTTTTCCTGAGCGTCCATTTGATCTAATAAAAAATTAAATTTTTCTTCATATTTTACCATTTCTTGAGTATCAACCACCGCCTGCTTAATATCATCTTAACTTGCCTACATCTCCTCCACTATATCCCAAAGCTATTGTGTGCTCCCTGAGCACATCCACCATTTGCTTACATGACAGTTCAACAGCAGAAATAAGCAATTGTATGTCCGTTTTAGTAGGGAGGGCTCTCAGATGTTCTCTGAGTTCTTTGTCTAAGTCCATACTTGTTACCCCCATTTGGGATATAGCTTGGTCTGGGGGGGGATTTAAGTCAAAGACATAGGTTGCTGTATCTGTGTTTCTATATCACCATCTCCTCTCGGGGTTAATCCCTGGCTAGCAGACACCGAATCCCGGCCAGGAGTTTTACCCTCAGTCAGCCCCCCCAGACATTCTCCTCCGGGGAGTCCCCAGATCTCTCCAGTCTGCTTCCTATATCCAGCCCCCTAAGTCCTTCATCGGGCTTACTGCCTATGCCCTGATGATTTTTCTTAGGGTTTGTCCCAGCAGTCAAATGGTTACCCCTAGCGAACAACACGTCCCGTCCCTCTCCACCATCCCAGGTCCACATACCGCAATGACCTCTGCCATTACTGGGCTCCTTTGATTAAAACCTGGCAGGCCCCGGCCCTTCAATGGTGTCTTTCTCTCATACCTTTGTCCGCCTTGACTGCCTTTGCACTCAGGGGAGCCGGGCTTCATCCCATCCTGCTCAGGCATCTTCCGGGCTGTCCTTCCTTGGTCCGCACTCTGTGGGGATAGATAGACTCTCAACCCGCCTGTCTGTGCCTTCCCTTTGCTAGGGGGTTGCGGGGTAGTACGCCGGCGTATCGCCATACCCGGCTACGATCACCTGAAAGGGTGAGGGGGAGAAGGCTATCACCGTAGCTCAATGCTGCTTGTGTTTCTCAGAGCCCGGAAGCTTCCACACACTCATGCAGCGTGTCTCCTCTCCATACCACACCCCCCTGCACATGGAGCCCTCCAGCGCAGCGCTGTCACCATACCTCCCAACTTTTCAAAAAAAAAAGATTTTAACTTGTAAACAACAAGTGTGAAAAAATAGGCTTAGTCCTTTGCATGTTCTTTTTATTTATATATATATATATATATATATATATATATATATATATATATATATATATAGTGTGATTCTGTACTTGCCAAATATGCTGCAGAAATCTCTCTTCACTGAGTCTGGCTGTAACCATTTTAACTGTGGGCAGCTGAAGCTGCTGGCTGTTCACTTGGCAAACTCTCACGAGAGTGAGAGAGAGAGAGCTGTGCATGATATCATAAACCTAGGCTTTTTACCAGACAAGAAACAGGAAGTGGGCTATATAAGGTATTTACTGACAGAAAACAAAATGTTTTACTATCCAGTTAAAACAAGGGCAGAAGATTTAATAGATGTAAAGTTGAAAAAATGACTGAAGGTCCGCTTTAAGTGGTTAAGTGAGCAGCTAGGTGGAGCTGTTGCAGAGCTTTTTGGCATGGAAGCCAGTGCTGGGACAGCGAGGTGTGAGAGCAGAGGACTGGACCAGACCCCCCCACCCTTGAGAGCGGCAGCACGGACCCCCCCCCCGACCGGACCAGACCCTCCCACGACCGAGAGCGTCAGTGGGTGACCCAGGGACCTACAGCAGCGGCAGAACAGGACATCGCGGTGGTGGAGCAGAAGTACTAGGGACAGTATCACCCCACAGACGTGGACAGAGGAGGTGGGAGGACATCCAGCGGGACCGGGAAGTGGAAGGCTGACAGGGAGAGGTGGCGGGTAAGTTAAGTGCAGAAGACAATGTGAGAGACTGATTGGAGAATATATTTTATAATATATATATATATATATATATATATATATATATATATTATTTTTTTTTTTTTTACACACACACATAGCTATATACACATAGTATCTCACAAAGGTGAGTACACACATATTCATTATATATATATATATATATATATATATATATATATATATATATATATATATATATACACACACACACACACACACACACACATACACATATACATACACACACATACAGACACTGTATATATGTGAAAGTGTACCTCGCGTTACTAGGAGTACTTAATGAAATGTACTAGGGATGCACCGATACCGGTATCGGTGCCGATACTTGGCACTTTTGGGGGTATCGGTATGCGTGAAAATTCACCGATACCGGAAGTGACGTCAGCTTGGGCGGAGCTCGGAAACCGGATAAGGTTGCGGCCTCTCCACACAGCGGTGAGTGCTGTTTCCCTCATGACAGACGTGTTTTGCTGCTGCTGCTGCGCCTGCTAGATGGCGAGCTTCCTCCTTACACCATGTCCCCTCATGGCGGCTGGTGAGTGCTCTTCTCCATTTCTAACTGTTGTTTGCTTTCTTCATATGTGTCCCGCGGCCGGTGATTGCTGTACACTGCTTACATCATCATTTGCCTAACATGTTATACTGTGTTATACTCAAGTTAGTTTTGTCCCACATTGTCTCTCTCTTGCCTAACATGGCGGCCGGCCTGTGTTACACTTAGTTTGTCCCACATTGTCTCTCTCTCTCTTGCCTAACATAATGTCCACTGTCTAGCATGGTGGCCGGCCTGTGTTTGTGTGCTTTACATAACTTAGTGTCCCACATTGTCTATTGTCTAACATGTCCATCATGGCGGCAAATGACTGCTGCTGTTACATAAATCATCATTGTCCCTTGCCTAACATTTTCCTGCATGTGCCTTTCTGAGACCATCCTCTGCTTTTTGTAATGTAGAGATACTGACAGATGGTACCCGACAGATTGATGTCATCATCCCCGCTGGTTTACTTGGCCATACCAAGATGCTGGATGCAGCAGGACCAACCAACAAGCAGCTTCATTATTCTAAAAAAAAAAAAAAATATATAGGTGTCATGTGTGAATAAAAAAAAAAAAAATCAATCAATCAGAAAACAAAACATTTGGGCTCAAATTTTCCCCATTTTCCTCATTTTTTCCCCCTTAAGGTGGAGAGACTTCCTTATTTCTGGCTTTAAGTGCAATGCAAATGGATGCCACTGCCAGCAAAATGTCAGCTATCTGGAAGTTTTTTAAAATTGATGAAACCAACAAACGCATTGCAGACTGCAAACTCTGTTCTGCCAAAATATCCAGAGGAGGTTCAAAAGTTAGTTCTTATAATACCAGTAATCTCATAAGACACCTCAAAATGAAACACAAGACTGAGCATGGCGAATTTACAGCTGTCACTAGCTCTTGCACTCAGCAGCTGACACTGCAGCAAACCCTTGCCAGACGTGAACATTTTTCCATGGATAACCCAAGGGCTAAAAAAAATTCTGAAGTAGTTACCCAATTCATATTTCTTGATGATCAGCCACTATCAATAGTTAAAAATGTGGGTTTTCGTTAACTTATTAATCTTTTGGAGCCAAAGTACGAAATTCCCAGCCGCCGTCATGTCACAGATGTCATGTTGCCACAATTATACAACACAGTGAAAAAAAACACATTACCAACATGCTACAGGAGGACATAAAGGCCATCAGTTTCAGCACAAGCATTTGGAGCAGTAGTGCGAGTCCCGTGTCTGTAATTAGCTTAACTGCACAATGGATTGATGCCAATTTCACTCTGCACCAAGTCATGCTGCACGCAAAGAAATTTCAAGGCTCTCACACAGGCCAAGCTATAAGAAGCATACTAGAAGAAATGCTTGACACTTGGGCGATTCCCAAAAGTTCTGTCCATGTGGTAGTCCGTGATAATGGCAGAAATATGATAAAAGGTGTACAAGATGCTGGTCTTCAGAGTCTTTCATGTGTGGCACATACACTGCAGCTGGCTGTCTCAGAGGGGCTTTTATCACAGCGCAGCATTACGGAGGCTGTGGGAGTTGAGCGCAAAATAGTTGGGCACTTTAAACATTCAAACCTGGCATATTCTCGGCTGCAAGATATTCAGATCCAGCTTGGTCAACCCATTAAAAAACTTCAACAAGATGTTCAGACTCGCTGGAACAGCACTTTTTACATGCTGCAGTCTCTGATAGAGCAAAAATGGGCCATTGGAGTATATGTGTCAGAACATGAGCTGCCTGCAACGATCACTGCAAATCAGTGGAATCTCATGGAGAAGATGTTCAACATCTTGGCTTCCTTTGAAGAGTTGACTCTGCATATGAGTTGTTCAGATTCTTTTGCCTCAAATGAAATTCCTGCAGTGACTGCTACAGCAATTACTATCTAAAGAAGTGGATGAGGACCATGGTGCTAAAACGATGAAGAACGCATTGCTTGGAGCTTTGCAGAAATGGTTCTTTGACATGGAACAAAATCCACTTTACTGCATCGCTACTTTACTCAATCCAAGGTAATCAATCATTGCTGGCTGCTATTTTGCATTGTTTTTATTTGAATATTGATGATATGATTTTGTTTTTTTGTTTTTTGGATGAAGGTGATATTTTACACAGTGTTATTATCACTTGCTTGCATTAAAAAAATTTTTGTAATGCAAGTGATAACACTGTAAATCTCACCTTCATAAAAAAACACAAAACAAAATCGATAATGACAAAACACACTTACCTGCTCTGTCTCTGTGTAATGGTTTTGCACAGAGCAAGCCAGACAACTGTTTTTGCCGTGTCCCCCGCCGTCACCTTTCCTTCTAGCAGTGCCCCCACAGCAAGCTTCCACAGTTGTTGCTTTGCTTGCATGACGTTGTCTAATGTCTTGTATTTTTCTTCTTCTAGGTATAAAGATCAGTTCTTCTCAAATGCAGATGCTGGCAGGCCAAAGAGATGTTTGTGCTGGAAATGCAACAAATATCTTCTGTACAGGTACTACAGGCACAGGCAGCTACACCTGAGGTGCTTGAGAAACCAGCTACCAAAAGGCCTCGCACTGAGCAACAGCCAGGTACCGGTGTGACTGTGGACAGTGTTTTTCAAGAAATTGCTTATTCCTCTACGTTTGAGAACAGTGCTCCCACAGCTGCTACCATACAACTAGAAGCATATCTTGGAGAGGCCACTGTGCCTCGTTCGTACAAACCTCTTGAGTATTGGGCAGTCAATAAACTGGGATTTCCCACTAGCCCAAATGGCACAAAAATATCTTTCAGCTCCTTGCAGTAGTGTGGAAAGTGAGAGATTGTTCTGTGCAGCGTCACACATTCTGACTGACACCAGAAACCGACTTCTAACTGAACATGCAGAGATTCTTCTGTTTCTCAAAAAAAACTTGCCACTTGCGTTTGAATTGGAAAAAATCTACCGCCTGTTACTGTCCAACTGTAAGGCATCATGGACAGTTGCACGCTGCAGCTCAAAGCAACTGCTCCACCTGGTATTTGAGCATTTTTTTTGCGTTTCCTCTGCCTCTTAACTCCCCTCCATGTTGGCCTTTAAAAAAAAAAAAAAAAAATATGCCTTTTTAACTCCATGCCACAACCTTTCCTTAAGTGAAAAAGTGAATCACCTATGGTGTGCACATTGCACACTATAGGTGATTCAATGTGCAATGCATGGGGGACACATAGCCTAATATGGAGCGGCATAGAGTTAACACTACAGGCAAACGAAAGGCTCAAAAGGCTGTAGGAGCAGCTACTTTGAGCTTTATTGTGCATGTGGCCTTACTGCTGCTAAGTCCTTGGCTCCTTGGCCTTGCCATCCTGGAATGACCCTAATTTTGGTCTGTGAAAAATGTTTTTTCACGAGTTTCATAAGAAGTTGAACTAGAAGCTAGCACTTTTTTTATTATTTAAAAAATGTTTACAAAATAATGCTAGTTTTGAGGTACTGTTCAGTTGCTCCTCCTCAGGCCTAACATTATTTAACTGTATTGCACTTGGGTTGGTTGATGTGATGACGTGAACTTGTGATGTTTGTTTTATACGTGGCGTCATCAACAATGATGATATTTCATGTTCTTTGTGACATTTGAGCTTTTCATTTTCAAGGCATAATGCCTGTACAATGCAGCTAAAAGCATCTGCTCCTCAAGGAGTTTAAGCTTTTTTCCTGCCTGTTAACATCTCCCCTCCATGTCAACCCATTGCACACTAGTTTCAGGAGTTTAGTGGCAGGAAAGTTTACAGGCCTAAAAAAAAAAAAAAAAAAAAAAAATCCAAAGATTTCCATTTCCAATTTCTTTGGATTTTTTTTCTGCCTGCTGCCTATAAGCTGCCCTGCCACTAAACTTCTGAAACCGCATAGTTTCCTTGGCCAATGGCCATGAATGAACACATAGGCTAACCATGGAGGGGAAGAGGTAACGGGTAGAGAAAAAAAAGCTCAAAAGAGCTAAAACACCTGGAGAAGCAGCTGCTTTGAGCTGTGCATGAGGCCTTACTGCAGCCTACATGCCAACCTAACACATCCTTGCCATCCTGGAATGTTCTGTCTGTGAAATGTGTTTCTCTTACACACGTGTAAGTTGAACTGGAAACAAACACATGTGTTTTTTTTGGTTTTTGAAATTTTATAAATAATGTCTTGTGTTGTGAGTTGACTGAGGTACTGTACTGTTCTTGCTTCTCCTCATGCCTAAACATTGTGAACTTGCAATGTACATGTCATTGATGACATCGACATTATTTTTTATATAACATGTTCTGTGCAATTTGCGCTTTAACAGCTTTGTGACCAGCAAATAAACATGTTCTCTTTCATAATCTTTTGACTGTGTTACCTCATATTATGGTGAAAATGTGTAATTTTTCATAATTTTTTTAAAAAAATGGTCACATGACCAAAATCAGGTATCGGTAATTGGTATTGGCGAGTACATGATGTCAAGTATCGGTACTCGTACTCGATATCAAAAAAGTGGCATCGGTGCATCCCTAAAATGTACCCATCTACAGAAATAAAGTGATAAAAATAAAACCAGCAGCAAAACCTGGTAGTGTTCACAATACACAAATGAAACAAACAAATGAAACAGTGATCTCGCGCGGTAATAAAAATCACTCTAAAACATCAAAAAAGGTCCCCTAAGGGATAAATAAAGTGCAAAAATATTAAAATACAAAAGAATGATACCTCTACTAGAGGGTGCAAGCAATGCAAAGGAAGAACATATAAATGTGCAAAAAATGTTCAAATGGTAATAAAAGTCCTAAAAGATGGATGAATAAATACGTGAATAAAAAAAAACAAAAAAAACAAAAAAAAAAACAAAACAAAAAACAAACACTATATAAACTTCCTAAAACAGGTGTAAAGTGTTGGGAGAGACTCCAAATAGATTCTCCACTGAGCCGTCCTAATTTGCTCCGGTGTAGCACCAACGCAAAGTTGTGGGGAAAAGAGAAAAGAAATGCCTCCAATGGTGTAGTACATTTAAAAGTCTAAAGTAATATTTATTCAGGTACCAAATAAGTGGACTCTTACATTCACAAATTAAAAACAAGCAAAGAATAACAACAAACGGCGTTCTCAGCACCTTCTCACATCACTTCCGTGGTGCGTCTGACTCCGGCCACTCCCTACGCATTATGACACATCACGTGTCTTCATCTGGGGAACTGGATTGGCTGTACAGACCAGGTTTAAATGACGTGAAACCGGAAATGATAGAGCGGACATTTTTTTGGTGGTTCGCTCTATATTGACATTGCAGCCATTTTGTTGGTTGTCTATACGGCGCACATAGCGGCCATTTTCTTGTGGCTCATGTTTACATCACGGTCATTTTTTTGGTTGTCTACACGGCGCACATGGTGGCCATTTTCTTGTGGTTCAATAGACGCAACATCGATTTAATCAAAGGTCCACTTGTGTAAATAAATTTCATGTATTAAAACGGTATGATAAAAAGAAAGCTAAACCAATAGCTCACGCTAAATGAATACAGAATGGGCATATATTGTAATGCAGAGAATCAAATTGAATAGAAAATATTAGATATATACTAAATCAGCAAGGGTGTAGAACTGAAGAACTGGCTGTGTTAGGTGCATGTTTCAATCCTTTGTCTAACACAGCCAGTTCTTCAGTTGTAATAGGTATGCCACTCAGATTCACCATGTTTTTTCCTACTATTCTCTTTTTCGCTTGGAGTCTGTAATACGTCCAGCCGACAAAGGGGGAGGGGTGGTATTACAATACAAACAACAATACCAAAGTGAATTAAACAGACAACTACAAGATGAAGAAATGTATATCAAACTATTGGGTAATCCAACTATCAAATACAAGAAGGAGCTAGAACTCCTGGTCAATTTAGGAATCAAAAAGGACATCTTGAACACAAAAGAATCACAATATCTTATACCAGAGTCATGCAGAATGACGTGAGAAGGCGCTGAGAACACCGTTGTTATTGTTCTTTGCTTGTTTTTAATTTGTCAATGTAAGAGTCCACCTATTTGGTACCTAAATAAATATTACTTTAGACTTTTAAATATACTACACCGATGGAGGCATTTCTTCTCCCCACAACTTTGCATTGGTGCTACACCGAAGCAAATTAGGACGGCTCAGTGGAGAATCTAGGGAAGTATCTAGGGTTTTGCTGTGACTCCATTTGATCCCTCTACTGATACGCCCTGGACATGGCATGCTTTCAGTTATGTAGTCAGCTTGAACTATTACTGCCTGACTCATGAGGTGACCCTAAAATGGAACAGCTCATTTAGCCGGTGCTCCCAGATCATACAGGAGGCTCATCCCGTGCGCCCTGAGATGATTACCTATTGCATTATGGGTTTTGTACTGTTTGCTTTGATTCAATGCACCCTTTATTTTACTTTTCTTAGATCTGACCAGGGTCAAATTGCATTTATTCAATGCCTATCATTGGTTGAGAAAGTTAACATGAAAGAGTCACAGTAGAGGATGCTTATATCACTTCCTGTTCAGATTTCTTAATATGTTTGCCTAGATTTATAGCATACACCATGGTCGGGTGTATAACAGTTCAAAAATCTCAGTTACAGCCTTTATGGCTGCGTGTGTATTAGTTAGGTCGATCCTTTTAAGTTTATTTGTTTGATTTATATTTACAATAAGTTAACAGGTGAGCTGACACCTAGTTGTTGTCGCCTCCCGGTGACCCCACAGAGTGTCCCTTGTCCCCTAGTTGAGACGAGGGATTTACTACAAAATGTTGGCAAGTGCCTTTCTCTGGAGGGGCAGATAGCCGATCCGGAGAAAGGACTACTAGTGAGACATTCTCTTGCAATTTCAAAAAAGTTTCTTTTCCCCACTCCCTTTCTCTACCTCCCTTTACTTCTGTTCTCAACAAGGTACTTGATAGGACTGTTGTAGGATTGTTATCCAAGATCTTTGATATAGATACTAATCTTCATAAAACTATTATATTTTTGCAGTCCGGACCTCCGAACACCTCCTCCTGACCTACCACCATGGTCTTTTCGTCTCTAGGGTGTTGCCCCTTAGTGATCTCACATAACAGAGGCTAAACATCCTTGAACGTCGCTCAACCCTTTTGAGGGAACTTAAAAAAAGGTAAGCCACATTTTGTGTTCCTCCAGGAGACCCATTTTAAGACACATCGCATACCGAAATATACTAGTTCATACTTTCCAAGGGTGTTTCATGCCATGACTGACGACTCCAGGTCCAAGGCTGTTTCAATATTGATTAGCAGAGATGCTCCCTTTGAGTTGTCTGAAGAAATGTGTGATCCAGAGGGCAGATTCGTGTTTTTGAAGGAGTCATATGGGGGCACCCCAATAACCCTAGCAAACGTATACTTTCCAAACAGAGCCCACGTCTCCTTCTGTCACCACATTATCAGAGAACGCCAGGGATTCGCTGCAAGATGTCTGATACTGGGGGGGGGACGACTTTAACGTGCCTTTAAACCCCCTTCTCGATATCTCCAATGGAAAGACCTGTATCACATACAGGATTCCTAAAAACATCAAGTCCCTTTTACAGACCCTACAGTATTTAGACACATGGCACTTTCTTAATCCAGAGGGAAGGGACTACACGCACTTCTCAACCCCACACTCTAGATACGCGAGGTTGGATTGTCTATTTGTATCACAGAGAGACCTTTCAAAAAGGTAGTTGAGCATGCATAGGCATCCAGACGATCTCGGATCACTCCCCAATCTCCCTCTCTCTGGACTTACAGAGCGCCACACAACAGCAACCAACAGGGAGACTTAACACTTCATTGTTGACTGATTTGTCACTCTTCCCCGCAATAACCAACACACTGATTTTTTTAAAAAGTAATGCCACCCCGGAGGCAGACCCACTAATGGTGTGGGAAGCACACAAATGTACTATTCGAGGGACATTGATTGAATTGGGTTCCAGATGCAAAAAAGAGAGGGAAGCCAACATAAAGAAATTGATAACACAGATCAGCGTCTTAGAAACACTACATAAGCAATCCCCCTCGATAGACTTAGCTAAAGAACCTACTAGATGCCAGAAAAGACCTGCAACAGTTGCTTGATTCCAGAGCTAAACTAATGTTATTTTTCAAAAAGCAAAGTTATTACAAATCGGGGAACAAGGCGGGTAGGTTCCTGGCGAAAGCACTGAGAGAACATAATTCTGCCAACAATATTGCTGGCATTAAAAATAAGAGTGGAAAACTTGACGTAGCATCGGAAGTGATAGCCGAACACTTTCACAATTTCTACACAAAGTTATACAATCTAACCCCCCAATGCAGACAACCACACATGGAGGGGGATAGAGAACAAATAATTCAGGAATACCTAACAAAATGTGGCCTCCCAACTCTAACAAACCTTGACTCCGAACTACTTGAAGCCCCAATCTCATCTTCTGGACTTAGGCAAGCTATTACACAGCTCAAATCAGGTAAAAGCCCTGGACCGGACCGTTTTCTTCCTCTTACTATAAGACCTTTGTTAACATACTAACAGATCCTCTTAGAGATGCCTTGAACTCTCTGTTGACTCCACAGATTCCTTCCAACCCACAGGAATGGCAGACTGTGGCCTCCCACTTTGCCCAGCAGTGGGACTTTCCTAACTACGGAGGGGCAATTGATGGGAAACACGTCCACATCGTCCCACCACCCAATTTGGGGTCATACTATTACAACTACAAGGGGTTCAATAGTATTGTGATGCTGGCGGTGGTGTCGGCTACTTATGAGTTCCTGTATGTGGATGTGGGGAAGAACGGCCGGATGTCAGATGGTGGAGTCATCGCCCAGACGGAGTTCTACAGGCGTCTCCAGAATGGCAGCTTGGGCTTGCCACCTCCAGAAGACAAGGACTCCCATTCGTCTTCGTTGCGGATGAAGTGTTTGCGCTGGGGGACCATCTTATGCAACCATTCCCTATGAGGACCCTCACCCCAGACCAGAAGGTTTTTAATTACTGGCTGGCCAAAGCACGAAGAGTGGTGGAGAACACGTTTGAAATAATGGCCAGCCGGTTCCGCCTATTTCTTACACCCATACACATGGCGGAGTATAAACTGAATCACATCATCCTGGCTTGCTGTGTTCTCCACAACTTTTTAATGAGAAATCGTGTGAACTATGCTGGCTCAGTTGGGCCTGAATCCGGAATTAATGTAAATGAACCAACCCTGACGGCACTTGAAGCTGGCCGTCCTGGCTTGCCCCTCCGAGTGCCCACGAGGTCCGTCTAAGATACATGGAATACTTTGCGGGTAGGGGGGCCATCAATATGCCAGACAATGTCTGAGCCTTTTTTAAAATAAAAAAAAAATTACCTTCAAAAATATTTGCTTACATTTACTGCTTGTGTTTCTTTTAGCTGACCATGACATAAATTTGGGCAGTCCTGAAAATGGCATGATTGTGTAAAATTATAAAGCACTGTTGGGTGTTATTTACTAAAGGCAAAGACACTTTGCACTACAAGTGCACTTGAGACTGCACTGAAACTGCACTTGTAGTGCAAAGTGGATTTGCCCTTAGGAAATAACCCCCATTGTCACAGAAAACAAAAATTTTCACACAAAAAAAGTTTAGGAGCATTGAAAGAAGAGCCACACATTGTTGATTCTCAATATTTTTAATCCAAGCACAATTACATGTGCATTTATAAAAGCTTTTTAAAACAAGCCAACATGTTTGTTGTATACAATATTTATAGGTGACATTAATAAAAGTAGAAGTGTCATTTTAAGGTAAAACAGGCATGTTTAAAACCAACAATAAATACACAAATCTGGAACTTACAAAGTTCAACTGTTGTAGAAATTGAAGGCAATATCAGACATGAGTATTTATAAACTGTGTTTGATATTGCGTACAGCAGATGGGGTGAAGTCACTCCTGGAAAAATTTTGAAGATGCACACAAATTGCCGAATGTCAACATGTGCTAGCTGCCATAATGGGGGATCAATGTTTTCTGGGTGCAACCGTTTCCTCTCAGCTACTTTATTATTGAGGAAGGGGTTGCACCCCCAAAACGCATACATTGATCTCCCGTGATGGCAGATAGCACACGTTGACACACTGTGTGCATCTTCTAAATTTGGCTTTGAGAATATTTTTAAAAAGGTGCAAAAAATTATGGAAAAAAAAAAAGCCAACTAAATTAGGGATTTCGAGGGGTTTTAAACTCCCCCTAAAACATCAATGATGTTCTTCATTTTGTTTTGAACATCATTGATGTTTTACTTGATGTTTTCCAAGTCCTTATTACACCCCATGATCTCCCCGATCAGGATCTGGGCACTTTCACTGGTGAAATTACCTTCATCCATCACGATCAACATCACGATCACCTAAAAATATAGAAACAAAAACACACCATGTATTATATATATGCCGGCATCCATCTCTTACCTGAGCCTGTGGTCGCAGACACTCACCTGTTGTGGTGACAATTTCCACCATGTCTCCCTCCTCCTCCTGTTGGCTTTGGGGGATTTCCCCTTCTTCCTGAGGTGGGGGGTCTGTTGTCTCCTCTGATGAGCGGTGTCCTCCGAGTCTTTTCTCCCCTATGTAAAAAAAAATAGGTATACTTAGCACACAGATATTTGATGTCAGAAATAGGAATATGAAACATTGCTTGGAAGTGGGGTACAATTGACTGTTTTGGCAGAGTTCCAAGATGAAGAAATATTTTGTCACTTTGTCAAGCTTAAATACTTACCTGTTTTGGACAAGCTTCACAGATGGAGACACCCCTATAGTATCCATTGGAGCACCTGTGTGGGACCCCCTAATAAAAAGGGTCTTCTGGTGTCCCACACTAGTGCTCCAGCGTCCAGATGTGTAAACAGCTGCTGTGTCCTCTCCTTACACAGAATCTCATTTGCATTTCATTCTAGTTATAAACCCATCTAGACAACAAAATTATTTTAAGAGAAGTAGGCTAGCAAAAATGTATTGAAATGCATCTGGCCAAAACATGGTGTTTTCTAGGCCGAACGAACAATGTTTCCTACGAACGAATAATGTGTCCATGAACATGAAAGTTGCCATTTTAAACTGTACAACAGTGAAGAAAAGCACATACGTTATAAAACTAAAGAATAGAAACACAGGACAACTACTTACTTTTTTGCAGCACTCTCCTGATCCTTCTATACTGATCGTGCGCCCTTAATCTCAGGTCCGACCACCGCTTCCTGAGTTGATCCTTGGATCGACGTACCCAAAATTCTTCTGCAGACTCTTCACAACTTTCGCCATGATCTTGGCCTTTCTCATATTTGGGTTTGGGTAAGGTCCATACTTCCCATCATAGTCGGCCCTTTTCAGTATGTCGACCATCTCCACAAAGGACATATTTGAGGCCTTAAATAGTCTCCTCCGGGATCGGGACGTTTCTGGCTCCGGGCTTTCCTCCTCCTCGTTGCTGTAATTAGCACGCACCTGCTCTGTCTCCGCCATGTGCTCCTCCCCACTGCGCTGAACGAGAAGGGGCGGAGTATAGATTAGAAAGAACGTCAGGGGTGGGCGGAGTTTCACGCATGCGCAGTGTATATAAAGCATAAGACGTGTGCGTAGTACATACGATCTGTGAGCGGAGGAAGGAGTATCGGAAGCGCCGATCGTGATAACGAAGGTAACATTTAAACTTGGGGCTATACTGCTTATAGATGATTGAGGCCTATATTGGGACAAGATTAGGAGACTTTAGCCTGACATTAGGGTTTGTCTTGTGTATTGCAGATAAAATGGGTGGCTTCAATGACCATAACTTCCTCCCCCTGTTCATAGACAAGTACAGGGAGCTGCCCTGTCTGTGGCAGATCAAACACCCGCAGTATAATCATAAACAAAAGAGGCAGGCAGCGCTGGAGAAACTGCTGAAGTTGGTGAAGCAGGTGGTCCCCACAGCAACCATCCCCTATTTAAAAGCCAAAATTGGTGGCCTGAGGAGCACTTATCTTAAGGAGCGCAAGAAGGTCCAGGATTCCCAGAGATCAGGAGCTGCAGCAGATGACATTTATGACCCCAGGCTGTGGTACTATGAGAGACTTTGTTTTCTGTCAGACCAGACTGAAGTCAGGGAATCCCTCTCCACTCTTCCTTCCACCCTATCTTCCACCCCAGCTGAGTCTTCCGATGTCCAACCTGGGACTTCCAGCCAGGAAGAAGTGGAGGAGTCCAGCTGGAGCCAGGTATAGCATTCTTCTACAGATTTCTGGTCAATAAATAAATTATGTTTACTAGATCTTATTATTGATCACTTATTGCTGATTTAATAAAGTGTTTTACATATCAATAGACAGTAGTGGGCAAAAATAATTGGGACAAGAATGAAAAATGCTGGGCTCAGAATGATAATCTGTTATATTTGTTAACATTCAATTTGCAACAGTCATGAGATGAAAATTGTGTGTCATTGATGAAGTAAAAACTAAAACTATGTCCCTTTTTCAAACACAGGAAGACCTCAGCCAGGAGAAGGCTGTGGAATGTGGCACACAGGAGGAGGCGGTGGAATGTGGCAGCCAGGAGGAGGCCGGGCCCAGTAGGAGCCTGACAAAATCACAGGTCCTTCTCCTCCACCTTCCAAACAAAAGACCAAGGAAGGGGAGTAACGTGCAGGATTCAGCACTCAGGCTGATTCAGGAGGCTTCTGCGTCCCTCAGAGCCTTCCCCACTCGTGAAGAGGCCTTTGCCTGCAAGGCTGCCACAAAACTGAAGGACATGCAGGAGGGCCAACGCCTCATGTGTGAGGAATTCATTTATCAAACCTTAAATAAGGGGTTGAGGGGAAAAAAAAAAAAATCACACCCAATACCCACCTGAGTGAGTTGGACCATCCTCCTCCTCCTGCCACACCTTCACCACCACAGACACAGTGTGGAAGGAAGACCAGAGAGTGATGACCTGGGTTCAGTCTGGTCTGACAAAAGATGCAGGCTCCTGTATGACCACAGCCTGGGGACATACAGGTCATCTGCTGCTGTTCATGATTCTCTTGGACTTCTGGACCAGATTGAACTCCCTTAGATAAGGACTCCTCAGGACACCAATTTTGCCTGGAAATAGTTGATGTGTGCCCTGGGGGCCAAAGACTTCGCCAATTTCTGCTGTTTCTCCAGCGTTGCCTCCCTCTTTCTTTGGTTATGAGCCCTTATTAAATTTTTGGTTTGTTTTATTATACTCGCCTATGTGTGTTTTCCTTCAAAAAGGACAGTTTGTTTGTGAGTAGGCAGGTAGATTTCAAAAATACAATGTCAAATAACAAGAGACACCAAAACAACGCAACTTCCTTGAGATTAAATAATACAAGATAATAATGGTGTTGTGGTAACTTGACACACAAAACACACCCAAAACTATTCTGGAGTAAACAAAACAAAACAAAAAAAAATAATAAAAAACACAAGATCATGATTTTAAAAAATACCTAAAAAAACAAATTAAAGCTAAAAACATCCCAAAAATAGTATTTTTTCAGCAGATGTGACAAATAAAAATATTATATTGATGAAATCACGATAAATAATTAAGAAAGAAGTTTGTGAGAAGTCAAAGTGTGAATATGAGCAGCAAAACTACTTCATTCTTCTAGCATTATAAAGAAGAAGAGTGCGCTGCATTAAACAATTTAAAACATTGCAGGGCGACGAAAGTGCTATGTCCATTCTGAATGCTAATTTTACCAGACGGAGCAGCTCCGTCTCGGAATTTATTCTGAGCATGCGTGGCACTTTGTGCATCGGAATTGTCCACACACGGTCAGAATTGACGCGATCAGATTTTGTTTTTGGAAAATTTTATAGTCTGCTCTCAAACTTTGTGTGTTGGAAATTCTGATGTAAAATGTCCGTTTGGGCCCTTCTCCACCGCTCCTTCTTTGACTGACCGAAGCCTCAGCGACACGTTGTCCAGGAACAGGAGTTTGTAACCTCCCAGTCTCTGGGAATCCATTGCACAGACCTTTCTGCAAGGCCTCACAAAGAAGTTTCACCCTCTGCTCCCTCTGCGGCAGCAAGATAAGGTCCGCAACCTTACCCTTGTAACGTGGATTTAAAGAGGGTTGCCAGTCAGTATTGATCCCTCTCCTTGATACCACGAATACGAGGATCCTTCCGCAGGCTTTGCAGGATCAGGGAGGCCATGCAGCGTAGGTTTGCTGAGGCATTCGGTCCAGAGTCCTCTGGGTCACCAAGGATGACATGATCCGCAGCCACCTCCTCCCAGCCACGTACAAGTCCATGGGTTTCTTGGGACTGTAAATGATCCCTTAAAGAATGCTGCTGATGCTGAATGCCAGGCTCCACCTCCATGCTGACACAATCCTCCTCCTCCTGTGTGATCAGCGGGCACGCAGGAACACTGTCTGTATAAAAGGGGCCTTGAGAGCTAAGGAAGTCCTGCTCTTCCTGCCTCTGTTCTGCCTCAAGTTCCCTGTCCATTATTCCATGCAGCGTGTGCTCCAACAATTGGACAAGGGGGACAGTGTCACTGATGCATTCACTGTCACTGTTCACCATCCTTTTGGCCTCCTCAAATGGTGGCAGGACAGTGCATGCATCCCTGATCATGGCCCACTGGTGTGTGGAAAAAAATCAAGCTCCCCTGACCCTGTCCTGGTGCCATAGTCGCACAGGTACTCATTCACAGCCCTCTGCTGCGTGTGCAGCCGCTGCAGCATGGCCAACGTTGAGTTCTACCTGGTGGGCATGTCACAGATTAGGTGGTTCTTGGGAAGGTTAAATTCCTTTTGGAGGTTTGCCACCTGAGCACTGGCATTATATGACCGGCAGAAATGCACACAGACTTTCCTGGCCTGCCTCAGGACATCCTGTAAGCCCGGGTACCTGCTCAAGAACTGCTGCACCACCAAGTTAAGGACGTGAGCCAAACAGGGCACACGGGTCATTTGTCCCTGTCGGAGGGTGGAGAGGAGGTTGGTGCCATTGTCGCAAACCACCATTTCTGCCTTAAGTTGGCGTGGCGTCAACCACCTCTGAACCTGCCCCTGCAGAGCTGACAGAACCTCTGCCCCAGTGTGGCTCCTGTCCCCCAAGCACACCAGCTCAAGCACCGCATGGCATCTTTTGGCCTGTGTACTCTCATAGCCCCTTGAACGCCGGTTCCGAGGGGAAAACCAAAGGAAGAGGCCATGGAGGAAGAAGAAGAGGAGGGGGTGGAGGAGAGAAGTGTCAGAATCACCAGTAGTGGCATTTTGGAGGCGTGGTGGCGGAACAACCTCCAACACTATTGCACTACTTGTCCTGCATCCTTCCCAGCTGCCAGCAGAGTCACCCAATGTGCCGTGAAACTTAGGTAACGTCCCTGTCCATGCCTGCTGGACCATGAGTCAGCAGTAATATGCACCTTACCGCCGACCGCCCTGTCCAGCGAGGCCAAGACATTGCCTTCCACATGCCGGTAGAGAGCCGGAATCGCCTTCCGTGAGAAAAAGTGGCGTTTGGGAACCTGCTACTGAGGAACCGCACATTTCACAAACTCACGGAAGGGGGCAGAGTCTACCAACTGAAAAGGTAGCAGTTGAAGTGCTAGCAATTTTGCCAAGCTAGCATTCAACCGCTGGGAATGTGGATGGCTGGGAGCGAACTTCTTTCTGCGGTGCAGCAGCTGGAGCAGGGAAATTTGCCTGTTACAACCTGACGTCGGTGTACCGATAGCAGATTGCCCGCAAGTACTTGGCTGTGACACACCTAATTCTACACCTTTATTCCTCTCAGTGCAGGTCTCAGAGAGGACTGAAGGTATAGTGGGGTTGGAGATCTCAGCTGATGAGGAGCAAGGAGAGGTCCTCTTTGTTCTTTGGTGTGGGTCTTTTAGGTACGCTTGCCAACAAACTTTATGGCAGGTCAACATATGTCTGATCAAGCATGTGGTGCCCAAGCGGGAGATGTTTTGGCCACGCGAGATACGCTTGAGACATATGTTGCAAATAGCAGCGGCGCGATCTGATGCACTCGTCTCAAAAAAGGCCCACACCAAAGAACTTTTGGAATAAACGCACAGAGACAGCAGCGCCCTGCACATGCGGAGCTCTGAGGTATGATGCAGTCAATGTGCTGCCCTTAGGCTGGCCCCTGGAGGGCATCGTGCCTCGTTGGTGATGTGCCTCCTCCTCCTCCTCCTCTCCCCTATCAGGCACCCACGTTGAGTCAGTGACATCATCCCCTCCCTCCTCATCACTGGAGCAAACCTGGCAGTATGCTGCAGCAGGGGGAACATGACTGCCAGATTGCTGTCCTTCTTGGGCACCCCCTCTGTCCGTGCTCACGTTACTGCCTTCATCTAGCTCAGTATCATCATCAGAGCCTTCTAAACGCTGGGCATCCTCCTGGAGCATGTACCCAACACTGTGGTCAAACAGTTCGAGGGACTCCTTAGGAGGACATGGTGGGGCTAGGGAAGGAGCCACTGATGCCATTGAGCCGAGGGAAGAGGCCACGTTGGCAGCTGCTTTGCCAGACAAAGTACCCTGAGCCTGGGTGAGAGAGGTCATCCACTCGACCAAGTCTTCTGCATGTTGCGGCTCAACACGGCCAGCTGCTGAAAAAAAGGACAAGCGTGTCCCACGGCCACGTGCTGATGAGGATGCACCATGTCCACGACCAGCACTGTTGCCTCTAGACACAGAGCCTGCTTGCCCTCTTATTTGCTTGTGACTGTCTGCCTCTCCTTTTTGGCCTGCAGTGAGCTGCACAAAACTGGGAGATAGATTATAATATATATATTTTATATATTTATTTATTATATACACACACATATCATACTAATAATACTACAGGCAGGCAGTTGATTCTGCTAGCTGCAGTATGATCGGTGTGTGTGTGTGTATATATATATATATATATATATATACACACATACACACACATAAATACACACACATATACATATACACACACACACACACACACACCCTGATTATACTGCAGCTAGCAGAATCAACTGCCTGCCTGTAGTATTATTAGTATGATAACACCTGCACTTGTCTTCAGGTAGCTATACTGTAGTTGCAACTGTGCAGGGTACACAGTACAGTAGCTGGAAATACTTCAATGAGCCTACACAAGCACATGGCTGCAGGTTGCTATACTGTAGGTGAGACTGTGCAGGGTACACAGTACAGTAGCTGGAAATACTGTAAAAACACCTGCCTGTCAGTATATTAGGAAGAGAAGAACAGGATCTAGCTAAACTGAATACAGTGTATATATATATATATATATATATATATATATATATATATACACACACACACACACATACATATACATATATATATATATATATATATATATATATATACACACTCTATATATATATATATATATATATATATATATATATATATATATATATATATATATATATAAACCCCCTGAGCCATAATTGGCCAAAGCCTCCTTGGCTTTGGCCAATTACGGCTCTGTTCAGACGGCGCTGTGATTGGCCAAGCATGCGGGTCATAGTGCATGCTTGGCCAATCATCAGCCAGCAATGCACTGCGATGCCGCAGTTGAATTATGGGCCGTGACCCACCACTCGAATTTGGCGCAAACGGCCCATATCGTTCGTAATTCAGCGAATAACCCTACACACGATGTTAGAGTCCATCATGGGTTCGACTCGAACACGAAGCTCATCCCTACTATGCATCACACATAGCTAGAGTAATCGACTGGCATTGCCACGAACACATGAAGGACTGGCTAACTTTAGAGCCAGACCTATGCCCAATTCCACTTAAGTATTCCCCGCGGGTCCCTTGAAACAGCTATCCATCTAGCTTGCGCAAACACCCTCTCACTGGCACAACATTGGAGAGATTAAACACCCTAGCTAAACAAAAGGAGATCACCACTTCTCCGAGCCCTCTGACACCGTTGAAGGACAGTCCTGACTTTGTTCCGGGCAAACAAAACATGACACTTCACCCGTTATCGCAGAATATTCCTCTGTTGGTAGGCGATTGCTTAGTCGGGGACAAACTCAAAGACTGGACATCTCTCAAATCTGAGAAAAAAAAAAAATCTACCTCACATGCGTCAGTGGATATACTTTCAGATACGAAGCTACTTAGGAAAATTCAAAAATCCTCAGGATTTACATAGACCCTTGACTGACCTGGAGTTGACATGTCAAAGCAAAACCCCGCTAGACAGGGCTACTTCAATTGCCTATACATGGATGCAGCGTCCCAGGATTACGAAGGTGAGCAAACACAGGAGGAGGTGGTTGGATTAATTAAACAAAGAAATAACAGATAAACAATGGATAAACAATGGATGTACGACTGCATATTAGCACATAAATGCTCTATTAGCACAAAACTTCAAGAAAGGAGTTACAAGTTGTTGACACATTGGTACAACACCCCTGACAAACTTCACAAATGGGACGCACAAAAACCAGAAATTTACTGGAGATGCCAGTCCGAACAGGGCTCTTTGACCCACATTTGGTGGCACTGCTCCCTGATTAAGCCCTTCTAGAATGAAATTCGGAAGCTAATTAGAAAGATTACTGAGGCTAAATTAAACTTAAATGCAGCTTGTTGCTTGCTGCCCGTGGCCAACTTTTCATTTAAAAGATAAACACTCCCTGATAAAGCATCTTAATGCAGCCAAATCAATGATCCCTCTATATTGGAACTCATCCCGGGTCCCTTCCATTTCAGAGTGGGCGAATAGAGTAGGAGACATCTGTGAAATGGAGGACACTCTGGCCCAAGACAAAGGCACTGTGGAAAGATTTTGCAAAACTTGGCAACCATGGTTGGTCTTTAAATATTCTCAGGATTTCGTGACAGCTGGGTTCCGTCACTCCCCAGGCTAATGTACCCAAAACTACACACCAACGGTCCATCTCATTACTTCTTGTGACTAAATGGCTTCAAAAATACACAACTCGCAAAGTACCTACCCTTACCCTACCCTTCTTTGCCCTCTTCCCTTTCTTTCTTTTCTCTGTTCCCCAATTTCAGCTATAATTGTGATAGTGGATGATTATCCATGCAATTATCAATATTCTACCTTTTTTTCTTTTGTCATACCTATGGGTATTGCTGATCTAATAATATTGGTCAAACTGAATTATTTTGCTCTATGTTTATGCTCATATTGATAACTGTTTAAAAATGCTTTAATCAACCTTTATGTAAACCACATAAGCTTAAAATAACCAGAATATATCCTTAGGTTACTTTATGCCTTAATAGATTGTATTGATAAAACTCATGCAGTTGCATCTGCAATTTGCAAATTGTGCATCTTGTTCTTCTCCTTTTCATTCTTCAATAAAAACTTTGACTGCAAAGAAACACTACCAGTCCTAGAAGGCAGAACTTTACTCGCTATGGCTGATGTTACATCATTGTACACGATTGTTCAACATTATGATGCCTGGTTAGCCACTAAGTGGGTTATTAGGAACCACAGCAATCTAATCTGCAAACAAAGAAACTATTTAATTAAGTGCCTTGATTTTTGTCTAAAGTATAATTACTTCTGGCATAATCAGACATATTACAAACAAGCAGTAAGGATTGCAATGGGTGCAAAATTTGCACCGGGTGTGGCAAATGCCTTTATGGCACAATGGGAGGAGAAAGCAGTATATACACGGATAGCCCTCCCGAACTCACCCTATATAAAAAAGGTATATCGATGACCTCATTATAATTTGGAATGGGGACAGGGACACTCTGGAAAACTTTTTGAATAAAATAATAATGATAAAAACATTTGCTTGGTGTGGAAAATAGATGAGAAATCTGTTGACTTTTTGGATTTGAATATTAGCCTAGAGGGAGATAAAATGGTGTCCACATTCTTGAAAAAAGTTTTTGTCATCAATAGCTACCTGTCAATGGATAGCTGTCACTTTAAACCCTGGCTATACAATATCCCTAAGGGGCAACTAACAAGGATAAAAAAGAACTGTACGAGAGAAGAAGAAGACTACAGGATCCAAGCCAAACAAATTGAAGAAAGATTTAAAGCAAAAGGATATGATGACTCATGGATAGAGAACCAGATACAGCACGTGAATGAAATGGACAGGATAGTCATGCTACAAAACAAGCCAAAACAAGTTATTCCAATATGAGGCACCTTGTCTCATATTGGACTACAATATTCAACATAAAGAGATAGCAAAACTAGTCCAACGACATTGGCATACTTTGAAAAATGACAAAGACCTTAAGAAGATTCCACCAGATCGACCCAATATTATTTATAAAAGAGCTCCTACCATTAGAGATCTGATTGTAAAATCAGTAGTTGAACCACCTTCCAAAGCAGCACACTCTTTTTTTACTAGAAAGGGATTTTACCCCTGTAGAAACTGCTATGCTTGCCGACATTCATAAAAATTCCAGAAAAAGAGAGCGGAATTTATAGCTACAAGTACAGGACAATCTTTTACCATTAGAGATTTTATAGGTTGTCATACCGAGGGAGTCGTATATGCACTACAGTGTAGCTGCAATTTACAATACGTTGGCAGAACTAAGAGAGCCCTCAAAGTAAGGATACAGGAACATGTCCAAAATATTCTAAATGGCTTTCCTAAGCATAATGTATCAAGACATTTTGCACTAGTGCATAATAATTCACAGCTCCAATTTTGGGGTATAGAAAAGTATAATAGGTCATGGAGGGGAAGCCATAAGGTTAGGACAATCAGCCAAAAAGTCTAAAATGGATACACTTATTCCTAGGAGGTATGAACGTAGAGCTTGACATCAATTGTTTTCTTAGTAATTTTTAACATAATACACCTACTATGTATCTACTCTGATTACTGCTTTTACAAATAGATATTATATATCTATTTGTTATTAGTTGTTTTTAATATATAGGTTATTTGTAGATTGTATGGCCTATAGGCACTTTTTCGCTTTACTTCAGTGGTGCGACTGATGTAGCCTGAATGAAATAGAACTTATTAGGCCTAAATGTACCCTAAGGCCACTGTGGTGTATATGTGGACCTTTTTTATTCTATTTTACACCCTTTCTGATTTAATATATATCTAATATTTACTATTCAAATTTGATTTTCTGCATTACAATATATGACCATTCTGTATTCATTTAGAGTGAGCTATTGGTTTAGCTTTCTTTTTATCATACTGTTTTAAAACATTAGATTTATTTACACAAGTGCGAACCTTTGATTAAATAGATGTTGCGTCTATCGAACCACAAGAAAATGGCCGCCGTGCAGACTACCAACAAAATGGCCGTGATGTAAACATGAACCACAAGAAAATGGCCACTATGTGCACCGTATAGACAACCAACAAAATAGCGGCTATGTAAATATAGAGCGAACCACCAAAAAAATGGCTGCCATTTCCGGTGTCACGTCATTTAAACCTGGTCTGTACAGCCAATCTGGGTCCCCAGATGAAGACACCTGATGTGTCATAACGAGAGTGGCCGGAGTCAGACGCACACCGGAAGTGACGTGAGAAGGCGCTGAGAACGCTGTTGTTATTGCTCTTTGCTTGTTTTTAATTTGTGAATGTAAGAGTCCACCTATTTGGTACATGAATAAATATTACTTTAGACTTTTAAATATATTACATCATTGGAGGCATTTATTCTCTTTTCCCCACAACTTTGCATTGGTGCTACACCGGAGCAAAATTAGGACAGCTCAATGGAGAATCTACATAGCTGGAGAAGTATCTAGGGTTCCATCAGCAGTGTATGTAACCAAATAAAGCCCCAATAGGATGCTGTGAAGACTCCCATCTTGCTTATTGATGCGATTTACTTCATTTTTATAAAGGTGAGAGTTCTGTGAGACTAATGTTCGAAGAGGGAACTTGTGGAGTTAATTTACGGACATTTGAATATTATACATTTGCCCAGCCGCCTATTTGGAGTCTCTCCCAACACTTTACACCTGTTTTAGGACATTTAGTGTTTTTTTCTTTTTTTATTCATGTATCGTTTAGGACTTTTATTACCGTTTGAGCATTTTTTGCACATTTATATGTTCTTCCTTTGCATTGCTTGCACCCTCTAGTAGAGGTATCATTTTGTATTTTAATATTTTTGCACTTTATTTATCCCTTATGGGACCTTTTTGATGTTTTAGAGTGATTTTTATTACTGCACAAGATCACTTTATATTTACATATACTGTATATACACCATCCTATGGCTTATTTATTTATTACACATGAACATCTCTCTCTGGGCAAGGGGCTTGGAGTATGTGGATGGAGAACTTCTCTCTCAGGTTGGGGGGTGCCTAACCAAATCTTTGCCCCGGTTGAAAGAATGTCGAGATTTGCCACTTGTTACGGCAACAGTTTTTTTCCCTGGGATAAAGGTTTTATTTATGTAGCACCCTCTACTTAAGTAGGTGCTAGAAGTTAGGATTTTTGTAGTAAAGGCAAATTTAGGCAGGCCTAGCTGGAAGCTAGACCTGTTTGTTTTGATCTGTGTGGGCTGGGAGTGGCTCAGAGTAGCAGCTGTGACTCACAGACAGTATTACTCCACTGTCACCTCCCTCTTTCAGGAGGATTCTAGAAGAAGGGGAGGGGAAGAGGGGTGGAGCTGTCTGGGGTGTCTCAGGGAGCCCTGACCAATCCCCAACTAGGATTGGCAGGGGGCAGGAGTTATTTTAAAGAAAAAATTTGCTTTAGGTGTGCAAAAAATGAATAATATATGAATATAAAAACCTGTGAAGAGGTATCCTGCAGCTGGACACTATAATCCTGATAGGGGGCACCACTGAGTATATATAAAAGAAGTGCAGCGCTGGATATACAACAAAAATTGCCAAAAAAACCCCACAGTGCATAGTGTTCACTAGTGATAAAATAAATCATACATAATGTCCATACATAATCTAACAACAAGCTGAGTATTAAGAAAAATTCCTGTGAAAATAAATGCACGGCTATCGCCACCGCAAACACCTGTCACATTAGATAATAACGTGCTTTATATTCAAAAATCATATAGTGTCCATAAATACAAATTCACTGTGTAGATGAATCCATGACTTCCACCGCAGTAGACACCCGTCACCATAGGAAGATTAAAGGCTTACCAGACAGCCCTTAATAAAAGGCATGAAGACCTCAACTCTAGATGTTGTCCTCTCAATGAATAGGTCTCGTCCGGAAACGATGGAAAGGTGACAGCAGATGGTCATCCAATGCCTCCAGTGGGGAGAGGCCGTTCACAGCGGTGGTAAATATAGGTGATGATGTCTCAAGCCCCTTTGAGGGGGCAGGAGTTGTCTGATGGAAGAACTGAGGATGGAGTACTAGGCTGTTGGAGCCTTTGAGGGAGCTCCCCAGTCTGGGGGGGGGTGACCTTGGGCCTGGGACTCAGGTGCAGGACAGAGCCCTTTAAGAACTTATGAAAGATCTGTACAGGAGGCACAGGAGGAGTCAGAGAGGACAGCAGGAGCTAGTACTGCTGGGCAAGTCTTCAGGAGGGAACCACTGGTTGCAGCCAGGAGGGCTGGTGAGAGTGGCATTCAGGAGGACTGGAGAGGCATGCCAGAGAGGACAGAGAAGAAACAGTCAGAGCTGAGTGTAAAGCCAGTAGGGAGGATTGCAATGTCACGGGGCAGTGAAGATGGGCAGTTGCAGCCAGGAGGGCTGGCAGGGCCTGAACAGGACTGACTGGGGGCAGTAGTCCACCAATAAGGCACCTAGCACTAAAGACGTTCTATTTCTATTTTTGTAGCAACATTAAAGGGGCTTGTGGTCCCTTCCTGCAGAAGGTGGTTGCTGAGGCCTGGCTGAGTCAGAGTCAGGTCTAAAACATGTGCTAGCTGTGCCTGAGGAGTAAGTGATGTGTTGGAGAAAGAAGAGAGCATAACAGTCTGCAAGCAAGAGTTGTGCTGGAGGAGATTGGAGTAACAAAGTGTATATAGCTGTCCCAATTGATTGTATATCAATTGGTTAATGGATTGTATAGCAATCAGCTAATTGTTCATTCTACTGGGCATCCCATAAATTCCCTTACCCATCCAAGTTAAATTCCCTCAATAAAAATACAAAACAAACATATGGACTGTTCAATGTCTCCAAGGTGATTTGGAAGTGAATGCCGGGCTGAGCAGGGTGACAGGTGGGCCACATCACTTAGCAGCCCCTACGGGGTACCGCTACATTTAATTGAATAAAAGCTGACCCGTGTAAGCACCCCTGTCAGTGTTAAATGGCTTGCTTCAAATCTCCAACTGTCACTTTTGCTAAACAAGTAGGTCCAGGAAGTTGGAAAATCACACCAGATAAAAATAAAGAAAAAAGCCTAAAAAGTGAAAATTTATGTTGCCACCACATCTAAGACTTGGTAAGCTGCAATATAATACATTTTCTGGTTTGATATCGCTTTAAATTTATCATCCGAAACTTAAATTATTAACCCTTTAAAAATCATTATCTTTAAAAGTATTAGTCTCTTTGAGTCTCTCAAGCCTGCCTTTGTTTCAGCTCCTGTGCTGGCACATCCTGATCCTACGTTACCCTTTTTATTCTTGAGGTTGATGTGTCTGAGACTGGAGTAGGTGCCCTTCTGTCTCAACGTCCTACCTCAGAGTGCTTTGCCTCCTTGTGGCTACTTTAAGAAATTGTCTCTTGCAGAATGGAATTATGAGATTGGGGACAGAGAATTGCTAGCTATAATTTTAGCTCTTAAAGAATGGAAGCATCTCCTCGAGGATACCACTGTGCCAGTCCTCATTTTGACTGACCATAAGAATCTCACATTCTCGTCTGAGGCTAAACGCTTATCTCCCAGAAGGGCAAAATGGGCTCTTTTTCTGTCAAGCTTCAATTACATAGTCTGATTCTTACCCGGTACTAAGAATGTAAGGACTAATGCATTGTCACAGCAGTTTTCCTCCTCCTCCAAGATAGAGTCGGTTCCTACTCCTGTGATACCTCCAGATCACATTCTAGCCTCTATTCGCACTAGTCTCAGTTCACTTTTGGGTGACAGAATTCTTGCTGCTCAGATCCATTCTCCTCCTGAAAAACCCTGTGACCATTGCTTTGTCCCCGACAATCTCCACACTGCTTTGCTCCAGACATACCATTTTCCCAAAGCAGCTGGTCACACAGGGAAGAATCAGCTCATCTGGTCCATTTCTGAACAATTTTGGTGGCCCAGTCTCTGCACTGATGTAACTGCCTTTGTAGCCACTTGTTCCGTGTGAGCTCAGACTAAAACACCACAACACCTTCCAGTGGGCCTCCTACTACCCATACCCAATGGAGAGAGGCCTTGGACCCACTTGTCTATGGATTTTATTGTGGACTTGCCCAACTCCCAGGGCAACACAGTTATTCTTATGGTTGTTGACCGGTTCTCGTAGATGTCTCATTGTATTCCCTACATCCAAAGAACTGGCATCCATTATCACTCGGGCAATCTTTCGGTTACTTGGGCTTCCAAGGTTATCATCTCGGACATGGGTAGCCAATTTGTGTCCAGGTTTTGATGAGGTTTTTTGTGCACAGTTGGAAATTCAGCTTTCCTTCTCCTCTGAGTATCACCCACAGTCCAACGGGGCCACAGAAGGAGCCAACCAAGCTTTGGAGCAGTTCCTACTTTGCTAGATTTCTGACCACCATAACAACTGGTCAGACATCTTATCTTGGGCGGAGTTTGCTCACAATAGTGGTGTCAATGCAGCTTCCCGATTGCCTCAGTTTATGGCGAATTATGGTTTCCAACCATCCTTGTTGCCTGACACTTTCGTTCCTCAAAGAATTCCTGCTTTAGAGGAGCATCTCTGTGATCTCTGTTCTGCTTGGGTGCAGGTCCAAGAGTCCTTGCGACGTGCCAGTGATAGGTACAGACTCCATGCTGACTGCCAACGCCTACCTGCGCCTTCTTACTAGGTTGTGGAGAGGGTCTGGCTGTCATCTCATAATCTCCGACTCCGTGTTCCCTCACTAAAACTGGCGCCTCAGTATAGTTGGCCTTTCCGCTGTCCCTGTAGGATCAACCCAGTGGCTTACACATTAGACCTGCCTTCTAACATGCGTATTTTGAATGTATTCCATGTTTCCTTATTGAAACGTTTAGTGTGCAACTGCTTCACCACGTCCTTGCCCGGTTCAGGTTGAGAACCATGAAGAGTATGAGATACAATTGATCATTTATTCCCGAAGGTTCTGTGGGCGCATACAGTACCTTGTTCATTAGAAAGGGTATGGTCTGGAGGAACGCTCTTGGGGCTCATCCTAGGACGTAAATGTTCCTGTCCTCCATGATTTCTATAGATATTTTCCCCTCAAACCTAATGCCCCTCCAAAGGGAAGGGGTCGTTGAGGAGGGGCTATTGTGAGGGCTGAGCTCTTAGCAGCTCTTTTCTGTACTCAGGCTGCTCAGCTGTCGGATAATTGTCTGCACTCATTGATTCCTTAGTAGCTCACCTGGTCATCGTTATCTGCTCGTCAGTCCCGCCTACAGCCAGCCCCTTCTGGCAATTTAAACTGCCTTGTTCATTTCTTTCCTGCCTGTGCTTTGGTTAACATATCTGGAGTTGACTGCTATTCCTGTGAAAGACAGCAGTGAAGAGAAAAAAAAGAGAAAAAAAGAGAAAAAAAAAAAAAGGAGGAGAAAAAAAAAGAGAAAGAGAGAAAGAGAGAGACCTAACCCTGTCTGCAATCCCTTATGTGCACTACCTGTCCCAGTCCCTGTCTGTGGGTAGGTGTGTGTGTGTGATGCCTGGTACCTTCCATAGGACATTCACTCTGGCCAGCAGCGGGCAGGGGCCTTCTTCTGGGTGAAGATGGGGGTGCTCTGCTCCTTCCAGCAGATCCATTTTTATGTGATAGACCATGGACCCCCCCATCAGCCTGTCCTTTGCGCCGCTGTTGGAGCTGGGAGTGGAGAGGAGGTTGGAGGAATCCAGCCTCTGGGTGGATCCACCGTGTCGGTGTTGCTGCGCATTCTGCTCCTCACTTCTTTGGTGGTTAGGAAGCCCTTCTGCTTCCTGGGCTCTCGCTTCTCCCTGTTCCTGCCGCCACCAGTCTGGGAATCCCCATGACAAGGGGTTCAAGGGACAGCTGCTTTGGGCCCCTCAACAATGACTTGGCCCTGACCCTGCCTGTAATGGGCCTTTGCTTTAGCTGACTGAGCCCTTTTTGTCAGATCATCTAACAGTCTGCCAGCTGGATCTGTGGTTTTTGTGCTGCAAGCAAGTGATGTGCTGGAGGAAGCTGAAGAGTGTGTAAATAGACTGTAAAGAAGAAAGTTGTCCCTGAAGAATTTTGCTAAAGTCAGCTGGGCATCCCGTAATACCCCCAACCCTATTAAAGCTTATTAACCCCTAAATAAAACAAAACAAAAAAAAAAACACACAAATCTGCAAGGACTGTGTCTTGACTCAAGAGTGCTGTGGAAATTCTGTGTGCGTGGCTGTGCAGGGTGGGGGATCCCTTATTCACCACCGCCTCCTATTGGGGTAGCGCTACATAAAGAGGGAGGGATGTAACAGCAAATTACAGATATTGGCTGATGAGGTGCAAGTGGCGGACTGTACCGCTCCCCAACTAATGAGTGCACTGTCCAGGTATGGAGCTGCTCTGCAAACAAGCTGCATGAGGTAGGAAGCAGAAACTGTTTTGGTGGCTCAATGATGATTTTCTTTTAATTGAGAAGCATGATACTAGCAGCCACGGAGTATTGAAATATGCTTGAAAATAATAAATAGTCATCATCATGTTACTGTTTTCTGAGAGGTTAGAATTGTACTGCTGACAAGTGACACGCTGCATCTGCTGACAAGTGACATGGCAATTGACACTCTGCATCTGGTGACAGGAGACAGTGGCAAATGACATACTCAGGGCTCCCACTGATTCAGCATTATGGCGAGTTAAACTATTTCATTATATATTACAATGTAATAATAGAAATAATACGCTTCAAAAATCCTGACACCATAACAGCCATGGTGCCGGGATGATTGAAGCGCCAACACCAGGTGTTTGGAGTAAAGTGGGCCAGTCTGGATGAAGTCCAGGGCCAAATTTTTTTCCCAGTCCAGCCCTGAAGAGAGCACTCGCTTCCATACCCACACAGTGGACTGTCTGCCCATCCTCTCCACGGCTCCCCATCATTGCTGCAGACAAATGCCATGTCGGCACAAAAGGCAGAAACTGCAGGAGAAAGTCAGCTGACAGCCAACAGCATGAAGGGGGAGGAGCTTTCTACTGTGAGCAGAGACCCCATGTTGGAAAAGGCATCACTGGAGGTATGACTGACACTGTATGCACGTAAGTGCCAGCGCCATTGATCCCATCCCCACTTTCCACTGCCTCTGACTAACCCCTCCCCACCACCACATCTGCCTCTCACTAAACCCTCCCACCACCGCTGCCTCTGACTGAACACCCCCCCCCACATCTGCCTCTGACTGAACCCCCCCCCATCACCACCGCCTCTGTCTGAACCCCCTTACGACCACCACAGCTGCATTGGACAGAACCCCCCTCCACCACCAACACCGTTGCATGTAAATCTGACCGATACATTTAATTTTAGCTTTAATTGCCATGATATAAAATAATGGATGTGGGGGTCTTTTGGTGGGCGTGATTTTTTTTTTTTGTTTGGGGGAGGGGGCAGCATTTCATTCTTGGGCCCAACCAGCACAATGTCTTGCCAAGCCCAACCCTCCATTCCTCCTTTTATATTTTTCTTTCACTCTCCCTCTTTTCTTTTCCTCTCCCCCTCCATCACCCTCTCCCTCTCACACTCCCAATATTTAGCGCAAGTTAAACTATGCCAATTTTTCGCCGCAGCGCCCGGTTCAGTTAGCAGCAGAACATGCGGACAGGCAACTTACAATAAAAATGATAAAAGTAGCCTAATTCTTTATCGTTTTTATTGTAAGTACAACTTTTAATAAACTCCTGTGTGCTTTTCAAAGAAAGTTGGCAATGAGTTTATCTTCCTCTTTCATATGATGAATGTGTGACCGGACTCTGGAGTTTCCTTAACTGATGATATCTGTGGAATATACACCTGTGGAATCCAATTAAGCAGGCTGGGTAGTGGATGCGGTTGAGCCCATAGTGAGGGGTGGAAGCTCACTAATGCGCAGATAGACCCTGGAGTGTCTAAAAATCTGGTAAGCAGATATACTTGCCCTGTCCATCCTGTACGGAGCAGTGGGTGTCTTCACCAATGGAACATTGGAGCAGCACACATTTTGAGTTCACTTTATGGATGTGGAATTGGGACATTGGACTATTATTAATAATTCCACCCCCCCCCCCTTTTCACAATTTTCATCTTTATTGCAATATATTAGATTTTTTTTTAGCACTTTGATCATTAAGGTCATGGTTTGACAGTGCTACACGTTTTTGAATTTAATTAGTGAAATATATCAAAAATTGTAATTACATGCCCCTGTTAAACAGGGGCAGAAAAATTGGGCCTTGGGTGGTGGTGGTGCCCTAAACCAAAAATGTTGTTGGAAGCTAGCATCATCAAGATTGAGGAGGGATAGGATAGTTAACATATACAGTCTTCAAGGGATCCCAGATCCCTAGCAAATTCAATCAGTTACATCAGCATCAGGTGCTTGATAGCTGCTGATCCAAGAATGATTCTTTTTTATGAATGTGAGCCTATTAACAAAGTCTATGGACAGGCGCACTGTTTGATCCGTTACAAACCCTCCAACAGCACTGAATGTGCGTTCACAAAGCACGCTGGATGCAGGACAGGCCAGTAGCTCAATTGCATATTGAGCAAGTTTTGGCCAGTAGTCCATCCTCAAGACCCAGTAACACAGCGGATGCTCTGTCAGAAAGGTCTCCAAGTCTGCTCTTGCCCCTAGATATTCCTGCACCATATAATGCAGACACTGGCGATGGTTGCTTGAACTGATCAGACCTTGGCGCTGAGGACTGAAAAATTGTTTAAAGGCTTCGGTCAGCCGGCCACCTTTGCCATCGCTCTTCCACTGACTGAACAAAGCCTCAGTAACACGTTGTCCAGCACCAGGAAATTGTAACCTCCCAGAGTCTAGAAATGTGTAGCACAAACCTTTCAAGGCCTCTGGAAGAGGTTTCATCCTTTGCTCCCTCTGCGAAGACAGGATGAGTTCTGCAACCTTACCCTTGTAACATGGATCAAGAAGGGTTGCCATCCAGTAATGATCCCTCTCCTTGATACCACAAATCCTAGGGTCCTTTCGCAGGCTTTGCAGAATCAGGGTGGCCATGCAGCGTAAGTTTGCAGAGGCATTTGATTTTGAGTCCTTTGGGTCACTAAGGATCACATGATTTGTAACTACCTCCTCCCAGCCACGTACAACTCCTTGGGTTTCTGGGGACTGAAAACCATCCCTTGAAGACTGCTGCTGACTGTTATCTTCTACATCCATGCTGACACAATCCTCCTCCTCCTCTTCTTCCTGTGTGTTTGGCAGGCAGAAGAGGAATGCTATCTGGATAAAGGGGGTCTTGAGAGGGAAGAAAGTCCTCCTCTTCCTCCCACTGTTCTGTCTCAAGTGCCCTGTCCATGATTCCACAAAGTGTGTGCTCCAGCAGGAAGACTAGAGGGATAGTGTCACTGATGCATGCATTGTCGCTGCTCACCATCCTTGTGGCCTCCTCAAAATGGTGATGACAGTGCATGCATCCTTGTTCAGTAGCCACTGGTGTGGTGAAAAGCAGCCAAGCTCCACTGACCCTGTCCTGGTGCCATACTCAAACAGGTACTCATTGATGGCCCTCTGTGCAGCTGCTGCAGCATTGCCAACATTGAGTTCCACCTGGTGGGCATGCCACAAATGAGGCGGCTGGTGGGCAGGTTGCATTCCTTTTGAATATCAGCCAGCCGAGCACTGGCATTGTATGAAAGCTGTATGAAAATGATCACAGACTTTTCTGGCCTGCCTCGGGAGATCCTGTAAGCCTGGGTACCTGCTCAAGAACTGCCGAACCACCAAATTCAGGACTTGTGCCAAACATGGAACATGGGTCAAGTGTCCCTGTCGGAGGGCGGAGAGAAGGTTGGTGCCATTGTCGCATAAAACCATTCCTGGCTGAAGCTGGTGTGGTGTCAATCACCTCTGAGCCTGCCCCTGCAGAGCTGACAGAATCTCTGCCCCAATGTGGCTCCTGTCCCCTAGGCAGACCAACTCAAACATCACATGGCATCTTTTAGCCTGACTCCTTGTCTAGGCCCTTGAACACTTACGGAGCACTGCTGGTTCAAATCTGCAGAAGAGGCCATAGAGGAAGAAGAGGGGGTGGAGGAGAAAGCTGTGCCAGAATCGGCACTAGCATTTTGGAGGCGTGGTGGTGGAACAAGCTCCAAAAACACCTAACCCTGTCCTACATCCTTCCCAGCTGCCAGTAGAGTTACCCAGTGCACAGTGAAGGAAAGGTAACGTCCCTGCCTATTCATGCGGGACCATGAGTAAGAAGTAATATGAACCTTACTGCTGACTGCCCTGTCCAACGAGGCCAAAACATTGCCTTCCACATGCCGGTAGAGAGCCGGAATGGCCTTCCGTGAAAAGAAATGGTGTTTTGGAACCTGCTACTGAGGTACAGCACATTCTGCAAATTCACGAAAGGGGGCAGAGTCTACCAGATGAAAAGGCAGAAGTTGCAGTGCTAGCAATTTGCCAAAGCTAGCATTTAAATGCTGAGCATGTGGATGGCTGGGACCGAATTTCTTTTTATGATTCGGCAACTAGGGTAGGGAAATTTGCCTGCTAAAATCAATTGGCTGCAAGTATATATTGCTATATCTTCATTTCTCTCAGTGCAGGTTTTTGAGAGGACTGGAGGCATAGTAGGGTTGGAGATCCCAGATAAGGAGCAAGAAGATGTCCGCCTTTTTCTTTGATGTGGGTCTTTCAAGTGCTGTTACCAACGGACTGCATGGCAGGTTGTCATATGTCTAGTCAAGCATGTGGTGCCCAAGTGGCTGCTGTTCTGGCCATGCTTGATCCGCTTCAGACATAGGTTGCATACAGCAATGGTGCGATCTGCTGCACACGTGTCGAAAAAGGCTCACACCAAGGAACTTTTAAAAGTCAGCGGGGATTCAGCAGCGCCCTGCACCTGCGGAGCTCTGCGGTGTGATGCAAAAGTGTGGCTGCCCTTAGGCTGCCCCCTAGAGAACATCCTGCCTCATTGGAGTTGTGCCTCCTCCTCCTCCGCTCTTCTCTCAGGCATCCAAGTACAGTCAGTGACCTCATCATCCCCTCTTCCTCATCACTGGAGCAAACTTGGCAGTATACTGCAGCTGGAGGAACATGACTGCTAGTTTCTTGTC
The DNA here is from genome assembly GCF_042186555.1 of Aquarana catesbeiana. Classification (NCBI taxonomy): domain Eukaryota; kingdom Metazoa; phylum Chordata; class Amphibia; order Anura; family Ranidae; genus Aquarana; species Aquarana catesbeiana. The sequence goes on along the minus strand of NC_133327.1, from coordinate 484,479,853 downwards.
CTTCTGTGGCACCCCCTCTCTCTAGGCTCACGTTACTCTCTTCCTCAACCTGTGAACCATCAGAGCCTTCAAATCGCTGCGCATCCCCCAGCAGCATATAACCGACACTGTGGTCGAATAATTCTGGGGACTACTCCGTGTATGATGGTGGGTCTACAGGAGGAGTGACTGGACAAGGAGCCTGTGGAATAGGCCGCTTTGGCAGCTGCATTGGAAGGCAAACTACTCTGAGCCTGGGTGACAGAGGATGAGGACGGCTTTGTAATCCACTCCACCAACTCTTCTGCATGTTGTGGCTCAATAACACGGCCAGCAGCAGCAAAAAAGGACAAGCGTGCCCCACGGCCACCTGCAGAGGATGCACCATGTCCACGACCACCATTGTTGACTGTAGACATGATGTATTTTTTTGATTTGCAACACCACACTACACTGTATTAGAAAGTATGTCATGAGAGGGTTTACCCATTGGTGGCGCTATCGGTCTCTTGGATCGCAGTACCAGTGTCCACCAACTTGTGTCTTCCAACACCTAGGACCTGTAGTAAAAGGACTCTCCTGCTGGTGGCACTATTGTATCCTTGGGCCGTAGTACCGGTGTCCACCAGCGGGTGCACTCCGGCAGTGTGGAGCAAACAGCACCCTCTGCACTCAGCTGTAACATGAGGTCAATTACTACAGCCTTATAAATACCCGGCAAGCCCTCACATGCTTGCCTTGGTATCTTTCTCCCTGCGCCCTGACCTTGCTGCCTGTATCCTGACCGTGAACCTGTTTCTGTCCTGATCTGATCCGATACTTATCCCTAGCACATCCTGTACTTGTCCCTCCCTTGGATCCCTGCCCTGCAGCCTATCCATCCATCCTCTCCCTGTCCTGCTGGTTTCCCGTCCTTACCCATCTGCTGACCTCCCTGTGTATGACCTTGGCTTGGCTTTGTTTACGATTCCGGTATCTCCATTTACTTATATATACTATTTGTTGTTTGTGGATCTGTGGTTGGTTTTGCACTGTTTATATTTCTCTTACTTGTCACTTATTTAATAAACACCATTATTTTTTCACTTACATGCGTTTCTGGTTTCCTCTGTGCAGTCCACACAGTCTGGTCTACTAAATCCTCTGACAGTATTCCAAGGCCATCCCTGACCAGACGTGGCTGCATTGAGGAACCGTCCGAGTTGTTAGTTCTGCTAATATGAATTTCAATGAAATCAGTATTATTCCCTGCTGGCAGAAGATGATGGTGAATATTGTCGCCAGATTTTGAAAGGGTGGACTAGTGACCAGCTGATGGAAACTATCCGATCAGCTCATTCCCTAGTGGATCAGGGCTATATGTCATTTGAAGATGTTCAGCCCCTGATCCAGTTATGTGCAAAACCAGCCCTGTCATGCATTCCCGAAGGAAGCGATGATTTTTCTCCCCCCTTCAATCATGGCCAAGTTGAATCCCTGGTATGGTTATTGGAGGATGATCCAGCCTATTTTATGGTACATTATTCCTCTTGTTTACAGCAGGTGTTGTCTAATTGCATCCAGTCGGTGCAATCCTTGGTTAGTCAGGCTGTGTGTGAATCAGCGTTTGTTCAACCTGTGCTGCAGGCATGGTCAGATCTCTTGTATTTAGCTAAGCCACAATATTCCAGCCCTGCCATTAATCACCTGCCTTCCCAAAAATCTCCCCGTCGCCTATGGCAACCTCAGCTACAGCCCAGTTTACTCAGCCCCCTACCAAATACTACTACCCAGTGTCCAAGTGTAGCACCTATCCTGCCTTCAATCCACCTGTCTCTTCTCCTCCACCTGTAACAAACCCACAGAACCCTCCTCCAGCCACTGTTCCTTGGTCTTCCTTTTGCCCAGCTACATACTTTTCTTACGACCCTGCACCTACGTACAAAGCTGCAGTGGCTAAACCAAAAAAGAAACGAAAGTTCTTCCCGACCCACACCATCCTGCCAGTAACACAACCTGCCTCCACACCAACCAACCTGTTCCAGCCTGCATTCATGCCAGTTGAACTTGATGACTCACCTAAACCTGCCAAACCTCTGCCTGCTATCCAACCCGAAGTCTCGGTGCTCGCTTTCCAGTCTGATGTGCCTGCTATCCAGGCTGATGTGCCTGCCTCCCAGTCTGATGTCCTGATGTCTACCTTCCAGCCTGATGTCTCGGTGCCCGCCTTCCAGCTGGATGTCTCGATGCTTGCCTTCCAGCCGGATGTCTTGATGCCTGCCTTCCAGCTTGATGTCACTGCCTTCCAGTCTGGTGTGCCCACCTTCCAGTCTAATGTGCCTGCTTTCCAGTCTGATGTCCTGATGCCTGCCTTCCAGCCTGAAGTCTCGGTGCCCGCTTTTCAGTCTGATGTGCCCGCTTCTCAGTCTGTCTTGATGCCTGCCTTCCAGCCGGATGTCTCGGCGCCTGCCTCCCAGCTTGATGTCTTTGCCTCCCAGTCTGATGTGCCCCCTGTCCAGTCTGATGTGCCCACTGTCCTGTCTGTCCTGATGCCTGCCTTCCAGCCCGAAGTCTCGGTGCCAGCTTCCCAGTCTGATGTGCCAGCTTCCCAGTCTGTTGTCTCAGTGCCTGCCTTCCAGCCTGATGTCTTGAAGCTTGCCTTCCAGCCTGATGTCTCGATGCCTGCCTTCCAGCCTGATGTGCCTGCCTTCCAGCCTGATGTGCCAGCTTCCGAGCCTGATGTGCCAGCTTCCCAGTTTGATGTGCCAGCTTTCCAGTCTGTTGTCTCAGTGCCTGCCTTCCAGCCTGATGTCTCGAAGCTTGCCTTCCAGCCTGATGTCTCGATGCCTGCCTTCCAGCCTGATATGCCATCTTCCCAGTCTGATGTGCCCGCTTTCCAGCCTATTGTCCCAGTGCCAGCTTCCCAGCCTGATGTGCCCGCTTCCCAGCCTGATGTGCCTGCTTTCCAGCCTATTGTCCCAGTGCCAGCTTCCCAGTCTGATGTGCCCGCTTTCCAGCCTATTGTCCCAGTGCCTGCTTCCCAGCCTGATGTGCCCGCTTCCCAGCCTGATGTGCCCGCTTTCCAGCCTATTGTCCCAGTGCCAGCTTCCCAGTCTGATGTGCCCGCTTTCCAGCCTATTGTCCCAGTGCCTGCTTCCCAGCCTGATGTGCCAGCTTCCCAGCCTGATGTGCCAGCTTCCCAGCCTGTGCCAGCTTTCCAGCCTATTGTCCTAGTGCCAGCTTCCCAGTCTGATGTGCCCGCTTTCCAGCCTATTGTCCCAGTGCCTGCCTTCCAGCCTGATGTCTCAGTGCCAGCTTCCCAGCCTGATGTGCCAGCTTCCTAGTTTGATGTGCCAGCTTCTCAGTCTGTTGTGTCAGTGCCTTCCTTCCAGCCTGATGTCTCAAAGCTTGCCTTCCAGCCTGATGTGCCAGCTTCCCAGCCTGATGTGCCAGCTTCCCAGCCTATTGTCCCAGTGCCTGCTTCCCAGTCTGATGTGCCAGCTTCCCAGTCTGATGTGCCAGCTTCCCAGCCTATTGTCCCAGTGCCTGCCTTCCAGCCTGATGTCTCAGTGCCAGCTTCCCAGACTGATGTGCCAGCTTCCCAGACTGATGTGCCAGCTCCCCAGTCTGATGTGCCTGCTGCCCAGCCTGAAGTGCCCATGCCTGCTGCCCAGCCTGATGTGCCTGCTGCCCAGCCTGAAGAGCCCGTGCCTGCTGCCCAGCCTGATGTGCCTGCTGCCCAGCCTGAAGTGCCCATGCTTGCTGCCCAGCCTGATGTGCCTGCTGGCCAGTTCGAAGTGCCCGTGCCTGCTGCCCAGCCTGATGTGCCTGCTGCCCAGCTTGAAGTGCCGTGCCTGCTGCCCAGCCTGATGTGCCTGCTGCCCAGCTTGAAGTGCCGTGCCTGCTGCCCAGCTCGAAGTGCCCATGCCTGCTGCCCAGCTTGAAGTGCCCATGCCTGCTGCCCAGCTTGAAGTGCCCGTGCCTGCTGCCCAGCTCGAAGTGCCTGCTGCCCAGCTTGAAGTGCCCGTGCCTGCTGCCCAGCCTGATGTGCCTGCTGCCCAGTTCGAAGTGCCCGTGCCTGCTGCCCAGCCTGATGTGCCTGCTGCCCAGCCTGAAGTGCCCGTGCCTGCTGCCCAGCCTGAAGTGGCCATGCTTGCTGCCCAGCCTGATGTGCCTGCTGCCCAGCTCAAAGTGCCCCTGCCTGCTTCCCAGCTCAAAGTGCCTGCTGCCCAGTTTGAAGTGCCCGTGCCTGCTGCCCAGCCTGATGTGCCTGCTGCCCAGCCTAATGTGCCTGCTGCCCAGCCTGATGTGCCTGCTGCCCAGCTTGAAGTGCCCGTGCCTGCTGCCCAGCCTGATGTGCCTGCTGCCCAGCTCGAAGTGCCTGTGCCTGCTGCCCAGCTGGAAGTGCCCGTGCCTGCTGCCCAGCTCGAAGTGCCTGCTGCCCAGCTGGAAGTGCCTGTGCCTGCTGCCCAGCCTGATGTGCCTGCTGCCCAGTTTGAAGTGCCCATGCCTGCTGCCCAGCCTGATGTGCCTGCTGCCCAGTCTGAAGTGCCCATGTCTGCTGCCCAGCCTGAAGTGCCCATGCTTGCTGCCCAGCCTGATGTGCCTGCTGCCCAGCTCAAAGTGCCCATGCCTGCTGCCCAGCTCAAAGTGCCTGCTGCCCAGTTCGAAGTGCCCATGCCTGCTGCCCAGCCTGATGTGCCTGCTGCCCAGCTTGAAGTGCCCATGCCTGCTGCCCAGCCTGATGTGCTTGCTGCCCATTTTGAAGTGCCCGTGCCTGCTGCCCAGCCTGATGTGCCTGCTGCCCAGCTCAAAGTGCCCATGCCTGCTGCCCAGCTCAAAGTGCCCATTCTTGCTGCCCAGCTCAAAGTGCCCGTGCCTGCTGCCCAGCTCAAAGTGCCCATTCTTGCTGCCCAGCTCAAAGTGCCCATGCCTGCTGCCCAGCCTGATGTGCCCGTGCCTGCTGCCCAGCCTGATGTGCCTGCTGCCCAGCCTGATGTGCCTGCTGCCCAGCTTGAAGTGCCTGTGCCTGCTGCCCAGCCTGATGTGCCTGCTGCCCAGCTTGAAGTGCCATGCCTGCTGCCCAGCCTGATGTGCCTGCTGCCCAGCTTGAAGTGCCATGCCTGCTGCCCAGCCTGATGTGCCTGCTGCCCAGCCTGATATGCCTGCTGCCCAGCCTGATGTGCCTGCTGCCCAGCTCGAAGTGCCCGTGCCTGCTGCCCAGCTCGAATTGCCAATGCCTGCTGCCCAGGCTGATGTGCCTGCTGCCCAGTTCGAAGTGCCGGTGCCTGCTGCCCAGCCTGATGTGCCTGCTGCCCAGCCTGAAGTGCCTGCTGCCCAGCCTGAAGTGCCCATGCTTGCTGCCCAGCTCAAAGTGCCCATACCTGCTGCCCAGCCTGATGTGCCTGTGCCTGCTGCCCAGCCTGATGTGCCTGCTGCCCAGCTTGAAGTGCCCGTGCCTGCTGCCCAGCCTTATGTGCCCGTGCCTGCTGCCCAGCCTGATGTGCCTGCTGCCCAGCTTGAAGTGCTCATGCCTGCTGCCCAGCTTGATGTGCCTGCTGCCCAGCTTAAAGTGCCCGTGCCTGCTGCCCAGCCTGATGTGCCTGCTGCCCAGCTCGAAGTGCCCGTGCCTGCTGCCCAGCTCGAAGTGCCCGTGCCTGCTGCCCAGTTTGAAGTGCCTGCTGCCCAGCTTGAAGTGCCTATGCCTGCTGCCCAGCCTGATGTGCCTGCTGCCCAGTTCGAAGTGCCCGTGCCTGCTGCCCAGCCTGATGTGCCTGCTGCCCAGCCTAAAGTGCCCATGCTTGCTGCTCAGCTCAAAGTGCCCGTGCCTGCTGCCCAGCCTGATGTGCCCATGCCTGCTGCCCAGCCTGATGTGCCTGCTGCCCAGCTTGAAGTGCCAGTACCTGCTGCCCAGCCTGATGTGCCTGCTGCCCAGCTTGAAGTGCCCGTGCCTGCTGCCCAGCCTGATGTGCCTGCTGCCCAGCTCGAAGTGCCCGTGCCTGCTGCCCAGCTCGAAGTGCCCATGCCCGCTGCTCAGCCTGATGTGTTCATGCCCGCTGTCTTCTCGGATGTGCCCGCTGTCTGCTCAGATGTGCCCGCTGTCTGCTCAGATGTGCCCGCTGTCTGCTCGGATGTGCCCGCTGTCTGCTGGGATGTGCCCGCTGTCCGCTCGGATGTGCCCTCATCTGTTGTTCGGTTTGAGGCCATGAACTTTGGACAATTTTATCTTGTAGGAGCGTCCGGAGGCCACTCCTTTGAGGGGGGTACTGTCATGAGAGGGTTTACCCATTGGTGGCGCTATCGGTCTCTTGGATTGCAGTACCAGTGTCCACCAGCTTGTGTCTTCCAACACCTAGGACCTGTAGTAAAAGGACTCTCCTGCTGGTGGCACTATTGCATCCTTGGGCCGTAGTACCGGTGTCCACCAGCGGGTGCACTCCGGCAGTGTGGAGCAAACAGCACCCTCTGCGCTCAGCTGTAACATGAGGTCAATTACTACAGCCTTATAAATGTTGCAGAGTGCGATTGTTAGGTTTGAAGTGCCCATGCCTGCTGCCCAGCCTGATGTGCCTGCTGCCCAGTCTGAAGTGCCCATGTCTGCTGCCCAGCCTGAAGTGCCCATGCTTGCTGCCCAGCCTGATGTGCCTGCTGCCCAGCTCAAAGTGCCCATGCCTGCTGCCCAGCTCAAAGTGCCTGCTGCCCAGTTCGAAGTGCCCATGCCTGCTGCCCAGCCTGATGTGCCTGCTGCCCAGCTTGAAGTGCCCATGCCTGCTGCCCAGCCTGATGTGCTTGCTGCCCAGCTTGAAGTGCCCGTGCCTGCTGCCCAGCCTGATGTGCCTGCTGCCCAGCTCAAAGTGCCCATGCCTGCTGCCCAGCTCAAAGTGCCCATTCTTGCTGCCCAGCTCAAAGTGCCCGTGCCTGCTGCCCAGCTCAAAGTGCCCATGCCTGCTGCCCAGCTCAAAGTGCCCATTCTTGCTGCCCAGCTCAAAGTGCCCGTGCCTGCTGCCCAGCTCAAAGTGCCCATTCTTGCTGCCCAGCTCAAAGTGCCCATGCCTGCTGCCCAGCCTGATGTGCCCGTGCCTGCTGCCCAGCCTGATGTGCCTGCTGCCCAGCCTGATGTGCCTGCTGCCCAGCTTGAAGTGCCTGTGCCTGCTGCCCAGCCTGATGTGCCTGCTGCCCAGCTTGAAGTGCCATGCCTGCTGCCCAGCCTGATGTGCCTGCTGCCCAGCTTGAAGTGCCATGCCTGCTGCCCAGCCTGATGTGCCTGCTGCCCAGCCTGATATGCCTGCTGCCCAGCCTGATGTGCCTGCTGCCCAGCTCGAAGTGCCCATGCCTGCTGCCCAGCTCGAATTGCCCATGCCTGCTGCCCAGGCTGATGTGCCTGCTGCCCAGTTCGAAGTGCCGGTGCCTGCTGCCCAGCCTGATGTGCCTGCTGCCCAGCCTGAAGTGCCTGCTGCCCAGCCTGAAGTGCCCATGCTTGCTGCCCAGCTCAAAGTGCCCATACCTGCTGCCCAGCCTGATGTGCCTGTGCCTGCTGCCCAGCCTGATGTGCCTGCTGCCCAGCTTGAAGTGCCTGTGCCTGCTGCCCAGCCTTATGTGCCCGTGCCTGCTGCCCAGCCTGATGTGCCTGCTGCCCAGCTTGAAGTGCCCATGCCTGCTGCCCAGCCTGCCCAGCCTGAAGTGCCTGCTGCCCAGCCTGAAGTGCCCATGCTTGCTGCCCAGCTCAAAGTGCCCATACCTGCTGCCCAGCCTGATGTGCCTGTGCCTGCTGCCCAGCCTGATGTGCCTGCTGCCCAGCTTGAAGTGCCCATGCCTGCTGCCCAGCCTTATGTGCCCGTGCCTGCTGCCCAGCCTGATGTGCCTGCTGCCCAGTTCGAAGTGCCCGTGCCTGCTGCCCAGCCTGATGTGCCTGCTGCCCAGCCTAAAGTGCCCATGCTTGCTGCTCAGCTCAAAGTGCCCGTGCCTGCTGCCCAGCCTGATGTGCCCATGCCTGCTGCCCAGCCTGATGTGCCTGCTGCCCAGCTTGAAGTGCCAGTACCTGCTGCCCAGCCTGATGTGCCTGCTGCCCAGCTTGAAGTGCCCGTGCCTGCTGCCCAGCCTGATGTGCCTGCTGCCCAGCTCGAAGTGCCCGTGCCTGCTGCCCAGCTCGAAGTGCCCATGCCCGCTGCTCAGCCTGATGTGTTCATGCCCGCTGTCTTCTCGGATGTGCCCGCTGTCTGCTCAGATGTGCCCGCTGTCTGCTCAGATGTGCCCGCTGTCTGCTCGGATGTGCCCGCTGTCTGCTGGGATGTGCCCGCTGTCCGCTCGGATGTGCCCTCATCTGTTGTTCGGTTTGAGGCCATGAACTTTGGACAATTTTATCTTGTAGGAGCGTCCGGAGGCCACTCCTTTGAGGGGGGTACTGTCATGAGAGGGTTTACCCATTGGTGGCGCTATCGGTCTCTTGGATTGCAGTACCAGTGTCCACCAGCTTGTGTCTTCCAACACCTAGGACCTGTAGTAAAAGGACTCTCCTGCTGGTGGCACTATTGCATCCTTGGGCCGTAGTACCGGTGTCCACCAGCGGGTGCACTCCGGCAGTGTGGAGCAAACAGTACCCTCTGCGCTCAGCTGTAACATGAGGTCAATTACTACAGCCTTATAAATGTTGCAGAGTGCGATTGTTAGGTACAGCGGAGTCAATTCAGATCAGACGTTGTGGAGTAACAGGAACTGACTTCTTTATTGGAACATAACTGCCAAGAAGTACACAGATATCACCTCACATGGTAAGAAGAACCCAGACAGGAAAAAGAAACCAACAAGTACAACATTATACACAGGAAATACAACATATAGAAAACTGCACAGCACAGCATACCACTGAGCATTAGCGACATCTAGTGTCCTGTTTGAGAACTGCAGTTAATAGGCTAAGCTGAAATCTGTTGCATCTCCAACACCCTTTCTCAACAGTTAAGGCTTAGTCTGTTAAACCTATCCTCTTTGTAAGCCTTGAATGTCTTTCAGCGGTCAGGGGCTTTGTAAGGATATCTGCTGTCATATCCTCGGTTGGGCAATAAAGTAACACAAGAAGACCTTATTCTTGAAGATCCTTAAGAAAGTGAAACTTCACATCAATGTGCTTGGTTCTTGAATTAACTCTTTCCATGTGCGCAAGTACAAGGCATCCTTGATTGTCCTCATAGATTTCTGTTGGTCCCAACTAGGGCTGTCCCGATACCACTTTTTTAGGACCGAGTACAAGTACCGATACTTTTTTTCAAGTACTCGCCGATACCGATTACCGATACTTTTTTTTTAATGTCACGTGACAGTGTTTTTTTTTTTCATTTTTTTTTTTTTTTTTTTTAACAGTGCTTGCTTTTTTTTTTGGGGGGGGGGTGAACGTTGTATGTGTGTGTTATTTTTTTTTTTTTTACAATTTTTATTTTTTACAATAATATTTCTTTTATTCTTTATTGTTTTTTTTTTTTTTTTTTAATCAGCCCTTTTGGGGGGCTTTGGTGAGATATCAGGGGTCTTAACAGACCTCTGATATCTCCCCCTTAAGACAGAGAAAGAGACAGAGGATAGAGAATCCCCAGTCCCTTTCTCTGCAGCGTCAGCTGCACTGACAATGAATGGAGAGAAGACCGCAGCTTCTCTCCATTCATAAACTGACACATCGTAATCTCGTAATCACAGAAGATTACAATGTTTCAGTTATGTGAATGGACAGAGTCAGCTGACTCTATCCATACACAAAGGAAGGAGGAGGGGGAGGACGGAGGAACTGAGGGGGAGGACGGAGGAACTGAGGGGGAGAATGGAGGGGACAGATAAGAGCAGAACGGAGGGGACGGATAAGAGCAGAACGGAGGGGACAGATAAGAGCAGAACGGAGGGGACAGCTGAGAGGGACAGAGGAAAGGAGGGGGCATGGAGGAGGATGCAGTGACAGTCAGCTGTGAGCGATCACCGCTGTCTGTCACTAAAGCTAGTGAAAGCCGCTGGGGGAGAATCTTGTAACTCCCCCACGCGCCGATCACAGCTGTCTTCCAGGTATCGGGGGAAGCATCGGGAGCATTTGCCCGAGTACAAGTACTTGGGCAAATGCTCGGTATCGGTGCCGATACCGATACTAGTATCGGTATCGGGACAACCCTAGTCCCAACTGTGGTTGACCCAAGTCTGTTAATAACTATCTTAGCCATATAACTTCTTGGCTTGCCTGCACTGCAGCGACGTATTCTGCTTCAGTAGAAGACAGTGTAACAGATTTGCTTTCAACTAGTTCAACTGATGGCACCACCTGACAGAAAGAATAAGTAGCCACTGGTAGATTTTCTGTCACTGGTGTCTCCTGCCCAGTCAGCATCCACATATCCTGTTAGGGTGATTTCATCACTTGCTGGTAACTTTAACTTGTAGTGCGAAGTCCCTTTCAGATAGCGAATGATTCGCTTTACAGTATTCCAGTCCTTTTTACTTGGCATCGAAACCTTTCTGCATAGGATTCCAACAGTTGCTGCAATGTCCGGCCTTGTAGCAGTAGTAAGGTACAGCAATTTCTCTATTGTTTTTCTGTATTGAGTATTAGTAGGTAATGGGTTATCTTGAAAATTCATCTCCTTTAGGTAGTTGGTTTCCATGGGAGACTTTACCGGTTTGGCGTCTTCCATTCCAAATATTTCAATTGTTTCTTCTATTTTGTGTCTTTGGTTCAGAAGAAAGCTGCCATCTTCCTCTCTCTCGATCTGGATACTGAGGTAATTCTTTATATTGCCAAGATCTTTGGTGTCAAAGTGCTGATTTAGTTTTTTTCAGTATATCTGCTTCAACCCTTTCTTGCTCAAAACAAATCAGGATATCATCCACATAAATGAGCATATAGACCCATCGATTTGCCAATTTCTTTGTGTATAAGCAGGGGTCTGCTTTACTCCTTAGAAAGTTTTGATGTGTAAGCACTTCATTTATTTTTATATTCCAAGCCCTGGCTGCTTGCTTTAGACCATATATACTCCTGCGAAGTTTGCATACTAGGTCTGACCTTTGTTCATCTTTGAATCCTGGCGGCTGTTCCATGAAAATTTCTTCTGTTAAATCGCCATGTAGAAACGCGGTTTTCACATCAAAATGTTTCACTTGCATTTTTCCTTATGTCGGATATTGTCAGTAAAGTCCGTATTGTAGTGTGCTTGACTACTGGTGCAAACGTCTCATCATAGTCCTCTCCGTATTTTTGAGGATAGCCCTTGGCTACTAGTCTTGCTTTGTACTGTTCAATTGTGCCATCTGCATTGTATTTCACTTTAAAAGTCCATTTACAGCCTATGGCTTTCCTTCCGGGTGGTAGTTCTGTAAGTGTCCATGTTTTGGTGTCATGCATGGATTTCATCTCTTCCTCAGCAGCCTTTATCCATTTACTTGCTTCTTGTTCTGGAAGTTGAGATATGTCTTCCCAGCTCACAGGTTCGTTGATACTGGCAGTACTTGCTTTGTATGAGAGACGTATAGGTGGTTTCCCTTTATTTTCTCTTGTTGAACGTCTCGTTTTTGTGTCGGAGTCTTCTTGTTTCTGCTCTTCAGTGCTGGCTGAGTCTGCACTTACTTCAACTGTTTCTTCGGAAGTTACAGAGATGGGCTGGTCAATGTCAGCTTTCTCTTCTATTCTCGTTTCTACTGTTGTCATTACATTGTCTCTTAAATCTTCAACAAAAGTTATCCTGTTGCTAATGGTAACCTTGTTGTTTTTGGGATTTAGGATTCTGTAACCCTTAACATTGTCACTGTATCCAACGAAGATACCTTCAAACGCTCTGTTCTGGAGTTTGGTGCGTTTTTTTTCAGGTATGTAGATGAATGCTTTGCATCCAAAAACTCTTAGGTGTTTTACACTTGGCTTCTCATTGTGCCATAGTTCATATGGGGTTTTCTCCACTGTTCTGGAAAAAAGTCTGTTCTGCAAATATGTAGCTGTCATGGCTGCCTCACCCCAGTATTTTTGTGGTAGTCCAGAGTTTGTCAGCATACATCTGATCATTTCAGTCAGAGTTCTATTCTTTCTTTCAGCTACTCCATTTTGTTCTGGTGTATACGGGACTGTCTTTTGATGTTCTATTCCATTCTGTTTTAAGTACTCTTGTATCTTACTTCCTGTGAATTCACCTCCATTATCGCTCCGAAGTATGAGAGGCTTCCTCTGAAACTTGTTACTGGTCTTTGTTATATAGTCTTTTAATTTGTCGAAAACTTCACTCTTGTGTTGCATTAGGTAGGTGACTGTGTATCTTGAATAGTCGTCTATGAAAGTCACTATGTACCTGTTGCCTCCAGGTGTGGGTGGGTTTAGAGGACCACACACCTCACTGTGAACTAAGTCAAGTGGTCTTGAAGCTCTCTTCTGACTGACTTTGGGAAGTGTTGCTCTTGTTGCTTTGGATTTAATGCAACATTCACACTTAACAGTAACTGGACAAGGGGATACAGTTAGATCCCTTGTTAGATTCCTCCTTTGTAGTTCTTGTATGCATTCTGGGTGTCTGTGACCTAGGCGTCTATGCCATATATGTATACAGTCATTGTGCTTGTGTGTACATAGTCTCACCTTTTTCCTTCACTGTGTCGAGGTGATATACAGTGGATGATCATCCAGCTTGGCACTTGCTATTGTCTGTTTGCCGTTTAGAATAGAACACTTGTCACCTTGGAATTTTACAGTGAGTCCTGTGGCAGTTAGACGCTTCACAGATAAGAGTCCTCATTCTAGATTAGGAACATAAAGCACATCTTTCACTGGTATGGCTAAATTGTGTCCCACATCATCCGGACATACAAGGGTTCCACGAACATGTCCTTCTGCATGTATTTTGCTTCCATCTGTGAGATAAATAGTTTCTTTGTTGTTCAGATCAAGTTCTGTGAAGAAACTTTTATCACTCGTCATGTGACTGGTTGCCCCGGAATCGATGCACCAGCCTTGGCATTTGTTGTTGCCTGTCATTTTAAATGTGGCATTCCAGTTTCCTTCCCATGGATCATTGATTACGGTTTTGACCTTTTGTTTAGCATAAGAGGGACGCTGTCTCATTTGCTCTGCTTTCCATATAGTACAGTCTTTCTTTGTGTGTCCCTGTTTGTGGCATCTGAAACACACTCTGGTCTCTTTCCTGTGTAACTTTGCATCTGTAACTTTAAGAGCGGTTCTGGTGTGGGTTTCTGTGGAGTTATGCACTAATTCCTTTCTTCTTTGATACTCATCTATGAGCCTGGTTTTTACAAATGCTAGCGTCAGATCTGTCTCAGGTCGTGTCTCCAGTGCATTGATTAGTGCAGTATATGTATCAGGCAAACTGCATAACAACATGGCTGCAGTGTGACTGTCTGTTATATTCTCCCCGATTGATCTGAGTTGCGCAATCACTTCCAGCATTGCATTTATATGCTCCTGCATGTCCTGTTCTCTGCCAAGTCTCATTTTGTAAAGTTTCCGCAGCAAAAACAGCTTGCTGTTTAAACTGGATCTTTCATGCAATCTTTTCAGTATGTCCCACATGCCTTTTGCTGTGTCCTCATGACGTATATGAATGAGCTGATCATCCTCCACTAGTAAACTTATGGTGGCCCATGCCTGTCTGTTTTTCTTGTCCCAGTCCTGATTATTATCCTGTGGCCTCTCTGTGGTGGTAACCTCCCACAAGTCATCTCTGGATAATAGCATTTCCACTTTGAACTTCCATAACTGATAATTGTCATTGTTCAGCTTGGCCACTGAGGAGATTAGAGATTAGAGATAGAGAGAGAGAGAGATCTCAAATACACTGCCACTAACTGAATAACCTGCCTGCTTAATCTAACTCAAGCTATCCCTCTGTCCACGCCAGCACTACACACGGCCACTCTGTAAGCAGCCTTAGTGTGGACTCAGTCCCCCAGAGCCATGATTGGCCAAAGGCACTCCACCTTATTCACAAAGTTTCCTGCCCTCTTGTGTACAATCTCCTATGTGTCTATCTATTCCACACTCCTCCACAAGAACAAGATGTGCTCTCACCCTTATTAAATGATCCATATTTTATGAAGGTCAGAGATAGTTCCTTTTGCCCTTTACTGGGGTTCCCAGATGTCTAATGGTTTCACTTTCTTTCCAGCAGACACATACTTGCCAACTGTCCCAAATTTCCCAGGATTTAGACCCTTTTCCCGATTTCATCGTTTCCCGGGAGATGTCCCGAGAAATTCGGTTTTTTACGATTTTCGCCGCCGAGGTTCGCAGCCAGCGGAGACAATGTCTACGCCGGCCACCATTTTCACCATTTTCCCTCAGCCCGCTCCGCCCCGCTGCCAGTCTCTGTGACCTGTTATGGAAAGGGGTGGGGGATGGGCGGCACTGCAGCTCAATCTCTACTGTAACCATGCGGCTCCGCTTGACCAACTTTGGGGCCATATAGTCTGGATGTCACAGGGGGCACCAGATGTAAGGAGGACTGATGGGGACACAGATGTAAAGAGGAATCTGCTGATGGGGACACAGATGTAAGGAGCACTGAAGGGGACACAGATGTAAGGAGCACTGATGGGGACACAAATGTAAGGAGGACTCTGCTGATGGGGACACAGATGTAAGGAGGACTCTGTTGATGGGGACACAGATGTGAGGAAGGCTCCGCTGGAGACACCTGATGGCATCTAGTGGCAGGTGACACGCTCAGGGCTCCCACTGATTCTGCATTATGGGGAGTTGAATGATTTCATTTTATATTACAATGTAATAATAGAAATTATGCGCTTCAATCATCCTGACACCATAACAATCATGGTGCAGGGATGATTGAAGCGCTAACACCAGGTGTTTGGAGTATCTTTACCTGCTGTTTAACTCTGGAATACACATTTCTATTGTGGTGTAAGATCTGGGGCTGCTGTCCCTCCATCCCTGTCCCCCCATCCCTGTCCCCCCCCTTTTCCTCTCCATCCCTCAGTCATCTCAGACTCTAACCACACCCCATTTGAGCCATGCCCATTTAAGCCACGCCCACTTTCCAATGTAAGCCACGCCCACTTGGTGCGCAAAGCGCGTCACATTTTTTATTTCAACTATGTCACACCCCACAAATGCATGCCCCCACCCCCCTAATTATAATGCAACTCCGCCTACAGTCAAAAAAGTGTCCCCAAAAATATTTTTACAATGTTGGCAACTATGCAGACACTCCAAGCAAAACATAACAAATTACTCACCATTTAAAACAACCATATTTATTAAAAACAATTCCCACATAAAATGTCAGTCACAGAGTATATAAGGCACGATTCACACTGATGCGCTGCGAATTTGTTCCGTTTTTTTGTCCTGTGTGAGGTGTGAATTTAAGGAGTTGGACATAGCTGCAATTGATGATTCAATGGAATCATAATGTAAAAAAAAAAAAAAAAAAAAAGTGTTAACTTCCTGTGTACTTCCTGGTTTTTGTGGAGAGTAGTGTGGTGGAATTCGCACATATGAGAACCATTAATGCGATTCAAGAACGATTTACATTGATGTCTATGGAGACTAAATTCGCAACGCAGTAAACTCGCACAAGACCCTTTTTTTTAATCGCATCACATAGAGGAATCGCAACGCGTGTATGTGAACGACCGTCATTGAAAACAATGACTTTAGGGATGACATGCGAATTTAAAGTGTTTTTGATGCATCGCATTCGTTATGAACTCGCATCAGTGTGAACCTTTGCCTTAGGCCCGGTTCACACTGATGTGAGTTCATAACGAATGCGATGCGCATTAGTTCATAATGAATGCGATGCGTCAAAAACACTTTAAATTCGCATGTTATCCCTGGCCAAGCATGCACTATGACCCACATGCTTGGCCAATCACAGTGCTGTCTGTACAGAGAGCCGTAATTGGCCAAAGGCAGGGTGGCTTTGGCCAATTATGGCTCAAGGGGTTTAGTACATGTCCCACACTATATAAGGAGTGAGAGAGAGAGACAGAGAGAGAGACACAGAGAGACAGAGAGACAGAGAGACAGAGAGACTGTAAGGGCTGAGCTCTTAGCAGCTCTTTTCTGTACTCAGGCTGCTCAGCTGTCAGATAATTGTCTGCACTCATTGATTCCTTAGTAGCTCACCTGGTCATCATTATCTGCTCGTCAGTCCCGCCTACAGCCAGCCCCTTCTGGCAATTTAAACTGCCTTGTTCATTTCTTTCCTGCCTTTGCTTTGATTAACATATGGAGTTGACTGCTGTTCCTGTAAAAGACAGCAGTGAAGAGAAGAAAAAAAAAAAAAAAAAGAGAAAGAGAAAAAGAGAGACCTAGCCCTGTCTGCAATCCCTTCTGTGCACTACCTGTCCCAGTCCCTGTCTGTGGGTAGGTGTGTGACACGCTCAGGGCTCCCACTGATTCTGCATTATGGGGAGTTGAATGATTTCATTTTATATTACAATGTAATAATAGAAATAATGCGCTTCAGTCATCCTGACACCATAACAATCATGGTGCCGGGATGATTGAAGCGTTAACACCAGGTGTTTGGAGTATCTTTATCTGCTGATGTTAAACTCTGGAATACACATTTCTATTGTGGTGTAGGATCTGGGGCTGCTGTAAAGATCGCCAGAGGATTATATACACATGAAATCTCCCTTTTCATGATTTTGGAGTCTTGTTTAGTTTTAGGTTTTATTTTATATACTGAGTCTATACTTACATTATACCGCATATTTACACCTAGAGACCTACACCCCTCTCCCCCCGTGCTGTTCCTTGTGGACCATTTGGCCTGACATAACCAATGCATCTGTGAGGTGGTTTTGAATTCCATCTAGATACACTGAAGGAATTCCAGATAATATTCAATCTGTAGCTCTAAATATACGAGCCTACATATCGTTTTACTTCTCAAAAGCAAATGTGACTGGTATTATGGAGACTGGAACTCGGAGCACCATTTGATAAACCATCCAGATCTCACCTATCTAGGATATGCTTACAGCTTTGTAAGTTAGTAAGTCTTTTTCACCATTATTGGCTGCTCTTTCTTTTGGTCCCAAGCTCCTATCCCCACCATTTATACTTTATGGTACATACTCATTGCATCTTTGTATTAATGATTGGTATGTTTTATCTATGTACTTCCCTAGATCATACAATACATGCTCACAGAAGGAATTGTACTTTTAAATCCGAAACATGTTGGGTTTCTATCATATCATGTATATGTGTGCTTCTTTACCTTAGAACCTCTATTAACATGGTATCGGAGTTTTGTATGAGCTGTTCATTGTTTTTTTAACAAAATTTTGTACATTTCAAATAAAGAATATTTTTATTACTTTTGGGTACCTGTGTCATACCAATCATATTACCCACTACTCCCCCTTTAATACTTCACCTTCCCCCCACCCATACAATCACGGGGACATATCTTCTTTCATTCCTTCCATTATATTTTAGGGATGAGGTGAGGGGCTCCACACATATATAGACATATTTACCCCTACTGTGATTTGGTAGTCTGCTATTCTAAAAAATTCCTACTGACAGACAGGCGTTTTTACAGCTACCTGAAGAAAATTGCTGGTATTCTTCTGATCCTATTAGCTACAGCATTTACAGTTAGTGTAGTGCGTCCTCTGCACCTAAAGCTACCTGAAGAAAATTGGTGGTGTTCTTCTGATCCTATTAGTACCACAGGCAACATTTACAAGTTAGTCTAGTGCGTCCTCTGCACATATATATATATATATATATATATATATATATATATATATATATATATATATATATATATATATATATATATATATATATATATATATATATATATATATATATTCCAGCTTTGCGCAGCTACATCTCACTGCAGGCCATTAGTATGTCTGGAAGGCCAACAAGGAGAGGCAGACAGTCACAAGCCAATAAAAGAGGGCAAGCAGGCTCTGTGGTTAGAGGCAACTGTGCTGGTCGTGGTGAAGGTGCATCCTCATCAGCATGTGGCTGTGGGACATGGCTGTCCTTTTTTGGGCAGCTGGCCTTGTTGAGCCGCAACATGCGGAAGACTTGGTAGTGTGGATGACCAAGCCGTCCTTATCCTCTCTCACCCAGTCTCAGGGTACTTTGTCTGGCAAAGCAGCTGCAAACGCAGCCTCCTTCCTTGGCTCAATGGCATCAGTCACTCCTTCCCTAGCCCCACCATGTCCTCCTGAGGAGTCCCCCGAACTGTTTGACCACAGTGTTGGGTATATGCTCCAGGAAGATGCCCAGCGTTTTGAAGGCTCCGATGATGGTACCCAGCTAAAGAAAGGCAGTAACGTGAGCCCAGAGAGGGGGTGCCCAAGAAGGACAGCAATCTGGCAGTCATGTTCCCCCAGCTGCAGCATACTGCCAGCTTTGCTCCAGTGATGAGGTCACTGACTCCACGTAAGAAAGAAGAAAGAAGAAAAAGAAAGAAGAAGAATTGTGTCAGCATGGAGGTGGAGCCTGGCACTCAGCATCAGCCGCAGTCTTCAAGGGATCATTTACAGTCCCAAGAAACCCATGGACTTGTATGTGGCTGGGAGGAGGTGGCTGCAAGTCATGTCGTCCTTAGTGACCCAGAGGACTCTGGACCGAATGCCTCAGCAAATCTATGCTGCATGGCCTCCCTGATCCTGCAAAGCCTGCGGAAGGATCCTCGTATTCGTGGTATCAAGGAGAGGGATAAATACTGGCTGGCAACCCTCCTTGATCCACGTTACAAGGGTAAGGTTGTGGACCTTATCTTGCCGTCTGAGGGAGCAGAGGATGAAACATCTTCGGGAGGCCTTGCAGAAAGGTCTGTGCAACGCGTTCCCAGAGACTGGGAGGTTACAAACTCCTGTTCCTGGACAACATGTTGCTGAGGCTTCGGTCAGTCAAAGGAGCAGTAGAGAAGGTGGTTGTCTGACCGATGCGTTCAGACTTTTTAGTCCACAGCCCCATTGCAGCAACCATCACAAGCATCTGTTTTACATGGTGCAGGAATACCTAGTGGCAAGATCTGACTTGGACACCTTTCCCACCGAAAATGCTCTGGGTTACTGGGTCTTGAGGATAGATCACTGGCCAGAGCTTGCACAGTATATTATTGAGCTACTGGCCTGTCCTGCATCTAGTGTTCTTTCGGAACGCACATTCAGTGCTGCTGGAGGCTTTGTAAACGATCACAGGGTGCGACTGTCCACTGACTCGGTCGATCGACTGACCTTCATAAAAATGAGTCAGTCTTGGATCACAACCAGCTACCAGGCACTTGATGCTGATGTAATTAATAATTTTTTTTGAAATGTCAGATCCCTTCAAGACTATCCTCTTCCTCCTCAATGATCATGCTGATAGCTTGTAAGAACATTTTTGGTTCTGGATGCCACCACCAGGGGCTAAGGCCCAATTTTTCAGCCCCTGTTTAATAGGGGCGTGCAATTACAATTTTTGATGCAATATTTCGCAGGAGGGTTCGTTGCTGCGCTCATCTAGAGTAACTGTGAGGGCTTAGTGTTGTGGCAACACCTAAGGCCCCAATTTCTGCAGAGTATATAGGGCAGGCCCCTACTTTCAAACATCCAACTTACAAACGGAAGGAGACAACAGGAAGCGAGACAAAATCTACCCCTAGGAACGGAAATTCTCTCCTGTAATCACGGTCGGACTTTCCGACGCAAAAAGTGCGATCGGAGCTTGTTGTCGTAAATTCCGACCATGTGTGGGCTCCATCGGACTTTTTCCATCGGATTTTCCGACACACAAAGTTTGAGAGCAGGCTATAAAATTTTCCGACAACAAAATCCAATTGCGTCAATTCCAACCGTGTGTGGCCAATTCCGAAGAACAAAGTGCCACGCATGCTCAGAAAAAATTCCGAGACGGAACTGCTCGGTCTGGTAAAATTGGTGAAGCCTTTGACCCTCAGGGCAGACATCAATTATTTTATGGGAAAATTGGTGGCCTGAGGAGTCCATATCTAAGGGAGTACAGTCTGGTCCAGAAGTACAAGAGAATCACAAACAGCAGCAGACGACATGTATTGTCCCCAGGCTGTGGTCATACAAGAGGCTGCATCTTTTGCCAGACCAGACTGAATCCAGGGCCATCACTCTCTGGTCTTCCTTAGACGCTTCCTTCCATGCTGTGGCTCTGGTGTTGGAGGTGTGGCAGTAGGAGTAGGACCTGGAGGAGGAGGAGGAGGAGGAGGAGGAGGAGGAGGAGGAGAAGGACCATGGGTGAGCTCACTAATGTGGCTTTCACATGTGAGTTGGCCCCTCAACCCCTTATTTAGAGCTTCTAAAATTACAAACTCACATAAGAGTCATTGGCCCTCCTCCATTTGCATCATTTTGCATGCAGTTAGCTCAGTAAAATCCTCTTCCACACTGTGGGGTGTTCTGAGGGCCTCAGTAGCCTTCCAAAATAAGCCTATTGCTGCCTCCTCCAGGTTACTCCTCTTCCTGACACTTTATCTTTGAAGGCGGAGGGGAGGGACCTGTGTATCAGGCAGCCTGCTTGGCCCGGCCACCTCCTGGCCGAGACTTCCCTGTGTATGAAAAAGGGACATTGTTTTAGTTTTTGGTTCCTAAATCACAATCATAAATTAGTACTCCAAACTAACATATATTTAACATCATTAATTGGACAACCAGAAATATTTAGAAGAATGCTATACCTGGCTCAAGCTGGGCTCCTCCACATGTTGCTGCCTGGAAGGCCCAGGTTGGAAGCGTGGAAGGAAGAGTGGAGAGTGCTGGCCTGGGTTCAGTCTGACCTGCCAGAAAATGCAGCTTGTCATAGTACCACAGCCTGGGGAGATAAATGTCATCTGCTGCTCCTGATCTCTGGGAATCCTGGACCTTCTTGCGCTCCCTTAGATAAGTGCTCCTCATGCCACCAATTAGGCCCTTCAAATAGGTGATGTCTGCCGCGGGGATCACCGGTTGCACAAATTGCAGCAAATTATCCAGCGCTGCCTTCCTCTTTGTTTGGTTCTTATAATCAGGGTGGTTTACCTGCCACAGACAGGGCAGCTCCCTGAACATATCTATGAATATGCAAATAAAATCCTGATTCTTCAAGATATCCATTTTCACTGCAAGACACAACACCAGACAAACCCAATGTCAGCCTAAAGTCTTCTAAACTTGTCCAAATACAGGCCTTAATCTAGAAGCAGTATAGGCCCAATTTTAAATCTTCCCTTCGTTATCACGATCGGCACCTCCAATACTCCTGCCTCTGCTCACAGATCGTACGTACTACGCACGCGTGTTACGCTTTATATACACTGCGGATGCGTGAAATTCCGCCCGCCCCTGACATTCTTTCTAGTCTATTCCCCTCCCCTTCTCGTTCGGCGCAGTGGGGAAGAGCACATGGCGGAGACACAGCAGGTGTCTGATAATTACACCAACGAGGAGGAGGAAAGCCCGGAGCTAGAAACGTCCCGATCCCAGAGGAGACGATTTAAGGCCTCAAATATGTCTTTTGGGGAGATGTTCGACATACTGAAGAGGGCCGACTATGACGGGAAGTATAGACCTTACCCCAACCCCAATGTCAGAAAGGCCAAGACGAGACTTCCGGTTCCGGCGCCGCATGGAGTAGCTGCACCCTTTATCAGCTCCCGCTCTGAGGACGCCCAAACCAGCCTACAAAACCGGCCCAGAAGCCAGAAACCCCCCTCAACCACCTCGGGCACCTGTACCCGCTCTATGGACCGATTCGTGGAGGTCCGCGGCTCCCGCTCCAACACGGCCCTGACGGCGCCGCCGGCCCTGCCGCAAATCGAGGCCCCGGCTTCGGCCTGCACGGAAGTCTACTCAGGCGCGCAGCAGCAGCATCAGCACACGGCGGAGATGGAAGTAAGTGGAAGCACAGCTCCACACACATCCCTACAGGCATCCCCTGCCCAGCCACATTCTCAGGCCTCCTCTCCTCAAGTACCCTCTCCACAAGCCTTCTCCATGCCAGCTACATCCCCACAGCTCGCCGGGGACCACAAAACTGAACGCATTGCACAGGCAGTGGCAGCACTTCTGTCCCCCATGATATCTGCCTCGGTAGAAAAGGCTGTTAATGCGGGGATGAAACAGATAAAGGCCCAGCTAGGAGAACACAACACTAGGCTAAACGAGCTAGAACATCGCCAATCAAGCATAGAGGAAGAGTTGTATCAAGCTCAAGCCACGGAACAAGCACAAGACAAAACCAACCAATACATTATCCAAAAACTCGACGATTTGGAGAATAGGTCCAGAAGGAGCAACCTGCGATTCGTGGGGATTCCCGAATCTCTCCAAGCATCTGCCCTAATGGACTTTTGCTCCCAACGCATACCTGAGGCGCTAGGCCTAACAGGCCCTTGCACGGTGGAACGCGCTCACAGGATGGGGTCATATAGTGAAGAACGCAAGAACCCCCGGCCCATCATAGCCAAATATCTGAACTACTCTGACAAGGCTCTAATTCTTCAAAAATTCCGACAATCCCGCTCGCTTCAAATCGACGGGGTGAGGGTCCTGATTTTTGCTGACTACTCCATCGAAGTCTCAAAAAAGCGCAAGGCCTTCCAACAGATATGCTCTGAACTCTTTAAACAACAGATCAAATTTACTCTGGCATTCCCGGCTATCCTACGCCTCAAGACACCCAACGGGGACCAGCTATCTTTCCAGGAACCCTCAGAAGCAGAAGCCTACATGCGGTCTTTGCTCCCCAACGCCCAACAACACACCCCGTCGAAAGGCACTTCAATCAACCGCTCCCTGGATCAACGCAGCCCGCGCAAAGACTCCCCCAAGCGATTCAGACCCTCGGTTCCGGACCAGCATCGCTACACCCACCGCTGAACAGAAACCAGAAACCTACCTTCACCTGGTTTCCACCATCTTCTTTTTGGACAGTAAATTTTCTGTCCCCCCACAGGTTCCACATATCCTCTGTTCCTCACCAACACGTAATGTATAATGTCTCTTATACATATGTTTGTTCTTCCATTTTAAATGTTTTTCTCCTTTTAGGATTCATCCTAGCAAGTTACAATTTTTAAGTGTTTTTCTCTACATCCTCCTGGCTTCACTGTGTGCGGACAACCACTCCCCTCTCCCCCTCCCCCATGTATGCGACCCCTTGGTGTCCACATAAACATCTGTCTCACGGCCAAGGGCTCTCTGGGGCTTTATCATTACCGTCCCGAAATGGGAGTTGACCCTCACAGTGACTCCATGCGGAAAAAAGCGAAGTTTCCATGTTCATTTGTTTTATTGGTGATACTCTCCCCTATGTTGACTCTCCTACAGATTAACCCCTCTCCCCATCTCCCCTCTCTCCCACACGGCCCTAGCCAACTCAAATCCACCTCCTTTTTTCTATCCCTCCCATACAACAACATCAAGCCCCTGGACACAACTGGCACTCTATCATACCTACCTCACAATAGTAAACCATACTTAACAGCACATACCCCCTTTCGACCCCCCTGATATGAAAATAACTTCATGGAATGTAAAGGGTCTAAGATCCCCCCAAAAGAGAATGAAAATCCTAAGGCATCTCAAACGTCTCAAAACTGATATAGCACTAATACAAGAATCCCACCTACCAGCTTCAGATTTTCATCGCATGCAGAAACTATGGGTAGGCACTGTGCTAGGCTCAGAGGCAGCAGGACGCAAAGCTGGCGTTCTCCTGCTCATACACAAGAACCTCCCGTGCACAGTCCTGTCTGTGAAAAACGACGCTAAGGGGCGTCTGATCACGGTCCACATCAAAATAGGCTCCAAAGAACTACTCATAACTAATGTATATGCACCCAATAACCCAGGCAGACAATTTTACACTGAATTATCCAGTTGGATACTAAATAACCCACATCTCCCTCATCTAATCGGAGGAGACTTCAATGACATCATCCATCAGATAGACGACAGATCTTCACAAAAACGTCCAAAACAGGGCACTAACCCACCACCCCCTTCCCTCCTGGCCAGCACCATGGAATCCACACATTTCCAAGATCTTTGGCGCCTTTCCCACCCAACAGACAGGGAGTTCACTTTCTACTCCAACCCTCACAAAACATTCACCAGGATAGACTACCTCTTTGGTTCTGACAACATTCTCCCCTACCTCCAGAACTCCACCATCCACGACATAACTATCTCAGACCATGCCCCTATTGAGGTGACACTGGACAATCTAGACCTACCCCCACACCCCAACTTATGGCGGTTCCCATCTTATCTACACAACAACACTGACTTCCAAAACTACATCTCTGACGCATGGGCTGAATATTCCTCCAATAACGCCCCACACATACACAACCCCAACCTATTCTGGGACGCTGGTAAAGCTTTCTTAAGGGGCCGTATCATATCGTATGCAACCTCTTTTAAACGTAACACCCTAACTAAATACAAAGAGGCCAGCTCACGCTTACACCAAGCACAACGAGAAATGTACATTAATGACTCCCCAACAACACGCTCTGAATGGCAGACAGCGAAGAGGGAATTTGACACTTGGGTAAACACCTTAGAAAACACCAAGAAGGCCCATTTAGATGCCACATTCCATAAATTTGGAAACAAAGCAGGAAAACTCCTATCTAGATTATGCAAAGGTCCATATCGCCCCACTCACATCACGTCCCTACGTGACAAATCAGGCGCCCTACACGCCACTCCACTTTCGATTAACAAAGTCATGCAAAAATTCTACTCCACTCTTTATGCCCCAGACCCCATAGACAAACCTACTGCGCACGCTTTTCTAGATAAAATAACCTTACCCAAACTATCCCCAACACAATTAGAAACCTTAAACGCACCTATCACCATCCCTGAAATATCGACAACCATTCGCAACTTAACCCTGTCCAAAGCCCCAGGCCCAGATGGATTCACCAGCGAATTCTTCAAAACCCTACAACCCCTACTAGAACCTACTCTCCTCCAAGTATATCAACATATATGGGCAGGGGGTGCATACCTACACTCGGGGAACCAAGCCATCATAAAACTACTGGCAAAAAAGGGTAAAGACCCCCTAGAACCGGGTTCATACAGACCCATATCACTTCTTAACCTAGATGTGAAAATCCTCTCAAAAATCGTTGCCACTAGACTAGCAGATATTATGCCCTCCCTTATCCACCCCGCCCAGTCAGGTTTTATTAAAGGACGTACGGCCACCCTTAACATCCGCAAAGTCATGCTGGCCCTAGAACATGCAATGCATTACCCGAACACCGATCATGCCATTATCACGCTAGACGCGGAAAAAGCTTTCGATAACGTCAGTTTCGATTGGTTATCCATGACAATGACGGCAATAGGATTCACTGGCCCCTTCAAACATCTAATTACTGCCATGTACACAGCTCCGACAGCAAGGTTAGTGGCAGCAGGCCTGCTATCAGAAGAAATTCACCTCCATAAGGGCACTCGCCAGGGCTGCCCCCTATCGCCACTCCTCTTCAATATAGCACTAGAACCACTCTCCAGATATCTAACGACAGTAGCCCCACTACATGGCTTAAAGATAGGCCCACATAACCTACACACCTCACTTTTTGCAGATGACGTCCTTATATTTTCAGCCAACCCTACATCAGATATGCTAATCATAAAAAACGTATTCGATGAATTTCGCTTATGCTCGGGCCTCCGTATCAATTACAGCAAAAGCGAAATTCTTCCCATCGGCACTCACTCCACACCAAAATGGACCCAGCAATCAATCTTCCCTGTTGCTAAATCTCACATCACCTACTTAGGAATAAAAATAGGAAAACTCCCTTCTTCACTATACCACCTCAATTACCCTCCTTTATTGTCAAAAATAACTCAGGAACTAAATACCTGGATGGATCTGCCCCTTTCGCTTTTGGGAAGATGTCATTTAGTGAAAATGGTCAGTTTTGCAAGATTACTCTACCCAATGCAAACCATCCCATTACTCCTCCACCATAAAGATGTGACCTCCCTTAACAACGCTATATCTAAATTTCTATGGCAGAACAAAAGACCACGCATTGCTCTTAAAAAATTTTATCTTCCCAGACGCGAAGGGGGCATTAGTCTCCCTCATGTTAGAATGTATAACCTTGCATGTTTGCTAAGAACAAGTCTAGACTGGATAACCCAGTCCTCTCGTTACTCAAACTTCTCTCTGGAATCTGCCATGGCCCATCCCTACTCACTAGTAGCCCTCCTACACTGCAGATGGAAGTCGGTCCCCCATCCCCACCAACATAATCTCCTATTAAGAGATACAGCAATAGCCTGGAGAGAAACACGAAAGATCCTCAAGCTATCCCCTTTTGTGTCAATACACCTCCCGATCCAAGGAAATCCAGCATTCCCGCCGAGTTTAGAACATAAATCTTTCAAAACATGGGAACAAAAAGGTTTAACGAAATTCTCCCTCCTCTGCAACACCCAGACGGGTCAACCATTACCCTTTGCTGATATCGCTGAATCCTTCACTCTACCCTCCACACATATCTTCCACTATGGGCAATGTATCAGCTTCCTAAAGGAGGCGTGCAATCACAACGAAAAAAGGTTCCAACCAAACGTCACGGATCTAATGATAATGAGCAATGCTTACAAAATCTCAGACATATACAAACCACTCCTCAACAAGTCCTCTCCACCTCTCTCTTCATCCTCAATCAAAAACTGGAACAAAGACTTCCCCGATCCAAACCTAGTAGAAAAAATCATCCAAGGGCTCAACGCTGTACAAAAGCTAACACCCAATGAAATATGGAGAGAAACACAACTGAAAATAGCCCACAGAGCATACATGCCTTTCTCAACCTCGAAAACTGACAAAAACAAAGCTCTTTGCCCACATTGCAACCATCAGAAACCATCCCTAGCTCATCGTTTCTGGCACTGCTCCTACATTTCCGCCTTCTGGGACCAAGTTCTTGCCTACATATTTGAAGTGACCCTAATCAAACTACCCAAGGATCCTTTGCTTCTTATCTTCGGCCACTGGGACCCAATTCTACTACCCTGGTCCAAAACCGCCACCACCAGGGACGGCTCCCCAAAAAACCCGAAAGAAATCACATCACATAAAGGGTGGTCCTTGACTTGCCTATTAATCGCAAGGAGAACCATTTTGAAAAACTGGATTACACCAATAAGCCCCAATATCTCTCAAGTCAAACGGGACCTCATGCATCTTCTATACAAGGACCGCCTAAACACGGACTTCAAGCACAAAAAATCTTCAGAACATTTCTACTTCAAATGGCTCGCCTTCATGCGATCATCTCTCTCACAAGCGGAAATAGCAAACATCTCCTCGTCCTCCTTTTCCTACTACGATCCCTCCCATCCGCTGCCATCTCAAGACCACAACCGATGCCACACTCCTATCCCTGGCACCAACCGACCCTTTGCCAATGCAAATGTAAATGGGATTACTGGATAATTCTGCATGGCTTTACAACTTACCATAACAACTCTCTTACTCCTTCCAGGGCTCCCCCCCCCCCCACACTCAACCAACCAACCCACCCCCCCTCCCCCCCCCCCCCCCCAGTTTTCGTATTTTCTTTATTATTTTTCAAGTTCAATTATAATATGTACTCAGGGTTTTCAAACAGATCCATCCAGGTATCCAGGTACCCACTAACTGTTATCATTTATTGAAATGCTATGTACAGGTACACACGCTCCAAGCAGCCACCCTACATGGGTATATATACCGGAAACCCTCCCACGTCTTAAAAATTTAGTTTACAATTAAGTAACCCTTTTATTTTGTTACTTCCGTATATGTCACAATTACATACTGTACACTATACTGTATATTTTTTTGTATTCTCTGAAAATTCAAATAAAAACTTTTTGAAAAAAAAAAAAAAGAAAGGCCAAGACAATGGCGAAAGTAGTCAAGAGTCTGCACAGAAATTTTGGGGTACGACGATCCAAGGATCAACTCAGGAAGCGGTGGTCGGACCTCAAATTAAGGGAGCACGATCAGTATAGAAGGATCAGGAGAGTGCTGCAAAAAAGTAAGTAGTTGTGCTGTGTTCCTATTCTTTATTTTTATTACGTTCGTGCTGCTCCATGTGCTTTTATTAACTGTTGTACAGTTTAAAATGTCAACATTCATGTTCATGTGCACATTATGTCTGCGACCACAGGCTCAGGTAAGAGATGGATGCCGGCAGATTTATAATACATGGTGTGTTTTTGTTTCTATTTTTTTAGGTGATTGTGAGGTTGTGGATCCAGGTCATTTCACCAGTGAAAGTGCACAGATCGTGATCGGGGAGATCATGGGGTGTAATAGGGACTTGGAAAACATCAATGATGTTCAAAACAAAATGAAGATCATTGATGTTTTAGGGAGAGTTTAAAACACCTCCAAATCCCTTACTTTTTAAAATCTCCCAATTTTTCACAATTTTTTGACATATTCTAGAAAAGCCAAATTTTGAAGATGCACACAGTGTGTCAACATGTGCTATCTGCCATCACGGGAGATCAATGTAGGCATTTTGGGGGTGCAACCCCTTCCTCAATAATAAAGTAGCTGAGAGGAAGGGGTTGCACCCCCAAAACACATCCCTTGATCCCCCATGATGGCAGCTAGCACATGTTGACATTCGGCAATTTGTGTGCATTTTCAAAATTTGGCGTTTCCAGGGGTGACTTCACCCCATCTGAACACAATATCAAATACAGTTTATAAATACTCATGTCTGATATTGCCTTCAAATTTCTAATAAAGTTGAACTTTGTAAGTTCCAGATTTGTGTATTTCTTGTTGGTTTTAAACATGCCTGTTTTACCTTAAATGGACATTTTTACTTTTCTTAATGTGACCAAAAAATTGGTTATACAACAAACATGTTGGTTTGTTTTAAAAACCTTTTATAAATGCACATGTGATTGCGCTGGTATTAAAAAGATTGATAATCAAGAATGTGTGGATTATTGTTTCAATGCTCCAAAACTTTTTGTTGTGGTAAAATTGTGGTTTTCTGTGACAATGGGGGTTATTTCCTAAGGGCAAATCCACTTTGCACTACAAGTGCCGTTTCAGTGCAGTCTCAAGTGCACTTTTAGTGCAAAGTGTCTTTGCCTTTAGTAAATAACACCCAACAGTGCTTTCCAATGTTACTCAATCACGCCATTTTCAGGACTACCCAAATTTAAGTGAGGGCCAGCTAAAAAACACAAGCAGTAAATCTCAGCAAATATTTTAGTAGTTAAAATTAGTTTATTTAAAAAATGTCTCAGACATTGTCTGGCATATTGATGGCTCCCCTACCCGCAAAGTATTCAAGGTATCTTAGACGGAACTCGTGGGCACTCAAGGGGGGCAAGCCAGGACGGCCAGCTTCAAGCGCCGTCAGGGTTGGTTCATTTACATGAATTCCGGATTCAGGGCCAACTGAGCCAGCATAGTTCGCAGAATTTCTCCTTAAAAAAGTTGTGGAGAACACAGCAAGCCAGGATGATATGATTGAGTATATACTGCACCATATGTATGGGTGTAAGAAATAGGCGGAACCGGCTGGCCATGATTCCAAACGTGTTCTCCACCACTCTTCTGGCTCTGGCCAGCCAGTAATTAAAAAACCCTCTGGTCCGGGGTGAGGGACCTCATAGGGAATGGCTGCATAAGATGGTCCCCCAGCGCAAACGCTTCCGCAACGAAGAAGAATGGGAGTCCTTCCGCATTGTCTTCTGGAGGTGGCAAATCCAAGCTGCCATTCTGGAGACGCCTGTAGACCTCCATCTGGGCGATGACTCCACCATCTGACATCCGGCCATTCTTCCCCACGTCCACATACAGGAACTCATAAGTAGCCGACACCACCGCCAACATCACAATACTATTGAACCCCTTATAGTTGTAATAGTATGACCCCGAATTGGGTGGTGGGATGATGTGGACGTGTTTCCAATCAATTGCCTCTCCGCAGTTAGGAAAGTCCCACCGCTAGGCAAAGTGGGAGGCCACAGTCTGCCATTCCTGTGGGTTGGAAGGAAACTGGAGTAAAACAAGAAAAATAAATTAATCATTTTGCACATAAACATGGAAAGCAGATTAGACACAAACATTCTTGGCCAACATCAGTATAACATTTATTTTAGGGAGTATTTAAAGACAAAAAAGGTATAGGGTCCACCTATCAGATTCCTGCCCCCCCCCCCCTTCTCATGGGCCATTTGTAAAATTTTATGGGGGTTGGGGGGGAGATGTTTTGGACAGGTAACCCTCTCCACTTCATTGAGAGACGAATGCCTAAATAATGTGTCTTACTTTGGTCAGCCCCTCCTTACTTTACACTATTGGCAGCCCACTGGACAGGTAAGAAGTGTCATAATACAAAGAGATAAATACACACTACACATTTTTACATTCTGATATTACCTATCAAGATAATAATAGGATACAAAACATTAACAGTACCATTTGAAAGTATTCAGGCAGGCCCTTGCACCACATGCTTTGGGGAATTCATCCATAAATATGACCACAAAAGAGGTGGGTATAGTGTGTATGGGTTTGGCAAAGTCAGCAGATAGAGGATTGGTATCAGCTGAGTTAGCAGTTTGGGGGGGGGGTTCCATATGATTTTGGGACACAAACAAAAAAGCTTCTGGCACTCTACCAGAATTTAAAGCACACATAACAATTTTAAACATTTTAGGGGGTATTTAGGGTAAAGCACTACTATGGAGCTGACAAAATACCTTGTTAAGTGACTACATGAGGTGAATATAGTGCCAGGATAGCATGCTGGGGAGGTAAGTGAAGGTAAATATGTATGAAGGACAAAAAAAAATACATAAAAATCCAGCATGCATGAGGACAAAGGGGACATTCACAGCATATTATAATCATGGTAATTAGGTAATGAGGAAAGAAATACAATACATCAAACATTAAATACAGTAAAATGTGATGTTAAAGGATACAAATCTTACCTTAATATACTCCTTCTGCAGGACCTGGATGATGGCAGAACAGGTCTCTGGGATAATGATTCCCAGAGCCTGGGGGAGATGCCTGTCGAGAACTTGAGGTCCTGTAGGCTTCTCCCCGTCGCCAAGTACCGCAGGGCGGCGACTAGCCTCTGCTCCGGAGTGATTGCTTGCCTCATGCAGGTATCCTGCCTGCTGATATAAAGGGGTTAGCAAAGCCAAAAAACGGTGAAATACGGGGTCCGTCATCCGGAGAAAGTTCCTGAAATCGTCAGGATTATTCCCATAGAGCAAAGGCATGTGATAGAACTGGTCACGCTGGAGCAACCAATTCTTGGTCCATGAACTCCTCCCCACCCTGTTCATGGACTGGGCTTGTGTCAAGGTAAGGATCCCAACACCAAGCCGCCGCACAGCATGAACTCTACGATGAGTACGTATACGCAACATGGCTAGAAAACGGTCGGCTGCTCAGAACAAGTTAACAGAACGCACTGAAGAACAGCAAGGCCTGTGAAGAGCGACCTGAAAAACAGCAACGAGCAGACAAGAACGCACTGAATAATCAAATACAAACTCACTGCACGCACTGAAGACCAGATACAAACCCACAAGCACAAACTGAACAGTCTCTCCCCAAACTTTTACTAACACTAGATTGGCAAAAGGAGCCCAAAGGGTGCCTCGCTTGGTTCTGAACTGCCCTTTTATAGTCTCGTCGTACGTGGTGTACGTGACTGCGTTCTTGGCGTTCGGAAATTCCAACAACTTTGTGCGACTGTGTGTATGCAAAACAAGTTTGAGCCAACATCCGTCGGAAAAAAAACATGGATTTTGTTGTCGGAATGTCCGATCAATGTCCAATCGTGTGTACGGGGCATAAAAGAGTTAGTATGGGAAAAACGGGTCTCCTCTCCACTGATGCTTTATCACCAATCCTTGTTTCACTAAAAACCCCAAATTTTCAAAAAACATTTGTCATTGGTACAGAAAGTGAGTTGAAATCTTCTGAAGGAGGTGCACAGACAGCAAAACAAATGTTATAGGGGTGATAACCCTTCCCTATGTTTTCCAAAAAGCTTAAAAATAGATTTTTTTGTCTGGAGCTACACTTTAAAAATGTACCAGTTCAAAATTACAAACAGATTCTACTTAACAACAAACCTACCATCCCGGTCTTGCTTGCACCGCCTCTAAATACTCTAAACAGCAGTATAGAGCCTGAGGGCCCCAAGCCTTTCCTTTTTTTAATTTGGGGGCAGGGTTCCCCTTAATATCCATACAAGACCCAAAGGGCCTGGTAATGGACTGGGGGGGGGGGTACCCATGCAGTTTGTCCCACTGATTTTTATCCATATTGCTGGGACCTGACATTACATTAAAGCCGCAAGCAGTTTTAAATGACTTTTATTCCTTTAAAAATTTCATTTTGTGCAGGGACTGTTCTAAACACGGGAAAAACGCGCCACTTTACAGGCATACTATAGACACTCCCCAGGTACGATATTTAAAGAAATATTTCACTTTTTTTTTCCCCACTTTAAGCATCATTAAAATCACTGCTCCCAAAAAAACGGCCGTTTTTAAAACTTTTTTTTGCATTGATACATGTCCCCTGGGGCAGGAACCGGGTCTCCAAACCCTTTTTAGGACAATACCATGCATATTAACCTTTAAAATTAGAATTTTGATTTTGAACGTTCGAGTCCCTTAGACTTTAATGGGGTTCTAAAGTTCATGCGAACTTTCGGTCCGTTCGCAGGTTCTGGTGCGAACCAAACAGGGGGGTGTTCGGCTCATTCCTAACCACTACAATGGATTTGAAATGAAATGAACAGGATGTACTTTAACTGCAGACTTTCAGCTTTAATTTGAGGGTATTTACATCCAAATCAGGTGAACGGTGTAGGAATTACAACAGTTTGTATATGTGCTTCCCACTTTTTAAGGGACCAAAAGTAATGGGACAGATTAACAATCATCCATCAAACTTTCACTTTTTAATACTTGGTTGCAAATCCTTTGCAGTCAATTACAGCCTGAAGTCTGGAATGCATAGACATCACCAGACGCTGGGTTTCATTCCTGGTGATGCTCTGCCAGGCCTCTACTGCAACGGTCTTCAGTTCCTGTTTGTTCTTGGGGCATTTTCCCTTTAGTTTTGTCTTCAGCAAGTGAAATGCATGCTCAATCGGATTCAGGTCAGGTGATTGACTTGGCCATTGCATAACATTCCACTTCTTTCCCTTAAAAAACTCTTTGGTTGCTTTCGCAGTATGCTTTGGGTCATTGTCCATTTGCACTCTGAAGCGCCGTCCAATGAGTTCTGAATCATTTTGCTGAATATGAGCAGATAATATTGCCCGAAACACTTCAGAATTCATCCTGCTGCTTTTGTCAGCAGTCACATCATCAATAAATAGAACCAGTTCCATTGGCAGCCATACATGCCCACGCCTTGACACTACCACCACCATGATTCACTGATGAGGTGGTATGTTTTGGATCATGAGCAGTTCCTTTCCTTCTCCATACTCTTCTCTTCCCATCACTCTGGTACAAGTTGATCTTTGTCTCATCTGTCCATAGGATGTTATTCTAGAACTGTGAAGGCTTTTTTAGATGTTGTTTGGCAAATCTGGCCTTCCTCTTTTTGATGCTCACCAATGGTTTACATCTTGTGGTGAACCCTCTGTATTCACTCTGGTGAAGTCTTCTCTTGATTGTTGACTTTGACACACATACACCTACCTCCTGGAGAGTGTTCTTGATCTGGCCAACTGTTGTGAATAGTGTTTTCTTCACCAGGAAAATAATTCTTCGGTCATCCACCACAGTTGTTTTCTGTGGTCTTCCAGGTCTTTTGATGTTGCTGAACTCCCCGGTGTGTTCTTGCTTTTTAAGGATGTTCCAAACAGTTAATTTGGCCACACCTAATGTTTTTTGCTATCTCTCTGATGGGTTTGTTTTCTTTTTTTTCAGCCTAATGATGGCTTGCTTCACGGATAGTGACAGCTCTTTGGATCTCATATTGAGAGTTGACAGCAACAGATTCCAAATGCAAATAGCTCACTTGAAATGAACTCTGGACCTTTTATCTGCTCCTTATAAATGGGATAATGAGGGAATAACACACACCTGGCCATGGAACAGCTGAGCAGCCAATTGTCCCATTAGTTTTGGTCCCTTAAAAAGTGGGAGGCACATATACAAACTGTTGTAATTCCTACACCGTTCACCTGATTTGGATGTAAATACCCTCAAAATAAAGCTGAAAGTCTGCAGTTAAACCACATCTTGTTTGTTTCATTTCAAATCAATTGTGGTGGTGTATAGAGCCAAAAAGATTAGAATTGTGACGATGTCCCAATATTTATGGACCTGACTGTATTCTCCAGCTACTTTCTAAATTACCATGTACGCAATGACATCACTTAGACTCTGCCCAATACATAGTTGCCAACATTGTCAAAAAATGTATAGGGACACTTTTTTGTCTGCAGGTGGAGTCTTATTATAATTAGGGGACGGGGCATTCGTTGTTAGGTGTGGTGTAGCGGGGAAAGGAAAATTAAATATTGGGCATGGCTTAAATGGGGCGTGGCTCAAAGGGGGTGTGGTTCCAGTCTTAGATGAACGTGGGATGGAGGGAGAAAATAAGAAATAGGAAGGGAGAAGGAAGTAAAGAAAAGGGATGGAGGGACAGCAGACCCAGATCCTACACCACAATAGAAATGTATATTAAATACATATATAAATCAAGTTTAACAATCAGCAGATAAAGATACTCTAAACACCTGGTGTTAGCGCTTCAATCATCCCGGCACCATGGTTGTTATGGTGTCAGGATGATTGAAGCGCATTATTTCTATTATTACATTGTAATATAAAGTGAAATATTTCAACTCACCATAATGCTGAATCGGTGGGTGGGAGCCCCGAGTGTGTCACTTGCCACCAGATGCCATCAGGCATTCCCAGCAGAGTCCCTCCTTACACCAGGCATTCCCCAGCAGTGTCCCTCCTTACACCAGGTGCCCCCAGCAGAGTCCCTCCTTACACCAGGTGCTCCCAACAGAGTCCCTCCTTACACCAGGTGCCCCCAACAGAGTCCCTCCTTACACCAGGTGCCCCCAACAGAGTCCCTCCTTACATCACAAGTGCCCCAGAGTCCCACCTGCATGACTCTGCCGACCACCAACCACCGCAATTACATTAGATCAGCTCTCCATCTTCATGGAGGCCGAGCTTGGCAGGTCTATATTCCCGTGTGTGTTTAGTGGAGAGGGGAAGGGCCTCCAATCTGTTCAGCTAATCGACTTCTCTCTTCAGTGTAAAAGCGAATTGTATGCACTGAAGAGAGAAGCCGATTAGCTGCATGGATCGGAGGCCCCTCCCCTCTCCACTGAACGAACACATGGGGAAAGAGACCTGCTAGCCGGAGGAGATCATCTCGCAACCATTTTTGCATAGCCAGAAGCGGATGCCGGTGCCAAAACAGTCCTAAATTATTCCCAGGACAAAAGCACAACATTGGGATTTAGAGCAGGACGTGCTCAGATCAGGGCTAGGGTCCAATGTTCGGAATTGTCCTGGGAAAAATCGGGACTGTTGGCAAGTATGCTAATATGTTCCAGCACTATCAGGTGACTTCTGCAGGATTGGGCAATGGCATGCGGTTTATATACCTCTCACTCTGGAGAGTAACCCGGGTGTCGATTTCTTAGACACAATTTCCTGTGCACCATTTTCTAAGCTAAGGGAAGACTCAATGCTGACCACTCACTTCACATCGCTAACCACATCAGTAATCTAGGGGAAAAAAAAACAAAACACCCCACAAAAAAAAAAAAAAAATTATATACATACACACACACACATATATACATATATATATATATATATATATATATATATATATATATATATACACACACACACACATACATTTTTAGGGTGGACTCCCAATCCTCCACCGATAATGATTAGAACAAAAGATGGGACCAATGCTTCAATGCAATTTCTTCTTTTACTTCAAAGTATTTCCTTGTCAAAAGAAGTTTATTGAGTATACAATGTTGTAAAGATACATAAAGTAAGTTTACAAGGATCTATAAAGTAAGCTCATTGTTTTACAGTAGGGTTTATATAGGTAAATTTCACGTAAACCTAAATTAAAGATATATATCATTTCCTTAGTTACTTTTGTAGGTATTTAAATGATTTATACCTACTATACATATTGTTTACAAGTAGAGTGTATATAGGTCAAATAAATTTTGATAATGAGCTTTAATCGTAAGGTGGAGAAAAGGAAAGAGAAAGAAGAAAAAGGGTTGAAAAGTAGAGGTATGGTCCACAAGGTTGTCCCGCTCGTCAGTTTATTATTCTTTTTAGTTCTCTTTGAAGCCTTAGAATGGGTGTCTCTGTAAGTCATTTAATCTGTTACCATGGCAACAGGACAGAGTCATTGAAGTTTGACAGGAACTGTTGTTTTATCCAAGGATGCCAAAGTTTTTCAAATTTTGGAATTTGATTTTGATCGATGGCTACCATCTTAGCATGGGACATTGTATTATTCATTCTGTGAATTGTTTCTGCTAGTACCAATGTAGAAGATTTCCATGCCTTGGCCACTGTTTGTTTTGCAGCCGTTATTAGTTGGATCATAAGTTTGAATTGAGAGAGTGTTAACCATTCCGGTTTTAGATTAAGTAAAGTTAAATATGGATCTGGTTGTATTATTTTTTAAAATATTTTAGATGCAATCACGAAGACTTCCTTCCAGAAGGTTTGGATTACTGGGCACGTCCACCATATGTGTAAATATGTGCCTATTTCTGGGCATCCTCGAAAACAAAGAGCTGAGGTATTAGGTGAATATTTTGCCACTCTAGCGGGTACAAGGTACCAGCGAGTTAGGACTTTATAATTTGTCTCCAGTGCTAAGATGTTGGGTGAAGATGACTTAGATGTGAGCCATATGTTAGACCAGTCTGTGTCTTCTAAAGTTCGTCCCAGGTCCTCCTCCCACCTCTGAACGTAAGAGGGTCTATTAAGATTTGCTACTCCATATAATTGATTATAAAGTGATGAAATTGTACCTTTAGCAAATGGATCTTTTGTACAGATTGATTCAAAAATGGATAATTGGGATAATGGTGTATAGAAATTTTTGATTTGGAGATATCTGAATATCTCAGAGTTTGGTAGATCATATTTTTCTCTAAGCGATGGGAATGAAAGGAATGATTTAGATGCTATGAAGTCATTTAGTGTCTGAATGCCTGATGTTGTCCAAGCTTTAAAAGAATTTGGGTAGATCCATGCCGGATAAAAGGCCGGATTTCTGATAAAAGAAAGGAGAGGATTGTGTGGAGATTGTAACTGATATTTGGTTTTTAGTTTATCCCAGAGAGATAAGAAGTGTTTAGTTATGGGATTATGAATTTTAAAGCGGTCTTTAGGATCAAGCCATAATAAATTTGATATTAATAGAGGATCATTTTCTGAAGCCTCTATAAATACCCATAATGGGATTTCCTGTTTTGCATGGTATTTGGACAGACTGGCCAAATGTGCTGCTCTGTAGTAGTTGGTAAAATTAGGGTATCCCAGGCCTCCTTTATTTTTGGGAAGATGTAGTGTGTGTATAGGTATACGTGGTTTAGAAGAGCCCCATATAAACGAAGTTGCTCTTTTTTGTACTATTCTCAAAAAATAGGAAGGAATTGGAATAGGGAGGACTCTGAATAGATAAAGCAATTTGGGTAGAATAGTCATTTTGATTGCATTAATCTTCCCTATCCAGGATAAAGGAAGTTGCGACCATTGTTTTATTAGATTTGTGATCTGTCTTAATACAGGAGGATAATTGGTTGAGAATAAGTCAGAATGAGATGCTGTTAAATGAATTCCAAGATATGGGATTGATTTTTCTGCCCATGTGAATGGGAGTGCAGCCCTAGCCGGGATCAATTCCATGTTTGTGAGTGAAATATTAAGCACTAGGCATTTCTTAGGATTAATCATAAGGCCGGATAGGGCTGCAAATCCATCAAGAGCTGGTATTAAGTTAGGACCAGAGACCTGTGGTGATGATAGAAAAAGTAATATATCGTCTGCAAATATACATAATTTGTGTGTAATACCTCCTACTTCAATGCCAATTATAGTTTGGTTTGTTCTGATGTATTGGGCCATGGGTTCGAGTATAAGGGCAAATAATAAGGGAGATAATGGGCAACCCTGTCGGGTACCTCTTTCGATATTAAAGGCTTCAGATTTGTATCCAGCATATTTTATATAGGCTTTGGGTTTATTATATAATGCTTTGATCCATGTTAAAAAGTGAGGTCCAAAACCCCATTTTTGTAATGAATATTGCATATATTGCCAGGATACTGTGTCAAATGCCCTCTTAATATCGAGAGATAGAAAACATAAAGGGATTTTCCGTTTTTTAGCAATATGTGCCAATAACACTGCCCTGCGTATATTATCGCCTGCCTGTCTATTTGGCATGAAGCCTACTTGATCTCTATGTATTAATTTTCCTATAATGCTATTGAGGCGTTTTGCTATTATTTTTGCTAATAATTTAATATCGAGGTTTAACAGAGAGATAGGCCGATAATTCACACAGGAAGTATCATCAGAAAGGGGTTTTGGATCATACAAACAATTGCCATTAGTGTTTCTTGCCGAAAAGAATGTCCATCTAGAAGTTTGTTAAAAGTTTCAGTGAGAATGGGAGAGAGTATTTCTGAGAATGTTTTATAGTATAAAGCCGAGTAGCCGTCTGGGCCTGGTCTTTTGTTAAGTTTTAGGTCTTTTATGGCGTTAGCAACTTCATCTATAGTTATAGGCTCATCCAAACTGCTTTTTTGATTCTGAGATAACTCAGGTAAGGTTATTTTTGAGAAGAAGGATTCAGCCTCTGTAGGATTAAATTCATTGTTTGTCTTGTATAAAGTTGCGAGATGTGAGTGAAATTTATGGACTATTTTAACTGGATTACAAGTGTAAACATTTTTTGATAATTTCAAATGTATTGGTTTGAAAGATTTGTTAGTTGAATTTAATGCCCGAGCCAAATATGTACCTGGTTTGTTTGTATTCATGTAGAAATTGTGTTTGGAGCGTTTGAGGGATTTATCAACTGACTCAGTGAGAAATAGATCGTATTCCAATCTAGATTTTTCCAGATGAGATTTTGTACTCTGAGATGGATTATCTTGAAATGATATGTAGGCTGCATTAAAATTGAGTTCTAGTTTTTTTGCTAGATTTTTGCGTTCCCGTTTAAATAGTGCCATTTGTCTTTGTATTGTACCACGCAAGACAGGCTTATGAGCTTCCCACAGTGTTATTGGGGAAATGTCTGTTGTATTATTAATTGATATGTATTCCTTTAAAGCTTGTTCAATGGCCATCTGATGTAGTGGGTGTTTGAGCATTATGTCCGGTAAGTACCACGTTGGGTCATGCGCTTTTGGTATGGCTGAGGCTATAGTAGTGTATACTGCATTATGGTCAGACCACGGAATCGGAATTATATCTGATGCAATAATTTCTGGTATCATTCCTATTGTTAGAAAAATATGATCTATTCTGGTGAAGGTTTGATGAGGGTGCGAGAAATAAGTGAATTTCTTTTTCATTGGGTTACTTTCTCTCCACGAATCTACCAGATTGTATTTGGAAAGAAGTTGAGAAAAAGGTAATCTAGAGGTTATTTTGGATGGTATAAAAGGTGATTTATCTAGAAATGGGAGGAGGACCTGGTTCGAATCCCCACACATTATCACTGTTCCTATTTTGTGTGTATTAATCACTTGTAATATATGTGAGAGGAATGGTGTAGGTTGTTTGTTAGGAGCGTAGTAGGAAATCACCGTGATTGCTGTATCCATTATATAACCCATGAGTATCAGGGATCTACCTTCTGGGTCTTTAATTTCTGATGATAAGGTGAATGGTGTAGATCGGTGAAATGCAATTAGAGTTCCCCTTTGCTTGGCACAGGCAGAAGCCGTGTAAATTTGTTGATAAAAAGGAGAAATATATTTTGGAGTAGAATCTTTGGTGAAGTGTGTTTCTTGGAGGCATACTATGTGAGCCTTCTTGTTATGGAAAGTACGGAAGGCTTTGGTCCTTTTTTGAGGGACATTTATTCCCTGAACATTCAGGGAAAGTATATTCAGTGGTGCCATGGCAATAGATCAAATAGTTTTGACTTACTTTTTGTTATGCAGAGCTGACTGCGCAGATCAACCTGTGTGGACTGAAGAGATGAATAGATAGAAAAGAAACCAGTGAATTCTGGAGTAAAGAGTAAACAAAAAACATATGAGATTAGATGATACATTGTATAAATTATTTTTTGCAAGTAATCACAATTTACCTGTGAAAGAGAATAAATATCTCTCTCAGGGGAATAAGTGCCTTCGTCACACTCCCACATAATATGGTTGGGAGAATGAGGAGGGCTAATGGGGGTACATGGATCTTCCGCTTACAGGAAAGAAGTGCTATGTCAAAAGACATCAAAATGATATTTCATTAATTGGAGTGCAGAATATAGTTTTTGTTGAAATTATTTATTCCAGGGTGGTTGTATATGGTTAGTCTTGCCCTAGGCTAAATAATTCAGTTAGAAAGGTACTGTTAATAACTTTGGTATTGATGAAGATAGTTTGAATTATTTTGGGATTTTAACCCTTTTAGAGTAAACAATTACATATTTTATTCATATGTAACTGTTTAGATATGTTAACTCATAAAATTGAGGTTGTATTGCTTCAGATTAGAATAAACAAAAACATAATTCTAGGAACTAGTTATGATAATAATATATTTGTTTTAAGAAAAGAAAGAAAAAGCTTCCATTACTTCTGGATTATTGAACATATTTGTCCTAAAAAGTAATAAATCTATTGTTATTACCTGATAATATATAACTGAACAAGAATTTCCTTATTTCACTTATATATTCTAAGGCTATATGAATCAGAAGTAATAAGAAATATAACTGGAATGTAACATGATCCCACACAATGTGTGTGACTATCAGAATGCAGTTACATTCAGTTATAAATATAGTTTTTTTTTTATAGAGAACCATCTCTTAGTATAATAAATGAAGAGATATCAGGAATTAGGATGTCAGTCCATTGAATCTTCTTGGTCCATGGATGATGTGGCATAACGGCCTCTTTTGTGAGAATGATGATTCCCATTTTGTTCTGAAATTTTCTGGGTGCTGCCTGAAGGTGAAGATGATGCCATTCTTCTGCGTGTGGGAGTGTTGCTGCTTGTGGGTTCTGTCAGATTTAATTTTAAAAGGGTTTGTTGTAGTTCATCTGCTGATCTGCTTCTGTAAATTGTACCTTGGTAGTTAAATCTGACTGAAAAAGGGAAGCCCCATTGATATATAATGTTGTGGCGTTGCAGTTCCATTAGTTGGGGTTTCATGGATCGTCTTTTAGTAATAGTAAGTTGGGATAGGTCAGCAAAAATTTGATAATTGTGTCCTTGAAAATTAAGTTCCTTTTTTCCTCTTGCAGCAATTAGTATTTGTTCTTTCGTTCTGTAATAATGAAATTTTGTGATTATATCACGTGGGGGTCCATCTTTCTTTTTGGCTGTGAGGGCTCTGTGTACTCTGTCCAGTTCTAAACGTTCAATAGGGATATCTGGCTTTAGTTCTTGTAATAGAGCAGTAATAGTAGATTGCAGGTCTGTCACAGTTTCAGGTATTCCCCTTATGCGCAAGTTTGAATGTCTGGCTCTATTTTCGTAATCTTCGAGCTTAGTTTGAAGTATTAAATTCTCTTTTTTTAATTGTTCCAATTCTGTTATATTTTCTTGGGTTGTAATTTCAATTTCATCCATTTTTATTTCTAAGGCTGCGGTGCGGTTTCCCAGCTCTCTTATTTCTTTGGTTAGGCTTTTTGTTATTTGGTCTGAGGTTTGTTTTAAAGCCTTATGAAGCATCTTTTCAAATTGTAATAATATTACTGGGGATACTGAGGAGGCTTGTGGAGAAGTTTGTAAGAGGATTTGTTCTGTATCTGACTCAAATGGAGAGTCTTGCTGTGACATTTTCTGTCTGTGAGAGCGCCCTGATGCTGTATCTTGTGAGGTGACTGGAGCTGCTTCAGCTGCAGTGAGTGCCTGTGAGCTCTTTGTGAGGTGATTTTTATTTCTGCCACGGTTTCCTCCCAGTACCATATTTCCTGCCCAAACTTTCACAGTTTGTTCCCTGGGGCAAAAAGGTTCAAATGGATACCTTTTGAGCCTGCAGGCTCCGCTTTGTCCTTCTCTTCTCTCCTCAGCGGTGTGAAGCTCTAACAATGCATGTCTGCTCCGCTAGGCTCCGCCTCCTGCCCCCCACTTCAAAGTATTTCAAACATATAAAGTGCAAGCTACTGTACAGTATCGAGCATAAACTGCTCTTCCTCAGGCTTCTCTGGCTGTGTGTAATACACTGATACAAAGACATTCATTTATCCACCACCCAAAGAGAACCACACAGGTGTATAGCCTAATCATCCTAATTGTTTGCAATCAATGATAGTAAAATTAACCCCATCCTCCTGTTAGTGAAGACTCCCTAACTAATATATAGTATAAACCACTAAGAAACAATGAATTATATACACATAATTTTTATATATATATATAGATTTATTACACACACACCTCAAGTATTTTACACCCCAGGCAGTTTTCAACCATATTAGAGTGACTAAATCTATAGTATTTCACATTTCTAACAACTAATTTACATCTAGAATTTCCCTAATTTTTAATCTGACAATTCCTTGTTTCCATAGTCTCTATTCATCCCCTTGGGGGGAAGAGACTGTAGTCTATGAATCCACCATACTTCCCGTTTCTTCAGTTTCAAAATCCTATCTCCCCCTCTTTTGTCTCGAGGGACCTCCTCCAATACCATAAAGCGTAATTCTGACTCTGTGTCCCCTTTCTAAAAAAATGTGACACCGGAAGACCAGGTTGTGAGTGCCTGATTGTACTACGGTGTTGTGCTATGCGATCTTTAATTTTTTGGGTCGTCTCACCAACATAAATAAGATTGCAAGGGCATACAAGTATGTATACAACATATGATGACTGACACGTGTAGAAGCCATTAACCATTATCTTCTCCCCACTACTAAGGTGAATAAAATGGTCACCCTTTAGTAACAGGTTACACTGAATACAGTTTAGGCATGAAAAACATCCCTTTCTTTTTTTACCGAGAAATGTTAGTTTAGTTTGAGTATTAGTCCTAAATTCCGATCGCACCAGAGCATCCCTTAATGTTTTATTTGGCCGATATGCTTTCATGGGGATCTGGTGAAATTCGTCTATTTGCGGATAAGATTGCTTCAAAAGAGGCCAATGCTTTTTCACGTTAAAGATTTTTTCACTATAACCGTAAAACTGAAATACAAACGGTATCCTAGATTTCACTTATTTCTGATTCCTATGGTTATCCGTCATATCTGGTTGCTGAATTGTCCTGAAATTCCTGCTGAATCTGTCTCTCTGGGTATCCCAGATCCCTAAACTTCTGACACATCTCTTAGTCTGGTGTTTCTAATCTTCTCATTACGTGCAACCCTAAGGAGTTGACTCCTTATGATAGATTTGAAAACATGAGGAGGGTGATAACTGTCAAATTTTAAAAGTTGATTCCTGTCAGTAGGTTTGGTGTATAAATCTGTCTCGATCCGGCCATGATCCAAAGAGATCCTGGTGTCCAGAAAGGGAACAGAATCACCACCAATATACCTCTTAAATTGGATATCTGTGGAAAACCCATTCAGCATCTCATTGAACATTACAAGGGATTCAATGCTGCCCTGCCATATCACAAAAATGTCATCTATATAGCGCCACCAAGTGGCGCAATACCTTTGAAAAATCTCATTAATAAAAATGTATCCATGTTCAAAATAATTAATGAATGAACATGCGTATGGCGGGGCAATATTGGAGCCCATAGCAACTCCGGTCAACTGTATAAAAAAAAAAAAAAAATTGTTCGTTGAACATAAAATAGTTATATAACACCACATTGAACAATTTCTCAAAGAGAAGGATCTGAGCCTCAGAGTATTCCTGCCAATTGCTAATTAAATCAATTGCAGCCTTAATGCCTGCTTGGTGGGGAATTGATGTATAAAGACTTCTGACATCCCAAGTCACAAGAATGCTATCTTCGTGACATATGGATAATTCTCTGATCTTTAATAA
This sequence comes from Aquarana catesbeiana, assembly GCF_042186555.1. Classification (NCBI taxonomy): domain Eukaryota; kingdom Metazoa; phylum Chordata; class Amphibia; order Anura; family Ranidae; genus Aquarana; species Aquarana catesbeiana. Next base: position 484,435,660 of record NC_133327.1, on the reverse strand, counting down.
AAGATCATTAGTATCCCTAATATATGATCTGGTCTTTTTCACAAGGGGAGATAGGATTTTGTCCAGGAGTTGTGCCGTTGGAACGAAAATCGAATCTCTTTCTCCAACAATGGGGCGTCCTGGTGGAGAACAACTGTCTTTACGAATCTCTGGTAAAATATATAGGACAGGGATACGTATGTAAGATAGTATTAAAAATAAATTCATTAATAAATAAAAAAATCAAACAAGTCCTGGGAGATTAGCCCTTCCTTTAATGCCGGTTTTAAAATATTATCCAATATTTTTCTAATACTCCATGTAGGATCAGTGGTAACCTTCTTATATACAGAGCGATCACTTAGTTGACGATTGATCTCATCCTCATACATTTGGGGATCCATCACCACAACAGAACCTCCTTTATCAGCCGGCTTGCATACGATATCATTACGTTTACTCAGGTCCTTCAATGCTGATCTCTCTTTATAGTATCCACCTGTATACCTAATTCCTCTCATAATCTTCAACATCACAATCAAATTTGCTTCTCTTTCTGGTTTCTAAATCCAACCGATATTTGCCTAGGTTCTCATCCACTAGATCCTTGCACCTGGCAAATTCTTCAGATGACAGATGCTTTCAAATCCTGTTTAATCTTGGCAAGTTGACTTGATAATGAAGCAAGTTCTTTATGTATAAACGAGATCGTGAGTGTCAAAGGAGCATTTATTCAGGATTTGCATAAAGGTATTCTTAAACTCATCGTTATCACTGAAAAGTGTAGGGGCCAATCGCACCCGCAAACCTCTAGGAGTTCTTTGTACACGATGATATTCCACCAAAGTAAGACCATGAAGTTCTAAAGAGGCGTGTTTCCTCTGTAATTTTTCAAATGTACGAGAATTGTAAGCTGGTGTATTTCCAGTGAGAAAGTTTCTAGATCCCGATATCTGGGACATGATCTGTGTGGTTTCTTCCTGAGTATAGGAAAATGTAGATCCATTTACTTCCATCTTATGAAGGCAACTTGCTCACCAGGAGTAAAATAACACTCTTTAGAACTTCATTTAGAACTCTTTAGAAGCAAATTTGATCGTGATGTTGAAGATTATGAGAGGAATCAGGTATACAGGTAGCAGCACCCTTTCAATCTACGTGGTTGTCCTGACTATGGGAGCACCAGGAGAGAGGTGTCGGATTCTTCAGCTAATACAGACATGGATTCCTCATCTAATTTTTTACAAAAAGGCCGGAGAGATCCCCCTCCTCGGATGCAGACCAGATCTCGACTTCACAGGGACGAGATGCAAGGTCAGGACAGATATTGCAACATACGAGGCAATCGGGGTCGAGCACGGGAGATCTAGTGCATAATATATCAAGATGGATCCTATCATCAGATGAGATAGGACTTTTTAATCGTGGCTTATCTTTTTGCCCAAAAAGTTATCTAGACCCGTTTCTATTGGATCAAGACTTATACTGATTGTTTCGTAGTATTAGGTGGAAGGTCCATTTCATCCATAGACCTCTCACCTATGGAGATATACCGGGGGGACGCATTGGATTGTAAAACATTTGGCTTATCAACAAAATCCAAGTCTGTTCCACCGACGTCTTATGCTCCGGTCGAAACATTTGTTCAAGAAGTCACTCAAGAAGTAAAAAACCTGATCACCCGGGTTGACTTTAGGGACCATATACCAAACAACCTATCCTATAAAGATATCAGCATTGAAGGACCTGAGTAAACGTAATGGTATTGTATGCAAGCCGGCTGATAAAGAAGGTTCTGTTGTGGTGATGGATCCCCAAATGTATGAGGATGAGATCAATCGTCAACTAAGTGATCGATCTGTATATAAGAAGGTTACCACTGATCCTACATGGGGTATTATAAATATATTGGAGAGTATTTTAAAACCGGCATTAAAGGAAGGGCTAATCTCCCAGGACTTGTTTGATTTTTTTAATACCATCTCACACACATATCCCTGTCCTATATATTTTACCAAAGATTAAAGCTTAATCTAAAAAATTAGGGAAATTCTAGATGTAAATTAGTTGTTAAAAATATGAAATACTATAGATTTAGTCACTCTAATATGATTGAAAACTGCCTGAGGTGTAAAATACTTGATGTATATATGTAATATTTGTATATAATTCATTGTTTCTTAGTGGTTTATACTATTAGTTAGGGAGTCTTCACTAACAGGAGGATGGGGTTAATTTTACTATCATTTATTGCAAACAATTAGGTTGATTAGACTATACACCTGTGTGGTTCTCTTTGGGTGGTGGATAAATGAATGTCTTTGTATCAGTGTATTACACACAGCCAGAGAAGCCTGAGGAAGAGCAGTTTATGCTCAATACTGTACAGTGGCTTGCACTTTATATGTTTGAAATACTTTGAAGTAAAAGAAGAAATTGCATTGAAGCATTGGCCCCATCTATCTATACACACATATATATATATATATATATATATATATATATATATACACACACACACGATAAAATAGCTAAAACTCCTAATACTGATCTGCACTTTTTTGCTGTAGACATCCCTTTGCTATCTCTCCTTTCTATATTAATAAATATTATATAATAGTGTAGCGCTATATATATATATATATGAATTATAAATTATAAATCTTACATAACTAAATAGTGAGCAGAAACCTGACCATCCCTTGCGGTGCAAAATAGTATAGAAACGACAATGAGTGATTCAAAATAACACTTAAAATACAGTGAATATTGTAAGTCAATAATAAAATAATAAATCTAGGGAACCATACATATGTGACAAATCAATATAGTCCGTAGAAATTAACAAATATATTAATAGTGACTAGTGGAATAGAAAACCAACACCAAAAGTCTATGAGGGTTTGAGTGTTGAGAGAATGATGGAAATAAAACTCCCGAGTTTCCTCGTAAACGAAATTGGTCACTTCTGGCAGATGAATAAATAGATAAAGAACCACAGATGGATGGAGGGTCTAAATAGGTGGCGGGACCATCACCGGAGCATCAAAAGAGGCTTACCAGAATCAGGTGACTTGAAAAGACCTACGTCTTACAAGTCTGAGAAAGCTTATTGACCACCAGGTCTGGCAAGATGAAACGTCAGATATCCTCAACTTCCAATGGGGGGAGGAGTCTCACCACAGCTTCAAACGTCCCCAAACGGTCCAACAGGCCAAACTGATGTTTCAAATATCATGCGAGGAATAAAGCTCACATGGCATGATAACATTTAAAAACATCAATTTATTAAAATAATAAAAGAAAGCACTCACATGATAGGAGATCACAAACAGCTCAAAAAAAGATCAATCGCGGTAATCGTGAGAGGTCCACCCGACATGTTTCGGCTACAGAGCCTTCATCTGGGGTGTGGAGCCCCCCCACCTCACAGCTTTTTAAATAAGAAATGACCCCCACTGGGAGTGTCACAATACCGGAAGTTGCGCAATTGATGTCACTTCCAGTTACTAAAAATAATAATAATTTGCTATAAAACTAGCATAAATATGTGTACAATATGAAGGGAGCCATAGGCGGTATTACACCGCCAACACCCGCATTTGAAAATCCAGATCGTATGGTGAATATTACACTACCAGCTAGGTCGGCTGATCCGGAAGTGGTCCGGACGCGCACCAAGCCTCTCTCTCAATGCAGCCAGATCCCATAGGCTGAAGCGCCATCACGCTCCGCCCATCAGACCTGGCCTCACAATGCAAGTGTGCGCGGCGACGTCATCCTCCGCTCATCAAGTGCGGCGCCCATGCGCTCCACTCCTAGGACCAAGCCTCTCTTTCATATCAGCAGCCCCATCCCATCTCGTATAGGAAGCGAGGCGCTGATAGGTTGGAGAGGACCGGAACACAGTCTCGATGATCTGACAACTAGTTTAAAGTGTCAGCAGAGATGGATCTAAACAAGAATGATATTTGAATATGTCATGATGTCAGAACAACGTGTAATATGTGACAAGACTGATTGGAGTAATAAAAAAAGCATCAGTCATGACCTTAGATTAATTGAAAATATTAAATGAAAGTTAAAATGACACTGCCAATTAAGGGCATCGCATAACATCCCATACAATAAAACAAAGAAAAAAGGGAAGAGAAGGAACATGGCAAGACCTCGACATGAGAGGGCATCCTCCATATAATAGTCATTGTACAAATTATGTATATTCTGAGATGATATTAATATATGCAAAGTTCAATATTCTAACATTCATATCAATAACCAGTAAATAGGTCCAAAATTCATATTGGCACTGATAGCAGTAATTGGAATTAAAAAATATATAGAAAGGAGACCATAAGCCTAATAACTACGCTTGGTTAATAAAAGAATTGATGTCCCACTCTACGTTGATACCTTGCGGAAAGTGGGACCCCAATTCGTAAATCCAGTAAGTCTCCAAACGGCAGACACCCCTAAGGGTCGAACCACCCCGCCAGGGAGCAACATATTTATCGATAATAATATCGATAATAAGAAACTGTGTGCCCTCAGGGTTTCAGTCATGGAATTCCCTGTAGTGTCGAGGCACAGTATGTTTAGTACTACCTGCTTTAATAAGGTTAATATGTTCAGAAACTCGTATTGTAAATGATCTAATAGTCCGCCCCACATACTGCTTGCCACATGGGCAAGTCAGAAGGTAGACAACCCCTGTAGTAGCACAGGTACAAAATTGTTTGATCTTATAGGAACGGCCAGTCACAGTAGAAGAAAAACTATGGCTTGCCCTCCTACCGCTGATGTTAAACTGACATACTAAGCATTTCTTGCAGGGGTAGAAACCAATCCAATTATGAAAAAAGGAAGGTTTATTTGGGGGGTTGATGACGTTGGGTGCCAACATGTTGCGAAGAGACGGAACACCTTTAAAGACCACCTTGGGGGTTCTGGGCAACATAGGGCCTATAACCCTATCCATTTTAAGGATATCCCAATGGTGTTCAAAAATTCTTTTGACATGTCTATGTTGAATGGAGAAGGACGTCAAAAAGGACCATTTAAAGTCCTCATTTGCTTGTCGAGGTCTATCCTCTAGTAATAATTGACGATCAATCAAACAGGCATTATCAATCTCCTTATCCAAATCAGAGGAGTTATATCCCTTCTCCAGGAACCTATCTTTAAGGGACGCTGCTTGGATCTTAAAAGTGTTAAGGTCAGTGCAGTTCCTGCGTAATCGCAGGAACTGGCTTTTGGGAACTGACCTGATCCAAGGCGCGTGATGGCAACTATCGGTGGGTATATACCTGTTCCGATCGGTAGATTTAAAGTAGGTGCTGAATACAAATTGGCTTTCCTTTCTTTCAATAACCAAGTCCAAAAAATGGACTGAGGTTGTACTTGCTTCCTATTGTTATTATTAAGGGTCGCGATAAAATCGACTAGACCATCTGAACTGCCAGTCCATAGGAGGAGGATGTCGTCTATGTACTGAGCCCACAACAAGAGGTGTGGGTTACTCATGGCATAGACGACATCCTCCTCCCACTTGGCCATAAATAAATTGGCCAGACTGGGAGCGAACTTTGCTCCCATTGCAACCCCCTTGTGTTGACGATAGAATCTACCATCGAACCAGAAGTAATTGTGCTGCGTTGCGAACTCAATTAATTCGATAATATAGTCTATCTGGGGTGAAGCAAGGGAGGCATCCCTGTTAAGAAAACACTTAACCGCATCAATACCCTTACGGTGCGGGATGCAGGGATGCAACGTCCGCGGTTGCCATAATGTTTTTTTATTCCACTAGTCACTATTAATATATTTGTTAATTTCTACGGACTATATTGATTTGTCACATATGTATGGTTCCCTAGATTTATTATTTTATTATTGACTTACAATATTCACTGTATTTTAAGTGTTATTTTGAATCACTCATTGTCGTTTCTATACTATTTTGCCCCGCAAGGGATGGTCAGGTTTCTGCTCACTGTTTAGTTATGTAAGATTTATAATTTATAATTAGTATATATTAAAATGAACCACTGAAGGCCAAATATGTTGCCTTCAAAATGGTTGCCAACATCCCGGATTGGTACAGAAATTAAGGCCCTTCAATTAGGGAACTTATATACCCCCAGTATAGTGGGACTTTGTAGGCGAACCATACATTTGAATTTAGATAAAAGAAGTTTTATTTATTTGAAAAAGCATAAAAACAGAATACATTGGACATAAATCTCAGCAGTATTACTTGTACAATAGAATTTGCTTTCATATAACAATTTTGTGTACTTCCATTTATAGTAGGATATTTTCTCTAAGGGCCTGACATGTTTCAGGACGATGTCCCTTCTTCAGAGGCGTATTGCAGAGAGAAAAATCGTATAGGTAGGAGATACATTCTGAAACAACAAATGAAAATAATTTGCAATATGAACAGAAAGAGGTTTTGTAACCCAGCATACCACAGTGTCCACCATACATACCAGTGAGAAGTTGTTCAAAAATGAAAGATATATGCACAAGTATGCACAGGCATCCAATTTTGGATGAGGCAACAATTTGTATCTTTTAGATAAAAAACACTGGTTGTCGGCTGACCAACCAGTGTAAGATAATGGTTATCCCTCGGCTTCAGGAATGACCTCGCAAAGGCCCCAAGTGAAAGGACAGCCCTGATGGGTTCCAGATTGACCTTTGAAAAGAGAGGAGAAAACACAAAAACCCCTGAATAATTTACTCAAAACTCATTGATTTGTACAGATATTTCATTCCCCCTAAAAAGGCTTTCCCCTTCATTTGCTCTTAAACAAAAAATAATATAATATATGTATGTAAAGCAAGTATCTCATATAGTGCAGGATCATACTGTCTTTAAAGACTTCAAATATTCAGGAAAGGCTTTTAGAAAAATCTACTAAGTTTAAAAGATTGACAGTGCTGCCATTTACTGCCAAAGAGAGAAAAAAAAGGGAGAGAGAAAAACAAGGAGAAAGGGAGCCTTTCTGCCTGTATATAGGAATGGAACGGTTGTTAAACAGCTGAACCGTTTAGCCAAATAAATGTGAAAGAAAAGACCATAAGGAGGTTTGCTTATTTTGTCTCATGTAGAGAGACCAAATAGCTTGCTTGTTTCCATCCCTCATGGAGTGTATCTTATAAAGAGATGTATCACCCATGGAAATAGGGTAGAGGATTTTAAAAATTACTTACTTTTTGGAAGCAGAGACAATGCATAAGCAGCTGAAGCACAAGGCGCTTTGTAGCCTGTATGGTGGGATAGCACACTGAGCAGGACGTCCAGACATGGCTTAAATAGCCGCCGGCGCCTGCGCAGTGAAGTACATATCAGAAGTGTCAGCAGAGGAAGGAAAATCACTCTGCGGTGGCGCGCATGCATCAGACGGAATGGCGCGTCCAGGGGAGGGCGGGTGCCAGGGATCCTGAATAGGAAAACACCCGGAGTCACGCCGTCGCTGAGAAAAGCGTCATCGCTCATGAGGCAGAGCGCGGCCACGTACTGGCTGGTGATTTCTAATTACATAGGATCAAGCCAGTGCAATATTAATATAACTAATGGGGACACGGTCACATATATAAAGAAGGAAAAGGAGGAAAAAGAAGAAAAGGAGAATAAACAAGAAAATAGAGGAAAAAGAAAAGGAAAAAAGAGGGGAAAGAACAATTAAAGAAATATAGCGACCGTGTGGGGAAAAATTGCATGAAAAAATTAAAAAATATTGAAAAATGAGGAGGAATGGAACGAAAAATCACCCAAATAGTTTCCCTCATTTCCTGTTTTAAAAAACAGAATGCAATTTTTCCCCACACGGTTGCTATATTTCTTTAATTGTTCTTTCCCCTCTTTTTTCCTTTTCTTTTTCCTCTATTTTCTTGTTTATTCTCCTTTTCTTCTTTTTCCTCCTTTTCCTTCTTTATATATGTGACCGTGTCCCCATTAGTTATATTAATATTGCACTGGCTTGATCCTATGTAATTAGAAATCACCAGCCAGTACGTGGCCGCGCTCTGCCTCATGAGCGATGACGCTTTTCTCCGCGACGGCGTGAGTCCGGGTGTTTTCCTATTCAGGATCCCTGGCACCCGCCCTCCCCTGGACGCGCCGTTCTGTCTGACGCATGCGCGCCACCGCAGAGTGATTTTCCTTCCTCTGCTGACACTTCTGATATGTACTTCACTGCGCAGGCGCCGGCGGCTATTTAAGCCATGTCTGGACGTCCTGCTCAGTGTGCTATCCCACCATACAGGCTACAAAGCGCCTTGTGCTTCAGCTGCTTATGCATTGTCTCTGCTTCCAAAAAGTAAGTAATTTTTAAAATCCTCTACCCTATTTCCATGGGTGATACATCTCTTTATAAAATACACTCCATGAGGGATGGAAACAAGCAAGCTATTTGGTCTCTCTACATGAGACAAAATAAGCAAACCTCCTTATGGTCTTTTCTTTCACATTTATTTGGCTAAACGGTTCAGCTGTTTAACAACCGTTCCATTCCTATATACAGGCAGAAAGGCTCCCTTTCTCCTTGTTTTTCTCTCTCCCTTTTTTTTCTCTCTTTGGCAGTAAATGGCAGCACTGTCAATCTTTTAAACTTAGTAGATTTTTCTAAAAGCCTTTCCTGAATATTTGAAGTCTTTAAAGACAGTATGATCCTGCACTATATGAGATACTTGCTTTACATACATATATTATATTATTTTTTGTTTAAGAGCAAATAAAGGGGAAAGCCTTTTTAGGGGGAATGAAATATCTGTACAAATCAATGAGTTTTGAGTAAATCATTCAGGGGTTTTTGTGTTTTCTCCTCTCTTTTCAAAGGTCAATCTGGAACCCATCAGGGCTGTCCTTTCACTTGGGGGCCTTTGCGAGGTCATTCCTGAAGCCGAGGGATAACCATTATCTTACACTGGTTGGTCAGCCGACAACCAGTGTTTTTTTATCTAAAAGATACAAATTGTTGCCTCATCCAAAATTGGATGCCTGTGCATACTTGTGCATATATCTTTCATTTTTGAACAACTTCTCACTGGTATGTATGGTGGACACTGTGGTATGCTGGGCTACAAAACCTCTTTCTGTTCATATTGCAAATTATTTTCATTTGTTGTTTCAGAATGTATCTCCTACCTATACGATTTTTCTCTCTGCAATACGCCTCTGAAGAAGGGACATCGTCCTGAAACATGTCAGGCCCTTAGAGAAAATATCCTATTATAAATGGAAGTATACAAAATTGTTATATGAAAGCAAATTCTATTGTACAAGTAATACTGCTGAGATTTATGTCCAATGTATTCTGTTTTTATGCTTTTTCAAATAAATAAAACTTCTTTTATCTAAATTCAAATGTATGGTTCGCCTACAACGTCCCACTATACTGGGGGTATATAAGTTCCCTAATTGAAGGGCCTTATTTTCTGTACCAATCCGGGATGTTGGCAACCGTTTGAAGGCAACATATTTGGCCTTCAGTGGTTCATTTTACTATATACTAATTTAACAGGGAAGCAAATACCCACTCCCCCCTTCTCTCCCCTTTTGAACCACATTTACTAATAAACAGCATTCAATTTGCTTTTTGTATACAGCCTTCTTCTAAATATTCATATTCTCCCCATAGAATACGTATATAGGTCTGATATTTCACTTTGCAAGCAGGAATGTTTGCCAAGTGAAATTTGAAGATTTTCTGTTAAATAGCATTTGATTGCAAATATATTATTCCAAAAAAACTACTCTAGAATGTTTCAAGGCAAAGAATGGGATAATTTAATGGCAGGCCTCTCCAAAGTTCATAATCGGAAAACATCTTCTCAATCGGAAATCTCTTCTTTATTCTTCCAACTTGGTAAAATTGTTGACAAAAAAGTAGCATGCTTCTGGCATGCAGACACGTTTGACAAATATATCCAGGAGGGAATCAACCCCCTAGGTTTACGTATCCAAATCTTCCCAATGTTGGAAGATGTCGACCCCAGCTTTAAAAGCAAGTGGGAAAACAATCTACAACTATGTACTCAAACCATGATGGCATTATTAAGCGAGGAATATAAGAGAATTGCCAATTTGGATAAAACTATTGATACGATTTATGTTAAATTACTTCCATTTAAAGATATGCCCATCTTTAAAGAACATGAAGAAAAAATTAAAATCCGTTTGAATTTAAAATCCCAAGAAAAGTTAAAAATTAGGGACAAAAAACTTTGGAGAGATAAAAGAGCCTTCCAGAAAGGCACTGCCTACAAATGGCATCAATCTTTTTCAACTGCACGCCCATACAGGGGCAACACCAATAGAACTCCCAGGGATTCTGAATCTAATTCTTCGTTAAGTTCTTCTGTTTCATCTTCTTCTCATAATAGACAAAGGAATCGCAAACCACGAAAAAATAAAAGACCACCATCTGGAGACGATCCGGCGTATACTAAGAAAAGAATGACAGACGCGGCCAGCACCTCTACTACGAATCTTTTTCCTCCTGGTAAAGGTAACTCACGGGGTGTAAACCAGCTTTCTTCAACAGGACCTATTGGTGCAGGCTCTATTGCATCCACATCTATGGGTGACACCTCTCTATCATCAATCACTACTACACTTCTTCGCTCTGATCAAGATTTTTTAGTTCACTAAACGGAGACTCCGTCTCCGAATCTATTAAGCCACCATCTTCTCTGCCACTCAACACTTTAAATATTGTCAATCTCTCTAATCACTCACTTACACAAGCTGAGAGTGACCTATTACACAAAGGTCTCAGTTTCTGCCCTGATGCAGACTTAGACCCCTTCGAAGTCATCAAGGACCTACACCTTTTTGCACGAAAGTTGTACTATAAAAGCACTTTCTCCAAAGAGAAAGATAAAGATATTTCACAAATAGAAACTAAAAAAACAGATGAGGCACTTGAGGACCTCCTAACCCTCCTTGAGGAACAGGACCCCAGTGACCTCATCGATACAATTGATATTGAAAACCTCTTAGAGGAACATCTCAAAAAGGAAGTTCTATCCTGCCCAGACAAACAGGGAAAATTTAAGAAAAAATCTGACAAATTTCCACCATTCACAACCAATCCTAATTTGGCTGCATTCGTAGCATCCACCACATCAGAAGTTAAAAAATTGAAAAGTAGAAAATCACAAGCCTCCCAAGGCAACCTTTCTAATGATGAACTACTAGCCTTAGAATCCCTAAAAAAGGAGCACTCTCTCACGATCAAGCCATCAGACAAAGGTGGCAACATCGTCATTATGACTAACGAACAGTACAAAAATATGTACCTACAGGTCATAACTAACCTATCATGGTATAAACCCATCTCCAAAAGCATTGTAGACAAATTTCATACTGCCTTCTATGATTTAGTTGATAATGCATTCTGCAGTGGAGCTATCAACAAAGACATTTGGGAATACATAAGAACTCTATACCCACGTACTCCCACGTTATACTGTCTTCCCAAAATACACAAAAACAAAGAAACCCCTCCCGGACGCCCCATTATCTCCGGAAATGGGTCCCTAACTGAAAACCTTAGCAAGTTTGTAGACAGCCACCTCAGACCCTACGTTGCAGGTCTGTTTTCATATATTAAGGACACTATCCATCTGTTGTAAAATCTGGAAGAACTACATATACTACCACACTCGCTCTTAGTAGCCATCGATGTTGAGGCACTATACAGCTCTATTCCGCATGATGCAGGACTCTTAGCCATTAGACATATTTTGTCACAATCCCACAAAGATGATCGCAAACGCAACTTTTTTCTTTTGGAATCCCTTGATTTCATTTTAACACACAATTTTTTCACATTTGACGGCTCCCACTACCTCCAGGTGCAGGGGGTTGCGATGGGAACTTGCTGTGCCCCATCGTATGCCAACCTGTACCTGGGGGAGTGGGAGCGGTCACTTCTGTCAGATGACAACCTCTCGCTATATACCACCCATGTAGCAGCATGGTTCAGGTATATAGACAATATATTCATGATATGGAATGGTACCTCTGAGGCCCTACACTCGTTCATACAAATTATGAACTCTAATGATTCTAACCTGTTTTTCACAATGACGTTTAGTGATACCTCAATCAACTTCCTAGATCTTAGCATAACCAAATCCACAGATGGGTCTCTTTCCAGCGGTCTCTATCGGAAAGAGACCGCTGGAAATACGATTCTACATGCATCAAGTTCACACCCCAAATCATTAGTTGCATCCATACCCTACGGGCAATATCTAAGACTCAGACGAAACTGCTCAAAAGAAGCTGACTTTGTTAGGGAAGCTAATAAATTAAGAGAGAGACTCCTTGACCGAGGATACTCGCCCACATGTTTAAAAAAAGCTTTTAAAAGAGCCCGAGGACAACTAAGGCACAACATCTTGTTCTCCAAAAAAACTACTTCCACCTCCCAACCAGCTATTAGAGTAATTACCACCTTTAATAAACAGCATGGGATCCTTAAAAGTATCCTACAAAAACATTGGCATCTATTACAAATAGACCCCAATTTAAAACCACATATATCTGCCACACCTACCATCACATTTAGGAAGGCCCGCTCATTGGGGGATTGCCTTGTAAAAAGTGAATACACAGGCACTTTTCGCTCAGATATATGCAAACGACCAGGAACTTTTACATGTGGTGGATGTTCATGTTGCCGCTACATGAACACACAAAACAAATTCAAACTACCCAATGGAAGAATGTACAGGCCGAGACATTTCTCGAATTGTAAGACCCCTGGAGTTGTTTACTTACTAACTTGCCAATGTGGATGCTTCTACGTTGACAAAACCAAATTAGAGTTTCACAAAAGGACAGCACGACATATCACCAGCATGAGGCAGGCGGACCCGGATCTTCCTCTGGGGCGACACGTGCGAGACCACCATATGGGAAAGTTTCCCCGCGTCCATTTCACCATCCTTGACCGTGTTCATCCGAACACGAGGGGTGGTGATTGGAACAAGGTCTTGCTCCAGAGGGAGGTCCGTTGGATCGCAAGCCTTAATGCAACACAATTCCCAGGTTTGAATACCCAGATGATCTTTCGTCCCTTTCTGGAGGGCTTTGTCTCAGGGGGGTGTGAAAAAGAATGAAAGTTTAATACTGTACACCCGGCGATATGTCGGGAGTGTGTGTTTTGTGGGGTATCTCCGAGTCGCCCAGAGGCAATGATTAGTTAATCAGGTCCTTGATGATGAATTCCTTGTGGATATCTTTTGATAATGTCATCTGTATTTATTGAACACAGCTCCAACACAGCCGTACATTTATAATGACTGATAAAATATGCTTAGCATGTATATGTTTATCAAACATGTATATAGCCCTCATAACTTCTGTCATTTGATTTGATGTATAAAATATACCATATATATGTATTACATCAACTGCCACATATGTTTATCCATCTCTTTGCCTACCCAGCTATGTCCACCATGCCTGATGTACCAGATTGATGTATTTCTGACAACCATTTGGAGATAATTTCAAAGAGGCTTTTTGCTCGGCGGCAAAGAGTTCCTGTACCCAGTTTATAACAATTCTTTGGTCACTCGGCTTTGGATCTGCCCTCGCCCGGCGCACGTGGGCCACGTCGAACCATCTGTGATGACGGCGTGGCACCTTTCTACGCTGCAGACTGGTCCGATTACGGGCTTGTCATGACGGTGTATTCGTGCGTCGGTGGGGTGGACCTGCATGATGCTCCCCCAGCACTTCGGCTCTGGGTGGGCGCCGTGCAGACCCTCCCCTGGGGCCCCACTCTTTGGACGCCCCGGGATCCCTCCCTCGTTCTGTTTTTTGAAACAGGAAATGAGGGAAACTATTTGGGTGATTTTTCATTCCATTCCTCCTCATTTTTCAATATTTTTTAATTTTTTCATGCAATTTTTCCCCACACAGTCGCTATATTTCTTTAATTGTTCTTTCCCCTCTTTTTTCCTTTTCTTTTTCCTCTATTTTCTTGTTTATTCTCTGTCACGGAACGTCCCACACTCCGCTTGAGTGCTTCCGTCAGTATACTGCTTCCTAAGTTCTGGAACACGAGTCCAATGGATCTGGCTATAGGAACCCCCAAGAACTAGACAACACCAGTCTTGGAGTACATCAGAACTAACTTTTATTTTGAGATCTCACACCCATTTATACAGCAGGGATGACTCAAAGTTAACCTAATTAACATGAGCTAATTTACTACAAAATGTACCCAGACCAGATGACAGTCTTGTGGGCACCGAGCTTCACACATTAATATAAACACAATAGCTGGAGCTAATTACAATTAACAATACAAACAACAATCTCCCCCCTCCTCAGCCTAGACCATTCGTCCATTAGCCAGTGCTGGTGGCTAATGTGATCAGCTCTCTCAATTAACATAAACACAGGTTGATAACACCAGCATCTCCTCACAGGATGTGTCCCAACAGAATGAATCAGTCTTATCAGCAGGGGGCTGCTGGAGGAACCCCCCCTCCCTCTTCAGGGACACAGATCCACAGCAAGGAGTCCCCAACAGAATCAAACAACAAACAATATATACATATATACAGAGTCCGATTAGTACAGTTCAGACCGGACCTCCAATTCACCCCACAAAGAGCACCGTTCCATTGAAAATCCAGGGCCCATAATCAAAAGGCAACAGGCTAGCGTTCAGTCCCCTCCAATAGCCTCTGTCTCGAGTGAGTCTGTCACATTTCTCCCCCATCAAAGGTTGACTAACAAGGTCCCAGACCTCCACCTGGTCTGGACATACGTTAGTCAGGCAGAGTGAACTCACATAGTCTTCCCGCATGATCTCCTTTCTTGGCTGCAAGGAATAGTTGACCTCAGTAGGTGTGGGGCAGAGGTCATTTACTCTCTGTCTGGCTGCCAGGGCTTCAGCTGGATTGTTTTTAACATTCCTGGGCTCGGTCTGCTGCTGGGCAGAGGGGCCAATCACCCTTGCTTCTTGAAGCTGTAGAGGGACACTAGGTGCTATGCAGAGGCCAGCGGTGCTCTGCCCTGTTGCCAGCGATTCAGCTGGGAGTAGCAGCTCCATTACATCAGCTTGTCGTCGGAGAGAGGGGCCAACTGCCCCGGCTCCCTGGAACTCCACAGTTTTTGCCGGTGCTGGGAAGAGGTTGGTAGCACTCTGCTCTGTTGCCAGCACTTCTGCTGGGGACTCTGCATCCTCCGCTCCAGCTAACCGTTGGGGCAGGAGGCTGGCTTCCTCCACTCCCAAACTGTGTAGTTGCCATTGGAAAAGGGAGCCAGCTGCTTCCTTTTCTATTCCCTCATCTGGCTGCTGGGACGACATGTCGATGGTACTGTCTCCCAGGTGCATGGATCTTTGCTGGGGAGGAAAGTCCGCTTCCTCCACCCTGGCCAACTGTTGGGGAGGGACAACACACACCTCCTCTCCCTTCTCCCCCTGTATCTGCTGCTGGGAAGTGATTGCCACCTTCTCACCCTGAGCCTCCGAAACTGCCACAGGTGTGGGGCAGAGGTCTTGGACCCTCTGTTCAGTTACCAGATCTTCAGCTGGAGAAGTTTGTTTTAACTCCATAGATGCTGCTGGCAGAAAATCACATGTCCCTGTCAGTGTTGTGGGAGAAAGGCTGACTACCTCTTCTCTCAAGAAGGCTGAAGGCATTGTTGGTGCTGGGCAGAACACAGTGAACTTTGGCCCTGATAGCAGCTCTTCTGCTGGAGGCTCATCAGGTTGTTTTTCCTCAGCAGAAAAGTCTATCAAATCCCATGTCTCTGCAACTGATGTCTGGGGATAGAGGTTCACCATTTCCTGTCCATGGAACCCAGAAGATGCTATCATTTCTGGGCAGAGGTTAGCAGAGCTCTACCCTATTGTCAGCACTTCAGGTTTGGGGACGGCAATCTCCGGATTTTCCACTGCCGATTCTCTGGCATGCTGCTGAACTTGTTCTAGCAGTTTCCTGTATGCGCTTTCCAGATGCTGTTCCTTCCTTAGCAAATGGTCCAGATCAGGTTTGAGCTCTGAGACCCCTGCAAGACCGAGCATAGACTCTCTATAGTCTCTCAGGTCCTCAAGGTCAGATTCCCCTTCATCGCCAAACATAAAAAGATCTGTAAGGTTCTCCCACAGCAATCCAGGGCCGCCAAAGTCATATCCCTCCGGAGAGCATTCTGTTGTCTCACCTAAATATCCCTCCTCTGCGTGCCATTGCAGAGACTGATAATGATTGTCCAGCTCTATCTCCTGCTGGACCAACCTGTCCAACTCAGTCACCCATTGCTCCTGGGGCTGCTCTCCCAGGAATGCCATCCGCAATGCCCGTTGGTCACTGGCCCGTTGCTCTTGGGTTGGAAAGCACTTGCCCTGTTTTATACCAGCGAGACGGAGGGCTGCAATCCAGAGCTCCACCCGAATCAGCTGCCTGAGCTCCAGGTATTCATCCTCAGACACAGTCCTGGTGTACGTTGAAAGGATGATCCGCAGCAGCCCCGGGAATTCTGATGCCAGGTCCATATCTCCGCTGGGGTGACTGAAGTCTGCTATGCTGATCTTGGATACAGTTGGAGGTTTGGATGTCCCAGACTTCAGGAAGCTTTCCCGCTGCTTGCCACCAATGTCACGGAACGTCCCACACTCCGCTTGAGTGCTTCCGTCAGTATACTGCTTCCTAAGTTCTGGAACACGAGTCCAATGGATCTGGCTATAGGAACCCCCAAGAACTAGACAACACCAGTCTTGGAGTACATCAGAACTAACTTTTATTTTGAGATCTCACACCCATTTATACAGCAGGGATGACTCAAAGTTAACCTAATTAACATGAGCTAATTTACTACAAAATGTACCCAGACCAGATGACAGTCTTGTGGGCACCGAGCTTCACACATTAATATAAACACAATAGCTGGAGCTAATTACAATTAACAATACAAACAACAATCTCCCCCCTCCTCAGCCTAGACCATTCGTCTATTAGCCAGTGCTGGTGGCTAATGTGATCAGCTCTCTCAATTAACATAAACACAGGTTGATAACACCAGCATCTCCTCACAGGATGTGTCCCAACAGAATGAATCAGTCTTATCAGCAGGGGGCTGCTGGAGGAACCCCCCCTCCCTCTTCAGGGACACAGATCCACAGCAAGGAGTCCCCAACAGAATCAAACAACAAACAATATATACATATATACAGAGTCCGATTAGTACAGTTCAGGCCGGACCTCCAATTCACCCCACAAAGAGCACCGTTCCATTGAAAATCCAGGGCCCATAATCAAAAGGCAACAGGCTAGCGTTCAGTCCCCTCCAATAGCCTCTGTCTCGGGTGAGTCTGTCACATTCTCCTTTTCTTCTTTTTCCTCCTTTTCCTTCTTTATATATGTGACCGTGTCCCCATTAGTTATATTAATATTGCACTGGCTTGATCCTATGTAATTAGAAATCACCAGCCAGTACGTGGCCGCGCTCTGCCTCATGAGCGATGACGCTTTTCTCGGTGACGGCGTGACTCCGGGTGTTTTCCTATTCAGGATCCCTGGCACCCGCCCTCCCCTGGACGCGCCGTCCCGTCTGATGCATGTGCGCCACCGCAGAGTGATTTTCCTTCCTCTGCTGACACTTCTGATATGTACTTCACTGCGCAGGCGCCGGCGGCTATTTAAGCCATGTCTGGACGTCCTGCTCAGTGTGCTATCCCACCATACAGGCTACAAAGCGCCTTGTGCTTCAGCTGCTTATGCATTGTCTCTGCTTCCAAAAAGTAAGTAATTTTTAAAATCCTCTACCCTATTTCCATGGGTGATACATCTCTTTATAAGATACACTCCATGAGGGATGGAAACAAGCAAGCTATTTGGTCTCTCTACATGAGACAAAATAAGCAAACCTCCTTATGGTCTTTTCTTTCACACTTATTTGGCTAAACGGTTCAGCTGTTTAACAACCGTTCCATTTCTATATACAGGCAGAAAGGCTCCCTTTCTCCTTGTTTTTCTCTCTCCCTTTTTTTTCTCTCTTTGGCAGTAAATGGCAGCACTGTCAATCTTTTAAACTTAGTAGATTTTTCTAAAAGCCTTTCCTGAATATTTGAAGTCTTTAAAGACAGTATGATCCTGCACTATATGAGATACTTGCTTTACATACATATATTATATTATTTTTTGTTTAAGAGCAAATAAAGGGGAAAGCCTTTTTAGGGGGAATGAAATATCTGTACAAATCAATGAGTTTTGAGTAAATTATTCAGGGGTTTTTGTGTTTTCTCCTCTCTTTTCAAAGGTCAATCTGGAACCCATCAGGGCTGTCCTTTCACTTGGGGGCCTTTGCGAGGTCATTCCTGAAGCCGAGGGATAACCATTATCTTACACTGGTTGGTCAGCCGACAACCAGTGTTTTTTATCTAAAAGATACAAATTGTTGCCTCATCCAAAATTGGATGCCTGTGCATACGTGTGCATATATCTTTCATTTTTGAACAACTTCTCACTGGTATGTATGGTGGACACTGTGGTATGCTGGGCTACAAAACCTCTTTCTGTTCATATTGCAAATTATTTTCATTTGTTGTTTCAGAATGTATCTCCTACCTATACGATTTTTCTCTCTGCAATACGCCTCTGAAGAAGGGACATCGTCCTGAAACATGTCAGGCCCTTAGAGAAAATATCCTATTATAAATGGAAGTATACAAAATTGTTATATGAAAGCAAATTCTAATGTACAAGTAATACTGCTGAGATTTATGTCCAATGTATTCTGTTTTTATGCTTTTTCAAATAAATAAAACTTCTTTTATCTAAATTCAAATGTATGGTTCGCCTACAAAGTCCCACTATACTGGGGGTATATAAGTTCCCTAATTGAAGGGCCTTATTTTCTGTATAATTTATAATTCATATATACATATAGCGCTACACTATTATATATTATTTTAACCCTTACCTTTGTCTAGAGGTGTGTTAGCTGCTGACTGTATATTATATAATTTTTTTAGCACTTTCTGGCGCCGCGCTGTACTCATTTCCCTATATTAATAAATATAAATAAGAATAAGATCAATGTCACGTACCTGACTGGAGGCTGAGGTGACGAAAGGGCTCCCCTGGCGGCTGCGTGCAGAGTACCCCTGAAGGTGGTGACAGAGGGTGCTATGCCCAAAGATGCAGGGTTGCCTGAAGATGAAGCTGCCTGATGGTTCCAGATGGGAGGACACCCCAGAGTAGAGAAGTAGCCAAAGAAGATGATTCTCTGGAAGCGCTGGCGTATCTAGACAGATGGGTAGAGCAGAAAGCAAGGTCAGAAATCAGGCTGAAGGTCAAACACAGGAGGTCAATCAGGAGCTGAGGCAGAAGCGTGGTCAAGATCAAGCCAGGGTCAAACACAGGATGTCAATCAGGGACAAGGCAGGAGCAGGTCCATGGAGAAAACCGGGGTCAGACCTGGGAGAGAAGCCAGAAAACATCAGGAGTAAGCCGGATCGGGATGAGCTGAACACCCCCCGGTTCGGTTTGCATCATAACATTCTAACTGACCAAAAGTTCGCGCAAACTTTCAAACCCTGTTAAAGTCTATGGGACTCGAACGTAAGAAATCAAAAGTGCGAATTTTAAAGGCTAATATGCAAGTTATTGTCCTAAAAAGGGTTCGGGGACCCGGGTCCTTCCCCAGGGGACATATATCAATGCAAAAAAAAAGTTTTTAAAAAAATGGCCGTTTTTTCGGGAGCAGTGATTTTAATGATGCTTAAAGTGAAAAAATAAAAGTGAAATATTTATTTAAATATTGTGCCTGGGGGTGTCTATAGTATGCCTGTAAAGTGGTGCGTGTTTCCCATGTTTAGAACAGTTTCTGCTCAAAAAGACATTTCTAAAAAGGTAAAAAAGTCACTTAAAATTGCTTGCGGCTTTAATGTCATGTCTGGTCCCGGCAATATGGATTAAAATCATTGAGAAACTGCGCCCCCCCAAGCCCCTTTGGGTCTTGTATGGATATGAAGGGGGACCCCGCACCCAAAAAAAAAAAAAAAAAAAAAAGGAAGACGTGGGGGTCCTCAGGCCCTATATACTCTGAACAGCAGTATACAGGCGGTGCAAACAAAACAGGGATTGTAGGTTTGTTCTTGTACATTTTTTTTTACATGTAGCTCCAACCAAAAAAAATCTATTTTTAAGCTTTTTGGAAAACATAGGGAAGGGTCATCACCCCTGTAACATTTGTTTTGCTGTCTGTGCACCTGTTCAGAAAATTTCACCTCACTTTCTGTCCCAATGACAATTGGATTTTGAAAATGTGGGGTTTTTAGTGAAACAAGGAACTCTTACAGGAGAGAATTTCCCTTCCTAGGGGTAGATTTCCTCTCACTTCCTGTTGTCTCCTTCCGTTTGCAAGTAGGAGTCGTTTGTAAGTTGGATGTTTGAAAGTAGGGGCATGCCCTATATACTCTGCAGAAAGTGGGGGCTTAGGAGTTGGTGTTGCCACAACACTGTAAACCCTCACAGTTACTCTTGGTGGGTGCAGGAACGGGCCCTGCTGTGAAATATTAGATCAAAAATAGTAATTACACGGCCCTGTTGAACAGGGGCAGAAAAATTGGGCCTTTGGCAGTGGACGGTATGGTGGTGTTGCCACAACACTGTAAGGCCTCACAGTTACTCTTGGTGAGCGCAGGAACGGGCCCTGCTGTGAAATATTAGATCAAGAATTGTAATTACATGCCCCTGTTAAACAGGGGCTGGAAAATCGGGCCTAAGGCACTGGTGCCACAACACTGCAACCCCTCACACATACTCTAGTTGGAGCACAGGAATGAGCCCTGCTGCAAAGTATTGCATCAAAAATTGTAATCACATGCCCCTGTTAAACAGGGGCAGAAAAATTGGGCCTTAGCCACTGGTGGCGGTGCCCAGAACCAAAAATGTTCTTACAAGCTATCAGCATGAACATTGAGGAGGAAGAGGATAGTCACTCAGCATCAGCATAGGCAGTCTTGAAGGGATCTCACATTAAAAAAAAAAAAAAAAAAATATTCGGTTACATCAGCATCAGGTGCTTGGTAGCTGGTGATCCAAGACTGACTCATTTTTATGAAGGTCAGCTGATCGACGAAGTCGGTCGACAGGCGCACCCTGTGATCGGTTACAAAGCCTCCAGCAGCACTGAATGTGCGTTCCGAAAAAACGCTGGATGCAGGACAGGCCAGTAGCTCAATTGCATACTGTGCAAGTTTTGGCCAGTGATCCATCCTCAAGACCCAGTAATCCAGAGGATTTTTGGTGGGAAAGGTGTCCAAGTCTGATCTTGCCCCTAGGTATTCCTGCACCATGTGAATCAGACGCTGGCGATGGTTGCTGGAACCAATCATACCTTGGGGCTACGGACTAAAAAAATTGTCTGAACACATCGGTCAGACGGCCACCTTCTCCACCGCTCCTTCTGTGACTGACCGAAGCCTTAGCAACACGTTGCCTAGGAGGACCAGGAAATTGTAACCTCCCAGGCTCTGGAAACGCGTTGCACAAACCTTTCTGCAAGGCCTCCCGAAGAGGTTTCATCCTCTGCCATGGCAAGATAAGGTTTGCAACCTTACCCTTGTAACGTGTATCAAGGAGGGTTGCCAGCCAGTAATGATCCCTCTCCTTGATACCATGAGCATGAGGATCGTTCCGCAGGCTTTGCAGGATCGGGGAGGCCATGCAGCGTAGGTTTGCTGAGGCATTTGGTCTGAAGTCCTCTGGGTCACTAAGGAGGACATGATCCGCAGCCACCTCCTCCCAGTCACGTACAAGTCCATGGGTTTCTTCGGACTGTAAATGATCCCTTGACTGCTGCTGATGCTGAGTGCTAGACCCCATCTCCATGCTGACACAATCCTCCTCCTCTTCCTGTGTGATCGTCGGGCACACAGGAACACTATCTGGATAAAGGGGGCCTTGAGAGGTAAGGAAGTCCTCCTCTTCCTCCCTCTTTTCTGCCTCAAGTGCCCTGTCCATTATTCCACACAGCGTGTGCTCCAACAGGTGGACAAGAGCGACAATGTCACTGATGCATGCACTGTCACTGCTCACCATCTTCGTGGCCTCCTCAAATTGTGACAGGACAGTGCATGCATCCCTGATCATGACCCACTGGCGTGGGGAAAAAAAAAAAACACACAAGCTCCCCTGACCCTGTCCTCGTGCCATAGTCACATAGGTACTCATTGATGGCCCTCTTCTGCATGTGCAGCCGCTGCAGCATGGCCAACGTTGAGTTCCACCTGGTGGGCATGTCACAGATGAGGCGGTTCTTGGGCATTCCTTTTGGAGGTCAGCAAGCTGAGCACTGGCATTATATGACTTGCAGAAATGCACACAGACTTTCCTGGCCTGCCTCAGGACATCCTGTAAGCCCGGGTACCTGCCCAAGAACCACTGCACCACCAAGTTAAGGACGTGAGCCAAACAGGGCACATGGGTCAGTTGTCCCAGTTGGAGGGCGGAGAGGAGGTTGGTGTCATTGTCGCAAACCACCATTCCTGGCTCAAGCTGGTGTGGCATCAACCGCCTCTGAACCTGCCCCTGCAGAGCTGACAGAATCCCGGCCCCAGTGTGGCTCCTGTCCCCCAAGCACATCAGCTCAAGCACCGCATGGCATCTTTTTGCTTGCATGCTTGCGTAGCCCCTTGAATGCCTACGGAGCACCGCTGGTTCCGAGGACAAATCAGCACAGGAAGAGGCCATGGAGGAAGAAGAAGAGGAGGGGGTGGAGGAGAGAGGTGTGGCAGAATCACCACTAGTAGAATTTTGGAGGCATGGTGGTGGAAGAACCTCCAACACTACTGCACCTTGTCCTGCATCCTTCCCAGCTGCCAGAAGAATCACCCAGTGCACGGTGAAAGATAGGCAACATCCCCAGGGCTGATCCTGGACGGGGTGCACGGGGTGCAGTGCACCCGGGCGCCACAGAGGTGGGGGTGCTGAAGCACCAGAGTGCTCCCCTCCATCCTCCTCCTCTTCTTACTTGTCCGTAGGCAGCTGTCTCTGCTGGTCGCCGCCGCTGTGTTTCCTGCCGAGTGCCGAAGCCCATACCCCCTCCCTCCTCCTGTCAGAGGAGGAGAGCGAAATGAGATCGGAGTGGCTGTCTCTGTGTGAGAGATCAGCCGCGCAGTGACGTCCCTGGGGGGGGGGCGGCCCGTGCCCAACGTGTTCCAGTTCTCCTCCTCCTGTGTCTCACTCCCACCTGCTGCCCAAGCCTGACACACTCTGTTTTCCACCCTGGTGTTTTAAACTAGCCTAATGTAGGGGTAGGGCTTTGTCCTGGGGGGGTCTATACTAATCTAGGGGGGGTGGTTTCATCCTGGAGGGTCTATACTAATGTAGGGGGGGTGGTTTGTCCTGGGGGGCTCTATACTAAAGTAGGGGGGGTGGTTTCATCCTGGGGGGTCTATACTAATGTAGGGGGGTGGTTTGTCCTGGGGGGGTCTATACTAATGTAGGGGGAGGGGTTTGTCCTGGGGGGGTCTATACTAATGTAGGAGGGGTGGTTTGTCCTGGGGGGGTCTATACTAATGTAGGAGGGTGGTTTCTCCTGGGGGGTCTATACTAATGTAGGGGGGTGGTTTGTCCTGGGGGTTCTATAGTAATGTAGGGGGGGTGGTTTTGTCCTGGGGGGTCTATACTAATGTAGGGGGGTTGTTTGTTCTGTGGAGGTCTATACTAATGTAGGGGGTGGTTTGTCCTGGGGGGTCTGTACTAATGTAGGGGGCTGGTTTGTCCTGGGGGGGTCTGTACTAATGCACAGGGGTGGTTTGTCCTGGGGGCTGTACTAATGGAGGGGGGTGGTTTGTCCTGTGGGGTCTGTACTAATGTACGGGAGGTAGTTTGGCCGGGGGGGTCTGTACTAATGCAGGGGGTGGTTTGTCGGGGGGTCTGTACTAATAGAGGGGGGTGGTTTGTTCTGGGGGGTCTGTACTAATAGGGGGGGTGGTTTGTCCGGGGGTTTGTACTAATGGAGGGGGGTTTGTCCTAGGAGTCTGCACTAATAGAGGGGGGGTGGTTTGTTCTGGGGGGTCTGTACTAATGGAGGGGAAGTCTGTACTAATGGAGGGGGGTGGTTTGTTCTGGGGGGTCTGTATAATTGGAGGGGGGTGGTTTGTTCTGGGGGGGTCTGTACTAATGGAGGAGGGGTGGTTTGTTCTGGGGGGTCTGTACTAATGGAGGGGGGTGGTTTGTTCTGGGGGGTCTGTACTAATGGAGGGGGGGTGGTTTGTTCTGGGGGTCTGTACTAATGGAGGAGGGGTGGTTCTGTACTAATGGATGGGGGTGGTTTGTCCTGAGGGGGGTCTATACTGATGGGGGGGGTCTGTACTGAGAGAGGGGTTTATACTTAGTGGGGGGTCTGCACTGACGAAGGGGGGGTCTATACTTAGTGGAGGGGGTTCTGTACTGAGGGGCGACTATAGTTGGTGGAGGGGGGTGACACCATGTTTTACCGCACTGGGTGACATCAAGCCTAGTGACGCCACTGCAGCCGCGGGCTCTTATTTCCCCTCTCCCTCTCCTCCTTGCGCACGCTGCTGTACTAGTGAGCGGCGCACTATGTTTCTTCCCCTGCCTTCATATCGGCCAGGGAAGAAAAAAAAGGAGCAAAGAAGAGGATTGTGGGACATGTAGTCCCGAGGACTGGCAGCCCCACTGTAACACGGAAACTACAGCCCACACAGCATTCTCAGCTGAATGGGAGAGAGAGAGAGAGACAGGAGCCCGGGAAAGCTTTCAGGGAAGAACACCCAGGACTCCAGAGGGAGAGGACAGTGCTGAGGGAACATCATCAGAGAGAGAACCCCGCTGCCCTGCGCCACCAGAGGGAAAGCCACACAGCCTAGCGCCATCCCTGGTGGAGAAAGGAATGGAGTCATTGCCAGAATACAGATCTTTGCTCTACCCAACGGAGTCGCCACGGGCAGACTCCTGATCAGAGGAACCGTTGTTGCTGTATCGCTGGATCAGGTGAGAGGGCCGATCGGCCATTATCTACTAACGTCCATAGGAACTGCAGTCTCTGACCATCTCTTGTAACATGTCTGCAGTCTCTGACCATCTCTTGTAGTATGTCTGCAGTCTCTGACCATATCCTGTACTATGTCTGCAGTCTCTGACCATCTCCTGTACTATGTCTGCAGTCTCTGACCATCTCTTGTAACATGTCTGCAGTGTCTGATCATCTCTTGTACCATGTCTGCAGTCTCTGCCGATCTCCTGTATTATGTCTACAGTCTCTGACCATCTCCTGTACCATGTCTGTGGGCTCTTTCTAACAGACTCTCTAACAGAAGCCCTCTCTGTGAGCATCAGAGAGACTCCCCTCCAGGTCTCATTAGTGTAAGCTCTTCCTGTATTTGCTTTAATGTTAAGAGATAATGGGAGGATCCCAGGGTAACAAAGACTTCTTAGGGGAGCATCTCTGTGTTTAAGTCATTGCCATAGAAACATTTGTAAAGGGGAGGAGTTGGTAAGATGACCACGCCCACGCGGGGGCGCCAGAAATATTTCTGCACCCAGGCATCTGTGACCCTAAGATCGGCCCTGGTCAGGTAGGTGGGTCAGTGTATGTGTCAGTGTATGTGTCAGGTAGGTGGGTCAGTGTATGTGTCAGGTAGGTAGGTGGGTCAGTGTATCTGTCAGGTAAGTAGGTGGGTCAGTGTATGTGTCAGGTGGGTCAGTGTATGTGTCAGGTAGGTAGGTCAGTGTGTCAGGTAGGTAGGTATGTCAGTGTATGTGTCAGGTAGATAGGTGGGTCAGTGTATGTGTCAGGTAGATAGGTGGGTCAGTGTACGTCTCAGGTAGGTGGGTCAGTATATGTGTCAGGTAGGTAGGTCATTGTATGTGTCAGATAGGTAGGTCACTGTATGTGGTAGGTAGGTCAGTGTATGTGCCAGGTAGATAGGTGGGTCAGTGTATGTCTCAGGTAGGTGGGTCAGTGTATGTATCAGGTAGGTAGGTCAGTGTGTGTGTCAGGTAGATAGGTGGGTCAGTATATGTGTCAGGTAGGTGGGTCGGTGTATGTGTCAGGTAGGTAGGTAATTGTGTCAGGTAGGTGGGTCAGTGTATGTGTCAGGTAGGTAGGTCAGTGTATGTGTCAGATAGATAGGTGGGTCAGTGTATGTATCAGGTAGGTAGGTCAGTGTATGTGTCAGTGTATATGTCAGGTAGTTGGGTCAGTGTATGTGACAGGTAGGTGGGTCAGTGTATGTGTCAGGTAGGTAGGTAAGTGTGTCAGGTAGGTAGGTATGTCAGTGTATGTGTCGGGTAGGTGGGTCAGTGTATGTGTCAGGTAGGTAGGTAGGTCAGTGTATGTGTCAGGTAGATAGGTGGGTCAGTGTATGTGTCAGGTAGGTAGGTCAGTGTATGTGCCAGGTAGGTAGGTGGGTCAGTATATGTGTCAGGTAGCTAGGTCAGTGTATGTGTCAGGCAGGTAGGTGGGTCAGTGTATGTGTCAGGTGGGTCAGTGTATGTGTCAGGTAGGTAGGTCAGTGTGTCAGGTAGGTAGCTAGGTCAGTGTATGTGTCAGGTAGATAGGTGGGTCAGTGTATGTGTCAGGTAGGTAGGTAGGTCAGTGTATGTGTCAGGTAGATAGGTGGGTCAGTGTATGTGTCAGGTAGGTAGGTGGGTCAGTGTATGTGTCAGGTAGGTAGGTCAGTGTATGTGCCAGGTAGGTAGGTGGGTCAGTATATGTGTCAGGTAGCTAGGTCAGTGTATGTGTCAGGCAGGTAGGTGGGTCATTGTATGTGTCAGGTAGGGGGGTCAGTGTATGCATCAGGTAGGTAGGTCAATGTCTCAGGTAGGTAGGTAGGTTAATGTATGTGTTAGGTAGATAGGTGGGTCAGTGTATGTGTCAGGTAGATCAGTGTATGTTTCAGGCAGATGGGTCAGTGGATGTGGTAGGTGGGTCAGTGTATGTGTCAGGTAGGTGGGTCAGTGTATGTGTCAAGTAGGTGGGTCAGTGTATGTGTCAAGTAGGTGGGTCAGTGTATGTGTCAAGTAGGTAGGTGAGTGTATGTGTCAGGTAGGTGGGTCAGTGTATGATAGAGTTGCTGCCTTATACCTTTAAACCCAAACACATATGAATTACACAGGTTCTGAGACTAATTTAGTGCAGATGAGGCACCAAGTGAGTTTAATTACCACCTTAATCAGCCACAGAACCTGTGTAATCAATATGTGGGTAGGTAGGTGGGTCAATGTATGTGTCAGTTAGATAGGTGAGTCAGTGTATGTGTCAGGTAGGTGGGTCAGTGTATGTGTCAGGTAGGTAGGTCAGTGTATGTGTCAGGTAGGTAGGTGGGTCAGTATATGTGTCAGGTAGCTAGGTCAGTGTATGTGTCAGGCAGGTAGGTGGGTCATTGTATGTGTCAGGTAGGGGGGTCAGTGTATGCGTCAGGTAGGTAGGTCAATGTCTCAGGTAGGTAGGTAGGTTAATGTATGTGTTAGGTAGATAGGTGGGTCAGTGTATGTGTCAGGTAGATCAGTGTATGTTTCAGGCAGATGGGTCAGTGGATGTGGTAGGTGGGTCAGTGTATGTGTCAGGTAGGTGGGTCAGTGTATGTGTCAAGTAGGTGGGTCAGTGTATGTGTCAAGTAGGTGGGTCAGTGTATGTGTCAAGTAGGTAGGTGAGTGTATGTGTCAGGTAGGTGGGTCAGTGTATGATAGAGTTGCTGCCTTATACCTTTAAACCCAAACACATATGAATTACACAGGTTCTGAGACTAATTTAGTGCAGATGAGGCACCAAGTGAGTTTAATTACCACCTTAATCAGCCACAGAACCTGTGTAATCAATATGTGGGTAGGTAGGTGGGTCAATGTATGTGTCAGTTAGATAGGTGAGTCAGTGTATGTGTCAGGTAGGTGGGTCAGTGTATGTGTCAGGTAGGTAGGTCAGTGTATGTGTCAGGTAGATAGGTGGGTCAGTGTACATCTTAGGTAGGTGGGTCAATATATGTGTCAGGTAGGTGGGTCAGTGTATGTGTCAGGTAGGTGCAGTGGCGTCACTAGGGTTGGTGTCACCCGGTGCCAAAAAAATTGGTGTCACCCCCCTCCACCAACTACCTCAGTACAGACCCCCCTCAACTAACTACAGACCCCACTCCATCAATATAGCCCCCCTCCCTCAGTACAGACCCCCTTCCATCAATATAGACCCCCCCACTAAGTACAGACTCCCCTCCCTCAGTACAGACCCCCTCCATCATTACAGACCCCCGCTCAGTGCAGACCCCCTTTCCTCAGTATAGACCCCCCACTAAGTACTGACCCCCTCCCTCAGTACAGACCTCCCATCAGTACAGAAACCCTCCCTCAGTACAGAGTCTGCAGACCCCCCTCCATCAGTATCAACCTCCCACCTCAGTGCAGACCGCCCCATCAGTACATACACCCCCCCCAGTGCTGACCCCCATCAGTATAGAATCCCCCGTCAGTGCAGACTCCCCCATCAGTATAAAATCCCCCCCTCAGTGCAGAGCCCCCCATTAGTATAGAATCCCCCCTCAGTGCAGACCCCCCATTAGTATAGATTCCCCCCTCAGTGCAGAGCCCCCCATTTGTATAGAATCCCCCTCAGTGCAGAGCCCCCCATTAGTATAGACATCCCCCTCAGTGCAGAGCCCCCCATTAGTATAGACATCCCCCTCAGTGCAGAGCCCCCCATTAGTATAGAATCCCCCTCAGTGCAGAGCCCCCCATTAGTATAGAATCCCCCTCACTGCAGAGCCCCCCATTAGTATAGAATCCCCCTCAGTGCAGAGACCCCCATTAGTATAGAATCCCCATCAGTGCAGCGCCCCCCATTACTATAGAATCCCCCTCAGTGCAGAGCCCCCATTAGTATAGAATCCCCCTCAGTGCAGAGCCCCCATTAGTATAGAATCCCCCTCAGTGCAGAGCCCCCCATTAGTATAGACATCCCCCTTAGTGCAGTGCTCCCCATTAGTATAGAATCCCCCTCAGTGCAGAGCCCCCCATTAGTATAGAATCCCCCTCAGTGCAGAGCCCCCATTAGTATAGAATCCCCCTCAGTGCAGAGCCCCCCATTAGTATAGAATCCCCCTCAGTGCAGCGCCCCCCATTAGTATAGAATCCCCCTCAGTGCAGAGCCCCCATTAGTATAGAATCCCCCTCAGTGCAGAGCCCCCATTAGTATAGAATCCCCCTCAGTGCAGAGCCCCCCATTAGTATAGACATCCCCCTTAGTGCAGTGCTCCCCATTAGTATAGAATCCCCCTCAGTGCAGAGCCCCCCATTAGTATAGAATCCCCCTCAGTGCAGAGCCCCCATTAGTATAGAATCCCCCTCAGTGCAGCGCCCCCCATTAGTATAGAATCCCCCTCAGTGCAGAGCCCCCCATTAGTATAGAATCCCCCTCAGTGCAGAGCCCCCATTAGTATAGAATCCCCCTCAGTGCAGAGCCCCCCATTAGTATAGAATCCCCCTCAGTGCAGCGCCCCCATTAGTATAGAATCCCCCTCAGTGCAGAGCCCCCCATTTGTATAGAATCCCCCTCAGTGCAGAGCCCCCCATTAGTATAGAATCCCCCCAGTGCAGAGCCCCCATTAGTATAGAATCCCCCTCAGTGCAGAGCCCCCCATTAGTATAGAATCCCCCCAGTGCAGAGCCCCCATTAGTATAGAATCCCCCAGTGCAGAGCCCCCCATTAGTATAGAATCCCCCTCAGTGCAGCGCCCCCCATTAGTATAGAATCCCCCTCAGTGCAGAGCCCCCCATTAGTATAGAATCCCCCTCAGTGCAGCGCCCCCCATTAGTATAGAATCCCCCTCAGTGCAGAGCCCCCCATTAGTATAGAATCCCCCTCAGTGCAGCGCCCCCCATTAGTATAGAATTCCCCTCAGTGCAGAGCCCCCTATTAGTATAGAATCCCCCTCAGTGCAGCGCCCCCCATTAGTATAGAAACCCCCTCAGTGCAGAGCCCCCTATTAGTATAGAATCCCCCTCAGTGCAGAGCCCCCATTAGTATAGAATCCCCCTCAGTGCAGAGCCCCCCATTAGTATAGAATCCCCCTCAGTGCAGCGCCCCCCCATTAGTATAGAATCCCCCTCAGTGCAGCGCCCCCCATTAGTATAGAATCCCCCTCAGTGCAGCGCCCCCCATTAGTATAGAATCCCCCTCAGTGCAGAGCCCCCATTAGTAAAGAATCCCCCTCAGTGCAGAGCCCCCATTAGTATAGAATCCCCCTCAGTGCAGAGCCCCCATTAGTATAGAATCCCCCTCAGTGCAGAGCCCCCATTAGAATAGAATCCCCCTCAGTGCAGAGCCCCCCATTAGTATAGAATCCCCCCAGTGCAGAGCCCCCATTAGTATAGAATCCCCCTCAGTGCAGAGCCCCCCATTAGTATAGAATCCCCCTCAGTGCAGAGCCCCCCATTTGTATAGAATCCCCCTCAGTGCAGAGCCCCCCATTTGTATAGAATCCCCCTCAGTGCAGAGCCCCCCATTAGTATAGAATCCCCCCAGTGCAGAGCCCCCATTAGTATAGAATCCCCCTCAGTGCAGAGCCCCCCATTAGTATAGAATCCCCCCAGTGCAGAGCCCCCATTAGTATAGAATCCCCCTCAGTGCAGAGCCCCCATTAATATAGAATCCCCCTCAGTGCAGAGCCCCCATTAGTATAGAATCCCCCTCAGTGCAGAGCCCCCCATTAGTATAGAATGCCCCTACACATGTCCACCCACATACTGTATGCATAAAGTTTACAGACCTCAGAACAGCGCGGATGATACACACAGCCGTGTGTGTCCCTCAGGCTCCTCCTTCTCCTGTGTGAAGAAAACAGAGAGGAGGGGGAGGCGGCTTCAGTCCGCTGTGCTGAGGGACACAGCACAAGTCCCGCACCCCCCGCACCCACCTAACAACGCCACTGGGTAGGTGGGCCAGTGTAGGTGTCAGGTAGATAGGTGGGTCAGTGTATGTGTCAGGTAGGTAGGTAGGTCAGTGTATATGTCAGGTAGGTGGGCCAGTGTATGTGTCAGGTAGGTAAGTCAGTGTGTCAGGTAGATAGGTAGGTCAGTGTATGTGTCAAGTAGGTGATTCAGTGTATGTGTCAGGTGGGTCAGTGTATGTTTCAGGTAGATAGGTGGGTCAGAGTATGTATCAGGTAGGTGGGTCAGTGTATGTGTCAGGTAGGTGGGCCAGCGTATGTGGTAGGTAGGTAGGTCAGTGTATGTGTCAGGTAGATAGGTGGGTCAGTGTATGTCTCAGGTAGGTGGGTCAGTGTATGTGTCAGGTAGGTGGGCCAGAATATGTGGTAGGTAGGTAGGTCAGTGTATTTGTCAGGTAGGTAGGTGGGTCAGTGTATGTGTCAGGTAGGTAGGTCAGTGTATGTGTCAGGTAGGTGGGTCAGTGTATGTGTCAGGTAGGTAGGTCAGTGTGTCAGGTAGGTAGGTCAGGGTGTCAGGTAGGTAGGTAGATCAGTGTATGTGTCAGGTAGATAGGTGGGTCAGTGTATGTGTTAGGTAGGTGGGTCACTGTATGTGCCAGTTAGGTAGGTCAGTGTATGTGTCAGGAAGGTGGGTCAGTGTATGTGTCAGGTAGATAGGTGGGTCAGTGTATGTGTCAGGTGGGTAGGTCAGTGTATGTGTCAGGTAGGTAGGTCAGTGTATGTGTCAGGTAGGTGGGTCAGTGTATGTGTCAGGTAGGTAGGTCAGGGTGTCAGGTAGGTAGGTAGATCAGTGTATGTGTCAGGTAGATAGGTGGGTCAGTGTATGTGTCAGGTAGGTGGGTCACTGTATGTGCCAGGTAGGTAGGTCAGTGTATGTGTCAGGAAGGTGGGTCAGTGTATGTGTCAGGTAGATAGGTGGGCCAGTGTATGTGTCAGGTAGGTGGGTCAGTGTGTCAGGTAGATAGGTAGGTCAGTTTATGTGTCAGGTAGGTGGGTCAGTGTATGTGTCAGGTAGGTGGGCCAGCTTATGTGGTAGGTAGGTCAGTGTATGTGTCAGGTAGATAGGTGGGTCAGTGTATGTCTCAGGTAGATGGGTCAGTGTGTGTGTCAGGTAGGTGGGCCAGCGTATGTGGTAAGTAGGTAGGTCAGTGTATGTGTCAGGTAGATAGGTAGGTCAGTGTATGTGTCAGGTAGATAGGTGGGTCAGTGTATGTCTCAGGTAGGTGGGTCAGTGTATGTGTCAGGTAGATAGGTGGGTCAGTGTATGTGTCAGGTAGGTGGGCCAGCATATGTGGTAGGTTAGTCAGTGTATTTGTCAGGTAGGTAGGTGGGTCAGTGTATGTGCCAGGTAGGTAGGTGGGTCAGTGTATGTGTCAGATAGGTGGGTCAGTGTATGTGTCAGGTAGATAGGTATGTCAGTGTATGTGTCAGGTAGGTGGGTCAGTGTATATGTCAGGTAGGTGGGCCAGTGTATGTGTCAGGTGGGCCAGTGTATGTGTCAGGTAGGTAGGTCAGTGTATGTGTCAGGTAGATAGGTGGGTCAGTTTATGTGGCAGGTAGGTGGATCAGTGTATGTGTCAGGTAGATAGGTGGGTCAGTGTATGTCTCAGGTAGATGGGTCAGTGTATGTGTCAGGTAGGTAGGTGGGCCAGTGTCTGTGTCAGGTAGGTAGGTGGGTCAGTGTATGTGTCAGGTAGGTAGGTGGGTCAGTGTCTGTGCCAGGTAGGTAGCTGGGTCAGTATATATGTCAGGTAGGTAGGTGGGTCAGTGTCTGTGTCAGGTAGGTAGGTGGGTGGGTCAGTGTATGTGTCAGGTAGGTGGGTCAGTGTATGTGTCAGGTAGGTGGGTCAGTGTATCTGTCAGGTAGATAGGTGGGTCATTGTATGTATCAGGTAGGTCAGTGTATGTGTCAGGTAGATAGGTGGGTCAGTGTATGTGTCAGGTAGGTAGGTCAGTGTATGTGTCAGGTAGGTCAGTGTGTCAGGAAGTTAGGTGGGTCAGTGTATGTGTCAGGTAGGTGGGTCAGTGTATGTGTCAGGTAGGTAGGTCCGTGTGTCAGGTAGGTAGGTCAGTGTATGTGTCAGGTAGGTAGGTAGGTCAGAGAATGTGTCCGGTAGGAAGGTCAGTGTATGTGTTAGGTAGGTGGGTCAGTGTATATGTCAGGTAGGTGGGTCAGTGTATGTGCCAGGTAGGTGGGCCAGTGTATGTGTCAGGTAAATAGGTGGGTCAGTGTATGTGTCAGGTAGGTGGGTCAGTGTATGTGTCGGGTAGGTGGGTCAGTGTATGTGTCAGATAGGTGGGTCAGTGTATGTGTAAGGTGGGTCAGTGTGTCAGGTAGGTAGGTAAGTCAGTGTATGTGTCAGGTAGGTGGGTCAGTGTATGTGTCAGGTAAGTAGGTCAGTGTGTCAGGTAGGTAGGTAGATCAGTGTATGTGTCAGGTAGGTGGGTCAGTGTATGTGTCAGTTAGGTAGATCAGCGTATGTGTCATGTACATAGGTAGTTCAGTGTATGTGTCAGGTAGATAGGTGGGTCAGTGTAT
This sequence comes from Aquarana catesbeiana, assembly GCF_042186555.1. Lineage (NCBI taxonomy): Eukaryota > Metazoa > Chordata > Amphibia > Anura > Ranidae > Aquarana > Aquarana catesbeiana. Next base: position 484,402,192 of record NC_133327.1, on the reverse strand, counting down.
GTCTCAGGTAGATGGGTCAGTTTATGTGTCAGGTAGGTGGTTCAGTGTATGTGTCAGGTAGGTGGGCAAGCATATGTGGTAGGTAGGTCAGTGTATGTTTCAGGTAGGTAGGTGGGTCAGTGTATGTGTCATGTAGGTAGGTGGGTCAGTGTATGTGTCAGGTAGTAAGGTCAGTGTATGTGTCAGGTAGGTAGGTGATTGTATGTGTCAGGTAGGTAGGTAGGTCAGTGTATGTGTCAGGTATGTGGGTCAGTGTATGTGTCAGGTACGTAGGTAGGTCAGTGTATGTGTCAGGTATGTGGGTCAGTGTATGTGTCAGGTAGGTAGGTAGGTCAGTGTATGTGTCAGGTATGTGGGTCAGTGTATGTGTCAGGTAGATAGGTGGGTCAGTGTATGTCTCAGGTAGGTGGGTCAGTGTATGTATCAGGTAGGTCAGTGTATGTGTCAGGTAAATAGATGGGTCAGTGTATGTGTCAGGTAGGTAGGTCAGTGTATGTGTCAGGTAGGTAGGTCAGTGTATGTGTCAGGTAGGTGGGTCAGTGTATGTGTCAAGTAGGTAGGTCAGTGTGTCAGGTAGGTAGTACAGTGTATGTGTCAGGTAGGTAGGTGGGTCAGTGTATGTGTCAGGTAGGTGGGTCAGTGTATGTGTCGGGTAGGTGGGTCAGTGTATGTGTCGGATAGGTGGGTCAGTGTATGTGTCGGGTAGGTTGGTCAGTGTATGTGTCAGATAGGTGGGTCAGTGTATGTGTAAGGTGGGTCAGTGTGTCAGGTAGGTAGGTAAGTCAGTGTATGTGTCAGGTAGGTGGGTCAGTGTATGTGTCAGGTAAGTAGGTCAGTGTGTCAGGTAGGTAGGTAGATCAGTGTATGTGTCAGGTAGGTGGGTCAGTGTATGTGTCAGTTAGGTAGATCAGCGTATGTGTCATGTACATAGGTAGTTCAGTGTATGTGTCAGGTAGATAGGTGGGTCAGTGTATGTCTCAGGTAGATGGGTCAGTTTATGTGTCAGGTAGGTGGTTCAGTGTATGTGTCAGGTAGGTGGGCAAGCATATGTGGTAGGTAGGTCAGTGTATGTTTCAGGTAGGTAGGTGGGTCAGTGTATGTGTCATGTAGGTAGGTGGGTCAGTGTATGTGTCAGGTAGTAAGGTCAGTGTATGTGTCAGGTAGGTAGGCGATTGTATGTGTCAGGTAGGTAGGTGATTGTATGTGTCAGGTAGGTAGGTAGGTCAGTGTATGTGTCAGGTATGTGGGTCAGTGTATGTGTCAGGTAGGTAGGTAGGTCAGTGTATGTGTCAGGTATGTGGGTCAGTGTATGTGTCAGGTAGATAGGTGGGTCAGTGTATGTCTCAGGTAGGTGGGTCAGTGTATGTATCAGGTAGGTCAGTGTATGTGTCAGGTAGATAGATGGGTCAGTGTATGTGTCAGGTAGGTAGGTCAGTGTATGTGTCAGGTAGGTAGGTCAGTGTATGTGTCAGGTAGGTGGGTCAGTGTATGTGTCAAGTAGGTAGGTCAGTGTGTCAGGTAGGTAGTACAGTGTATGTGTCAGGTAGGTAGGTGGGTCAGTGTATGTGTCAGGTAGGTGAGTCAGTGTATGTTTCAGGTAGGTAGGTGGGTCAGTGTATGTGTCAGGTAGGTAGGTGGGTCAGTGTATGTGCCAGGTAGGTAGGTGGGCAAGTATATGTGTCAGGTAGGTGGGTCAGTGTCTGTGTCAGGTAGGTAGGTGGGTCAGTGTATGTGGTAGGTGGGTCAGTGTATGTGTCAGGTAGGTAGCTGGGTCAGTGTCTGTGTCAGGTAGGTAGGTTGGTGGGTCAGTTTATGTGTCCGGTAGGTGGGTCAGTGTATGTGTCAGGTAGGTGGGTCAGTGTATGTGTCAGGTAGGTGGGTCAGTGTATGTATCAGGTAGGTTAGTGTATGTGTCAGGTAGATAGGTGGGTCAGTGTATGTGTCAGGTAGGTAGGTAGGTCAGTGTATGTGTCAGGTAGGAGGGTCAGTGTATGTGTAAGGTAGGTCAGTGTGTCAAGTAGGTAGGTAAGTCAGTGTATGTGTCAGGTAGGTGGGTCAGTGTATGTGTCAGGTAGGTGGGTCAGTGTATGTGTCAGGTAGGTAGGTCAGTGTATGTGTCAGGTAGGTAGATAGGTCAGCGTATTTGTCAGGTAGGTGGGTCAGTGTATGTGTCAGTTAGGTGGGTCAGTGTATGTGTCAGGTAGGTAGATCATAGTATGTGTCAGGAAGGTAGATCATTGTATGTGTCAGTTAGGTGGGTCAGTGTATGTGTCAGGTAGGTAGGTCAGTGTATGTGTCAGGTAGGTAGGTCAGTGTATGTGTCAGGTAGGTGGGTCAGTGTATGTGTCAGGTAGGTGGGTCAGTGTGTCAGGGAGATAGGTAGTTCAGTTTATGTGTCAGGTAGATGGGTCAGTGTATGTGTCAGGTAGGTGGGTCAGTGTATGTGTCAGGTAGGTGGGCCAGCTTATGTGGTAGGTAGGTCAGTGTATGTGTCAGGTAGATAGGTGGGTCAGTTTATGTCTCAGTTAGATGGGTCAGTGTATGTGTCAGGTAGGTGGGTCAGTGTATGTGTCAGGTAGGTGGGCCAGCGTATGTGGTAAGTAGGTAGGTCAGTGTATGTGTCAGATAGATAGGTAGGTCAGTGTATGTGTCAGGTAGATAGGTGGGTCAGTGTATGTCTCAGGTAGGTGGGTCAGTGTATGTGTCAGGTAGATAGGTGGGTCAGTGTATGTGTCAGGTAGGTGGGCCAGCATATGTGGTAGGTAGGTAGGTCAGTGTATTTGTCAGGTAGGTAGGTAGGTGGGTCAGTGTATGTGCCAGGTAGGTAGGTGGGTCAGTGTATGTGTCAGATAGGTGGGTCAGTGTATGTGTAAGGTAGATAGGTATGTTAGTGTATGTGTCAGGTAGGTGGGTCAGTGTATATGTCAGGTAGGTGGGCCAGTGTATGTGTTAGGTGGGCCAGTGTATGTGTCAGGTAGGTAGGTCAGTGTATGTGTCAGGTAGATAGGTGGGTAAGTTTATGTGGCAGGTAGGTGGATCAGTGTATGTGTCAGGTAGATAGGTGGGTCAGTGTATGTCTCAGGTAGATGGGTCAGTGTATGTGTCAGGTAGGTAGGTGGGCCAGTGTCTGTGTCAGGTAGGTAGGTGGGTCAGTGTATGTGGTAGGTAGGTCAGTGTATGTGTCAGGTAGGTAGGTGGGTCAGTGTCTGTGCCAGGTAGGTAGCTGGGTCAGTATATATGTCAGGTAGGTAGGTGGGTCAGTGTCTGTGTCAGGTAGGTAGGTGGGTGGGTCAGTGTATGTGTCAGGTAGGTGGGTCAATGTATGTGTCAGGTAGGTAGGTCAGTGTATGTGTCAGGTAGGTGGGTCAGTGTATGTGTCAGGTAGATAGGTGGGTCAGTGTATGTATCAGGTAGGTCAGTGTATGTGTCAGGTAGATAGGTGGGTCAGTTTATGCGTCAGGTAGGTAGGTAGGTCAGTGTATGTGTCAGGTAGGTCAGTGTGTCAGGAAGTTAGGTGGGTCAGTGTTTGTGTCAGGCAGGTGGGTCAGTGTATGTGTCAGGTAGGTGGGTCAGTGTATGTGTCAGGTAGGTAGGTCCGTGTGTCAGGTAGGTAGGTCAGTGTATGTGTCAGGTAGGTGGGTCAGTGTATGTGTCAGGTAGGTAGGTAGGTCAGAGAATGTGTCAGGTAGGAAGGTCAGTGTATGTGTTAGGTAGGTGGGTCAGTGTATATGTCAGGTAGGTGGGTCAGTGTATGTGCCAGGTAGGTGGGCCAGTGTATGTGTCAGGTAAATAGGTGGGTCAGTGTATGTGTCGGGTAGGTGGGTCAGTGTATGTGTCGGGTAGGTGGGTCAGTGTATGTGTCGGGTAGGTGGGTCAGTGTATGTGTCAGGTAGGTGGGTCAGTGTATGTGTAAGTTGGGTCAGTGTGTCAGGTAATTAGGTAAGTCAGTGTATGTGTCAGGTAGGTGAGTCAGTGTATGTGTCAGGTAAGTAGGTCAGTGTGTCAGGTAGGTAGGTAGATCAGTGTATGTGTCAGGTAGGTGGGTCAGTGTATGTGTCAGTTAGGTAGATCAGCGTATGTGTCATGTACATAGGTAGTTCACTGTATGTGTCAGGTAGATAGGTGGGTCAGTGTATGTCTCAGGTAGATGGGTCAGTTTATGTGTCAGGTAGGTGGTTCAGTGTATGTGTCAGGTAGGTGGGCAAGCATATGTGGTAGGTAGGTCAGTGTATGTGTCATGTAGGTAGGTGGGTCAGTGTATGTGTCATGTAGTTAGGTCAGTGTATGTGTCAGGTAGGTAGGTGATTGTATGTGTCAGGTAGGTAGGTGATTGTATGTGTCAGGTAGGTTGGTCAGTGTATGTGTCAGGTAGGTAGGTCAGTGTATGTGTCAGGTAGGTAGGTAGGTCAGTGTATGTGTCAGGTATGTGGGTCAGTGTATGTGTCAGGTAGATAGGTGGGTCAGTGTATGTCTCAGGTAGGTGGGTCAGTGTATGTATCAGGTAGGTCAGTGTATGTGTCAGGTAGATAGATGGGTCAGTGTATGTGTCAGGTAGGTAGGTCAGTGTGTCAGGTAGGTAGGTCAGTGTATGTGTCAGGTAGGTGGGTCAGTGTATGTGTCAAGTAGGTAGGTCAGTGTGTCAGGTAGGTAGTACAGTGTATGTGCCAGGTAGGTAGGTGGGTTAGTGTATGTGTCAGGTAGGTGAGTCAGTGTATGTTTCAGGTAGGTAGGTGGGTCAGTGTATGTGTCAGGTAGGTAGGTGGGTCAGTGTATGTGCCAGGTAGGTAGGTGGGCCAGTATATGTGTCAGGTAGGTGGGTCAGTGTCTGTGTCAGGTAGGTAGGTGGGTCAGTGTATGTGGTAGGTGGGTCAGTGTATGTGTCAGGCAGGTAGGTGGGTCAATGTCTGTGCCAGTTAGGTAGCTGGGTCAGTGTCTGTGTCAGGTAGGTAGGTTGGTGGGTCAGTTTATGTGTCGGGTATGTGGGTCAGTGTATGTGTCAGGTAGGTGGGTCAGTGTATGTGTCAGGTAGGTGGGTCAGTGTATGTATCAGGTAGGTTAGTGTATGTGTCAGGTAGATAGGTGGGTCAGTGTATGTGTCAGGTAGGTAGGTAGGTCAGTGTATGTGTCAGGTAGGTGGGTCAGTGTATGTGTCAGGTAGGAGGGTCAGTGTATGTGTAAGGTAGGTCAGTGTGTCAAGTAGGTAGGTAGGTCAGTGTATGTGTCAGGTAGGTGGGTCAGCGTATGTGTCAGGTAGGTAGGTCAGTGTGTCAGTTAGGTAGATAGGTCAGTGTATTTGTCAGGCAGGTGGGTCAGTGTATGTGTCAGTTAGGTGGGTCAGTGTATGTGTCAGGTAGGTAGATCATAGTATGTGTCAGGTAGGTAGATCATTGTATGTGTCAGTTAGGTGGGTCAGTGTATGTGTCAGGTAGGTAGGTCAGTGTATGTGTCAGGTAGGTGGGTCAGTGTGTCAGGGAGATAGGTAGGTCAGTTTATGTGTCAGGTAGATGGGTCAGTGTATGTGTCAGGTAGGTGGGTCAGTGTATGTGTCAGGTAGTTGGGCCAGCTTATGTGGTAGGTAGGTCAGTGTATGTGTCAGGTAGATAGGTGGGTCAGTTTATGTCTCAGTTAGATGGGTCAGTGTATGTGTCAGGTAGGTGGGCCAGCGTATGTGGTAAGTAGGTAGGTCAGTGTATGTGTCAGATAGATAGGTAGGTCAGTGTATGTGTCAGGTAGATAGGTGGGTCAGTGTATGTCTCAGGTAGGTGGGTCAGTGTATGTGTCAGGTAGATAGGTGGGTCAGTGTATGTGTCAGGTAGGTGGGCCAGCATATGTGGTAGGTAGGTCAGTGTATTTGTCAGGTAGGTAGGTGGGTCAGTGTATGTGCCAGGTAGGTAGGTGGGTCAGTGTATATGTCAGGTAGGTGGGCCAGTGTATGTGTCAGGTAGGTGGGCCAGTGTATGTGTCAGGTAGGTGGGCCAGTGTATGTGTCAGGTAGGTGGGCCAGTGTATGTGTCAGGTAGGTAGGTCAGTGTATGTGTCAGGTAGATAGGTGGGTCAGTTTATGTGGCAGGTAAGTGGATCAGTGTATGTGTCAGGTAGATAGGTGGGTCAGTGTATGTCTAAGGTAGATGGGTCAGTGTATGTGTCAGGTAGGTGGGTCAGTGTATGTGTCAGGTAGGTAGGTGGGTCAGTGTATGTGGTAGGTCAGTGTATGTGTCACGTAGGTAGGTGGGTCAGTGTATGTGTCAGGTAGGTGGGTCAGTGTATGTGTCAGGTAGGTGGGTCAGTGTATGTGTCAGGTAGGTAGATCAGTGTATGTGTCGGGTAGGTAGATCAGTGTATGTGTCGGGTAGGTGGGTCAGTGTATGTGTCGGGAAGGTGGGTCAGTGTATGTGTCGGGTGTGTGGGTCAGTGTATGTGTCGGGTGTGTGGGTCAGTGTATGTGTCGGGTGTGTGGGTCAGTGTATGTGTCGGGTAGGTGGGTCAGTGTATGTGTCGGGCAGGTGGGTCAGTGTATGTGTCGGGCAGGTGGGTCAGTGTATGTGTCAGGTAGGTGGGTCAGTGTATGTGTCAGGTCGGTCAGTGTGTCAGGTAGGTAGATAGGTCAGTGTATGTGTCAGGTAGGTGGGTCAGTGTATGTGTCAGTTAGGTGGGTCAGTGTATGTGTCAGGTAGGTAGATCAGCGTATGTGTCAGGTAGGTAGGTCAGTGTGTCAGGTAGGTAGGTAGGTAGGTCAGTGTATGTGTCAAGTAGGTGGGTCAGTGTATGTGTCAGTTAGGTGGGTCAGTGTATGTGTCAGGTAGGTAGATCAGCGTATGTGTCATGTACATAGGTAGTTCAGTGTATGTGTCACGTAGATAGGTGGGTCAGTGTATGTCTCAGGTAGATGGGTCAGTTTATGTGTCAGGTAGGTGGTTCAGTGTATGTGTCAGGTAGGTGGGCCAGCATATGTGGTAGGTAGGTCAGTGTATGTTTCAGGTAGGTAGGTGGGTCAGTGTATGTGTCATGTAGGTAGGTGGGTCAGTGTATGTGTCAGGTAGTTAGGTCAATGTATGTGTCAGGTAGGTGGTTCAGTGTATGTGTCAGGTAGGTGGGTGATTGTATATGTCAGGTAGGTGGGTCAGTGTATGTGTCAGGTAGGTGGGTCAGTGTATGTGCCAGGTAGGTAGGTGGGTCAGTATATGTGTCAGTTAGCTAGGTGGGCCAGTGTCTGTGTCAGGTAGATAGGTGGGTCAGTGTATGTGTCAGGTAGGTAGGTCAGTGTATGTGTCAGGTAGGTGGGTCAGAGTATGTGTCGGGTAGGTGGGTCAGTGTATGTGTCGGGTAGGTGGGTCAGTGTATGTGTCGGGTAGGTGGGTCAGTGTATGTGTCGGGTAGGTGGGTCAGTGTATGTGTCGGGTAGGTGGGTCAGTGTATGTGTCGGGCAGGTGGGTCAGTGTATGTGTCAGGTAGGTAGGTCAGTGTATTTGTCAGGTAGGTGGGTCAGTGTATGTGTAAGGTGGGTCAGTGTGTCAGGTAGGTAGGTAGGTCAGTGTATGTGTCAGGTAGGTGGGTCAGTGTATGTGTCAGGTAGGTAGGTCAGTGTGTCAGGTAGGTAGGTAGGTCAGTGTATGTGTCGGGAAGGTGGGTCAGTGTATGTGTCGGGTGTGTGGGTCAGTGTATGTGTCGGGTGTGTGGGTCAGTGTATGTGTCGGGTGTGTGGGTCAGTGTATGTGTCGGGTGTGTGGGTCAGTGTATGTGTCGGGTAGGTGGGTCAGTGTATGTGTCGGGCAGGTGGGTCAGTGTATGTGTCGGGCAGGTGGGTCAGTGTATGTGTCAGGTAGGTGGGTCAGTGTATGTATCAGGTAGGTCAGTGTGTCAGGTAGGTAGGTAGGTCAGTGTGTCAGGTAGGTAGGTAGGTCAGTGTATATGTCAGGTAGGTGGGTCAGTGTATGTGTCAGTTAGGTGGGTCAGTGTATGTGTCAGGTAGGTAGATCAGCGTATGTGTCAGGTAGGTAGGTCAGTGTGTCAGGTAGGTAGGTAGGTCAGTGTATGTGTCAAGTAGGTGGGTCAGTGTATGTGTCAGTTAGGTGGGTCAGTGTATGTGTCAGGTAGGTAGATCAGCGTATGTGTCATGTACATAGGTAGTTCAGTGTATGTGTCACGTAGATAGGTGGGTCAGTGTATGTCTCAGGTAGATGGGTCAGTTTATGTGTCAGGTAGGTGGTTCAGTGTATGTGTCAGGTAGGTGGGCCAGCATATGTGGTAGGTAGGTCAGTGTATGTTTCAGGTAGGTAGGTGGGTCAGTGTATGTGTCATGTAGGTAGGTGGGTCAGTGTATGTGTCAGGTAGTTAGGTCAATGTATGTGTCAGGTAGGTGGTTCAGTGTATGTGTCAGGTAGATGGGTGATTGTATGTGTCAGGTAGGTGGGTCAGTGTATGTGTCAGGTAGGTGGGTCAGTGTATGTGCCAGGTAGGTAGGTGGGTCAGTATATGTGTCAGTTAGCTAGGTGGGCCAGTGTCTGTGTCAGGTAGATAGGTGGGTCAGTGTATGTGTCAGGTAGGTAGGTCAGTGTATGTGTCGGGTAGGTGGGTCAGTGTATGTGTCGGGTAGGTGGGTCAGTGTATGTGTCGGGTAGGTGGGTCAGTGTATGTGTCGGGTAGGTGGGTCAGTGTATGTGTAAGGTGGGTCAGTGTGTCAGGTAGGTAGGTAGGTCAGTGTATGTGTCAGGTAGGTAAGTCAGTGTATGTGTCAGGTAGGTAGGTCAGTGTGTAAGGTAGGTAGGTAGGTCAGAGTATGTGTCAGGTAGATGGGTCAGTGTATGTGTCAGGTAGGTGGGTCAGTGTATGTGTAAGGTGGGTCAGTTTGTCAGGTAGGTTGGTAGGTCAGTGTATGTGTCAGGTAGGTGGGTCATTGTATGTGTCAGGTAGGTAGGTCAGTGTGTCAGGTAGGTAGGTAGGTCAGGGTATGTGTCAGGTAGGTGGGTCAGTGCATGTGTCAGTTAGGTGGGTCAGTGTATGTGTCAATTAGGTAAATCAGCGTATGTGTCATGTACATAGGTAGTTCAGCGTATGTGTCAGGTAGATAGGTGGGTCAGTGTATGTCTCAGGTAGATGGGTCAGTTTATGTGTCAGGTAGGTGGCTCAGTGTATGTGTCAGGTAGGTGGGCCAGCATATGTGGTAGGTAGGTCAGTGTATGTTTCAGGTAGGTAGGTGGGTCAGTGTATGTGTCAGGTAGTTAGGTCAGTGTATGTGTCAGGTAAGTGGTTCAGTGAATGTGTCAGGTAGGTGGGTGATTGTATGTTTCAGGTAGGTTGGTCAGTGTATGTGTCAGGTCGGTAGGTCAGTGTATGTGTCAGGTAGGTAGGTAGGTCAGTGTATGTGTCAGGTATGTGGGTCAGTGTATGTTTCAGGTAGGTGGGTCAGTGTATGTATCAGGTAGGTCAGTTTATGTGTCAGGTAGATAGATGGGTCAGTGTATGTGTCAGGTAAGTGGGTCAGTGTATGTGTCAGGTAGGTAGGCCAGTGTGTCAGGTAGGTAGGTCAGTGTATGTGTCAGGTAGGTGGGTCAGTGTATGTGTCAGGTAGGTGGGTCAGTGTATGTGTCAGGTAGGTGGGTCAGTGTATGTGTCAAGTAGGTAGGTCAGTGTGTCAGGTAGGTAGTACAGTGTATGTGTCAGGTAGGTAGGTGGGTCATTGTATGTGCCAGGTAGGTGAGTCAGTGAATGTTTCAGGTAGGTAGGTGGGTCAGTGTATGTGTCAGGTAGGTAGGTGGGTCAGTGTATGTGCCAGGTAGGTAGGTGGGCCAGTATATGTGTCAGGTAGGTGGGTCAGTGTCTGTGTCAGGTAGTTAGGTGGGTCAGTGTGTCGGGTAGATAGGTGGGTCAGTGTATGTGTCAGGTAGGTAGGTGGGTCAGTGTATGTGCCAGGTAGGTAGGTGGGCCAGTATATGTGTCAGGTGGGTCAGTGTCTGTGTCAGGTAGGTAGGTGGGTCAGTGTATGTGGTAGGTAGGTCAGTGTATGTTTCAGGTAGGTAGGTGGGTCAGTGTATGTGTCAGGTAGTTAGGTCAGTGTATGTGTCAGGTAAGTGGTTCAGTGAATGTGTCAGGTAGGTGGGTGATTGTATGTTTCAGGTAGGTTGGTCAGTGTATGTGTCAGGTCGGTAGGTCAGTGTATGTGTCAGGTAGGTAGGTCAGTGTATGTGCCAGGTAGGTAGGTGGGCCAGTATATGTGTCAGGTGGGTCAGTGTCTGTGTCAGGTAGGTAGGTGGGTCAGTGTATGTGTCAGGTAGGTGGATCAGTGTATGTGTCAGGTAGGTGGGTCAGTGTATGTGTCAGGTAGGTAGGTCAGTGTATGTGTCGGGTAGGTGGGTCAGTGTATGTGTCAGGAAGGTGGGTCAGTGTATGTGTCGGGTAGGTGGGTCAGTGTATGTGTCAGGAAGGTGGGTCAGTGTATGTGTCGGGTAGGTGGGTCAGTGTATGTGTCGGGTAGGTGGGTCAGTGTATGTGTCGGATAGGTGGGTCAGTGTATGTGTCGGGTAGGTGGGTCAGTGTATGTGTCGGGTAGGTGGGTCAGTGTATATGTCGGGCAGGTGGGTCAGTGTATGTGTCGGGCAGGTGGGTCAGCGTATGTGTCAGGTAGGTAGGTCAGTGTATGTGTCAGGTAGGTGGGTCAGCGTATGTGTCGGGTAGGTAGATCAGTGTATGTGTCGGGTAGGTGGGTCAGTGTATGTGTCGGGAAGGTGGGTCAGTGTATGTGTCGGGTGTGTGGGTCAGTGTATGTGTCGGGTGTGTGGGTCAGTGTATGTGTCGGGTGTGTGGGTCAGTGTATGTGTCGGGTAGGTGGGTCAGTGTATGTGTCGGGCAGGTGGGTCAGTGTATGTGTCGGGCAGGTGGGTCAGTGTATGTGTCAGGTAGGTGGGTCAGTGTATGTGTCAGGTAGGTCAGTGTGTCAGGTAGGTAGGTAGGTCAGTGTATGTGTCAGGTAGGTGGGTCAGTGTATGTGTCAGTTAGGTGGGTCAGTGTATGTGTCAGGTAGGTAGATCAGCGTATGTGTCAGGTAGGTAGGTCAGTGTGTCAGGTAGGTAGGTAGGTAGGTCAGTGTATGTGTCAAGTAGGTGGGTCAGTGTATGTGTCAGTTAGGTGGGTCAGTGTATGTGTCAGGTAGGTAGATCAGCGTATGTGTCATGTACATAGGTAGTTCAGTGTATGTGTCACGTAGATAGGTGGGTCAGTGTATGTCTCAGGTAGATGGGTCAGTTTATGTGTCAGGTAGGTGGTTCAGTGTATGTGTCAGGTAGGTGGGCCAGCATATGTGGTAGGTAGGTCAGTGTATGTTTCAGGTAGGTAGGTGGGTCAGTGTATGTGTCATGTAGGTAGGTGGGTCAGTGTATGTGTCAGGTAGTTAGGTCAATGTATGTGTCAGGTAGGTGGTTCAGTGTATGTGTCAGGTAGGTGGGTGATTGTATATGTCAGGTAGGTGGGTCAGTGTATGTGTCAGGTAGGTGGGTCAGTGTATGTGCCAGGTAGGTAGGTGGGTCAGTATATGTGTCAGTTAGCTAGGTGGGCCAGTGTCTGTGTCAGGTAGATAGGTGGGTCAGTGTATGTGTCAGGTAGGTAGGTCAGTGTATGTGTCGGGTAGGTGGGTCAGTGTATGTGTCGGGTAGGTGGGTCAGTGTATGTGTCGGGTAGGTGGGTCAGTGTATGTGTCGGGTAGGTGGGTCAGTGTATGTGTCGGGTAGGTGGGTCAGTGTATGTGTCGGGTAGGTGGGTCAGTGTATGTGTCGGGTAGGTGGGTCAGTGTATGTGTCGGGCAGGTGGGTCAGTGTATGTGTCGGGCAGGTGGGTCAGTGTATGTGTCAGGTAGGTAGGTCAGTGTATTTGTCAGGTAGGTGGGTCAGTGTATGTGTAAGGTGGGTCAGTGTGTCAGGTAGGTAGGTAGGTCAGTGTATGTGTCAGGTAGGTGGGTCAGTGTATGTGTCAGGTAGGTAGGTCAGTGTGTCAGGTAGGTAGGTAGGTCAGTGTATGTGTCGGGAAGGTGGGTCAGTGTATGTGTCGGGTGTGTGGGTCAGTGTATGTGTCGGGTGTGTGGGTCAGTGTATGTGTCGGGTGTGTGGGTCAGTGTATGTGTCGGGTAGGTGGGTCAGTGTATGTGTCGGGCAGGTGGGTCAGTGTATGTGTCGGGTAGGTGGGTCAGTGTATGTGTCAGGTAGGTCAGTGTGTCAGGTAGGTAGGTAGGTCAGTGTGTCAGGTAGGTAGGTAGGTCAGTGTATATGTCAGGTAGGTGGGTCAGTGTATGTGTCAGTTAGGTGGGTCAGTGTATGTGTCAGGTAGGTAGATCAGCGTATGTGTCAGGTAGGTAGGTCAGTGTGTCAGGTAGGTAGGTAGGTAGGTCAGTGTATGTGTCAAGTAGGTGGGTCAGTGTATGTGTCAGTTAGGTGGGTCAGTGTATGTGTCAGGTAGGTAGATCAGCGTATGTGTCATGTACATAGGTAGTTCAGTGTATGTGTCACGTAGATAGGTGGGTCAGTGTATGTCTCAGGTAGATGGGTCAGTTTATGTGTCAGGTAGGTGGTTCAGTGTATGTGTCAGGTAGGTGGGCCAGCATATGTGGTAGGTAGGTCAGTGTATGTTTCAGGTAGGTAGGTGGGTCAGTGTATGTGTCATGTAGGTAGGTGGGTCAGTGTATGTGTCAGGTAGTTAGGTCAATGTATGTGTCAGGTAGGTGGTTCAGTGTATGTGTCAGGTAGATGGGTGATTGTATGTGTCAGGTAGGTGGGTCAGTGTATGTGTCAGGTAGGTGGGTCAGTGTATGTGCCAGGTAGGTAGGTGGGTCAGTATATGTGTCAGTTAGCTAGGTGGGCCAGTGTCTGTGTCAGGTAGATAGGTGGGTCAGTGTATGTGTCAGGTAGGTAGGTCAGTGTATGTGTCGGGTAGGTGGGTCAGTGTATGTGTCGGGTAGGTGGGTCAGTGTATGTGTCGGGTAGGTGGGTCAGTGTATGTGTCGGGTAGGTGGGTCAGTGTATGTGTAAGGTGGGTCAGTGTGTCAGGTAGGTAGGTAGGTCAGTGTATGTGTCAGGTAGGTAAGTCAGTGTATGTGTCAGGTAGGTAGGTCAGTGTGTAAGGTAGGTAGGTAGGTCAGAGTATGTGTCAGGTAGATGGGTCAGTGTATGTGTCAGGTAGGTGGGTCAGTGTATGTGTAAGGTGGGTCAGTTTGTCAGGTAGGTTGGTAGGTCAGTGTATGTGTCAGGTAGGTGGGTCATTGTATGTGTCAGGTAGGTAGGTAGGTCAGGGTATGTGTCAGGTAGGTGGGTCAGTGCATGTGTCAGTTAGGTGGGTCAGTGTATGTGTCAATTAGGTAAATCAGCGTATGTGTCATGTACATAGGTAGTTCAGTGTATGTGTCAGGTAGATAGGTGGGTCAGTGTATGTCTCAGGTAGATGGGTCAGTTTATGTGTCAGGTAGGTGGCTCAGTGTATGTGTCAGGTAGGTGGGCCAGCATATGTGGTAGGTAGGTCAGTGTATGTTTCAGGTAGGTAGGTGGGTCAGTGTATGTGTCAGGTAGTTAGGTCAGTGTATGTGTCAGGTAAGTGGTTCAGTAAATGTGTCAGGTAGGTGGGTGATTGTATGTTTCAGGTAGGTTGGTCAGTGTATGTGTCAGGTCGGTAGGTCAGTGTATGTGTCAGGTAGGTAGGTAGGTCAGTGTATGTGTCAGGTATGTGGGTCAGTGTATGTGTCAGGTAGATAGGTGGGTCAGTGTATGTTTCAGGTAGGTGGGTCAGTGTATGTATCAGGTAGGTCAGTTTATGTGTCAGGTAGATAGATGGGTCAGTGTATGTGTCAGGTAAGTGGGTCAGTGTATGTATGTGTCAGGTAGGTAGGTCAGTGTGTCAGGTAGGTAGGTCAGTGTATGTGTCAGGTAGGTGGGTCAGTGTATGTGTCAGGTAGGTGGGTCAGTGTATGTGTCAAGTAGGTAGGTCAGTGTGTCAGGTAGGTAGTACAGTGTATGTGTCAGGTAGGTAGGTGGGTCATTGTATGTGCCAGGTAGGTGAGTCAGTGAATGTTTCAGGTAGGTAGGTGGGTCAGTGTATGTGTCAGGTAGGTAGGTGGGTCAGTGTATGTGCCAGGTAGGTAGGTGGGCCAGTATATGTGTCAGGTAGGTGGGTCAGTGTCTGTGTCAGGTAGTTAGGTGGGTCAGTGTGTCGGGTAGATAGGTGGGTCAGTGTATGTGTCAGGTAGGTAGGTGGGTCAGTGTATGTGCCAGGTAGGTAGGTGGGCCAGTATATGTGTCAGGTGGGTCAGTGTCTGTGTCAGGTAGGTAGGTGGGTCAGTGTATGTGGTAGGTAGGTCAGTGTATGTTTCAGGTAGGTAGGTGGGTCAGTGTATGTGTCAGGTAGTTAGGTCAGTGTATGTGTCAGGTAAGTGGTTCAGTGAATGTGTCAGGTAGGTGGGTGATTGTATGTTTCAGGTAGGTTGGTCAGTGTATGTGTCAGGTCGGTAGGTCAGTGTATGTGTCAGGTAGGTAGGTCAGTGTATGTGCCAGGTAGGTAGGTGGGCCAGTATATGTGTCAGGTGGGTCAGTGTCTGTGTCAGGTAGGTAGGTGGGTCAGTGTATGTGTCAGGTAGGTGGGTCAGTGTATGTGTCAGGTAGGTGGGTCAGTGTATGTGTCAGGTAGGTGGGTCAGTGTATGTGTCAGGAAGGTGGGTCAGTGTATGTGTCGGGTAGGTGGGTCAGTGTATGTGTCGGGTAGGTGGGTCAGTGTATGTGTTGGGTAGGTGGGTCAGTGTATGTGTCGGGCAGGTGGGTCAGTGTATGTGTCAGGTAGGTGGGTCAGTGTATGTGTAAGGTGGGTCAGTGTGTCAGGTAGGTAGGTAGGTCAGTGTATGTGTCAGGTAGGTGGTTCAGTGTATGTGTCAGGTAGGTGGGTGATTGTATGTGTCAGGTAGGTGGGTCAGTGTATGTGTCAGGTAGGTGGGTCAGTGTATGTGCCAGGTAGGTAGGTGGGTCAGTATATGTGTCAGTTAGCTAGGTGGGCCAGTGTCTGTGTCAGGTAGATAGGTGGGTCAGTGTATGTGTCAGGTAGGTGGGTCAGTGTATGTGTCGGGTAGGTGGGTCAGTGTATGTGTCGGGTAGGTGGGTCAGTGTATGTGTCGGGTAGGTGGGTCAGTGTATGTGTCGGGTAGGTGGGTCAGTGTATGTGTCGGGTAGGTGGGTCAGTGTATGTGTCGGGTAGGTGGGTCAGTGTATGTGTCAGGTAGGTGGGTCAGTGTATATGTCGGGCAGGTGGGTCAGTGTATGTGTCGGGCAGGTGGGTCAGTGTATGTGTCAGGTAGGTAGGTCAGTGTATGTGTCAGGTAGGTGGGTCAGCGTATGTGTCAGGTAGGTGGGTCAGTGTATGTGTAAGGTTGGTCAGTGTGTCAGGTAGGTAGGTAGGTCAGTGTATGTGTCAGGTAGGTGGGTCAGTGTATGTTTCAGGTAGGTAGATCAGCGTATGTGTCAGGTAGGTAGGTCAGTGTGTCAGGTAGGTAGGTAGGTCAGTGTATGTGTCAGGTAGGTGGGTCAGTGTATGTGTCAGTTAGGTGGGTCAGTGTATGTGTCAGGTAGGTAGATCAGCGTATGTGTCATGTACATAGGTAGTTCAGTGTATGTGTCACGTAGTTAGGTGGGTCAGTGTATGTCTCAGGTAGATGGGTCAGTTTATGTGTCAGGTAGGTGGTTCAGTGTATGTGTCAGGTAGGTGGGCCAGCATATGTGGTAGGTAGGTCAGTGTATGTTTCAGGTAGGTAGGTGGGTCAGTGTATGTGTCATGTAGGTAGGTGGGTCAGTGTATGTGTCAGGTAGGTGGGTCAGTGTATGTGTCAGGTAGTTGGGCCAGCTTATGTGGTAGTTAGGTCAGTGTATGTGTCAGGTAGATAGGTGGGTCAGAATATGTCTCAGTTAGATGGGTCAGTGTATGTGTCAGGTAGGTGGGTCAGTGTATGTGTCAGGTAGGTGGGCCAGCGTATGTGGTAAGTAGGTAGGTCAGTGTATGTGTCAGATAGATAGGTAGGTCAGTGTATGTGTCAGGTAGATAGGTGGGTCAGTGTATGTCTCAGGTAGGTGGGTCAGTGTATGTGTCAGGTAGATAGGTGGGTCAGTGTATGTGTCAGGTAGGTGGGCCAGCATATGTGGTAGGTAGGTCAGTGTATTTGTCAGGTAGGTAGGTGGGTCAGTGTATGTGCCAGGTAGGTAGGTGGGTAAGTGTATGTGTCAGATAGGTGGGTCAGTGTATGTGTCAGGTAAATAGTTATGTAAGTGTATGTGTCAGGTAGGTGGGTCAGTGTATATGTCAGGTAGGTGGGCCAGTGTATGTGTCAGGTAGGTGGGTCAGTTTATGTGGCAGGTAGGTGGATCAGTGTATGTGTCAGGTAGATAGGTGGGTCAGTGTATGTCTAAGGTAGATGGGTCAGTGTATGTGTCAGGTAGGTGGGTCAGTGTATGTGTCAGGTAGGTAGGTGGGCCAGTGTCTGTGTCAGGTAGGTAGGTGGGTCAGTGTATGTGGTAGGTCAGTGTATGTGTCATGTAGGTAGGTGGGTCAGTGTATGTGTCAGGTAGGTGGGTCAGTGTATGTGTCAGGTAGGTGGGTCAGTGTATGTGTCAGGTAGGTAAATCAGTGTATGTGTCGGGTAGGTAGATCAGTGTATGTGTCGGGTAGGTGGGTCAGTGTATGTGTCGGGAAGGTGGGTCAGTGTATGTGTCGGGTAGGTGGGTCAGTGTATGTGTCGGGTAGGTGGGTCAGTGTATGTGTCGGGTGTGTGGGTCAGTGTATGTGTCGGGTAGGTGGGTCAGTGTATGTGTCGGGCAGGTGGGTCAGTGTATGTGTCAGGTAGGTGGGTCAGTGTATGTGTAAGGTGGGTCAGTGTGTCAGGTAGGTAGGTAGGTCAGTGTATGTGTCAGGTAGGTGGGTCAGTGTATGTGTCAGGTAGGTAGGTCAGTGTGTCAGGTAGGTAGGTAGGTCAGTGTATGTGTCAGGTAGGTGGGTCAGTGTATGTGTCAGTTAGGTGGGTCAGTGTATGTGTCAGGTAGGTAGATCAGCGTATGTGTCATGTACATAGGTAGTTCAGTGTATGTGTCATGTAGATAGGTGGGTCAGTGTATGTCTCAGGTAGATGGGTCAGTTTATGTGTCAGGTAGGTGGTTCAGTGTATGTGTCAGGTAGGTGGGCCAGCATATGTGGTAGGTAGGTCAGTGTATGTTTCAGGTAGGTAGGTGGGTCAGTGTATGTGTCATGTAGGTAGGTAGGTCAGTGTATGTGTCAGGTAGGTGGGTCAGTGTATGTGTCAGGTAGTTAGGTCAGAGTATGTGTCGGGTAGGTGGGTCAGTGTATGTGTCGGGTAGGTGGGTCAGTGTATGTGTCGGGTAGGTGGGTCAGTGTATGTGTCGGGTAGGTGGGTCACTGTATGTGTCGGGTAGGTGGGTCACTGTATGTGTCGGGTAGGTGGGTCAGTGTATGTGTCGGGTAGGTGGGTCAGTGTATGTGTCGGGTAGGTGGGTCAGTGTATGTGTCGGGTAGGTGGGTCAGTGTATGTGTCGGGTAGGTGGGTCAGTGTATGTGTCGGGCAGGTGGGTCAGTGTATGTGTCGGGCAGGTGGGTCAGTGTATGTGTCAGGTAGGTAGGTCAGTTTATTTGTCAGGTAGGTGGGTCAGTGTATGTGTAAGGTGGGTCAGTGTGTCAGGTAGGTAGGTAGGTCAGTGTATGTGTCAGGTAGGTGGGTCAGTGTATGTGTCAGGTAGGTAGGTCAGTGTGTCAGGTAGGTAGGTAGGTCAGTGTATGTGTCAGGTAGGTGGGTCAGTGTATGTGTCAGTTAGGTGGGTCAGTGTATGTGTCAGGTAGGTAGATCAGCGTATGTGTCATGTACATAGGTAGTTCAGTGTATGTGTCACGTAGATAGGTGGGTCAGTGTATGTCTCAGGTAGATGGGTCAGTTTATGTGTCAGGTAGGTGGTTCAGTGTATGTGTCAGGTAGGTGGGCCAGCATATGTGGTAAGTAGGTCAGTGTATGTTTCAGGTAGGTAGGTGGGTCAGTGTATGTGTCAGGTAGTTAGGTCAATGTATGTGTCAGGTAGGTGGTTCAGTGTATGTGTCAGGTAAATGGGTGATTGTATGTGTCAGGTAGGTGGGTCAGTGTATGTGTCAGGTAGGTGGGTCAGTGTATGTGCCAGGTAGGTAGGTGGGTCAGTATATGTGTCAGTTAGCTAGGTGGGCCAGTGTCTGTGTCAGGTAGATAGGTGGGTCAGTGTATGTGTCAGGTAGGTGGGTCAGTGTATGTGTCGGGTAGGTGGGTCAGTGTATGTGTCGGGTAGGTGGGTCAGTGTATGTGTCGGGTAGGTGGGTCAGTGTATGTGTAAGGTGGGTCAGTGTGTCAGGTAGGTAGGTAGGTCAGTGTATGTGTCAATTAGGTAAGTCAGTGTATGTGTCAGGTAGGTAGATCAGTGTGTAAGGTAGGTAGGTAGGACAGTGTATGTGTCAGGTAGGTGGGTCAGTGTATGTGTCAGGTAGGTGGGTCAGTGTATGTGTAAGGTGGGTCAGTTTGTCAGGTAGGTTGGTAGGTCAGTGTATGTGTCAGGTAGGTGGGTCAGTGTATGTGTCAGGTAGGTAGTGTCACGGACCTGGCCGGAGCAGAGGCTGTTGGAGAGGACTGTATGCAAGCCTGTTGCCCACCGATTATGGGCCCTAGCATTTGAGGTGAATGAGAAATCCAGTCTGAACTGTATTAATTGGACTCAGTCATGTATATATTGTATGGGGACTCCTTACTGTAGATTTGTGTCCCTGAAGAGGGAGGGGGGATTCCTCCAGCAGCCCCCTGCTGATAAGACTGATTCATTCTGTTGGGACACATCCTGTGAGGAGATGCTGGTGTTATCAACATGTGTTTATGTTAATTGAGAGAGCTGATCACATTAGCCACCAGCACTGGCTAATAGACGAATGGTCTAGGCTGAGGAGGGGGGAGATTGTTGTTTGTATTGTTAATTGTATTAATGTGTGAAGCTCGGTGCCCACAAGACTGTCATCTGGTCTGGGTACATTTTGTAGTAAATTAGGTCATGTTAATTAGGTTAGCTTTGAGTCATCCCTGCTGTCTAAAGGTCTGTGAGATCTCAAAATAAAGTTAGTTCTGATGTACTCCAAGACTAGTGTTGTCTAGTTCTTGGGGTTCCTATAGCCAGATCCATTGGACTCGTGTTCCAGAACTTAGGAAGCGGTATATGACGGAAGCACTCAAGCGGAGTGTGGGGCGTTCCGTGACATTGGTGGCAAGCAGCGGGAAAGCTTCCTGAAGTCTGAAGTCTGGGACATCCAAACCTCCAACTGGATCCAAGATCAGCATAGCAGACTTCAGTCACCCCAGCGGAGATATGGACCTGGCATCAGAATTCCCGGGGCTGCTGCGGATCATCCTTTCAACGTACACCAGGACTGTGTCTGAGGATGAATACCTGGAGCTCAGGCAGCTGATTCGGGTGGAGCTCTGGATTGCAGCCCTCCGTCTCGCTGGTATAAAACAGGGCAAGTGCTTTCCAACCCAAGAGCAACGGGCCAGTGACCAACGGGCATTGCGGATGGCATTCCTGGGAGAGCAGCCCCAGGAGCAATGGGTGACTGAGTTGGACAGGTTGGTCCAGCAGGAGATAGAGCTGGACAATCGTTATCGGGCTCTGCAATGGCACGCAGAGGAGGGATATTTAGGGGAGACAACAGAATGCTCTCCGGAGGGATATGACTTTGGTGGCCCTGGATTGCTGTGGGAGAACCTTACAGATCTTTTTATGTTTGGCGATGAGGGGGAACCTGACCTTGAGGACATGAGAGACTATAGAGAGTCTATGCTCGGTCTTGCAGGGGTCTCAGAGCTCAAACCTGATCTGGACCATTTGCTAAGGAAGGAACAGCATCTGGAAAGGGCATACAGGAAACTGCTAGAACAAGTTCAGCAGCATGCCAGAGGATCGGCAGTGGAAAATCCGGAGATTGCCGTCCCCAAACCTGAAGTGCTGACAACAGGGCAGAGCTCTGCTAACCTCTGTCCAGAAATGATAGCATCTTCTGGGTTCCATGGACAGGAGATGGTGAACCTCTATTCCCAGACATCAGTTGCAGAGACATGGGATTTGATAGACTTTTCTGCTGAGGAAGAACAACCTGATGAGCCTCCAGCAGAAGAGCTGCTATCAGGGCCAAAGTTCACTGTGTTCTGCCCAGCACCAACAGTGGCTTCGGCCTTCCTGAGAGAAGAGGTAGTCGGCCTTTCTCCCATAACACTGACAGGGACATGTGATTTTCTGCCAGCAGCATCTATGGAGTTAAAACAAACTTCTCCAGCTGAAGATCTGGTAACTGAACAGAGGGTCCAAGACCTCTGTCCCACACTTTTACCACTTCCAGAGACTGGGGATTTAATAGACATTTCTGTAGAGGAGGAACCACCTAGCAAACCCCCAGCAGAAGTGCTGGCAACTGGACAGAGGGTCCAAGACCTCTGCCCCACACCTGCAGCAATTGTGGAGGCTCAGGGTGAGAAGATGGCAATCACTTCCCAGCAGCAGATACAGGGGGAGAAGGGAGAGGAGGTGTGTGTTGTCCCTCCCCAACAGTTGGCCAGGGTGGAGGAAGTGGGCTTTCCTCCCCAGCAAAGATCCGTGTACCTGGGAGACAGTACCATCGACATGTCGTCCCAGCAGCCAGATGAGGGAATGGAAAAGGAAGCAGCCGGCTCACCTCCCCAATGGCAGCTACACAGTTTGGGAGGGGAGGAAGCCAGCTGCCTGCCCCAACAGTTAGCCGGAGCAGAGGATGCGGAGTCCCCAGCAGAAGTGCTGGCAACAGGGCAGAGTGCTACCAACCTCTGCCCAGCACCGACAACAACTACAGAGTTCCAGGGAGGCGGGGCAGTCGGCCTCTCTCTCCAACAGTTAGCCGGAACAGATGGTGTGGGGTTTCCAGCAGAAGGGCTGGCAACAGGGCCGAGGACTGCTGGACTCTGCCCTCAACTAACAGAGGATGGATTTCCTGTGAAGGTGGATGGGACTTCAGTCTCCACCTGTATACTCCAGGGATGCTGGGCAGTGGGCCCAGATCCCCAACAGCATGACAGAATGAGCCCAGACACCCTGTCTTCTCTCCAGCGGCAGAAAGGATTCCAGGGAGAAGAGCCAGTCCAGGCCTCTCCCCAGCGGCAGATATGTTCTCTGAGAGAGGCAGAGGTTGGCTGGGTGAGTGATACACTGTTTGGAATAATTGGTTTGGGGTACTGTGTGGGTACAGGCAGTAGAGGACTGGAACTATGGACTAACTTCGGAGTCAACCCGTCTGGGGTCTCCTCCTGTGTTAGTCTCCTGCCGAAAGGGGAGAAATGTCACGGACCTGGCCGGAGCAGAGGCTGTTGGAGAGGACTGTATGCAAGCCTGTTGCCCACCGATTATGGGCCCTAGCATTTGAGGTGAATGAGAAATCCAGTCTGAACTGTATTAATTGGACTCAGTCATGTATATATTGTATGGGGACTCCTTACTGTAGATTTGTGTCCCTGAAGAGGGAGGGGGGATTCCTCCAGCAGCCCCCTGCTGATAAGACTGATTCATTCTGTTGGGACACATCCTGTGAGGAGATGCTGGTGTTATCAACATGTGTTTATGTTAATTGAGAGAGCTGATCACATTAGCCACCAGCACTGGCTAATAGACGAATGGTCTAGGCTGAGGAGGGGGGAGATTGTTGTTTGTATTGTTAATTGTATTAATGTGTGAAGCTCGGTGCCCACAAGACTGTCATCTGGTCTGGGTACATTTTGTAGTAAATTAGGTCATGTTAATTAGGTTAGCTTTGAGTCATCCCTGCTGTATAAAGGTCTGTGAGATCTCAAAATAAAGTTAGTTCTGATGTACTCCAAGACTAGTGTTGTCTAGTTCTTGGGGTTCCTATAGCCAGATCCATTGGACTCGTGTTCCAGAACTTAGGAAGCGGTATATGACGGAAGCACTCAAGCGGAGTGTGGGGCGTTCCGTGACAGGTAGGTCAGTGTGTCAGGTAGGTATGTAGTTCAGGGTATGTGTCAGGTAGGTGGGTCAGTGCATGTGTCAGTTAGGTGGTTCAGTGTATGTGTCAATTAGGTAAATCAGCGTATGTGTCATGTACATAGGTAGTTCAGTGTATGTGTCAGGTAGATAGGTGGGTCAGTGTATGTCTCAGGTAGATGGGTCAGTTTATGTGTCAGGTAGGTGGCTCAGTGTATGTGTCAGGTAGGTGGGCCAGCATATGTGGTAGGTAGGTCAGTGTATGTTTCAGGTAGGTAGGTGGGTCAGTGTATGTGTCAGGTAGTTAGGTCAGTGTATGTGTCAGGTAAGTGGTTCAGTGAATGTGTCAGGTAGGTGGGTGATTGTATGTTTCAGGTAGGTTGGTCAGTGTATGTGTCAGGTCGGTAGGTCAGTGTATGTGTCAGGTAGGTAGGTAGGTCAGTGTATGTGTCAGGTATGTGGGTCAGTGTATGTGTCAGGTAGATAGGTGGGTCAGTGTATGTTTCAGGTAGGTGGGTCAGTGTATGTATCAGGTAGGTCAGTTTATGTGTCAGGTAGATAGATGGGTCAGTGTATGTGTCAGGTAAGTGGGTCAGTGTATGTGTCAGGTAGGTAGGTCAGTGTGTCAGGTAGGTAGGTCAGTGTATGTGTCAGGTAGGTGGGTCAGTGTATGTGTCAGGTAGGTGGGTCAGTGTATGTGTCAAGTAGGTAGGTCAGTGTGTCAGGTAGGTAGTACAGTGTATGTGTCAGGTAGGTAGGTGGGTCATTGTATGTGTCAGGTAGGTGAGTCAGTGAATGTTTCAGGTAGGTAGGTGGGTCAGTGTATGTGTCAGGTAGGTAGGTGGGTCAGTGTATGTGCCAGGTAGGTAGGTGGGCCAGTATATGTGTCAGGTGGGTCAGTGTCTGTGTCAGGTAGGTAGGTGGGTCAGTGTATGTGGTAGGTAGGTCAGTGTATGTTTCAGGTAGGTAGGTGGGTCAGTGTATGTGTCAGGTAGTTAGGTCAGTGTATGTGTCAGGTAAGTGGTTCAGTGAATGTGTCAGGTAGGTGGGTGATTGTATGTTTCAGGTAGGTTGGTCAGTGTATGTGTCAGGTCGATAGGTCAGTGTATGTGTCAGGTAGGTAGGTAGGTCAGTGTATGTGCCAGGTAGGTAGGTGGGCCAGTATATGTGTCAGGTGGGTCAGTGTCTGTGTCAGGTAGGTAGGTGGGTCAGTGTATGTGGTAGGTAGGTGGGTCAGTGTATGTGTCAGGTAGGTGGGTCAGTGTATGTGTCAGGTAGGTGGGTCAGTGTATGTGTCAGGTAGGTAGGTCAGTGTATGTGTCGGGTAGGTGGGTCAGTGTATGTGTCGGGAAGGTGGGTCAGTGTATGTATCGGGTAGGTGGGTCAGTGTATGTGTCGGGTAGGTGGGTCAGTGTATGTGTCGGGTAGGTGGGTCAGTGTATGTGTCGGGCAGGTGGATCAGTGTATGTGTCAGGTAGGTGGGTCAGTGTATGTGTAAGGTGGGTCAGTGTGTCAGGTAGGTAGGTAGGTCAGTGTATGTGCCAGGTAGGTAGGTGGGCCAGTATATGTGTCAGGTGGGTCAGTGTCTGTGTCAGGTAGGTAGGTGGGTCAGTGTATGTGGTAGGTAGGTGGGTCAGTGTATGTGTCAGGTAGGTGGGTCAGTGTATGTGTCAGGTAGGTGGGTCAGTGTATGTGTCAGGTAGGTAGGTCAGTGTATGTGTCGGGTAGGTGGGTCAGTGTATGTGTCGGGAAGGTGGGTCAGTGTATGTATCGGGTAGGTGGGTCAGTGTATGTGTCGGGTAGGTGGGTCAGTGTATGTGTCGGGTAGGTGGGTCAGTGTATGTGTCGGGCAGGTGGGTCAGTGTATGTGTCAGGTAGGTGGGTCAGTGTATGTGTAAGGTGGGTCAGTGTGTCAGGTAGGTAGGTAGGTCAGTGTATGTGTCAGGTAGGTGGTTCAGTGTATGTGTCAGGTAGGTGGGTCAGTGTATGTGTCAGGTAGGTGGGTCAGTGTATGTGTCAGGTAGGTGGGTCAGTGTATGTGCCAGGTAGGTAGGTGGGTCAGTATATGTGTCAGTTAGCTAGGTGGGCCAGTGTCTGTGTCAGGTAGATAGGTGGGTCAGTGTATGTGTCAGTTAGGTGGGTCAGTGTATGTGTCAGGTAGGTGGGTCAGTGTATGTGTCAGGTAGGTGGGTCAGTGTGTCAGGTAGATAGATGGGTCAGTGTATGTCTCAGGTAGATGGGTCAGTGTATGTGTCAGGTAGGTGGGTCAGTGTATGTGTCAGTTAGGTAGGTCAGTGTGTCAGGTAGGTAGGTAGGTCAGTGTATTTGTCAGGTAGGTGGTTCAGTGTATGTGTCAGTTAGGTGGGTCAGTGTATGTGTCAGGTAGGTAGATCATTGTATGTGTCAGGTAGGTAGATCATTGTATGTGTCAGTTAGGTGGGTCAGTGTATGTGTCAGGTAGGTGGGTCAGTGTATGTGTCAGGTAGGTGGGTCAGTGTGTCAGGTAGATAGGTAGGTCAGTTTATGTGTCAGGTAGATGGGTCAGTGTATGTGTCAGGTAGGTGGGTCAGTGTATGTGTCAGGTAGGTGGGCCAGCTTATGTGGTAGGTAGGTCAGTGTATGTGTCAGGTAGATAGGTAGGTCAGTTTATGTCTCAGGTAGATGGGTCAGTGTATGTGTCAGGTAGGTGGGTCAGTGTATGTGTCAGTTAGGTGGGATAGTGTATGTGGTAAGTAGGTAGGTCAGTGTATGTGTCAGGTAGATAGGTAGGTCAGTGTATGTGTCAGGTGGATAGGTGGGTCAGTGTATGTCTCAGGTAGGTGGGTCAGTGTATGTGTCAGGTAGATAGGTGGGTCAGTGTATGTGTCAGGTAGATAGGTGGGTCAGTGTATGTGTCAGGTAGGTGGGCCAGCATATGTGGTAGGTAGGTCAGTGTATTTGTCAGGTAGGTAGCTGGGTCAGTGTATGTGCCAGGTAGGTGGGTGGGTCAGTGTATATGTCAGGTAGGTGGGCCAGTGTATGTGTCAGGTAGGTGGGCCAGTGTATGTGTCAGTGATAAGGTTGGAAATAATGGCCTAGAGTTCTACTTAAGTTGTTTTTCATTTCTCTGCATTATGTGTGCGTGTCAGCATATGTTGCAAGACTAGCTTAAGATCTTTCAGATGTATGTCCAGCGTGATGTATGTTGAAATATACTGCTTGTTACCTTATATGGAAATTTGCTCAAACTGATGCTTGTGTAACCAAGCCTATAAAAAGCTTCAATAAAGAAGGGCAGCCACAGACAGTACGGGACCTTTAAGGCTCGGAATTGATATACAGAAACTCCTGATTCTGTGTCTTATTTCTAATAGAGCTAAATTTGGCAAAGCAATATAAACTAGAGGCAATTCAGTTGAGAACTGCACTTAACATTTCTGGTGCCCGAAAATAGGGACACACCGATGATACTACAAGAGGTGGATGAAAATGAGTGACGGAACAAAAGGACAGGCATTCCGGGAACCACAGATTGAAAACCTGCGCAGGTAAGAAAAAGCTTTATTTTTCTTATATTCTGTGCTCCCCTGATTTGTGCTTATCCGTTCTGTCAGTTACGGTTCTCCTGGTTTTAAAACACCAGCCTCTGTAGTGGTGAGTCTAGAATTACTGCATATTTTGGTTTATATTGCTGGAATTATTTGTTGTTTGTTGTCTGTCTGTCTTGTTGAGAAAGTGAATGAGCCTTGCCAAGGTTGGTATGAATTGAAAGAATATCATCCCAATGAGCAACGGAATGCGCCCTTCGGGGGGTCTGACGCTTAAGTTTGATATTCAATTTAATTCATAAACCATAGACGGGTTGAGAGTATAAGCCCTGTCTGCTCCATAAAGCAGGGATAAGAGTGTATGAGAGGGATCCCAGATACGGGGGGGAATAAGGTCTCCATAAGCCCGGAGATCTAGTCGGATACCTGGTCACTTAAAGGAATGCTTGTATATGTTGTAGCTGTCAGTCTGGTCATAATATTTGTCAGTTGGCTAGCATATAAAGTAATTCGATTTCAGAAATCTCATCCGGAGAGGTTTTTAGTATTCTGGCACCCTAGGAGGAAGGCAACGAGGAACTAGTGTAGCTTTTTTTTTTTTAGTGCTTTGTACTGTACACTATGTGTCCCACACGCTACCTAGGCACGGACTGTCAGAATGGGCCAGCAGAATACGAAACCCCGTCAGGGAATTGTGGCGCATTATACGGTGCCACAGATAATTAAAAACATCTATGGGAAAGATGAAGCATAGGACTTAAAGGATGTCCTTCATAAATTTAAGGTGAAAGGAGCAGCGGGTTTAGACCCGGATGTATGGAGTGAAATAAAAAGGGACAGACAAGGAGAGGTGTTAGAGAAGCAATGGATGCGTCAGGTTCAATGCTTAATTAAGGTCTCAAATAGAGCGAAAGAAGAGGGGTGGAAATATAATCCAGATTGTGATGGTTGGGATATGAAAGACAGAAGAACAAAAACTGTTGAAATTTTAAATAATCTTAGCTCAGCCATCCCACCCCCATATACTGACATAGAACGTAAACCACACAAGATATATCCTGTACTTGAGGGTAGAGGATGGGTTTGTCAGGTTTGTGGAGCACAAAAACCTCATTCAGAAACTGTAGCCCCCGTACGCACTGATACACGTATTGTACAGGTAAATAATCCAGAATTTGGACAAGCAGCCCATCCAGACGCCCCACCTACTATTACTCGTAGGATGCAAAAAAGGACTTGGAAGCCTTGGTCAGCAGACACTCTTATGGCATTAATACAGAGCGCCCCAGACCCGGTAGCAAAGCCAGCTGCTTTCTGTAGATTTGTGACACAGTTAATGAATACACATGAAGCAACCTGGCAGGATGGGGAGGATTTATGCAGACATAAAATGACTCTGACTCTGTTTAACCAGTTTATGACCGACCTGCAGACCGAGCTGAGGGGGATGGCAATCTAGAGGCAGGACACGTCAGACACATAGACTCAAGGGCCCCTTTTATTGCTAGATTAGAAGCTTTCTGTCAGGCAAAACAACAGGAGAGGGGGTCAATATCACCCATGAAACAAATGCCAGGACAGACTGTATCGGAATTTTACTTATCTATGGAAAGTATGATGGCAGATGAGGGATTGGATTTGGTTCTGCCAGTCACGATCCGAGCCTTCAATAGACAGTTTATGGAAGGATTAATTCCACAGATAAGTGAAAGACTGAAAGCCTGCACACCACCCTTAACCACTTGAGCCCCGGACCATTATGCTGCCTAAGGACCAGAGGTCTTTTTCCAATTTGGCACTGCGTCGCTTTAACTGCTAATTGCACGGTCATGCAATGCTGTACCCAAACGAAATTTGCGTCCTTTTCTTCCCACAAATAGAGCTTTCTTTTGATGGTATTTGATCACCTCTGCAGTTTTTATTTTTTGCGCTATAAACGGAAAAAGACCGAAAATTTTGAAAAAAAAATGATATTTTCTACTTTTTGTTATAAAAAAAATCCAATAAACTAAATTTTAGTCATACATTTAGGCCAAAATGTATTCGGCCACATGTCTTTGGTAAAAAAAATGTCAATAAGCGTATATTTATTGGTTTGCGCAAAAGTTATAGCGTCTACAAACTAGGGTACATTTTCTGTAATTTACACAGCTTTTAGTTTATGACTGCCTATGTCATTTCTTGAGGTGCTAAAATGGCAGGGCAGTACAAAACCCCCCCAAATTACCCCATTTTGGAAAGTAGACACCCCAAGGAAATTGCTGAGAGGCATGTTGAACCCATTGAATATTTATTTTTTTTGTCCCAAGTGATTGAATAATGACAAAAAAAAAAAATATTTACAAAAAGTTGTCACTAAATGATATATTGCTCACACAGGCCATGGGCCTATGTGGAATTGCACCCCAAAATACATTCAGCTGCTTCTCCTGAGTATGGGGATACCACATGTGTGGGACTTTTTGGGAGCTTAGCCGCGTACGGGGCCCCGAAAACCAAGCACCGCCTTCAGGATTTCTAAGGGTGTAAATTTTTGATTTCACTCTTCACTGCCTATCACAGTTTCGGAGGCCATGGAATGCCCAGGTGGCACAAAACCCCCCCAAATGACCCCATTTTGGAAAGTAGACACCCCAAGCTATTTGCTGAGAGGCATATTGAGTCCATGGAATCTTTTATATTTTGACATAAGTTGCGGGAAAGTGACACTTTTTTTTTTTTTTTTTTTGCACAAAGTTGTCACTAAATGATATATTGCTCACACAGGCCATGGGCATATGTGGAATTGCACCCCAAAATACATTTAGCTGCTTCTCCTGAGTATGGGGATACCACATGTGTGGGACTTTTTGGGAGCCTAGCCGCGTACGGGGCCCCGAAATCCAATCACCGCCTTCAGGATTTCTAAGGGTGAAAATTTTTGATTTCACTCTTCACTGCCTATCACAGTTTCGGAGGCCATGGAATGCCCAGGTGGCACAAAACCCCCCCAAATGACCCCATTTTGGAAAGTAGACACCCCAAGCTATTTGCTGAGAGGCATGGTGAGTATTTTGCAGCTCTCATTTGTTTTTGAAAATGAAGAAAGACAAGAAAAAACATTTTTTTTTTTCTTTTTTCAATTTTCAAAACTTTGTGACAAAAAGTGAGGTCTGCAAAATACTCACTATACCTCTCAGCAAATAGCTTTGGGTGTCTACTTTCCAAAATGGGGTCATTTGGGGGGGTTTTGTGCCACCTGGGATTTCCATGGCCTCCGAAACTGTGATAGGCAGTGAAGAGTGAAATCAAAAATTCACGCCCTTAGAAAGCCTGAAGGCGGTGCTTGGTTTTCGGGGTCCCGTACGCGGCTAGGCTCCCAAAAAGTCTCACACATGTGGTATCCCCGTACTCAGGAGAAGCAGCAGAATGTATTTTGGGGTGTAATTTCACATATTCCCATGGCATGTTTGAGCAATATATCATTTAGTGACAACTTTGTGCAAAAAAAAAAAAAAAAAAAAAATTTGTCTCTTTCCCGCAACTTGTGTCACAATATAAAATATTCCATGGACTCGACATGCCTCTCAGCAAATAGCTTGGGGTGTCTACTTTCCAAAATGGGGTAATTTGGGGGGGTTTGAACTGTCCTGGCATTTTATGCACAATATTTAGAAGCTTATGTCACACATCACTCACTCTTCTAACCACTTGAAGACAAAGCCCTTTCTGGGGGCGTGGCCGGATGTGAGCGAGCTAGCTAGCTTTTCTCCAGAGCTCCGTTCATCCTGACTACAATCCGGAATACTGGAGCATTCTGATCTGCTCTAAAACTACACAGGCACCTGGGGGAAGGTGAGAGGATCACAGAGATGCCTTCCACGGCTTCCAAAATGCAGCAGAAGGGCCACACTGAGAAGCGTAAGACTCGCTCCACTAAGGGGACGGACACAGGCTCCGCCCCCGCCATCTTGTCTTCCCGGAAGCCAGCATAGGGCGCCCAGCTTTCAACCTCCATGATGGCGCAGACAGAAGTCACAGAAGAGCTGCTGGCTGACACAGAGGGGATAGAGGAGCAAGCTGTGGCGGTGGATGCGGAGGCGATCACCAGACCGATCCTGGAAGCCATCAGCGCTAGTAAGTCTGAATTAATGGGGAGAATTGACCATTTATCTTCAGAATGCACTTTAATCAGACATGATCTGGACAAAATTAGAGGTCGGCTAACCACAGTGGAGGACAGGGTTTCCGGGGTAGAAGACACATCTCACACCCAGAGCAACCAGCTGGCGGAACTCCGTGGACTAGTAAACTCCCTGCAACGCAGAGCAGATGACGCTGAAGACCGCCAAAGAAGAAACAATGTCAGGGTGGTCGGACTGCCAGAGGGAGCAGAAGGGGATAGGCCAACATTGTTTGCAGAAGAATTCTTCGCAAAGCTCCTCTCACTGGAGGATTTACCCCCCACTTATGTAGTAGAAAGAGCACACAGAGTCCCCACTGGCAAAAGACCTCCAGGAGCTTTCCCTAGACCCTTCTTGGTGAGATTCTTAAACTACAGAGATAGGGACATGATCCTGACGCAATCCAGAAAAGCCAAGGAACTAAAATTTGAAAATGCCAGGATAATGTTATTTCCAGACTTTTCTGCAGCCACGCAGCAGCAGCGTCGCTCCTTTAATGATGTAAGAAAACGCTTAAGGGAGAAGGAGGTGCAATACAGCATGCTTTATCCTAGCAGGCTCAGAATACAGTATAAAGGCAATGTGAGATTCTTTGATAACCCCGCGGAAGCATGCGAATGGATGGACAAAGAACTCTCCTAAAAACAGAGATTAGAAGAAGGCTAACTGGATAGACTGATGCAGTTTGACTTACTTTAAAGGCACTACTATTTGATAGCAAGGTTGAAAAGCGCCATCTTGTTTTGAATCAGACCTAGCACCAGGAAGTTAAGTTCTAAAGCTAGAAAAGGGTGACTGCATGACCGCCCCTGAACTTAACATCACCTCCGGAAGGAGACAACAGATCATTATAGGGCCTGGAAGCTCGAGTATATCCTGACCCCAGCATCCGTAATTCTTTGGAATATTAAACACAACCTTCATGCAGACCTCCGTCTCAACAAAGAAATGCTATTAAAATTTTTTTATTTTTCAAAAATTTTTTATTTTTTTTCTCAAATTTCTTATTTTTTCAAATTTTTTATTTTTTACTCCTCTGTTTTCAAATTTCGCTCCAATGGTTTCCCTCTGTTCCTGTTTTTCCGCCTGGATGGGACAGTTGTCACTAAAGAAGGGGAGCAGTGATCCTCCTGAAGGACGTTTAATGGAGAACACTCCGGTCACACATGTCCCACACTTTATTGGAGGGAGGGTAGACTGTTGCTAGGGCTTTCCTGCCATTTAAGTCCCCTAAGCCCACTTTAAAAATTACAAGCTCCAAAAATCATCTTGCCCGGAGCATCTCGAAGGAAGACGAACACTACACTAGAAGAGCTACCAGACTTTCGCCAGATACGGCAGATGTCCAAGTTATTTTTTGATTTTTCGTTTTTTGGGATAAAGCTACATGCCAGACTTTTTTACGTTCGGTTGGGGTTGTTCACTGGTATAATAGCAGGGGGGGGAGGGTTTAGCAAACTTGTCACGGCTCAGATTGACATAAGTGGATTAGATTACATAACTAGTCGGTATACAATGCATAGGTGGGAAAAGGTTTCGGTAAAAGGAGGAAACAAATACTATTATCATGCCAATGGCAGGGACGGATAACTTGCACTTAGTGTCTTGGAACGTTAGAGGCCTGAACAATAAGTTTAAGAGAGCCTCGGTGTTCCAATACCTAAAGCAGTCAAAACCACACATAGTCTTCTTGCAGGAAACCCACTTGATCGGTGGCAAGGTGATGTCTCTCCGCAAACCATGGATACAAAAAGCTTTCCACTCCACCTACTCTACCTTTGCTAGGGGAGTGTCTGTATTGGTTAGCAAGTCAATTCCGTGTAACGTACACCAAATTATAACTGATCCTAATGGCCGATACGTGGCAGTGGTAATTGATGTGTTTTATAGTAGAATGTTACTGGTAAATGTCTATGTTCCTCCTCCATTCCAGATCCAGATGTTGTATGACATGTTGACCCGCTTGGCCCAGTTTCTGCACCTCCCTTTGCTCCTGATGGGTGATTTCAATGCGATACTTGATGTGGCATTGGACTCATCCAATCCAGGCAGAGCGAGTTCGGCGGACCTGTGTGGATGGGCCACGACGGCGGGCCTAATAGAACTGTGGAGATGGAAACATCCAACGGAAAGAGGGTATTCTCACCTGTCATCAACTCATAGGTCGGCAGCAAGAATAGATCTTGCTTTTGGTAACAATCAAATATTACAATACGTGCATAGAGTTGAGTATTTGGCTGGAGGCCTGTCGGATCATAATCCTCTCTCTCTTGCTCTGTCCCTTCCAACCGGGGCAAGGGGGAGAGGATGGCGTCTCTCGACTATCTGGTTACAGAATGAGCAGGTGGCGACCCAAATTGAGAAAGCCACCAACTCATATTGGGCGGTCAATTCAGAGTCTGCCAAACCAACTGTGGTGTGGGATGCTTTCAAGGCGGTAGCTAGGGGGGAATGCATATCAGCTATAAAAACTGCAAGAGTGAATTAAAATGAGGAAATGGAAACTCTAAAACAGGGGGAGAGAGAATGTGCAGAAGCTCATGCTCAGTCTAATAATGGGTCCTCCTATGAAGCACTGCTAGAGGCGAGACGGCGATTATCTATACATATAAAGGGCTTAACTAGCTCGGACTCGACTAGGGCGGCACATAGGGTGTTTGCAGAGGGGGACAAGAATGGCAGGCTCCTGGCAATGTTAGTGGCTGACCAATCACCCATTGCTTACATACCGGTGATTAAAAACAAGCAGGGAGTTTTGGTTAATGAACCAACCGCCATAATGCAGGAGTTTGTTGATTTCTTCTCCTCCCTGTACTCACCAATCCCCAATTACGATACTGAAGAAATGCACAAACTTCTAGAGGGGTTGCATATCCCGAAATTATCTGAAAATGACTGTCAACTTTTAGAGGCAAATATAACAATCAAAGAAATACAGGCAGCAATATTTGCTTTTCCATCTAACAAGGCTCCAGGGCCGGACGGGTTCCCCATTGACTTTTACAAGGATAATGTAGAACAGTTGGCGTCCAGACTTCATTGGCTCATGGAATATTGTCACAAAAATTCAGCTCTCCCTAATTCTATGCTAGAGGCTTATATGATCTTGTTATTAAAGCCAGGGAAAGACCCCACGGAATGTGCGTCATACAGGCCTATAGCACTGTTAAACACAGACTTAAAGATTCTAACTAAAATTCTGGCGACAAGACTAGCGACAGTGATCCCGGCCATAGTAAACATTGATCAAACGGGTTTCATGCCAGGCAAGTCGACAGACACAAACTTGAGGAGACTATTTACACACTTACAGCTGCCACCCTCGGACTCTGAGACAAGGATTGTGGTATCCATAGACATAGAAAAGGCATTTGACTCAGTCGATTGGAATTTTATGTTTAGGGTGCTGGAAGCTATGGGATTTGGTCCGAATTTCAGGAAATGGATTTATACGCTCTACAAGAATCCAAGGGTGGCTATTAGATTGGGATCTGCGGTATCTAACTTTTTTGAGGTGGGTAGGGGTACTAGACAAGGGTGCCCACTGTCCCCATTTCTGTTTGCCCCTGGTAATGGAACCTATGGCTATTGCACTGAGATCCTCGAGTAATGTGGAAGCGGTTAGAGTAGGTACAATCCGTGAAACATTGGCCTTATATGCCGACGACATGCTTCTGTTTTTAAATGACCCTGTCACCGCATTAAAAGCGGTCCTAGAAATCCTAAATAAATTTGCCCTTTTTTCAGGGCTCAGGGTAAACTGGAGTAAGTCGTCCATATTGCCTATAGACAGCAAAGCAAAGGATGGAGCAGACCCCAATCTTCAACTCCAATGGGTGGACTCACTCAAATACCTCGGGGTAAAAATAACAGCGAAAGTACAGGATTATTTCAAGTTAAATTTACTACCTCTGCTAACTCTCATTAAACAAAAATTTCAGGCCTGGGCCAGATTACCCCTTTCCCTGATAGGCAGAATATGCCTTATAAAAATGAAAATTTTGCCGGTAATCCTGTACTTTCTTAGACATGCCCCGGTTTGGATACCAAAGACTTATTTCAAGAGTATGGATAGCCTGATAGTCTCATTTTTGTGGACACCTAAGCTTCCCCGAGTGGGTCTCAAAGTTCTCCAGGAGCCTAGTGCACAGGGAGGACTAGCGTTACCGGACTAGCACAAGTACTATCTGGCGGGACAAAAGGTGTTTGCCCGTAGATGGTTACTGACAGACGATGGGGACGCAGCTACGGTTTTGGAGGCGGCTCATCTCGGGTCATACGAAAGCCTTAGGCTGGCCCTATTTAGGGGCACTAAAACAGATTTACCACTTACAAAGACAATGATAGCCACAATTAGAACCTGGGGATTGGCAGTAAAATTAGCATCTCCTAGCTACCTGGGTTTCTCACCGTCCTCACCACTATGGATGAATCCTTTACTCCCGCAGTTTTATATTCTCCCGGACCCAATGATATGGGCAGTGAGGGGTATAAAAACGCTGAAAGATATCACATCTTTTGGTGAGCTTTTGACTTTTCCACAGCTTAAGACCAGACACGATTTGCCGAACTCCTACCTCTTTCGTTTCCTTCAAATTAGGCACGCCTTCCAAAAACAATTCAGGGAGCAGTGGGTGGAATCCCTGCCTTCGTCTCTGGAATCTCTATTAACAGACGAAGAATTGCCTAAAGTTCTCTCAGTAACATACAAGGAATTTTTTAAAACTACCCCTAAAGCGGTTCTTAAATGTAGAACAAATTGGGAAACCGAGGTTCCAGAGTTACAAGGGGAAGATTGGGATGACCTATGGACACAACCTTTTCAATACTTAGTTGCAGCAAGAGATAGACTGATCCAATTTAAGTTTCTGCATAGAAGCTATTACACTCCGGCGAGACTTGCAAAAATGTATGGTGGAGACACAGCAAAATGCTGGAGATGTTCTTTCTCTCCAGCAAATGCGGAACACATATTTTGGTCATGCCCAAATATTCAAATATACTGGAAGGAAATCACACAGTGCATCTCAGACCTGATCACAGTTCCCATCCCAGTAACAGTAAAGGTTTGCTTACTGGGGCTGGTAGAAGACCTGGTTCCAACCAGGGCATTAAGAACGCTAATAACCATCCTCCTATTCTATGGGAAAAAAGCGATCCTCCTTAAATGGAAAAACAAGAATGCTCCAGAGGGCAGGTTTTGGAAACAGTTAGTCAACAATATGCTCCCGTTTTACAAGACAACATATAGAGCAAGGGGGTGTGAGAAAAAATTCGACAAAATATGGAAGGTTTGGTGGGAATCTAGTAATACGGTGGGATAAGTGATCTACTCCATGGCTTACACATTTGGATGGTATGAAATTCAAAAGACAAAATGTAAAGGCTCAGTGTACTATACGTACAAGTGGGGAGGGAAGTCTGAAACAAGGAAACAGACAAGAAGGTGGAAGTTAATGTGAACGCACAAATGCAAGAATGTAAAAATGTGAAATGCAAGACTAAACAATTAGCCTGATAAGAAATGTCCCTGAGCTGTGACAGGTTTCTGGGAGGGGGGGGGGGGAGGGAGGAAGTGGAGAGGGTATGGGGTAGGCCTAGTTTGTATCTGTTAGGTTTAGTTGTTTCAAGGCCCTGCGAGGCCAAGTTTCACTGGGGAAGGGTCACTTGACGCACCCAGTTGTACACTACACTATCTGAAAAATCTCAATAAAAAGAAATTAAAAAAAAAAAGACAAAGCCCTTTCTGACACTCATTGTTTACATGAAAAAGTTTTTTTTTTTTGCAAAAAAATTACTTTGAACCCCCAAACATTATATATTTTTTTTTAAAGCAAATGCCCTACAGATTAAAATGGTGGGTGTTTCATTTTGTTTTTTCACACAGTATTTGCGCAGCGATTTTTCAAACGCATTTTTTGGGGAAAAAACACACTTTTTTTTAAATTTTAATGCACTAAAACACACATGCTTTAAAATTGCGCACAAACGTGCAGTGGCATCAAAATAAATACATTTTTAAAAGCCTTTAAAAGCCTTTACAGGTTACCACTTTAGATTTACAGAGGAGGTCTACTGCAAAAATTACTGCCCTCGATCTGACCTTCGCGGCGATACCTCACATGCATGGTGCAATTGCTGTTTACGTTTGACGACAGACCGCCGCTTGCGTTCGCCTTAGCGCAAGAGCAGGGGGCGACAGGGGTGCTTTTTTTTTTTTTTTTTTTTTTTCTTTATTATTTTTTTGCTTTTTTATCTTATTTTTAAACTGTTCCTTTCATTTTTTTTTTTTTTTTAATCATTTTTATTGTTATCTCGGGGAATGTAAATATCCCCTATGATAGCAATAGGTAGTGACAGGTACTCTTTTTTGAAAAAATTGGGGTCTATTAGACCCTAGATCTCTCCTCTGCCCTCAAAGCATCTGACGGTGCGATAAGATCGGTGTGATAAAATGCTTCCCCAATTTCCCAATGGCGCTATTTACATCCGGTGAAATCTAAGTCATAAAATGCTCGTAGCTTCCGGTTTCTTAGGCCATAGAGATGTTTGGAGCCACTCTGGTCTCTGATAAGCTCTATGGTCAGCTGGCTGAATCACCGGCTGCATTCTCAGGTTCCCTGTTGAGACAGGAGAGCCAGAGAAAAACACGGAAGACGGTGGGGGGGGGCATTCCCTCCCACGGCTTGTAAAAGCAGTCTAGAGGCTAATTAGGCGCTAGGATTGCTTTTACATGAAAGCCGACCGCTGGCTGAAAAGAATGATACCAAGATGATACCTAAACCTGCAGGCATCATTCTGGTATAACCATTCAAAGTCGTGAATGGCGTACCTGAAGACAAAAAAATGGTTAACAATAAAGCACAGTAAACGGTAAAGTATAAAAAATTGCATACCTGAAAAGCAAACATGATAAAACATAATAACAATAAAACATTGCAGAATAGAATACAGTAAAAAAGAGCAGAACAATAGAGAGAGAGAGAATAGAGAGAGAGAGAGAACAATGAAACGACAACTATTTTTTTTTATTTTATATATTTTTTTTTTTTTTTACACTTTTTTTGTAACTAACTTTTATAACGGTAACCGGTTCCAGGTTCGGGTCTCTCAAAATGCGATGGCATCTTGGGAGACCCTGTGAAAGTGTGCCTAGTCTGTGCAATGCTGTACCCTACGCTAATACTCAACTAGTGAATGGTAGCGTTCAAAACATTCACCAATGCAAAGACCAGGATTGTCAGGACAGGAGGGACAATAATAGCGGGTGTCACGCCTATATCCACGCTTGCTGCAGACACAACATCTTTTTTGGGGGGGTTTGTTGGGTAGGGGTACTCGGGAGGACATAAAGAAAATGCCTCTCATGCAGCCGACTGCATTTGGTTGGGGATGTGAATGGGGGAAGTACGGGCGCTGCAGAAGCGGTGGGTTCCCAATTAGGATTGGCGAATGCAGCAGGAAGGGCATTATGGGCACGACGGGCCTGTGTTTGTCTTCTTGGTGGCAGCGTGACACTACTTGTGCTTGCCACCTCACCAGCTTGAACTGCACTTATGGGACTCGCCACGTCACCAAGTGTTACTGCAGTGCTGGTTTGACTACGACCGGGGTGTACTAGGCCGCTGGCGCTTGCCAGTTCAATAAAAAGCTACCAAAAAAACTGTTAGGGATCGCAGGGATCAGGCCTGACTCTGCGAACGCTGCAGTTATGCGTTAAGTGTTTTGTAAGTGACAGTGATCGATCGATACTGCACTTGGGTGGGCTGGGCAAAAGGCAGGTGCTAGCAGGTATCTGGGCTGATCCCGCTAACACTGCGTTTTTGGGAACCCTAAACTGCTGGGGACGCCAGTATAGATCTGATCGGATCAGATATTGATCCGTTCAGATACTATACCACTAAGGGAGGCGTATGCTGCGTGCGTGGGTGTTAGCGGTACTGGCGCTAATCTGACGCTGCTTGGGGCTGGTGCTTGCCAGTTCACCAAAATACTACCAAAAAAACTGTTAGCGATCGCAGGGATCAGGCCTGACTCTGCGAACGCTGCAGTTATGCGTTTAGTGTTTTGTAAGTGTCAGTGATCGATCGATACTGCACTTGGGTGGGCTGGGCGGAGGGGCAAAACGCAGGTGCTAGCAGGTATCTGGGCTGATCCCGCTAACACTGCGTTTTTGGGAACCCTAAACTGCTGGGGACGCTATAGATCTGATCGGATCAGATATTGATCCGATCAGATACTATACCACTAAGGGAGGCGTATGCTGCGTGCGTGGGTGTACTGGCGCTAATCTGACGCTGCCTGGGGCGACGCATATCACCGCCGGGCGATCAGGGGGCTAAACCTTTATTCGGTAATAAACGGCGGGTGCCCTGACACTATAAAAAATAAACAAACTAACCAGCGTCACCCATAACAGTTATACGGTGATCAGTGGTGAAAGGGTTAACTAGGGGGCCATCAAGGGGTTAAAACATTTATTCGGTAGTATATGGGGGTCCCTGTCGCTATAAAACGCTGACGGCGAACCTAAATATTTAGGTCCCTAACTAGCGTCACCAGCGACACTAATACAGCGATCAGAAAAATGATCGCTTAGCGACACTGGTGACAGGGGGTGATCAAGGGGTTAAAACTTTATTAGGGGGGGTTAGGGGGGTATCCTAGACCTAAAGGGGGCTAATACTAACTGTCCCAACACTGTAACTGTCACAAACTGACACCAATGCAGTAATCAGAAAAAAAAAAAAAAAAAACTGCTGGTGTCAGTTTGTGACAGGGGGGGTGATTGGGGGGGATCGGGGGGGGGATCAGGGTGTTTTGTGTGCCTGGCATGTTCTACTGTGTGTGTGTAGTGTTGTGCACTCACATACCTGTCTTCTCTCCTCGGGCCGGAACGGAAATTACCGAGCCGAGGAGAGATGACATCATTTCCTTTGTTGCTGTTTAGCATACAGCAGCAAAGGAATGATTCGATTGGCCGGCGGCGATCGCGAGGGGGGGGCCACGAACGGATGGCCTCCCCCTCACCTCCGATCGCCGTGGGACAAAAGACGACCGCCTCGGGCACCGGGGGGGGTCCGATCGGACCCCCCACCCGCGGAAGGCAAATCACGTACATGTACGTGATTTTGCCTGTCCGTGCCACCTTGCTGACGTACATCGGCGTGAGGCGGTCGTCAAGTGGTTAATTTGTTGCGATTTTTGGCAGAAAAAGGTTGCAAGGTTAATAAGAAAAAGTTGCAAGTGTGTCAGAAAAAAGTTATCTTTTTTGGGACATTGTATATCACAGGGTACAAGACATCTCACTGAGGAGAGGGTTCAAGTGAAAAGGGAATGTTACCCCCACGGAATTTCAAACAATTACGTATGTTTTTAGGTATTGTGTCATATTGTAGACAATGGATACCACACGCTAGCGCTTTGATGCAGCCATTATACGATTGTTTGAAAAGTGTACCGTATATGCTTACAGAAGTAGCTTATGAGTCGTTTGTCACTTTGAAAAAGTTGTTGATTTCTGCCCCGGCTATCGGTATACCAGATTACACCAAGACATTTCATTTGTACATTGCTGAGATCACTGGACACGCCACAGGTGTTTTGACACAGGCACATGTAAAACAAAGACCCGTTGCTTACTTGTCAGCAGCATTAGATCCAGTGTCCAGAGGTTCACCGTCCTGTGTA
Source organism: Aquarana catesbeiana (assembly GCF_042186555.1). Lineage (NCBI taxonomy): Eukaryota > Metazoa > Chordata > Amphibia > Anura > Ranidae > Aquarana > Aquarana catesbeiana. The sequence goes on along the minus strand of NC_133327.1, from coordinate 484,362,775 downwards.
CGGGCGGTAGCAGCGGTGTCGATAATCTTAGATAAGTCATCAGAGATTGTTCTAGACAATCCAGTTGTAGTGCACACCACACATGACATACATGCAATCTTGTCTCAAGTTCAGCCCAAACATATTTCAATGGCTAGGCAATTAAGGTTACAGTGTACTTTACTTTTACCTCCAAATGTCACTTTTCAGCGCTGTACAACCTTAAATTTGGCCACCTTTTTGCCTCTTCAGTCACCAGATTTGGCAAGGGGGAATAATAGTGCTAATAAGGAAGGAGATGAGGAAACTGACACCCTTCTGTTTAAAGAGAGATAGATGAGCACGATTGTTTTCAGTTCATGGAACAGGAGACAATGGGATTCCCACATGTTACAGATACACCAATTTTAAACGCTGAGCACACTTTGTACATAGATGGTAGCAGGTTTGCTGATGACAAGGGTAAATATCACACAGGGTATGCTGTAGTGACTGATACACAGGTGATTGAAGCACAGCCCTTACCAGCCCACATGTCAGCACAAGAAGCAGAATTAAAAGCTTTAGAACAAGCCCTAGAATACTTAAAAGGACGAGAAGGGAATATTTATACTGACTCTGCCTACGTTTATGGTGTAGCGCACGATTATGGCCACATATGGAGGGCTAGAGGTTATCTGACAGCAGCAGGTGCACCTGTAAAACATGGAGAAGGGATTAAGAGAGTCCTGAACAATCTTCAAAAGGTTAAACGAGTGGCCATTATGAAGATAGTGGCACACACAAGCGCAAAAACAATTGAGGCAAAAGGAAATGCATTTGCAGATTTGACTGCAAAACAGGCAGCTCTAGGGGAAGGAAGCCCTGAGACCTTAGCAGCGGTAGAGGTGAGTATCCCAGAACCAACATGGCAGCAGCTGAGTAAATTACAGGAGCAAGGAGGGGAGAGCGAGAAAGATAAGTGGGTCAGGATGGGAGCAGCACCAGACCTTGACAATGTATGGAGGGAAGGAGGCAAAGTATGCCTACCTGCCTCTCTGTACCCAGCAATGGCAGCGGCAGTTCACCTACCCACACATGTGAGTTCCAATTCCATGTATAGGATTGTGAACCAAGGATGGCTCGCCCCTGGATTCAGTAGTACTGCCAGAAACTACTGTGCAGCCTGCCAAATCTGTCTCCTGAATAACCCAGGACAGAGAGTAAAAACCCCATGAAAACATCAGGTTCAGGCCCAATACCCCTTCCGTCCCTTTGAATTTGTCCTCGTGTGTATCGATTTATTCTCAGGTTGGCCCGAAAGCTATCCAGTAAAATCAGCTACAGCAAAAGTCACAGCCAAGAAACTGATCACTGAGTTAATACCTAGGTTTGGTCTTCCTGAAACAATAGAATCAGATAGGGGGACACATTTTACAGGAGAAATCATGCAGAATGTGATGACCATGTTAGGGGTTCAACAAAGTTTCCACACCCCTTATCATCCACAGAGTTCAGGATCAGTGGAAAGAGTAAATGGGACAATAAAGTTGAAAATACAAAAAGCCATGCAAGAGTTAAACAAGCCATTGCCAGAATGCCTGCCTTTGGTTTTGTTCTCCATAAGATACACTCCGACAGGGAAAACAGGATTGTCCCCATATGAAATACTTTTTGGGAATGCACCTAGATTAGGTCTATACTTTCCACAGAGTATGCAATTGCAATGTGATAGTTTGACTGCATATGTGATACAATTACAACAACGTCTAACTAAGATCCATAAAAGTGTGTATTCTTCTCTTCCAGACCCTAACTCAATAGCAGGTACACATACACTGCTACCAGGAGATTATGTATATGTTAAGAAACACACCAGAAAGACATTGGAACCTAGATTTGAAGGTCCTTATCAAGTGCTTTTGACCACAGCCACTTCAGTGAAATTGGAAGGAAAAGCAGCCTGGATCCACGCATCACACTGCAAAAAGAGTCTTGAACCGAGAGAAACAGAATGAAGATCCTTCTAACTATGATAATAGTGCTTGAATGTTTTCAAATGTTTGTTTATACTTGGACTCCCGGTATCAATGTAGCAGTTCATGAAAATAGTACTGATCTTAGATGGGTAAATCAGGATAAGAGTATAACACAATATCCTTACTACGAATGGTATTTTGTACCAGTAAGGGAATGGGAATAATGAATGGGATACAGATGGAAACGATACAAAATAAGTGGAAACGTGTAGGAAGTCACATAACTGATAGTTTAATAATTACAAGCAAATGGTTACCTACAACATTCGAAACACAAATTAGTCAGGTACAATTAACTAAATATCTCAATATTATGGTTAATCACACAGCACTAGCCAGTCTGGAGTTGTGGAAAGAAAATCAGGAGTTCATAAACATTACTCAATGTGCTTTTTCTACACTATCTTATCACATTCAAATTAATAGAGCTCGAGATGAGCTACGATTAGGGAATTATCGCACTTGGATGAACTATTTCAAGGGTTTAAATTTAGAAAGTACATGGTTTGAAGTACCAGGAAAAGAAGTTGAATGTGAGGAAAGATGGTGTGCTGGAAGGTTTGATGTATACAAAGTGGAGGAGGTCCAGGTAATGTGTAAGTTAATAGTGATGCCACTCCTGATAGGAAAGGATCTACCTGAATTTTGGTACCCTGAGATTTATGGACACTATGTAGATACACAAAACATGACTCATGATCTAAGTCTATGTGTTAAAACTAATAAGGGAATAGTCTGTGGAAGAAGTTCTCCAGTCTATGAACCTTGCTTATTGAAACATCAATCTAACATATGTAAGTTTCAGAGGTTACCAGTAGGTGTAGGAAACAGATTTATGGAGATAGGACCACAACATATTTGTTTAGTCACAAATGATCAGGAAACTATGGAAAGTTTAAATAAAACGGCCCTTTTTCAGGATGCGTAAAGAATGTTAAAATGCTTAAATGGCAAAATGACACTTTCCTTTTTGAACCAGATGCACATAGAATATTTAATCTAGAATGGACGGTAGATAATCTTACTGATACTACTCCTTTTATAATATCATTAGAGCCCTTACGGCAAATCTTAAATGAGTCCGAAATACTTAGAAAACACATAGAGACACAAGAACATACCCTTCAAAATAATTTAATATCTGCGGTTATAGATAAAGGGAAATTAATACATTTATCCTCACAAATAAGAGATGAAACAACACATAATTGGTATGATGTATTTGCTGGATGGTCACCCACTGCTATGGCAATTCTTAATTGGAAATTGATAAGGTTGGAAATAATGGCCTAGAGTTCTACCTAAGTTGTTTTTCATTTCTCTGCATTATGTGTGCGTGTCAGCATATGTTGCAAGACTAGCTTAAGATCTTCCAGATGTATGTCCAGCGTGATGTATGCTGAAATATACTGCTTGTTACCTTATATGGAAATTTGCTCAAACTGATGCTTGTGTAACCATGCCTATAAAAAGCTTCAATAAAGAAGGGCAGCCACAGACAGTACGGGACCTTTAAGGCTCGGAATTGATATACAGAAACTCCTGATTCTGTGTCTTATTTCTAATAGAGCTAAATTTGGCAAAGCAATATAAACTAGAGGCAATTCAGTTGAGAACTGCACTTAACAGTCAGGTAGGTAGGTCAGTGTATGTGTCGGGTAGATAGGTGGGTCAGTGTATGTGTCAGGTAGGTGGATCAGTGTATGTGTCAGGTAGATAGGTGGGTCAGTGTATGTCTCAGGTAGATGGGTCAGTGTATGTGTCAGGTAGGTGGGTCAGTGTATGTGTCAGGTAGGTGGGTGGGCCAGTGTCTGTGTCAGGTAGGTAGGTGGGTCAGTGTATGTGGTAGGTAGGTCAGTGTATGTGTCAGGTAGGTAGGTGGGTCAGTGTCTGTGCCAGGTAGGTAGCTGGGTCAGTATATGTGTCAGGTAGGTAGGTGGGTGGGTCAGTGTATGTGTCAGGTAGGTGGGTCAATGTATGTGTTAGGTAGGTAGGTCAGTGTATGTGTCAGGTAGGTGGGTCAGTGTATGTGTCAGGTAAATAGGTGGGTCAGTGTATGTATCAGGTAGGTCAGTGTATGTGTCAGGTAGATAGGTGGGTCAGTGTATGTGTCAGGTAGGTAGGTAGGTCAGTGTATGTGTCAGGTAGGTCAGTGTGTCAGGAAGTTAGGTAGGTCAGTGTATGTGTCAGGCAGGTGGGTCAGTGTATGTGACAGGTAGGTAGGTCCGTGTGTCAGGTAGGTAGGTAGGTCAGTGTATGTGTCAGGTCGGTGGGTCAGTGTATGTGTCAGGTAGGTGGGTCAGTGTATGTGTCAGGTAGGTAGGTAGGTCAGAGAATGTGTCAGGTAGGTAGGTCAGTGTATGTGTCAGGTAGGTGGGTCAGAGTATATGTCAGGTAGGTGGGTCAGTGTATGTGAAGGGTAGGTGGGCCAGTGTATGTGTCAGGTAAATAGGTGGGTCAGTGTATGTCTAAGGTAGATGGGTCAGTGTACGTGTCAGGTAGGTGGGTCAGTGTATGTGCCAGGTAGGTAGGTGGGTCAGTATATGTGTCAGGTAGCTAGGTGGGCCAGTGTCTGTGTCAGGTAGGTAGGTGGGCCAGTGTCTGTGTCAGGTAGGTAGGTGGGTCAGTGTCTGTGTCAGGTAGGTAGGTCAGTGTATGTGTCAGGTAGGTGGGTCAGTGTATGTGTCAGGTAGGTAGGTAGGTCAGTGTATGTGTCAGGTAGGTGGGTCAGTGTATGTGTCAGGTAGGTGGGTCAGTGTATGTGTAAGGTGGGTCAGTGTGTCAGGTAGGCAGGTAGGTCAGTGTATGTGTCAGGTAGGTGGGTCAGTGTATGTGTCAGGTAGGTAGATCAGTGTGTCAGGTAGGTAGATAGGTCAGTGTATGTGTCAGATAGGTGGGTCAGTGTATGTGTCAGTTAGGTGGGTCAGTGTATGTGTCAGGTAGGTAGATCAGCGTATGTGTCATGTATATAGGTAGTTCAGTGTATGTGTCAGGTAGATAGGTGGGTCAGTGTATGTCTAAGGTAGATGGGTCAGTTTATGTGTCAGGTAGGTGGTTCAGTGTATGTGTCAGGTAGGTGGGCCAGCATATGTGGTAGGTAGGTCAGTGTATGTTTCAGGTAGGTAGGTGGGTCAGTGTATGTGTCATATAGTTAGGTGGGTCAGTGTATGTGTTAGGTAGTTAGGTCAGTGTATGTGTCAGGTAGGTGGTTCAGTGTATGTGTCAGGTAGGTGGGCGATTGTATGTGTCAGGTAGGTGGGTCAGTGTATGTGTCAGGTAGGTGGGTCAGTGTCACGGAATGTCCCACACTCCGCTTGAGTGCTTCCGTCATATACCACTTCCTCCCAGTCTGTATACAGATATCCCAAACTCTCTGAGCACAAACAAGGCGACACTTGCTTGTTGCTACCAAGAACTCACTTTATTCAGAACCAGAATACAGTCTTATATACACAGGAGAAGATTACTCTAACAATACAAACGTAACCTAATTAACATGAGCTAATTATCTAATCCTTTATACAGCCTAGGTGACTGAGACATGACCTTTCGCCCAGACTTGTGGGCACCGAGTTTCACACAGTTATATCAACACAATAGCTGGAGCTAATTACAATTAACAATACAAACAAAACCTAATTAACCTAATTAACATGAGCTCCAATAGGAGTCGTCCCGTCTCCTACATTGTATAGAGGATAATGTCATTAGCTCATTCAGTTAACAGGTTGCGTTCAGAATCAACCAAACCAATAATAGTCTCTACATACATCCTGGGAGATATTGTGGACAAATATTACTGTCCCATTTTAAGTAGTCCAAGATATATTTTCTCACTCACCCTGTGCCAGGATGGCACAGGGTGACTTAGACGTAAGATGTATTCTGAGTTCCACGGGCCCTCCCGTCACAGTCAGTGTATGTGCCAGGTAGGTAGGTGGGTCAGTATATGTGTCAGGTAGCTAGGTTGGCCAGTGTCTGTGTCAGGTAGATAGGTGGGTCAGTGTATGTGTCAGGTAGGTGGGTCAGTGTATGTGTCAGGTATGTGGGTCAGTGTATGTGTCAGGTACATGGGTCAATGTATGTGTCAGGAAGGTGGGTCAGTGTATGTGTCGGGTAGGTGGGTCAGTGTATGTGTCGGGTAGGTGGGTCAGTGTATGTCGGGTAGATGGGTCAGTGTATGTGTCGGGTAGGTGAGTCAGTGTATGTGTCGGGTAGGTGAGTCAGTGTATGTGTCGGGTAGGTGGGTCAGTGTATGTGTCGGGTAGGTGGGTCAGTGTATGTGTCACATAGGTAGGTAGGTCAGTGTATGTGTCAGGTAGGTGGGTCAGTGTATGTGTCAGGTAGGTGGGTCAGTGTATGTGTAAGGTGGGTCAGTGTGTCAGGTAGGTAGGTCACTGTATGTGTCAGGTAGGTGGGTCAGTGTATGTGTCAGATAGGTAGGTCAGTGTGTCAGGTAGGTAGGTAGGTCAGTGTATGTGTCAGGTAGGTGGGTCAGTGTATGTGTCAGTTAGGTGGGTCAGTGTATGTGTCAGGTAGTTAGGTCAGTGTATGTGTCAGGTAGGTGGTTCAGTGTATGTGTCAGGTAGGTGGGTGATTGTATGTGTCAGGTAGGTTGGTCAGTGTATGTGTCAGGTGGGTAGGTCAGTGTATGTGTCAGGTAGGTAGGTAGGTCAGTGTATGTGTCAGGTATGTGTCAGGTAGATAGGTGGGTCAGTGTATGTCTCAGGTAGGTGGTATGTATCAGGTAGGTCAGTGTATGTGTCAGGTAGATAGATGGGTCAGTGTATGTGTCGGGTAGGTGGGTCAGTGTATGTGTCGGGTAGGTGGGTCAGTGTATGTGTCAGGTAGGTGGGTCAGTGTATGTGTCAGGTAGGAAGGTCAGTGTATGTGTCAGGTAGGTGGGTCAGTGTATGTGTCAGGTAGGTAGGTCAGTGTATGTGTCAAGTAGGTAGGTCAGTGTGTAAGGTAGGTAGTACAGTGTATGTGTCAGGTAGGTAGGTGGGTCAGTGTATGTGTCAGGTAGGTGAGTCAGTGTATGTTTCAGGTAGGTAGGTGGGTCAGTGTATGTGCCATGTAGGTAGTTGGGCCAGTATATGTGTCAGGTAGGTGTGTCAGTGTCTGTGTCAGGTAGGTAGGTGGGTCAGTGTGTCAGGTAGATAGGTGGGTCAGTGTATGTGTCAGGTAGGTAGGTGGGTCAGTGTATGTGCCAGGTAGGTAGGTGGGCCAATATATGTGTCAGGTAGGTGGGTCAGTGTCTGTGTCAGGTAGGTAGGTCAGTGTATGTGTCAAGTAGGTGGGTCAGTGTATGTGTAAGGTGGGTCAGTGTATGTGTCAGGTAGGTGGGTCAGTGTATGTGACAGGTAGGTAGGTCAGTGTGTCAGGTAGGTAGGTAGGTCAGTGTATGTGCCAGGTAGGTAGGTGGGTCAGTGTATGTGCCAGGTAGGTAGGTGGGCCAGTATATGTGTCAGGTGGGTCAGTGTCTGTGTCAGGTAGGTAGGTGGGTCAGTGTATGTGGTAGGTAGGTCAGTGTATGTTTCAGGTAGGTAGGTGGGTCAGTGTATGTGTCAGGTAGTTAGGTCAGTGTATGTGTCAGGTAAGTGGTTCAGTGAATGTGTCAGGTAGGTGGTTCAGTGTATGTGTAAGGTGGGTCAGTGTGTCAGGTAGGTAGGTAGGTCAGTGTATGTGTCAGGTAGGTGGGTCAGTGTATGTGACAGGTAGGTAGGTCAGTGTGTCAGGTAGGTAGGTAGGTCAGTGTATGTGTCAGGTAGGTGGGTCAGTGTATGTGTCCGTTAGGTGGGTCAGTGTATGTGTCAGGTAGGTAGATCAGCGTATGTGTCATGTACATAGGTAGTTCAGTGTATGTGTCAGGTAGATAGGTGGGTCAGTGTATGTCTCAGGTAGATGGGTCAGTTTATGTGTCAGGTAGGTGGTTCAGTGTATGTGTCAGGTAGGTGGGCCAGCATATCTGGTAGGTAGGTCAGTGTATGTTTCATGTAGGTAGGTGGGTCAGTGTATGTGTCATGTAGGTAGGTGGGTCAGTGTATGTGTCAGGTAGTTAGGTCAGTGTATGTGTCAGGTAGGTGGTTCAGTGTATGTGTCAGGTAGGTGGGTGATTGTATGTGTCAGTTAGGTTGGTCAGTGTATGTGTCAGGTCGGTAGGTCAGTGTATGTGTCAGGTAGGTAGGTAGGTCAGTGTATGTGTCAGGTATGTGGGTCAGTGTATGTGTCAGGTAGATAGGTGGGTCAGTGTATGTCTCAGGTGGGTCAGTGTATGTATCAGGTAGGTCAGTGTATGTGTCAGGTAGATAGATGGGTCAGTGTATGTGTCGGGTAGGTAGGTCAGTGTATGTGTCAGGTAGGTGGGTCAGTGTATGTGTCAGGTAGGTAGGTCAGTGTGTCAGGTAGGTAGGTCAGTGTATGTGTCAGGTAGGTGGGTCAGTGTATGTGTCAGGTAGGTGGGTCAGTGTATGTGTCAAGTAGGTAGGTCAGTGTGTCAGGTAGGTAGTAGAGTGTATGTATCAGGTAGATAGGTGGGTCAGTGTATGTGTCAGGTAGGTAGGTGGGTCAGTGTATGTGTCAGGTAGGTGGGTCAGTGTCTGTGTCAGGTAGGTAGGTGGGTCAGTGTGTCAGGTAGATAGGTGGGTCAGTGTATGTGTCAGGTAGGTAGGTGGGTCAGTGTATGTGCCAGGTAGGTAGGTGGGCCAGTATATGTGTCAGGTAGGTTGGTCAGTGTCTGTGTCAGGTAGGTAGGTGGGTCAGTGTTTGTGTCAGGTAGGTGGGTGGGTCAGTGTTTGTGTCAGGTAGGTGGGTGGGTGGGTCAGTTTATGCGTCAGGTAGGTGGGTCAGTGTATGTGTCAGGTAGGTTGGTCAGTGTATGTGTCAGGTAGGTGGGTCAGTGTATGTATCAGGTAGGTTAGTGTATGTGTCAGGTAGATAGGTGGGCCAGTGTATGTGTCAGGTAGGTAGGTAGGTCAGTGTATGTGTCAGGTAGGTGGGTCAGTGTATGTGTCAGGTAGGTGGGTCAGTGTATGTGTAAGGTAGGTCAGTGTGTCAGGTAGGTAGGTAGGTCAGTGTATGTGTCAGGTAGGTGGGTCAGTGTATGTGTCAGGTAGGTAGGTCAGTGTTTCAGGTAGGTAGGTAGGTCAGTGTATTTGTCAGGTAGGTGGGTCAGTGTATGTGTCAGTTAGGTGGGTCAGTGTATGTGTCAGGTAGGTAGATCATTGTATGTGTCAGTTAGGTGGGTCAGTGTATGTGTCAGGTAGGTAGGTCAGTGCATGTGTCAGGTAGGTGGGTCAGTGTATGTGTTAGGTAGGTGGGTCAGTGTATGTGTAAGGTAGGTCAGTGTGTCAGATAGGTAGGTAGGTCAGTGTATGTGTCAGGTAGGTGGGTCAGTGTATGTGTCAGGTAGGTAGGTCAGTGTTTCAGGTAGGTAGGTAGGTCAGTGTATTTGTCAGGTAGGTGGGTCAGTGTTTGTGTCAGTTAGGTGGGTCAGTGTATGAGTCAGGTAGGTAGGTCAGTGTATGTGTCAGGTAGGTGGGTCAGTGTATGTGTCAGGTAGGTAGGTCAGTGGGTGTGTCAGGTAGATAGATGGGTCAGTGTATGTCTCAGGTAGGTGGGTCAGGGTATGTATCAGGTAGGTAGGTCAGTGTATTTGTCAGGTAGGTAGGTCAGTGTATATGTCAGGTAGGTGGGTCAGTGTATGTGTCAGGTAGATAGGTTGGTCAGTGTATGTGTCAAGTAGGTAAATAGGTCAGTGTATATGTCAGGTAGGTGGGTCAGTGTATGTGTCAGGTAGATAGGTGGGTCAGTGTATGTCTCAGGTAGATGGGTCAGGTAGATAGGTGGGTCAGTGTATGTGTCAAGTAGATAGGTGGGTCAGTGTATGTGTCAGGTAGGTAGATAGGTAGGCCAGTGTATGTGTCAGGTAGGTGGATCAGTGTATGTGTCAGATAGGTGGACCAGTGTATCAGGTAGGTCAGTGTGTCAGGTAGGTGGGTCAGTGTATGTGTCAGGTAGGTAGGTGGGTCAGTGTATGTGTCAGGTAGGTGGGTCAGTGTGTCAGGTAGGTAGGTCAGTGTGTCATGTAGGTGGGTCAATGTATGTGTCAGGTAGGTAGGTGGGTCAGTGTATGTGTCAGGTAGGTGGGTCAGTGTATGTGTCAGGTAGGTAGATCAGCGTATGTGTCATGTACATAGGTAGTTCAGTGTATGTGTCAGGTAGATAGGTGGGTCAGTGTATGTCTCAGGTAGATGGGTTAGTGTATGTGTCAGGTAGATAGGTGGGTCAGTGTATGTGTCAGGTAGATAGGTGGGTCAGTGTATGTGTCAAGTAGATAGGTGGGTCAATGTATGTGTCAGGTAGGTAGATAGGTAGGTCAGTGTATGTGTCAGGTAGGTGGGTCAGTGTATGTGTCAGTTAGGTGGACCAGTGTGTCAGGTAGGTCAGTGTGTCAGGTAGGTGGGTCAGTGTATGTGTCAGGTAGGTAGGTGGGTCAGTGTATGTGTCAGGTAGGTGGGTCAGTGTGTCAGGTAGGTAGGTCAGTGTGTCATGTAGGTGGGTCAATGTATGTGTCAGGTAGGTAGGTGGGTCAGTGTATGTGTCAGGTAGGTGGGTCAGTGTATGTGTCAGGTAGGTAGATCAGCGTATGTGTCATGTACATAGGTAGTTCAGTGTATGTGTCAGGTAGATATGTGGGTCAGTGTATGTCTCAGGTAGATGGGTCAGTTTATGTGTCGGGTAGGTGGGTCAGTGTATGTGTCAGGTAGGTGGGCCAGCATATGTGGTAGGTAGGTCAGTGTATGTTTCAGGTAGGTAGGTGGGTCAGTGTATGTGTCAGGTAGGTAGGTAGGTGGGTCAGTGTATGTGTCAGGTAGTTAGGTCAGTGTATGTGTCAGGTAGGTGGGTGATTGTATGTGTCAGGTAGGTGGGTCAGTGTATGTGCCAGGTCGGTAGGTCAGTGTATGTGTCAGGTAGGTAGGTAGGTCAGTGTATGTGTCAGGTAGGTAGGTCAGTGTATGTGTCAGGTAGGTAGGTTGGTAGGTCAGAGTATGTGTCAGGTAAGTGGGTCAGTGTATGTGTCAGGTAGGTCAGTGTGTCAGGTAGGTGGGTCAGTGTATGTGTCAGGTAGGTGGGTCAGTGTTTCAGGTAGGTGGGTAGGTCAGTGTATGTGTCAGGTAGGTGGGTCAGTGTATGTGTAAGGTAGGTGGGTCAGTGTATGTGTCAGTTAGGTGGGTCATTGTATGTGTCAGGTAGGTAGATCATTGTATGTGTCAGTTAGGTAGGTCAGTGTATGTGTAAGGTAGGTGGGTCAGTGTATGTGTCAGGTAGGTAGGTGGGTCAGTGTATGTGTCAGGTAGATAGGTGGGTCAGTGTATGTGTCAGGTAGATGGGTCAGTGTATGTGTCAGGTAGATAGGTCGGTCAGTGTATGTCTCAGGTAGGTGGGTCAGTATATGTATCAGGTAGGTCAGTGTATGTGTCAGGTAGGTGGGTCAGTGTATGTGTAAGGTAGGTCAGTGTGTCAGGTAGGTAGGTCAGTGTATGTGTCAGGTAGGTGGGTCAGTGTATGTGTCAGGTAGGTAGGTCAGTGTATATGTCAGGTAGGTTGGTCAGTGTAGGTGTCAGGTAGGTAGGTAGGTCAGTGTATATGTCAGGTAGGTGGGTCAGTGTATGTGTCAGGTAGGTGGGCCAGTGTATGTGTCAGGCAGGTGGGTCAGTGTGTCAGGTAGATAGGTAGGTCAGTGTATGTGTCAGGTAGATAGGTGGGTCAGTGTATGTGTCAGATAGTTGGACCAGTGTATGTGTCAGGTAGGTCAGTGTGTCAGGTAGGTGGGTCAGTGTATGTATCAGGTAGGTAGGTGGGTCAGTGTATGTGTCAGGTAGGTGGGTCAGTGTGTCAGGTAGGTAGGTCAGTGTGTCATGTAGATTGGTCAATGTATGTGTCAGGTAGGTAGGTGGGTCAGTGTATGTGTCAGGTAGGTGGGTCAGTGTGTCAGGTAGGTAGGTCAGTGTGTCATGTAGGTGGGTCAATGTATGTGTCAGGTAGGTAGGTGGGTCAGTGTATGTGTCAGGTAGGTGAGTCAGTTCATGTGTCAGGTAGGTGAGTCAGTGTATGTGTCAGGTAGGTGGGTCAGTGTATGTGTCAGGTAGGTAGATCAGCGTACGTGTCATGTACATAGGTAGTTCAGTGTATGTGTCAGGTAGATAGGTCGGTCAGTGTATGTCTCAGGTAAATGGGTCAGTTTATGTGTCAGGTAGGTGGGCCAGCATATGTGGTACGTAGGTCAGTGTATGTTTCAGGTAGGTAGGTGGGTCAGTGTATGTGTCAGGTAGGTAGGTGGGTCAGTGTATGTGCCAGGTATTTAGGTGGGTCAGTATATGTGTCAGATAGGTAGGTGGGTCAGTGTATGTGTCAGGTAGTTAGGTCAGTGTATGTGTCAGGTAGGTGGTTCAGTGTATGTGTCAGGTAGGTGGGTGATTGTATGTGTCAGGTAGGTGGGTCAGTGTATGTGTCAGGTCGGTAGGTTAGTGTATGTGTCAGGTAGGTAGGTAGGTCAGTGTATGTGTCAGGTAGGTAGGTCAGTGTATGTGTCAGGTAGGTAGGTGGGTCAGTGTATGTGTCAGGTAGATGTGTGGGTCCATGTATGTCTCAGGTAGGTGAGTCAGTGTATGTGTCAGGTACGTAGGTAGGTAGGTCAGTGCATGTGTCAGGTAGGTAGGTAGGTCAGTGTATGTGTCAGGTGGGTGGGTCAGTGTATGTGAGAGAAAAATATCACTGCTCTGAAAGAGGTCTGTGAGAAACAAACATTTTCCCCATGCCTGAAGTAACAGGTGCAGGCAATGCTCGTAACTGAGAGGTAAGCGAAAAATCCTGGACAGCCGCACTCAAAAGTAATCTTCGATCTTTATTTAAGTATAATCATAAAAATACATGCCACAGCATCACAAAGCAGGAAACCTGACGCGTTTCACACTGTAGTCAGTGCTTAATCATAGCTGGGTCAGTGTATGTGTCAGGTAGGTGGGTCAGTGTATGTGTCAGGTAGGTGGGTCAGTGTATGTGTCAGGTAGGTAGGTGGGTCAGTGTATGTGTCAGATAGGTGGACCAGTGTATGTGTCAGGTAGGTCAGTGTGTCAGGTAGGTGGGTCAGTGTATGTGTCAGGTAGGTAGGTGGGTCAGTGTATGTGTCAGGTAGGTGGGTCAGTGTGTCATGTAGGTGTGTCATGTAGATTGGTCAATGTATGTGTCAGGTAGGTAGGTGGGTCAGTGTATGTGTCAGGTAGGTAGGTGGGTCAGTGTATGTGTCAGGTAGGTGGGTCAGTGTGTCATGTAGGTGTGTCATGTAGATTGGTCAATGTATGTGTCAGGTAGGTAGGTGGGTCAGTGTGTCAGGTAGGTAGGTCAATGTATGTGTCAGGTAGGTAGGTGGTACAAAATATTTTACAGCGCACACATACAAGAATGACATTTCCTGCAGGGCTAGTTAAAACACCTGAACACCTGAACATATTCAAAAAATACGGGGGTTTGGTCACACTATATGGTCATATAGTGCTAAGCCCACTTACTGCGACAAAGTACCCCGAATTAGTGGGTCCTACACTAGTAATAGAATGGAAGATCCTCTGTCTCAACCATGGGAGCTGAACTCCTCTATGTGGGAGAACTGAAAGGGATACATCCTAATCACTGGTGGCCACTAAATAGGAGGTAATGAGGAGGGGGAGGGGTGCTCCAGCCCAAAAACCTGGTCAGGGCCTATTACAACATACAAGTACATATTTGGGGGGCACACCATACAATGCATTTAAATTCAAGATGGTGCTGCTGTAAGACCTATAAACAGTACAAAATATTTTACAGCGCACAGCGCATGCATTGTATGGTGTGCCCCCCAAATATGTACTTGTATGTTGTAATAGGCCCTGACCAGGTTTTTGGGCTGGAGCACCCCTCCCCCTCCTCATTACCTCCTATTTAGTGGCCACCAGTGATTAGGATGTATCCCTTTCAGTTCTCCCACATAGAGGAGTTCAGCTCCCATGGTTGAGACAGAGGATCTTCCATTCTATTACTAGTGTAGGACCCACTAATTCGGGGTACTTTGTCGCAGTAAGTGGGCTTAGCACTATATGACCATATAGTGTGACCAAACCCCCGTATTTTTTGAATATGTTCAGGTGTTCAGGTGTTTTTAACTAGCCCTGCAGGAAATGTCATTCTTGTATGTGTGCGCTGTAAAATATTTTGTACTGTTTATAGGTCTTACAGCAGCACCATCTTGAATTTAAATGCATTGTATGGTGTGCCCCCCAAATATGTACTTGTAGGTAGGTAGGTGGGTCAGTGTATGTGTCAGGTAGGTGAGTCAGTTCATGTGTCAGGTAGGTGAGTCAGTGTATGTGTCAGGTAGGTGGGTCAGTGTATATGTCAGGTAGGTAGATCAGCGTATGTGTCATGTACATAGGTAGTTCAGTGTATGTGTCAGATAGATAGGTCGGTCAGTGTATGTCTCAGGTAAATGGGTCAGTTTATGTGTCAGGTAGGTGGGCCAGCATATGTGGTACGTAGGTCAGTGTATGTTTCAGGTAGGTAGGTGGGTCAGTGTATGTGTCAGGTAGGTGGTTCAGTGTATGTGTCAGGTAGGTAGGTAGGTCAGTGTATGTGTCAGGTAGGTAGGTAGGTCAGTGTATGTGTCAGGTAGGTAGGTCAGTGTATGTGTCAGGTAGGTAGGTAGGTGGGTCAGTGTATGTGTCAGGTAGATGTGTGGGTCAGTGTATGTCTCAGGTAGGTGAGTCAGTGTATGTGTCAGGTACGTAGGTAGGTAGGTCAGTGTATGTGTCAGGTAGGTGAGTCAGTGTATGTGTCAGGTGGGTGGGTCAGTGTATGTGAGAGAAAAATATCACTGCTCTGAAAGAGGTCTGTGAGAAACAAACATTTTCTCCATGCCTGAAGTAACAGGTGCAGGCAATGCTCGTAACTGAGAGGTAAGCGAAAAATCCTGGACAGCCGCACTCAAAAGTAATCTTCGATCTTTATTTAAGTATAATCATAAAAATACATGCCACAGCATCACAAAGCAGGAAACCTGACTGTAGTCAGTGCTTAATCATAGCTGGGTCAGTGTATGTGTCAGGTAGGTGGGTCAGTGTATGTGTCAGGTAGGTGGGCCCGTGTATGTGTCAGGTAGGTGGGCCCGTGTATGTGTCAGGTAGGTAGGTCAGTGTGTCAGGTAGGTGGGTCAGTGTATGTGTCAGGTAGGTAGTTGGGTCAGTGTGTGTGTCAGGTAGGTGGGTCAGTGTGTCAGGTAGGGTAAAACTAACTCCCAAATAAAGATGCAAAAAGATTGCCAACATCCCTGAATATGTAGAAAAAGGCTGAACCTCAGTGATGGGATTTTAAAGGCAATTCAAAATAAATTTGAAGGAAATTCTTAATAGAAAAGTACGTTAAAAGTAGAATTTATTTAAAGTACAAAATTTTTTAAAAAGATTGATCACAGCAAAAAAACATATATCATACAAAAAAGAAATAACAAAATCATAAATGGTAATTAACAGTTATGGCAATGACAGCCCAACGCGTTTCGAGAATGTAAAAATTATAGTCTTCATCAGGGACAATTTGCCATTTGTGCCAAACAATGTTACCGTGCAAAATCCGACATCCATATAGTCTGTATTGGCCTTTAAACATGCAAAGGAGCCCCCAGATATTATAATCCAATAAGGGCGTCAAAGTAGATGTATAGTTGCAGTTTGGAGGAACCCAAGATAGCAACAGGGAGCATAATAGAAGTACTCCAATGGGGATACTTTGAGCCACCCTGAGGGACAGATTGAAGAGCCAATTGGAGGAAACATTCTAAAAGACCCATATCATAGGCAAAGAGATCTCCAAAGGCACCAAAGGTCATTGTGTCAGGTAGGTGAGTCAGTGTATATGTCAGGTAGGTGGGTCAGTGTATGTGTCAGGTAGGTGAGTCAGTGTATGTGTCAGGTAGGTAGGTCAGTGTATATGTCAGGTAGGTGAGTCAGTGTATATGTCAGGTAGGTGAGTCAGTGTATGTGTCAGGTAGGTGAGTCAGTGTATGTGTCAGGTAGGTAGATAGGTCAGTTTATGCGTCAGGTAGGTGGGTCAGTGTATGTGTCAGGTAGATAGGTGGGTCAGTGTATGTCTCAGGTAGGTGGGTCAGTGTATGTGTCTGGTAAATAGGTGGGTCAGTGTATGTCTCAGGTAGGTGGGTCAGTGTGTGTCAGGTAGGAGGGCCATTGTGTGTGGTAGGTAGATAGGTCAGTGTATGTGTCAGGTAGGTAGGTCAGTGTATGTGTCAGGTAGGTGGGCCAGTGTATGTGTCAGGTAGGTAGGTGGGTCAGTGTATGTTTCATAGGTAGGGCAGTGTATGTGTCAGGTAGGTGAGCCAGGGTATGGATCAGGTAGGTCACATTTTACAAGGGCAGGGTAAAGAGGGGTGCAGTCAGGGGGGAAGCCAAAGGGGCGGCAAAATTAGGTTTCCCCTAGGGTGTCAAAAATCCTTGCACCATTCCTGCTTACCGCTGTAAGGTAACAGCATAAAATATTATATAAAGACAAACAGATGGATCCGGGCTCCTGCAGTGAGTAAACTCAGAACTCTCTTCTTGAGGCGGTAAAAATCAGCGATAAAAAATAGAGTGGGAGCTCCAGTTCAAGTGCGGTATATAAAGGAGAAGGGAGTCCACAATCATGAAGTATGTAAGGGCTAAAATATGTTTATTATAAAACAGCCAATAAAGTACTCACACAAGAGTGTAACATAAACACAGCTCCACGAGCAGCGAGCTCGTAACCTGACGTCACTTCCGGTGCCTATCTCTTATGCCCCGTACACATGATCGGACATTGATCGGACATTCCGACAACAAAATCCATGGATTTTTTCTGACGGATGTTGGGCCAAATTTGTTTTGCAAACACACGGTCGCACAAAGTTGTCGGAATTTCCGGTCGCCAAGAACACGGTCACGTACACCACGTACGAAGAGACTATAAAAGGGCAGTTCAGAGCCAAGTGCGGCACCCTTTGGGCTTCTTTTGCTAATCTCGTGTTAGTAAAAGTTTGGTGAGAGACGATTTGCACTTTTTCAGACCCGTGGCTTTCAGATCATTTTCTGCTGTTCAGTTTGTGCTTGTGGGTTTGTATCTGCTCTTCAGTGCATGCAGCGAGTACAATTGACATGTCATTGTGTTCTTGTTCGTTCGTTACAGGTCGCTCTTCACAGGCCTTGCTATTCTTCAGTGCGTTCTGTTACTTCGTTCTGAGCAGCCGACCGTTTTCTGGCCATGTTGCGTATATGTACTCCTCGTAGAGTTCGTGCTGTGTGGGGGCATGGTGTTGGGGTCCTTACCTTGACACAAGCCCAGTTCATGAACAGGGTGGGGAGGAGTTCATGGACCAAGAATTGGTTGCTCCAGCGTGACCAATTCTGTCACATGCCTTTACTCTGTGAGATCCGTGAGAATAATCCTGACAACTTCAGGAACTTTCTCCGGATGACGGACCCCGTATTTCACCGTTTGTTGGCTTTGCTGACCCCCTATATCAGTAGGCAGGATACCTGCATGAGGCAAGCCATCACTCCGGAGCAGAGGCTAGTCGCCACCCTGCGGTACTTGGCGACGGGGAGAAGCCTGCAGGACCTCAAGTTCTCAACAGGCATCTCCCCCCAGGCTCTGGGGATCATTATCCCAGAGACCTGTTCTGCCATCATCCAGGTCCTACAGAAGGAGTATATTAAGGTAAGATTTATCCTTTTACATCACATTTTATTGTATTTAATGTTTGATAATATATTGTATTTCTTTCTTTATTCCCTAATTACCATGATTGTAATATGCTGTGAATGTCCCCTTTGTCCTCATGCATGCTGGATTTTTCACTAATTATTTTTTGGTCCTTCATACATATTTGCCTTCACTAACCTCCCCAGTATGCTCTCCTGGGCCTATATTCACCTCATGTAGTCACTTAACAATGTATTTTGTCTGCTCCATAGTAGTGCTTTACCCTAAAAAACCCATAGAATGTTAAAAATTGTGATGTGTGTTTGAACTTCTGGCAGAGTGCCAGAGGTTTTTTTTTTGGTCCCAAAATCATTTGGAATCCTCCCTCCCCCAACTGCTAACTCAGCTGATACCAATCCTCTATCTGCTGACTTTGCCAAACCCGTACACACTATACCCGCCTCTTTTGTACTCAGATTTATGGCTCAATTCCCCAAAGCATGTAGTGCAAGGGCCTGCCTGAATACTTTTAAATGGTACTGTTTAAAGTTTTTGTATCCTATTATTATCTTGATAGGTAATAGCAGAATGTAAAAATGTGCTCAAATGTGTACAGTGTGTATTTATCTCTTTGTATTATGACACTTCTTACCTGTCCAGTGGGCTGCCAATAGTGTAAGTAAGGAGGGGCTGGCCAAAGTAATCCACATTATTTAGGCATTCATCTCTCAATGAAGTGTAGAGGGTTACCTGTCCAAAACATCTCCCCCCCTTGTAAAATTCACAAAATGGCCCATGAAAGGGGGGAGGAATCTGATAGGTGGACCTTATACCTTTGTCTTTAAATACTCCTTAAAATAAATGTAATACTGATGTTGGCCAAGAATGTTTGTGTCTAATCTGCTTTCCATGTTTATGTGCAAAATGATTAATTTTATTTTCTTGTTTGACTCCACAGTTTCCTTCCAACCCACAGGAATGGCAGGCTGTGGCCTCCCACTTTGCCCAGCGGTGGGACTTTCCTAACTGCAGAGGGGCAATTGATGGGAAACACATCCACATCGTCCCATCACCCAACTCAGGGTCATACTATTATAACTACAAGGGGTTCAATAGTATTGTGATGTTGGCAGTGGTGTCGGCTACTTATGAGTTTCTGTATGTAGACGTGGGGAAGAATGGCCGGATGTCAGATGGTGGAGTCATCGCCTAGACGGAGTTCTACAGGCGTCTCCAGAATGGCAGCTTGGGCTTGCCACCTCCAGAAGACAATGCGGAAGGACTCCCATTCGTTTTCGTTGTGGATGAAGCATTTGCACTGGGGGACCATCTTATGCGGCCATTCCCTATGAGGATCCTCACCCCGGACCAGAGGGTTTTTAATCACTGGTTGGCCAGAAGAGTGGTGGAGAACACGTTTGGAATAATGGCCAGCCGGTTTCTCCTATTTCTTACACCCATACACATGGAGTAGTAAAAACTCAATCATCCTGGCTTGCTGTGTTCTCCACAACTTTTTAAGGAGAAATTCTGTGAACTATGCTGGCTCAGTTGAGCCTGAATCCGGAATTCATGTAAATGAACCAACCCTGACGGCGTTGAAGCTGGCCGTCCTGGCTTGCCCCCCCCCCCTGAGTGCCCACGAGGTCCGTATAAGATACATGGATATGCCAGACACATGGGGGCCATCGATATGCCAGACAATGTCTGAGGCATTTTTTAAAAAACTAATTTTAACTACTAAAATATTTACTGACTGTGACAAACCTAGCCGGGACAGAGGCTGTTGGAGAGGACTGAATGCAAGTCTGTTGCCTTTTGATTATGGGCCCTGGATTTTCAATGGAACAATACTCTTTGTGAAGTGAATTAGAAATACAGTCTGAACTGTACTAATCGGACTCCGTCATGTATATATGTATATATTGTATGTTATTTGATTCTGTTGGGGACTCCTCACTGTAGATTTGTGTCCCTGAAGAGAGAGGGGGGATTCCTCCAGCAGCCCCCTTCTGATAAGACTGATTTATACTGTTGGGACACATCCTGTGAGGAGATGCTGGTGTCATCAATTCCAACTACCTGTGTTTATGTTAATTGAAGGAGCTGATCACATTGTCCTCTATACAATGTAGGAGACGGGACGACTCCTATTGGAGCTGCAGCTATTGTGTTTATACTACTGTGTGAAGCTCGGTGCCCACAAGTCTGTCATCTTGTCTGGGTACATTTTTTAGTTAATTAGCTCATGTTAATTATGTTAATTAGGTTACAGTTGTATTGTTAGAGGAGGTTCCAACGGCATATAAAGTCTTGTAACTTTGATTCATAATAAACAGTTCTGATGTACTCACTGACGGAAGCACTCAAGTGGAGTGTGGGACGTTCCGTGACACTGACATTTACTGCTTGTCTTTCTTTTAGCTGACCCTGACATAAATTTGGGGATTCCTGAAAACGGCGTGATTGTGTAACATTAGAAAGCACTGTTGGGTGTTATTTACTAAAGGCAAAGACACTTTGCACTACAAGGGCACCTCAGACTGCACTGAAACTGCACTGGTAGTGCAAAGTGGATTTGCCCTTAGGAAATAACCCCCATTGTCACAGAAAACAACAATTTTACACCCCAAAAATTTTTGGAGCATTGAAAGAAGAATCCACACATTCTTAATAAACAATCTTTTTAATACAAGCACAATCCCATGTGCATTTATCAAAGGTTTTTAAAACAAACCAACAATTTTTTGGGTCACATTAATAAAAGTAGAAATGTCCTTTTAAGGTAAAACAGGCATGTTTCAAACTAACAAGAAATTCACAAATCTGGAACTTACAAAGTTCAACTTTGTTAGAAATTGAAGGCAATATCAGACATGAGTATTAATAAACTGTGTTTGATATTGCGTTCAGATGGGGTGAAGTCACCCCTGGAAAAGCCAAATTTTGAAGATGCACACAAATTGCCGAATGTCAACATGTGCTAGCTGCCATCATGGGGGATCAAGGGACGTGTTTTGTGGGTGCAACCCCCTTCCTCTCAGCTACTTTATTACTGAGGAAGGGGTTGCACCCACAAAACGCATACATTGATCTCCGTGATGGCAGATAGCACGTGTTGACACACTGTGTGCATCTTCAAAATTTGGCTTTTCGACACAATGTAAAAAAAGGTGCAACAATTTTTTGTGGAAAAAATGCAAACTACATTAGGGATTTCGATGGGTTTTAAATTCTCCCTAAAACATCAGTGATGTTCTTCATTTTGTTTTTAACATCATTGATGTTTTTCTGGATGTTTTCCAAGTCCCTATTACACCCCATGATCTCCCCGATTAGGATCTGGGCACTCTTACTGGTGAAATGTCCTTCATCCACAACATCACGATCACCTAAAAATATAGAAACAAACACACCATGTATTATAAATATGCCGGCATCCATCTCTTACCTGAGCCTGTGGTCGCAGACACTCACCTGTTGTGGTGACAATTTCCACCACGTCTTCCTCCTCCTCCTCTTGTTGACTTTGGGGGATTTCCACTTCCTCATGAGGTGGGGGGTCTGTGGTCTCCTTGGATGAGTGGTGTCCTCCGAATCTTTTCTCCCCTATGTCAACAAAAATAGGTATACTTAGCACACAGATATTTGATGACATAAATAGGAATATAAAACATTGCTTGGAAGTGGGGTACAGTTGTCTATTTTGGCAGAGTTGCAAGATGAAGAAATATGTTTTTCCTTTGTCAAGCTTGAATACTTACCTGTTTGTACAAGCTTCACAGATGGAGTCACCCCTATAGTATCCACTGGAGCACCCGTGTGGACTCCCTAATAAAAAGGGTGTTCTGGTGTCCCACACTAGTGCTCCTGTATCCAGATGTGTAAACAGCTGCTGAGTGAGGGGGAAGTGCCAGGGAGGCCGATCCAGGACTGGAGCATCCCAATAAGTACGCTCCATTGAGTGACTTTGGTGAAACCAGTCAGGGACCAGCACTGCTGGAGCTGAGGGACTCTCCTAGCTGCCGGGGAAAGAACTCCTCCAGTGAGAGTGGGGGGGCAGCAAAAGGAAAGGAAAGACAGATTCTGGTGGTAGGGGACTCAATTCGTAGAAGAACAGAGAGGGCAATCTGTAACCAAGACCTGAAGCGCCGAACAGTATGTTGTCTACCAGGCGCTCGGGTTCGGCACATCACGGATCTTGTGGACAGATTACTGGGAGGGGCTGGGGAAGACCCGGCTGTCATGGTGCATGTTGGCACCAATGACAAAGTCAGAGGCAGATGGAGTGTCCTAAAGAACGATTTTAGGGACTTAGGAGCTAAATTGAGGAAAAGGACCTCCAAGGTAGTATTCTCAGGAATACTACCGGTACATCGAGCCAAACCAGAAAGGCAAAGGGAGATTAGGGAAGTAAACAAGTGGCTGAAGGGCTGGTGTAGTAAGGAGGGGTTTGGGTTCCTGGAGGACTGGGCCGACTTCTCAGTCGGTAACCGGTACTATAGAAGGGACGGACTGCACCTAAATGAGGAGGGTGCAGATCTGCTGGGAATGAAGATGGCCAAAAAGTTAGAGGGGTTTTTAAACTAGGTGATGGGGGTCCAGAGACAGAGATAGCCAGCGCAGAAGATATTCCAGAGGGTAGTATTGGGGGCATTAGTGGTAGGTTAACCAAAGCACAAAAACACAAGGTGAGTATAGTAGCAAGTCCTAGTTGCAATCTCGAAACACCCAATACGAGGACAATATGCGACCGGTCTAAACTATGTGGCATGTTCACCAATGCCAGGAGCATAGCGGACAAGATGGGTGAACTAGAGATACTGTTGTACAAGGAGGATTTGGATTTTGTGGGAATTTCAGAGACCTGGTTCAACAGCTCTCATGATTGGCTGGCAAACATTCAAGGGTATACCCTATACCGCAAGGATAGAGAGGGTAAAAAGGGGGGAGGGGTATGCCTATATATCAAGAATAATGTACAAGTGAATGTGAGAGATGACATCACTGAGGGAGCTAGAGAGGAGGTGGAATCCTTATGGGTAGAGCTCCAAAGGGATGAAGCTAAGGGGAAAATAATACTGGGAGTATGCTATAGGCCCCCTAACCTGAGGGAGGAAGGGGAGACGGCTCTCCTATCACAAATTGGATTAGCAGCAAGGATGGGAAGTGTTATCATAATGGGGAATTTTAATTATCCAGACATAGACTGGGCGGAGGGAACCGCGCATTCATTTAAGGCTCGCCAGTTCCTTAATGTCTTGCAGGACAATTTTATGGGTCAGATGGTAGATGCACCAACTAGAAATAAAACATTACTGGATCTACTGATTACCAACAATACAGACCTGATCACGGATGTGGAAATACGGGGCAATTTAGGTAACAGCGATCACAGGTCAATTCGTTTCAGTATAAATCACACAAATAGGAAACATAAAGGGAATACAAAGACACTGAATTTCAAAAGAGCCAACTTCCCTAACTACAAACCTTGCTAAAAGGCATAAATTGGGATAAAATATTAGGAACAAAGAATACGGAGGAGAGATAGGTTTGCTTTAAGAGCATATTAAATAAGGGCATTAGCCAATGTATCCCATTGGGTAATACATTTAAAAGAGCAAACAAAAATCCTGGATGGCTTAACTCCAATGTAAAAATGCATATAAAAGCAAAGGAGAAGGCCTTCAAAAAATACAAGGTTGAGGGATCATCCTCAGCATTCAGACTTTATAAAGAATGCAACAAGAAATGTAAGGGTGCAATTAGGACGGCTAAGATAGAACATGAAAGACACATAGCGGAGGAGAGCAAAAAAAATCCCAAGAAATTCTTTAAGTATGTAAACAGTAAAAAAGGGAGGACAGACCATATTGGCCCCATAAAGAATGAGGAAGGACATCTGGTTACAAAGGATGGGGAGATGGCGAAGGTATTGAATTTATTCTTCTCCTCAGTCTTCACGAGTGAATCGGGGGGCTTCAGTAACCAAAACTGCAGTGTTTATCCTCATGACAAAACACAGGAAGCACCTCCATGGTTAACAGAGGACAGAATTAAAATTAGACTTTAGAAACTTAACATTAATAAATCACCGGGACCAGATGGCTTGCATCCGAGGGTACTTAGGGAACTCAGTCAAGTGATTGCCAGACCGTTGTTCCTAATTTTTACAGATAGTCTACTGACTGGAATGGTACCAGCTGATTGGAGAAAAGCCAATGTAGCACCAATATTTAAAAAGGGCCCAAAATACATCCCTGGGAATTACAGACCAGTTAGCCTAACATCAATAGTATGTAAACTAATGTCGGGTCCTGGCAATATGGATGAAAATCAGTGAGACAAACGGCATGGGTACCCCCCAGACCATTACCAGGCCCTTTGGGTCTTGTATGGATATTAAGGGGAACCCCGCACCCAAATTAACATAAGGAAAGGTGTGCGGCCAGCAGGCCCTATATATTCTGAACAGCAGTATACAGGCGGTGCAAACAAGACAGGGACTGTAGGTTTGTTGTTAAGTAGAATCTGTTTGTAATTTTTAACGGGTACATTTTTAACGTGTTTAGCTCCAGCCAAAAAATCTTTTTTAAGCTTTTTGGAAAACATAGGGAAGGGTTATCACCCCTGTGACATTTGTTTTGCTGTCTTTCCTCCTCTTCAGAAGATTTCACCTCACTTTTTGTCCCAATGACAAATGTTTTTTGAAAATTTGGGTTTTTTTGTGGAACAAGGATTGGAAAGCATCAGTGGAAAGGAGAAATGTTTTTGACATATTAACTCTTACAGGAGAGAATTTCCCTTCCTAGGGGTAGATTTCATCTCACTTCCTGTTGTCTCCTTCCGTTTGCAAGTAGGAGTCGTTTGTAAGTTAGATGTTTGAAAGTAGGGGCCTGCCCTATATACTCAGCAGAAATTTGGGCCTTAGGTGTTGTTGTGGCCACAACACTGTAAGCCCTCACAGGGCCCTGCTGTGAAATATTAGATCAAGAATTGTAATTACATGCCCCTGTTGAACAAGGGCAGAAAAATTGGGCCTTTGGTGGTGGTGGTGCCACAACACTGTAAATCCTCACTCGCTCTTGGTGGGTGCAGAAATGGGCCCTGCTGTGAAATATTAGATCAAGAATTGTAATTGTTGAACAGGGGCTGAAAAATTAGGCCTTAGGCACTGGTGCTGGTGCCACAACACTGCAACCCCTCACAGATACTCTAGTTGGAACGCAGAAATGAGCCCTGCTGCAAAGTATTGCATCAAAAATTGTAATTACACGCCCCTGTTAAACAGGGGCTGAAAAATTGGGCCTTGGGCACTGGTGGTGGCGCCCAGAACCAAAAATGTTCTTACAAGCTATCAGCGTGATGATTGAGGAGGAAGAGCATAATTACTCAGGGAAAGTCACTCAGCATCAGCATAGGCAGTCTTTGAAGGAATCTGAGATTTAAAAAAAAATTATTCGGTTACATTAGCATCAGGTGTTTGGTAGCTGGTGGTGATCCAAGACTGATTCATTTTTATGAAGGTCAGTCGATCGACCGAGTCAGTGGACAGACGCACCCTGTGATCGGTTACAAAGCCTCCAGCAGCACTGAATGTGCGTTCCGAAAGAACGCTGGATGCAGGACAGCCCAGTAGCTCAATTGCATACTGTGCAAGCTCTGGCCAGTGATCCATCCTCAAGACCCAGTAACCCAGAGGATTTTCGGTGGGAAAGGTGTCCAAGTCAGATCTTGCCCCTAGGTATTCCTGCACCATGTAAAACAGACGCTGGCGATGGTTGCTGGAACCGATCATACCTTGGGGCTGCGGACCAAAAAATTGTCTGAACGCATCGGTCAGACGGCCACCTTCTCCTACGCTCCTTCTTTGACTGACCGAAGCCTCAGCAACACGTTGTCCAGAAACAGGAGTTTGTAACCTCCCAGTCTCTGGGAACGCGTTGCACAGACCTTTCTGCAAGGCCTCCCGAAGATGTTTCATCCTCTGCTCCCTCTGCGATGGCAAGATAAGGTCCACAACCTTACCCTTGTAACGTGGATCAAGGAGGGTTGCCAGCCAGTATTGGTCCTTCTCCTTGATACCACGAATACGAGGATCCTTATGCAGGCTTTGCAGGATCAGGGAGGCCATGCAGCGTAGGTTTGCTGAGGCATTCGGTCCGGAGTCCTCTGGGTCACTAAGGACGACATGGTCCGCAGCCACCTCCTCCCAGCCACGTACAAGTCCATGTGTTTCTTGGGACTGATCCCTTAAAGACTGCTGCTAATGCTGAGTGCCAGGCTCCACCTCCATACTGACACAATCTTCCTCCTCCTCCTCCTCCTCCTCCTCTTCCTGTGTGATCGGCGGGCACGCAGGAACACTGTCTGGATAAAGGGGGCCTTGAGAGCTAAGAAAGTCCTCCTCTTCCTGCCTCTGTTCTGCCTCAAGTGCCCTGTCCATTATTCCACGCAGCGTGTGCTCCAACAGGTGGACAAGGGGGACAGTGTCACTGATGCATGCACTGTCACTGCTCACCATCCTTGTGGCCTCCTCAAATGGTGACAGGACAGTGCATGCATCCCTGATCATGGCCCACTGGCGTGAGGAAAAAAAACAAGCTCCCCTGACCCTGTCCTGGTGCCATAGTCACACAGGTACTCATTGATGGCCCTCTGCTGCGTGTGCAGCCGATGCAGCATGGCCAACGTTGAGTTCCACCTGGTGGGCATGTCACAGATTAGGCGGTTCTTGGGCAGGTTAAACTCCTTTTGGAGGTCCGTCAGCCGAGCACTGGCATTATATGACCGGCGGAAATGCACACAGACTTTCCTGGCCTGCCTCAGGACATCCTGTAAGCCCGGGTACCTGCCCAAGAACCGCTGCACCACCAAGTTAAGGACGTGAGCCAAACAGGGCACATGGGTCATTTGTCCCTATCGGAGGGCAGAGAGGAGGTTGGTGCCATTGTCACAAAGCACCATTCCTGCCTTAAGTTGGCGTGGCGTCAACCACCTCTGAACCTGCCCCTGCAGAGCTGACAGAACCTCTGCCCCAGTGTTGCTCCTGTCCCCCAAGCACACCAGCTCAAGCACCGCATGGCATCTTTTGGCCTGCATACTTGCGTAGCCCCTTGAATGGCTACGGAGCACCGCTGGTTCCAAGGGCAAAGCACAGGAAGAGGCCATTGAGGAAGGAGGAGAGAGGTGTGTCACAATCATTAGCATTTTGGAGGCGTGGTGGCGGAACAACCTCCAACACTACTGCATCTTGTCCTGCATCCTTCCCAGCTGCCAGCAGAGTCACCCAATGCGCCGTGAAACTTAGGTAACGTCTCTGTCCATGCCTGCTGGACCATGAGTCAGCGGTAATATGCACCTTACCGCTGACCGCCCTGTCCAGCGAGGCATGGACATTGCCTTCTACATGCCGGTAGAGAGCCGGAATCGCCTTCCGTGAGAAAAAGTGGCGTTTGGGTACCTGCCACTGAGGAACCGCATATTCCACAAACTCACGGAAGGGGGCAGAGTCTACCAACTGAAAAGGCAGCAGTTGAAGTGCTAGCAATTTTGCCAAGCTAGCATTCAACCGCTGGGCATGTGGATGGCTGGGAGCAAACTTCTTTTGGCGGTGCAGCAGCTGGGGCAGGGAAATTTGCCTGGTACAATCTGACGTCGGTGTACCAAAAGCAGATTGCCCACAAGTACTTGGCTGTGACACACCTAATTCTACGCCTTCATTCCTCTCAGTGCAGGTCTCAGAGAGGACTGAAGGTATAGTGGGGTTGGAGATCTCAGCTGATGAGGAGCAAGGAGAGGTCCTCTTTGTTCTTTGGTGTGGGTCTTTTAGATACGCTTGCCAATGAACTGCATGGCAGGTCAACATATGTCTGGTCAAGCATGTGGTACCCAAGCGGGAGATGTTTTGGCCACGCGAGATACGCTTGAGACATATGTTGCAAATAGCAGCGGTGCGATCTGATGCACTCGTCTCAAAAAAGGCCCACACGAAAGAACTTTTTGAATAACGCGCAGAGACTGCAGCGCCCTGCACATGTGGAGCTTTGGGGTGTGATGCAGTCAAGGTGCTGCCCTTAGGCTGGCCCCTGGAGGGCATCCTGCCTCGTTGATGATGTGCCGCCTCCTCCTCCTCCTCTCTCCTATCAGGCACCCACGTTGAGTCACTGACCTCATCATACCCTCCCTCCTCATCACTGGAGCAAACCTGGCAGTATGCTGCAGCAGGGGGAGCATGACTGCCAGATTGCTGTCCTTCTTGGGCACCCCCTCTGTCCGTGCTTACGTTACTGCCTTCATCGAGCTCAGTATCATCATCGGAGCCTTCCAAACGCTGGGCATCCTCCTGGAGCATGTACCCAACACTGTGGTCAAACAGTTCGAGGGACTCCTCAGGAGGACATGGTGGGGCTAAGGAAGGAGTCACTGATGACATTGAGCCAAGGGAAGAGGCCGCTGCTTTGCCAGACAAAGTACCCTGGGCATGGGTGAGAGAGGATGAGGAGGATGAGGACGGCTTGGTCATCCACTCGACCAAGTCTTCCGCATGTTGCAGCTCAACACGGCCAACTGCCGAAAAAAAGGCCAAGCGTGTCCCACGGCCACGTGCTGATGAGGATGCACCGTCTCCACGACCAGCACTAGACACAGAGCCTGCTTGCCCTCTCTTATTGGCTTGTGACTGTCTGCCTCTCCTTCTTGGCCTTCCAGACATACTAATGGCCTGTAGCTGCACTAAGCTGGGATATATATATATATATATATATATATATATATATATATATATATATACTGATACTGCAGCTAGCAAAATCAACTGCCTGCCTGTAGTATGAGAACACCACCAACCTTCTACAGGTAGCTTTAGCTGAACACTGTGCAGAGCTCGCAAAAAAATAACTTGTAGCTTTTTTAGCTGCCTGCGGTAGTGATAGGATCAGGAAAACACCACCAACCTTCTACAGGTAGCTTTAGCTGAACACTGTGCAGAGCTCGCAAACAAATAACTTGTAGGTTTAGCTGGACACTGTGAGGAGTACGCACCACACTAACTTGTAGTTTTAGCTGAACACTGTGAGCAGGACGCACAGCACTAACCTAGTAGTTTTAGCTGTACACTGTGAGCAGGACGCACCGCACTAACTTGTAGTTTTAGCTGAACACTGTGAGGTGGACGCACCACAGTAACTTGTAGTTTTAGCTGAACACTGTGAGCAGGACGCACAGCACTAACTTGTAGTTTTAGCTGTACACTGTGAGCAGGACGCACTGCACTAACTTCTAGGTTTAGCTGAGCACTGTGAGGTGGACGCACCGCACTAACTTGTAGTTTTAGCTGAACACTGTGAGCAGGATGCACCGCACTACCTTCTAGGTTTAGCTGAACACTGTGAGGTGGACGTACCCCACTAACTTGTAGTTTTAGCTGAACACTGTGAGCAGGACGCACTGCACTAACTGTAACTAGTCTAGCTGCCTGACTGTGGTACTAATAGGATCAAAAGTGTCACGGAACGTCCCACACTCCGCTTGAGTGCTTCCGTCATATACCGCTTCCTAAGTTCTGGAACACGAGTCCAATGGATCTGGCTATAGGAACCCCAAGAACTAGACAACACCAGTCTTGGAGTACATCAGAACTAACTTTTATTTTGAGATCTCACACCCATTTATACAGCAGGGATGACTCAAAGCTAACCTAATTAACATGAGCTAATTTACTACAAAATGTACCCAGACCAGATGACAGACTTGTGGGCACCGAGCTCCACACATTAATATAAACACAATAGCTGGAGCTAATTACAATTAACAATACAAACAACAATCTACCCCCTCCTCAGCCCAGACCATTCGTCTCCTAGCCAGTGCTGGTGGCTAATGTGATCAGCTCTCTCAATTAACATAAACACAGGTTGATAACACCAGCATCTCCTCACAGGATGTGTCCCAACAGAATGAATCAGTCTTATCAGCAGGGGGCTGCTGGAGGAACCCCCCCTCCCTCTTCAGGGACACAGATCCACAGCAAGGAGTCCCCAACAGAATCAAACAACAAACAATATATACATATATACAGAGTCCGATTAGTACAGTTCAGAACGGACCTCCAATTCACCCCACAAAGAGCACCATTCCATTGAAAATCCAGGGCCCTTAATCAAAAGGCAACAGGCTAGCGTTCAGTCCCCTCCAATAGCCTCTGTCTCGGGTGAGTCTGTCACATTTCTCCCCCATCAAAGGTTGACTAACAAGGTCCCAGACCTCCACCTGGTCTGGACATACGTTAGTCAGGCAGAGTGAACTCACATAGTCTTCCCGCATGATCTCCTTTCTTGGCTGCAAGGAATAGTTGACCTCAGTAGGTGTGGGGCAGAGGTCATTTACTCTCTGTCTGGCTGCCAGGGCTTCAGCTGGATTGTTTTTAACATTCCTGGGCTCGGTCTGCTGCTGGGCAGAGGGGCCAATCACCCCTGCTTCTTGAAGCTGTAGAGGGACACTAGGTGCTATGCAGAGGCCAGCGGTGCTCTGCCCTGTTGCCAGCGATTCAGCTGGGAGTAGCAGCTCCATTACATCAGCTTGTCGTCGGAGAGAGGGGCCAACTGCCCCGGCTCCCTGGAACTCCACAGTTGTTGCCGGTGCTGGGAAGAGGTTAGTAGCACTCTGCTCTGTTGCCAGCACTTCTGCTGGGGACTCTGCATCCTCCGCTCCAGCTAACCGTTGGGGCAGGAGGCTGGCTTCCTCCACTCCCAAACTGTGTAGTTGCCATTGGAAAAGGGAGCCAGCTGCTTCCTTTTCTATTCCCTCATCTGGCTGCTGGGACGACATGTCGATGGTACTGTCTCCCAGGTGCATGGATCTTTGCTGGGGAGGAAAGTCCGCTTCCTCCACCCTGGCCAACTGTTGGGGAGGGACAACACACACCTCCTCTCCCTTCTCCCCCTGTATCTGCTGCTGGGAAGTGATTGCCACCTTCTCACCCTGAGCCTCCGAAACTGCCACAGGTGTGGGGCAGAGGTCTTGGACCCTCTGTTCAGTTACCAGATCTTCAGCTGGAGAAGTTTGTTTTAACTCCATAGATGCTGCTGGCAGAAAATCACATGTCCCTGTCAGTGTTGTGGGAGAAAGGCTGACTACCTCTTCTCTCAAGAAGGCTGAAGCCACTGTTGGTGCTGGGCAGAACACAGTGAACTTTGGCCCTGATAGCAGCTCTTCTGCTGGAGGCTCATCAGGTTGTTTTTCCTCAGCAGAAAAGTCTATCAAATCCCATGTCTCTGCAACTGATGTCTGGGGATAGAGGTTCACCATCTCCTGTCCATGGAACCCAGAAGATGCTATCATTTCTGGGCAGAGGTTAGCAGAGCTCTGCCCTATTGTCAGCACTTCAGGTTTGGGGACGGCAATCTCCGGATTTTCCACTGCCGATTCTCTGGCATGCTGCTGAACTTGTTCTAGCAGTTTCCTGTATGCCCTTTCCAGATGCTGTTCCTTCCTTAGCAAATGGTCCAGATCAGGTTTGAGCTCTGAGACCCCTGCAAGACCGAGCATAGACTCTCTATAGTCTCTCAGGTCCTCAAGGTCAGGTTCCCCTTCATCGCCAAACATAAAAAGATCTGTAAGGTTCTCCCACAGCAATCCAGGGCCGCCAAAGTCATATCCCTCCGGAGAGCATTCTGTTGTCTTCCCTAAATATCCCTCCTCTGCGTGCCATTGCAGAGCCCGATAATGATTGTCCAGCTCTATCTCCTGCTGGACCAACCTGTCCAACTCAGTCACCCATTGCTCCTGGGGCTGCTCTCCCAGGAATGCCATCCGCAATGCCCGTTGGTCACTGGCCCGTTGCTCTTGGGTTGGAAAGCACTTGCCCTGTTTTATACCAGCGAGACGGAGGGCTGCAATCCAGAGCTCCACCCAAATCAGCTGCCTGAGCTCCAGGTATTCATCCTCCGACACAGTCCTGGTGTACGTTGAAAGGATGATCCGCAGCAGCCCCGGGAATTCTGATGCCAGGTCCATATTTCCGCTGGGGTGACTGAAGTCTGCTATGCTGATCTTGGATCCAGTTGGAGGTTTGGATGTCCCAGACTTCAGGAAGCTTTCCCGCTGCTTGCCACCAATGTCACGGAACGTCCCACACTCCGCTTGAGTGCTTCCGTCATATACCGCTTCCTAAGTTCTGGAACACGAGTCCAATGGATTTGGCTATAGGAACCCCAAGAACTAGACAACACCAGTCTTGGAGTACATCAGAACTAACTTTTATTTTGAGATCTCACACCCATTTATACAGCAGGGATGACTCAAAGCTAACCTAATTAACATGAGCTAATTTACTACAAAATGTACCCAGACCAGATGACAGACTTGTGGGCACCGAGCTCCACACATTAATATAAACACAATAGCTGGAGCTAATTACAATTAACAATACAAACAACAATCTACCCCCTCCTCAGCCCAGACCATTCGTCTCCTAGCCAGTGCTGGTGGCTAATGTGATCAGCTCTCTCAATTAACATAAACACAGGTTGATAACACCAGCATCTCCTCACAGGATGTGTCCCAACAGAATGAATCAGTCTTATCAGCAGGGGGCTGCTGGAGGAACCCCCCCTCCCTTTTCAGGGACACAGATCCACAGCAAGGAGTCCCCAACAGAATCAAACAAGAAACAATATATACATATATACAGAGTCTGATTAGTACAGTTCAGACTGGACCTCCAATTCACCCCACAAAGAGCACCGTTCCATTGAAAATCCAGGGCCCATAATCAAAAGGCAACAGGCTAGCGTTCAGTCCCCTCCAATAGCCTCTGTCTCGGGTGAGTCTGTCACAAAAAGAACACCAGCAATTTTCTTCAGGTAGCTGTAAATACTGTAACAAGACAAGCCTGCCTGTCAGTAAGAAGATAACAGGAACGGATCTAGCTGAACACTGTGAGCAGGACGCACTGCACTAACTTGTAGCTTTAGATGAACACTGTGCAGAGGTCTCACTACGCTAACTTGTAGGTTTAGCTGAACACTGTGAGGAGGACGCACAGCACTAACTTGTAGTTTTAGCTGAACACTGTGAGCAGGACGCACCGCACTAACTTCTAGGTTTAGCTGAACACTGTGAGGTGGACGCATCGCACTAACTTGTAGTTTTAGCTGAACACTGTGAGCAGGACGCACCGCACTAACTTGTAGGTTTAGCTGAACACTGTGAGCAGGACGCACCGCACTAACTTGTAGGTTTAGCTGAACACTGTGAGGTGGACTTACCCCACTAACTTGTAGTTTTAGCTGAACACTGTGAGCAGGACACACTGCACTAACTGTAAATAGTCTAGCTGCCTGACTGTGGTACTAATAGGATCAAAAGAACACCAGCAATTTTCTTCAGGTAGCTGTAAATACTGTAACAAGACAAGCCTGTCTGTCAGTAAGAAGATAACAGGAACGGATCTAGCTAAACTGAATACAGTGTATATATATATATATATATATATGCAACACCTGGGATGCATATATATACACAATACACTGTAAGTGCAGCTAACTGACTGACTGTTCTGCCTAATCTATCTAACTCAAATCAAATGACACGGTCTGTGTCTCTCTCTCTCTCTATCTATGAACGCCGGAACACACACTACACAGGGCCGCCGTGCAGGCGGCCGTATATAGTGTGTCCCCTGAGCCATAATTGGCCAAAGCCTCCTTGGCTTTGGTCAATTACGGCTCTCTGTTCAGACGGCGCTGTGATTGGCCAAGCATGCGGGTCATAGTGCATGCTTGGCCAATCATCAGCCAGCAATGCACTGCGATGCCGCAGTGAATTATGGGCCGTGACGCGCCACATGAATTTGGCGCGAGCGGCCCATATCGTTCGCAATTCGGCGAACGGGCGAACAGACGATGTTCAAGTTGAACATGGGTTCGACTCGAACACGAAGCTCATCCCTAATTAGCAGTAATCAGCATGGATTCATGAAGAATCGTTCTTACCAAACCAATCTATTAACCTTCTATGAGGAGGTGAGTTGCCATCTAGATAAAGGAAGGCCCGTAGACGTGGTGTATCTGGATTTTGCAAAAGCATTTGACACAGTTCCCCATAAACGTTTTCTGTACAAAATAAGGTCCGTTGGCATGGACCATAGGGTGAGTACATGGATTGAAAACTGGCTACAAGGGCGAGTTCAGAGGGTGGTGATAAATGGGGAGTACTCAGAATGGTCAGGGGTGGGTAGTGGGGTTCCCCAGGGTTCTGTGCCAATCCTATTTAATTTGTTCATAAATGACCTGGAGGATGGGATAAACAGTTCAATCTCTGTATTTGCAGACGATACTAAGCTAAGCAGGGCAATAACTTCTCTGCAGGATGTGGAAACCTTGCAAAAAGACCTGAACAAATTAATGGGGTGGGTGACTACATGGCAAATGAGGCTCAATGTAGAAAAATGTAAAATAATGCATTTGGGTGGCAAAAATATGAATGCAATCTATACACTGGGGGGAGAACCTCTTGTGGAATCTAGGATGGAAAAGGACCTGGGGGTCCTAGTAGATGATAGGCTCACCAATGGCATTCAATGCCAAGCTGCTGCTAACAAAGCAAACAGAATATTGGCATGCATTAAAACGGGGATCAATGCCAGAGATAAAACGATAATTCTCCCACTCTACAAGGCTCTGGTCCGGCCGCACCTGGAGTATGCTGTCCAGTTCTGGGCACCAGTCCTCAGGAAGGATGTACTGGAAATGGAGTGAGTACAAAGAAGGGCAACAAAGCTAATAAAGGGTCTGGAGGATCTTAGTTATGAGGAAAGGTTGCGAGCACTGAACTTATTCTCTCTGGAGAAGAGACGCTTGAGAGGGGATATGATTTCAATTTACAAATACTGTACTGGTGACCCCACAATAGAGATAAAACTTTTTCGCAGAAGAGAGTTTAATAAGACTCGTGGCCACTCATTACAATTAGAAGAAAAGAGGTTTAACCTTAAACTACGTAGAGGGTTCTTTACTGTAAGAGCGGCAAGGATGTGGAATTCCCTTCCACAGGCGGTGGTCTCAGCGGGGAGCATTGATAGCTTCAAGAAACTATTAGATAATCACCTGAATGACCGCAACATACAGGGATATACAATGTAATACTGACACATAATCACACACTTGATGGACTTGATGGACTTGTGTCTTTTTTCAACCTCACCTACTATGTAACTATGTAACTATGAGTGTCCTCTCCTTACCCAGAATCTAGTTTGCATTTCATTCTAGTTACCAACCCATCTAGACACCAAATTTATTTGACGAGAAGTAGGCTAGCAAAAATGTATTCAAATGCATATGTCAAAAACATTGTGTTTTCTATGCCGAACGAACAATGTTTCCTACGAACGAATATTGTGCCCATGAACATGAAAGCTGCCATTTTAAACTGAACAGCAGTTAAGAAAAACACATGGAGCAGCACGAACATTAGAAAAATAAAGAATAGGAACACAGGACAACTATTTACTTTTTTACAGCACTCTCCTGATCCTTCTGTACTGCTCCTGCTCCCTTAATTTGAGGTCCGACCACTGCTTCCTCAGTTGATCCTTGGATCGTCGTACCCAAAAATTCTTCTGCAGACTCTTGACAACCTTCGCCATGATCTTGGCCTTTCTGACATTGGGGTTGGAGTAAGGTCCATACTTCCCGTCGTCGTCGGTCCTTTTCAAAATGTCCAACATCTCCCCAAAGGACATATTTGAGGCCTTAAATCGTCTCCTGCGGGATCGGGACGTTTCTGGCTCTGGGCTTTCCTCCTCCTCGTTGCTGTAATTAGCACGCACCTGCTGTGTCTCCCCCATGTGCTCTTCCCCACTGCGCCAAACGAGAAGGGGCGGGGAATAGACTAGAAAGAACGTCAGGGGAGAGCGGAGTTTCACGCATGCACAGTGTATATAAAGCGTAACACGCGTGAGTAGTACGTAGGATCTGTGAGCGGAGGAAGGAGTATTGGAGGAGCCGATCGTGATAACGAAGGTAAGATTTAAAATTGGGCCTATACTGCTTCTAGATTGAGGCCTCTAGTGGGACAAGATTAGGAGACTTTAGCCTGACATTAGGGGTTGTCTTGTGTTGTGTCTTGCAGAGAAAATGGATATCTTGAAGGATCAGGAGTTTCTCAGCATATTCATAGATATGTTCAGGGAGCTGCCCTGTCTGTGGCAGGTAAACCACCGTGATTATAAGAACCAAACTAAGAGGAAGGCAGCGCTGGATAATTTGCTGCAATTTGTAAAGCCGGTGATCCCCACGGCAGACATCACCTATTTGAAGGCCCTAATTGGTGGCATGAGGAGCACTTATCTAAGGAAGCGCAAGAAGGTCCAGGATTCCCAGAGATCAGGAGCTGCAGATGACATTTATCTCCCCAGGCTGTGGTACTCTGACAGGCTTCATTTTCTGTCAGGCTAGACTGAACCCAGGCCAGCACTCTCCAGTCTTCCTTCCACGCTTCCTTCCCCCCCAGCTGAGGCTTCAGACGCCCAACCTGGGCCTTCCAGGCAGCAACATGTGGAGGAGCCCAGCTTGAGCCAGGTATAGCATTCTTCTACAGATTTCTGGTTGTCAAATTAATGATGTTAAATAGATGTTACTTTGGAGTACTAATTTCTGATTGTGATTGATGAACCACAAACTAAAACGATGTCCCTTTTTCATACACAGGGAAGTCTCAGCCAGGAGGTGGCCGGGCTAAGTAGGCTGCCCAATACCCAGGTCCCTCCCCTCCGCCTTCAACCAAAAAGTGGCAGGAAGAGGAGTAACCTGGAGGAGGCTGCAATAGGCCTATTTTGGAAGGCTACTGAGGCCCTCAGAACACCCCGCAGTGTGGAATAGGTTTTTACTGCCATAACAGCCTGCAAAAGGATGGAAATGGAGGAGGGCCAACGACTCTTATGTGAGTGTGTCATTTTAGAAGCTCTACAGAAGGGGTTGAGAGGCCAACTCACATGCGAAAGCCACATTTGTCAGCTCACCCATGGTCCTCCTCCTCCTCCAGGTCCTACTCCTCCTCCTGCCACACCTCCAACACCAGAGCCACAGCCGGGAAGGAAGTATCTAAGGAAGACCAGAGAGTGATGGCCTGGGTTCAGTCTGGTCTGGCAAAAGATGCAGGGTCTTGTATGACCACAGCCTGGGAACAAACATGTCATCTGCTGCTTTCATGATCTTTTGGACTTCTGGACCAGACTGCACTCCCTTAGATAAGGACTCCTCAGGCCACCAATTTTGCTGTAAAATAATTGATGCCTGCCCTGGGGGTCAAAGGCCTCGCCAATTTCTGATGTTTCTCCAGCGTTTCCTTCCTCTTTGTTTGGTTATGAGCCCTTAATAAATGAATTTTGGTTTCAATTATACTCACCTATGTGAGTTTTCCTTCAAAAAGGACAGTTTGTTTGGGAGGAGGCAGGTACATTTCCAAAATACAATGTGAAATTAACAAGAGACACCAACACCAAGCAACCTCCTTGAGATTAAATAATACAAGATAATAATGGTGTTGTGGTAACTTGACACACAAAACACACCCAAAACTATTCTGGAGAAAAAAAAAAAAAAAAAAAAGATCAGGCTTGAAAAAAATACAAACAAAAAAAAATTAAAAAAAAAAAGATCAGGCTTGAAAAAAAGAAAAAGAAAAAAAAAAAAAGATCAGGCTTGAAAAAAATACAAACAAAAAAAAAGATAATTTTTTAGTCAGATGTGACAAATCAAAATATATTGATGAAATCACGATAAATAATAAAGAAGTTTGTGAGAAGTCTGTGTGAATATGAGCAGCAAAACAACTTCATTCTTCTCGCATTATAAAGAAGAAGAGAGTGCGCTGCATTAAACAATTTCAAACATTGCACCGTGACGAAAGTGCTATATCCATTGCGAATGCTAATTTTAGCAGACCGAGCAGTTCCGTCTCGGAATTTCTTGTGAGCATGCATGGCAATTTGTGCGTCGGAATTGTCCACACACACAGTGACGCGATTGGATTTTATTGTCGGAAAATTTTATAGCCTGCTCTCAAATTTTGTGTGTCGGAAAATCCGATGGAAAAAGTCCGAACGCACATTTTCCGTCAGAAAATCCGACCGTGTGTACAGGGCATTAGCGTAGCGTCACGATCACATGACTTCATCATTCCCTGATGAACACCACTTATTATTTTTTTATTTCAGTTTAATTTGGGTAAGGTTGACCTATTCTGTGTTTGCTGCAGCTAATGTCCCTGTCTCTGGATAGATAGGCAGCAGGGGAATACCCTTTATTTTTATTCAATGTTGGCAATGCTGCAGCGGCTGCACACACAGCAGAGGGCCATCAATGAGTACCTGTGAGAGTATGGCACCAGAACAGGGTCAGGGGAGCTTGGCTTCTTTTCACCACTCCAATGGCTACTGATCAAGGATGCATGCACTGTCCTGTCACCGATTGAGGAGGCCACATGGATGGTGAGCAGCGACAATACATGAATCAGTGACACTGTCCCTCTAGTCTTCCTGTTGGAGCACACGCTTCGTGGAATCATAGACAGGGCACTTGAGGCAGAACAGCGGGAGGAAGAGGAGGACTTCCTTTGCTCTCAAGGCCCCCTTTATCCAGATAGCATTCCTGCGGGTCCGCCAAACACACAGGAAAAAGAAGAGGAGGAGGATTGTGTCAGCATGGATGTTGAGGATAACACGCAGCAGTCTTCAAGGGATGGTTTTCAGTCCCCAGAAACCCAAGGAGTTGTATGTGGCTGGGAGTAGGTAGTTACAGATAATGATAATACCTTTGCAAAATTACGCTGCATGGTCTCCCTAATTCTGCAAAGCCTGCAAAAGGACCCTAGGATTCGTGGTATTAAGGAGAGAAATCATTACTCACTGATGTTGTGGAAATTTTTATTAATGTATGTTGTCAGATGCCCCCCAGTGTCAGTTTTGCTGCAATACTCTCATGTGAGGGTATTCGCACATACAGACACTGGTGGATGACCATTGGATGCGGAAACCTTCCCGTGGACACGGCGGATCTGTTTGCTCTTTTAAGGATGTTTGTTTATGCCTCACCAAGGAACTGGCCACTCCATGGCGACCGCATTTCAAATCCTAAGTAAGCAAGTCTGCATACTTTGGGAACCATAGCATAACCATACAAAATTATGGCCCACTGGGCCATGGTATAGTACGGATCGCATCACTGGTAGCAGTGGGAGTGTGCACACGGTTGTGTTCAAAACCATGTGCTTGCCGCATGGTTTTGCACACCACCGTCTGCACACTTCACTACTGCATTTCTATTTGATTATATGCATGTGTGTCATTGGTTCTTTTGAATGAATACAAATGTCTGATTGGCTGATTCTGAAGCCACCACCTTCTTTTATTATCCATGTGTTTAGTATAAATAAAAGCAGCTTGGCTACTTTGCTGAGGATTTTATACTGAGCTTGAGGTAACACCAACTTCTGTTTGTGTTACTTGGAGAGAAAGAAAGGCGCACTTTCCCGGCATCATATAAGAGAGCTTTTTGTGCTTTTAAGCGCAAAGAAATGATATGCTTATAGGGAGAAGCTTAGATTTTCCCCAGCACTGACAACCCTTCTTGATCCACGTTACAAGGGTAAGGTTGCAGAACTCATCCTGCCTTCGCAGAAGGAGCATGAAACATCTTTAGAAGGCCTTGAAGAAAAGTTTGTGTAATGCATTTCCAGACCCTGGGAGGTTACCATTTCCTAGTGCTGGACAGCATTTTTCTGAGGCTTCGTTTGGTCAGAGGAATAGCGGTGGAGAAGCTGGCTGGCTGACCGATGCCTTTAAACAAATTTTCAGTCCTTAGCGCCAAGGTCTGATTGGTACCAGCAACCATCACTAGCGTCTGCATTATATGATGCAGGAATATCTAGGGTTAAGAGCAGACTTGGAAACCTTTCCAACAGAGCATCAACTGAGTTACTGGGTCTTGAGGTTGGACTACTGGCCCCTATCAAGCACCTGATTAGGGATGAGCCAAACACCCCCCTGTTCGGTTCGCACCAGAACATGCGAACAGGAAAAAAGTTTGTTCGAACACGCGAACACCGTTAAAGTCTATGGGACACGAACATGAATAATCAAAAGTGCTAATTTTAAAGGCTTATTTGCAAGTTATTGTCATAAAAAGTGTTTGGGGACCTGAGTCCTGCCCCAGGGGACATGGATCAATGCAAAAAAAAGTTTTAAAAACGGCCCTTTTTTCAGGAGCAGTGATTTTAATAATGCTTAAAGTCAAACAATAAAAGTGTAATATCCCTTTAAATTTCGTAGCTGGGGGGGTGTCTATAGTATGCCTGTAAAGGGGCGCATGTTTCCCATGTTTAGAACAGTCTGACAGCAAAATGACATTTCAAAGGAAAAAAAACATTTAAAACTACTCGCGGCTATTGCATTGCCGACAATACACATAGAAGTTCATTGATAAAAATGGCATGAGAATTCCCCACAGGGGAACCCCGAACCAAAATTAAAAAAAAAAATGACGTGGGAGTCCCCCTAAATTCCATACCAGGCCCTTCAGGTCTGGTATGGATATTAAGGGGAACCCCGGCCAAAATAAAAAAAAAAAAATGAAGTGGGGTTCCCCCTAAATTCCATACCAGACCCTTCAGGTCTGGTATGGATTTTAAGGGGAACACCGCGCAAAAAAAAAACCGGCGTGGGGTCCCCCCAAAAATCCATACCAGACCCTTATCCAAGCATGCAACCTGGCAGGCCGCAGGAAAAGAGGGGGGGACCAGAGTGCGGCCCCCCCTCCTGAACCGTACCAGGCCACATGCCCTCAACATTGGGAGGGTGCTTTGGGGTAGCCCCCCAAAACACCTTGTCCCCATGTTGATGAGGACAAGGGCCTCATCCCCACAACCCTGGCCGGTGGTTGTGGGGGTCTGCAGGCGGGGGGCTTATCGGAATCTGGAAGCCCCCTTTAACAAGGGGACCCCCAGATCCCGACCCCCCCCCTGTGTGAAATGGTAAGGGGGTACTTACCCCTACCATTTCACTAAAAAACTGTCAAAAATGTTAAAAATGACAAGAGACAGTTTTTGACAATTCCTTTTATTTAAATGCTTCTTCTTTCTTCTTTCTTCTATCTTCCTTCATCTTCTTCTTCTGGTTCTTCTGGTTCTTCCTCCGGCGTTCTCGTCCAGCATCTCCTCTGCGGCGTCTTCTATCTTCTTCTCCTCGGGCCGCTCCGCACCCATGGCATGGGGGGAGGCTCCCGCTCTTCTCTTCATCTTCTTCTTCATGTTCTTCTCCCCTCTGACGCATGGTGATTTGACGGGACTTCCCTGTGACGTCACGGGGAATGCCACAGGGAAGTCCCGTCATGTCCCGTGCGTTTTATTGTTTGACTTTAAGCATTATTAAAATCACTGCTCCTGAAAAAACGTCCGTTTTTAAAACTTTTTTTTGCATTGATCCATGTCCCCTGGGGCAGGACCCAGGTCCCCAAACACTTTTTATGACAATAACTTGCATATTAGCCTTTAAAATTAGCACTTTTGATTTCTCCCATAGACTTTTAAAGGGTGTTCCGCGGCATTCGAATTTGCCGCGAACACCCCAAATTGTTCGCTGTTCGGCGAACTTGCGAACAGCCAATGTTCGAGTCGATCATGAGTTCGACTTGAACTGGAAGCTCATCCCTACACCTGATGCTGATGTAACTGATTAAATTTGCGATGGATCTGGGTTCCCTTGAAGACTGCCTATGCTGCCTGTCACGGAACGCCCCACACTCCGCTTGAGTGCTTCCGTCATATACCGCTTCCTAAGTTCTGGAACACGAGTCCAATGGATCTGGCCATAGGAACCCCAAGAACTAGACAACACCAGTCTTGGAGTACATCAGAACTACTCTTTATTGAGATCTCACAGACCTTTATACAGCAGGGATGACTCAAAGCTAACCTAATTAACATGACCTAATTTACTACAAAATGTACCCAGACCAGATGACAGTCTTGTGGGCACCGAGCTTCACACATTAATACAATTAACAATACAAACAACAATCTCCCCCCTCCTCAGCCTAGACCATTCGTCTATTAGCCAGGGCTGGTGGCTAATGTGATCAGCTCTCTCAATTAACATAAACACATGTTGATAACACCAGCATCTCCTCACAGGATGTGTCCCAGCAGAATGAATCAGTCTTATCAGCAGGGGGCTGCTGGAGGAATCCCCCCTCCCTCTTCAGGGACACAAATATACAGTAAGGAGTCCCCATACAATATATACATGACTGAGTCCGATTAATACAGTTCAGATTGGATTTCTCATTCACCTCAAATGCTAGGGCCCATAATCGGTGGGCAACAGGCTTGCACACAGTCCTCTCCAACAGCCTCCGCTCTGGCCATGTCCATGACACTGCCTATCCTATTCCTCCTCAATCATGACAATGCTAGCTTCCAACAATATTTTTGGTTTAGGGCACCACCACCAACCCATGACCCAATTTTTCTGCCCCTGTTTAACAGGGGCATGTAATTACAATTTTTGAAATAATATTTAGCAGCAGGGCCCCTTCCTGCGCCCAACAAGAGTAACTGTGAGGGGTTACAGTGTTGCGGCACCACCACCACCCAAGGCCCAATTTTTCTGCCCCTGTTTAACAGGGGAATATAATTACATTTTTTTAAACAATATTTAACAGCAGGGCCAGTTTCTGTGCCCAAAAGAGTAACTGTGAGTTGTTACCGTGTTCTGGCACCACCAACACCTAAGGCCCAATGTTTCTGCCCCTGTTTAACAGGGGCATGTAATTACAATTTTTGAAATAATATTTAACAGCAGGACCCATTCCTGCGTCCAACAAGAGTATCTGTGAGGGGTTACCATGTTCTGCCACCACCAACACCTAAGGCCCAATTTTTCAGCAGAGTATATAGTGCAGTCCATAAAGTAAATGTACTGCAGTTCAGAGTATATAGGGCAGTCTGTATAGTATATATACTGCAGTTCAAAGTATATAGTGCAGTCAGTGTAGTATATATAATACAGTGCAGGGTATATAGTGCAGTGTACAATATATAATTTAGTGTATTGAAGTGGAGCCCTATGACAGAATTATGAAAAGAATGGCATGGGTTTCCCAGCCATACCAGGCCCTTTGGGTCTGGTATGGATTTTGGGGTGACCCCCATGCCATTAAAAAAAAAAATTGGGCGTGGAGTTCCCCTTAATATCCATACCAGACACGAAGGGCCTGGTATGGACTTGGGTGGGAAACCCACTATTCTGACTCCGATTGTTGTGAAGCGACTATCCCTTGTGAGACCTCTATGCCTGGCCCGTATAAGATATAATCACTGAGGACAATCCTCATCAGATAGTTTGAACTCACCAAATACTGATTCCATCCACAAGATGCTTTTATTCTGAACATCAAGTTACAGCAGATGACTGGATACAAACAGATGAATAGGTTGTAGTATTTATGCGGTCAAAAGATGATATTGTCTGTAGCTTACTATGCAGAATACATGTGCCCTGCTACATGTGGCTTCAAGCTGCATTGATGACACAGGAAGTACAAAACACAGGAAGAAGGGTGGAGCATTACATACAAAAGGAAGTGTGTCATACATCAAAGAAAAGACATGTAAAACAGGTGCATTACCATAAAAGGTCACT
Source organism: Aquarana catesbeiana (assembly GCF_042186555.1). Taxonomy (NCBI): domain Eukaryota; kingdom Metazoa; phylum Chordata; class Amphibia; order Anura; family Ranidae; genus Aquarana; species Aquarana catesbeiana. The sequence continues at coordinate 484,319,308 of NC_133327.1, read as the reverse complement.
AGATGGCAGCATGTGAACTAAATATAAGCGTCCATAGAAAAATGGTTCAGGGAAACAATATATTAAATTTTATGCCCCGTTGGGGCAGCACACTCCCCATCTGGCATGGTAAATGTCACTATATACATCAGAACGGTAGTTATGCAACTGCAAATAACAAACAGTGTAAATTGCTAGATGTCGTAAAGACCTGAAAGACATAAAAAGAACATGCATATAGTGCAATAACAATAACTCTTAATCCAAAGCTTCAAGTTATGTCAACTAAAGTCCAAGATACTTTCTTCTTGAAGTCACAGGTAGGATCAAGCAGCATAGGCAAACAAGTTCATTCTCCAAAGGGTAAAAGCAGAATAAGTTCTGTGATAGGTCTGATGAAAGTCGTTCCTTGTCTTGAAACCTTCACCTCCACCTTATGTGCCTTACCATCATCACTGGGAACGCTCTTTAAAATAAGTCCCATGTGACATTCGATTCTTTCAGCTTGCTGGTCCTTAAGCAGAACAAGATCTCCAACTTGTATGTTAGGGTTCAGCCGTTGCCATTTCCTGCGTCCTTGCAGAGTAAAAAGATACTCCATCTTCCAACGATTCCAGAAGCAGTTGGCGAGGTGTTGTATTAGTTTCTACTGGTCATAGCACAGATTTCCTGTTTTAAAGTTTCCAGGTGGAACAGGAACAGACCCAAGCTTCTGGGTAAGAAGAATAGCTGGGGTAAGGATAGTTGGGGTCTCTGGATCTTTGTCAGGTTCTAGAAGACTGAAGACATCAGCCGTGGTTTCTTCTAGATGATCCAGCAGGAATTCAGGCCCTGTTAACCAAGAAGAATTTGCAAAGACACTTGCAGACACTGGCCTAGTGGCATGATCTGCAGGGTTAATTTCAGATGGAACACAATGCCATTGTTCAGGTTTAGATGATTTCCTGATTCTCTCTACATGGTTGCTGACATAGACATAGAAACATTTAGTCTGGTTGTATATGTAGGCCAGAACAACCTTGCTGTCTGCGTAGAATCTGACGTCATCTATCTGAATGTCTAGCTCACGCAGTATGAAATATGCTATTTCTACAGCTAGCACAGTCCCACAAAGTTCAAGCCTGGGAATCGTGTGTTCAGGCTTAGGTGCTAACTTAGCTTTCCCAAATAGAAACCCTATGTGGGCTTGATTAGAAGAATCTCTTACCTTGCGGTAAGCGACAGCTGCTATGGCCTCAGTAGATGCATCTGAGAAGTTGTGAAGCTCTTTCCTCTGACTTGTGGCAAGGGAGGCAGAAGTGTAGCAGCGTGGTATACGGATTCCATCTAAGGCATGTAGAGATTGTTTCCAGGACTCCCACTTTGAAGGCTGGTCTGTTGGTAGTGTTCGTTGAAGTGAGTTGAATCTGGATAGAGCCTGTTCACGATTGGTTGGGAGTTTAACCCTTGCAGCACGCAGAGGTAATGGTGCAACCCAGCTGTTAGACTCATCCTAGAAGAACACTTTGTCCATTATTTTGATGAACTCTTTGTCTTCGACTGGCAAGGCTATTTTCTTGTCATCACTTGTAGTACAAAACACTGTGGTACCTAGTTTGTCATCGCAAAGGTTAGGACTGATATCAGGTACTTGGATGATGTCAAGAGGCTTCTCTTTTACTTCCTAATGGCGAGGGCACTGTTTGAAGTGGGATGCATGTCCGTTCCCTAACATGTAAGTTTTGAAGGAGTGAATCTTGGATGATGTATGCATTCTATCCAAGCATACGTTGCCCATGATTACCCAGCCTAGATCGAGTTTTTGTGCGTAAAGGGCATCATGAGGTCCATTGCACTGCTTGCATACTTTGTGTACTCTGAGAATGTCTCTTCCTAGCATGATCAAGATTTCAGCATTCATGTCCATTGCAGGAATTTCATTAACAAGGTGCCTCAAGTGAGGATGGTGATATGCAGCCTCTGGAGTAGGAATTTCTTCCCTTTCATCTGGTATCAGGTCACACTCAACTAATGTTGGTAGGGGTATGCCCTCTCTCTTATTGATATGAGAGACCATGAACCCATCGGCCCTTCTACCGAAGGTCTATTCACGACCAGAACAGGTTCTGAGAGTATATGGTGATGCGTGTCCCTCTATACCAAAGATCTCAAAGAATTTAGGCTTAACCAGGGATCTGTTGCTCTGTTCATCTATTATGGTATACATCCTAATAGCTTCCTCAGGTTGACCTTTTGGGTATATCTTGACTAGGCATATTTTAGCGCAGCATTTGTGATCTAAGCCTTCCCCACAGACTTCTGTGCATGAAGAAGAAACGTTAGCTGTGGCTGGAGCATGACCTTGTTGCTCCCCGCCATGACTTGAGACAGGGCTGGAGGTAGGAGGCTGCTGTGAATTGTCCGAGGGTGGGCCCGGATGCATAGCTGTAACATGTCTGTCGTTACTGCATTCTGTGCACTTGATGACAACTTTACAGTCTTTAGCAAAATGTCCATAACAAGCACAGCACCTGTAGCATATTCCAAGTTTCTGAAGAATCTTCCTGCGCTCTTGTAACGCCTTTGCCCTAAGCCCACAACATTTCTTTAGAGGGTGAGGCTTCTTGTGAATAGGGCACTGACAGTTAGGGTCTTTATCTCTGTTACCCGAATCGCTCTGGTGCGCAGGAGAGGATTTGGGTGCTGAGATGTCTGTCCTTTTAACAGATATTGCTCTATTAAAGTCTCTAGGTTTAGCTGCTGTTATCATACCTTGATGAAGATGATGATGATGAAGCAGGCAAGTTGGGTACAATGAAGCTGAGGCTGGGATCATTTCGCGTCCAGGCTTGATCATTGAACGTGCAAAAATATGTGAATAGAGGAAAAGATACCTTATAGTCTTTTTTGTACCTTGAGCCCCGTTGTGCCCATTTCTCTTGCAGGCCGTATGGCAGTTTAGACACCACTAGATTGACACCATGAGCAGTGTCCAGGAAGCTTAGCCCAGGTAGACGCGGGTCTGTCTTTGGCAACTCCAGCTCCATGAGAAGATCACTCAGATCTTGGAGCTTGCGATAGTCTTTGTTCCCTATTTTTGGGAAGTTTTGCACTCTATTCAATAGAGCGCTTTCTATGGCTTCAGAGCTACCATAGGCTTGCTCAAGTCTTGCCCATGCAGCAACAAGACCTGCATCTGGGTGGTCAACGTGCACTGTTCTCAGTCTTTTTTTTTTTTATTCTTTATTTTATTGTTATAAAAATGTCATCATACAGTAATACAAAATACATAATTCTTGTATCATAAATTTTTCATAACATTTTTCTTATCCCCCCATCCCCCAACACCCTGCTTCATACGCAGTAGACCATTCCATTAGCTATTATTATCACCCTTTTTTAATCATCATTACCCCTGCTCTTATTGAGTAATTACCTCTACGTACCTCCACATCTTTTTGAATATTTTCCAACTTTCCCATTTATCCTTTCGGTCTACCCCATCATCTTCTTCTTCCCACCTATAGTCCAAACTCTCCAGGTAGTATATTTCGTTTATACCGAGTAACCAGTCTCGGATTTTTGGGCTATCAACTTCTTGCCATTTTTTCGGTATAAGACTTTTCGCTCCATTGATCAGAGTGGTGATTACAGTTGCTTTATATTGTTTAACAGAACCTTCCACTCCATAGAACAAGCATATGCATGGGTCTCCGGTATTTCTTTGCTGGTAATTTCCTTTATTAAGTGTAAAACCTACTTCCAATATTTTTTAATTATGGGGCAATTCCACCACAAGTGGGCCATTGTTCCTGCTACCTTACACCCTCTCCAACACTGAGGATTTCCCCGTTTAAAATTTGCTCATTTTATCAGGTGTCGCATACCACCTTGCCAGGCACTTAAAATTCATCTCAATCGTCTTTATATCGACAGCCGAGCTATGTGTTAGTTTCATAATCTTATCTATAGTGTATTTATTCCTTCGTGACCCCAGTTCATTCTCCCATTTTTTGATGTATGACTGAGCCTCCAGGTCATCCCTGGCCGAAATTATTTTATATATACTGGCTATATTGTTCTTTGATTTTTCCCTCATACATAATCGCTCCAGTGGCCTGTAGTCATCCCCGTATCTTATTGGGTGGGGCAATTTCTCCACGAAATGCCTTAACTGGAGGTACCGCAATCCACCATCAATCACCATTAAATCCATGTCAGATCTTAATTCTTGAAAATTGCTTATTTCACCCCTCTTTATTATATCTTTCAACTGTGCATTATCTTTTTTTATTCAATTCCCCCCAATAGACTTTTTCCCAGGTGCACAATAATCAATTTCCTTTAAAAAAATCAAAGGTGAGTTATATGCCCAGTTATTTTGTGAATGAGTCATGTCCCAAATTTTTAGTGCATTGCATGTAATTTCGTGCGTATTCACTCCCAGTGCCCTGTGTTATGGGGGATTCCATATTATTCACCTTAATTGTGTGCTACTCATTACATTTTCTACATTGACCCACCTCCTTTCATTTGCCTCCTTTGTCCATTCCACCACCCGTGTGAGTGCCACAGCAATATAGTACCTTTTGAGATCTGGAACAGCTAAGCCCTCCTGTTTTTTCACCCTTTGCTAGTACGGTAAATGCGATTCTCGTTTTTTTATTTTGCCATATAAACTTCGATATTATATTTTTTAAAGTTTTAAAATATTGTTAAATATTGTGGTGGGGCAACATTTGAAACTTGTGTAGAATCTTTGCGACCAGCACTATCTTGACCGTATTAATACGTCATATCCAGGAAAGATGTCTAGTTGATATTTTTTTTTATTTCCTGCTTGATTTCATCTAACAAGGGAATAACATTTATTAAATATAATTTCCTTAGAGAGGAAGTTAAACTGGTTCCCAAATATTTTATTTCCTTCCTCCAAGGAAAGTGGAATTCTTTTTGCAGTTTCGCTTCTTCCTGTCTCCTTATATTTATATTTAAGACTTCAGACTTGCCAAGGTTTTATCTTAAAGTTTGAGATTTCTCCGTACTGTTTCAATACCCTTAGCAAATTTGGAATCGTAATTCTTGGATTTGAGATATAGAACAGCACGTCATCAGCAAACACTGCCAATTTGTGCTCTTCCTCCCCCATCTTAATCCCTTTAATATTGGGATTATTGCGAATTGAAGCCAACAGGAGTTTCAGAGTCAACACGAACAAAAGCGGTGACAACGGACACCCCTGTCTAGTTCCATTTTTCATGACGAAAGGGGGGGACATCACGCCGTTCACCTTTACAGAGGTGGAAAGGTGGTTGTACAATGTTTCAATCCATTGAATCATTCTTGGGCCCACACCCATAACTTCCAACATTTTTATCATGAGTCCCCCGTCTACCCTGTCGAATGCTTTCTCAGCATCTATTGACAGGAATAGACCTAGGGACCCGCTAGTTTTAATAGACTGAAGGAGGAGCAATGTTCTTACTCCGTTGTCCCTCCCTTCTTTACCTGGAATGAATCCGACCTGGTCCGTATGGTTGGTCATCCACTCCTTCAGCCTCGTTGCCAATACCTTTGCATACAGTTTGGTATCTGCGTACAATAAGGCTATTGGCCTGTAGTTTGAGCAAAGCGTACTGTCCTTCCCCTCCTTCAATATGACCGTTATTGACGCAGATAATGCCTCCCAACCCATTTCATAATTTACACCCACCCCATTCATGTACTGACAGAGCTTCGGGACTAGAATCTCTTTATACATTTTGAGGTAATAGGTCGTAAACCTGGTCCTGGGCTTTTACCCAGGGATTGAATCTTTTAGTGCTTTATAGATTTCCTCTTCTGTTATGGGTCTGTCCATTAAGGACCTATCACTTACTGACAGACGAGGCAATCTGGCATTTTTTAAAAATTCTTTGGTTTTCTCAGTTTTCTCTGTTGTCCCTTCAAACCTATGGAATAAAGAGCCTCATAATAGCTCCTAAACACATTCGCTATTTCATTAGTTGTATATACCATTTCACCATTTTTATTTTGGATTTTTTCAATATAGTTAATTTCTCTTTTCTTTTTCAACATTCTTGCTAGATGTTTGCTTACTTTATTTCCCCATTGACATCTTTCTTTTGCAATTCTATTGAATATCATTTTAGACTCCTGTTCCATGATATCCTTAAGTTCTTCTCTCTTGTTAACTAATTGGTGAAATGTCTCCTGGTATTGTCCCTGTTCTAGTGTATCTCTTCTATCAAGACATTAATTTTTTCTATTCTATTCTCACCAATGGAGATGAGGACACCCCTGATGTAGGCTTTGTGTGCCTCCCACAGGGTAGCGCCTGAAATCTCCCCTGTATCATTAGCTAGAAAATAAAGTTCTATTTCTCTATGCACTGCTTCTACAACTTTCTTGTCCTGAAAGAGGGCTTCATTGAGTCGCCATGTGTACGGCTGTCTTTGGGTCCCAGGCATCCCCAACTTCATTGATACCGGGGGATGATCAGATAACGTAGATATTTCTATATTAGTTTCCCTCACCTGATCCAACAACCTATGCTCCACTATTATATAGTCCAGCCTTGAGTACGTCCCGTGCACAGGGGAGAAAAAGGTATAATCATGCGTCTTTGGATGTTGCACCCTCCACACGTCCATTATTTGACATTGATGCATTCTCTGCTTAATCATTTTTAACAAAACCTTATTTGTCCCCTGCGCCCGGGATGTACTATCCAATGCCGGATCCAAGCAAAAATTCAAGTCGCCGGTTAATATCACGTCCCCAGTCTTAAAATCCATTAGCCTCCCCAAGACCTGTTTCAAGTAGTTTATGGGATTCTTATTGGGGCAGTATATATTTGCCAATGTTTAAGTCCTTTCCCCTAATCTGCCCTTCAAGAAGAGCTATCAGCCTTCGGAATCTGTCAGCCTGTCTTCCAACATAAATCTTGTTGTTTTTGCGAACCCAATTGCCATCCCCTTGGCCCTCTTGGTTGTTGAATCCCCATAATACCAAGTCGGGAAGTTTTTAGAGTATAATTTGATGATTGTTTCCTGAGAAAGATGGGTCTCCTGTAAGAACACAACTTCTGCTCTATACTGCTTAAGTTCTTTTAAGATTTTATGTCTCTTGGCCGGGCAGTTTAAGCCTCTAACCTTATATGTCAAGAATTTTGTTTCTGTCATCTTATAGTTTTCGGAAAAGGGATATGACAGGACCAGGCTCTTTCCTGAGTATACCCTCTCCTCATGCTATTTGGTGGCTGATAAACCTTGCTATGGGGTTTCTGTCCTCCCTCACACCTTTCAAGGGGACTTTTACTTGTCTGGGGATGTTGGACTCTTAGGGGGGATAACTGTCTATGTGTAGGTACTGTTTGTCTCTGCAAGGTGCATTTCCCCCTCCCCCCTCTCTCCCACCCCCCTCCTCCCCCCTTCCCCTCCTCTCTTTTGCCCCTTTCAGGCTCCTGAACAATAGGTGGTCTGAATTTCATTCCCGCCTATGGTTCTCCTTTCTTGAGGTGCGGCTCTGACCCTGCCCCCTACTCACCATCCCCCCCATGATCTCAAAAGCGGGGGGGAGGGTCGAGAGTGCACTAGCGATCCGGAGTTGCCGGCCTCAGACCCATTTTTGCTCTATTCTCCCCCCTCCCCCCACTCCCACCCCCCCAAATGAACAGTTATAGGTTCTCAACTTTTTTTCCCCCTTGCTTTTCCTTTTTTTCCCCCTCCCTCTCTTCCCATTCCTTTCTTTATTTAATTCTCTTCCCTTTCCCTTCCCTTAAGTTTCCCCCATAACCCTTTACAAGGCCTTTACTAATGTTCATCTGCCTGCTAAGACATATTTTCTCCTTCTGACCATCCTGGGATTACTGGTACTGGTAAATCCAGTTTATTGCAAAATTCCTGTAAGTCTTCTGGGAACCTTAATCTCATTGACCTGCCGTCTTTCTGGCCTAACAAGCATGCTGGGAATCCTCAATTGTACTTAAGGTTCTGTGCCCGCAATTGCTTGAGCAATAGTTTGAGGAGTCGTCTCCTAGCCAATGTTTCGGGCACCAGATCAGTAAAAATTTGAAGGTCGACCCACTCATATTTTATAGGAGGTCTTCCCCTAATCTTTCCCCAAATTTTGGCTTTATCTTGATACCTTTGAAATCTCACTATAATGTCTCTAGGCCAATCCTCCGCTATGTTTTTGGGTTTTCTGACACAATGAATTCTCTCGATCTTGAGGCCTTCTTCCACGCTTTTGTCCAACACGGGGTTAAAGATCTTACTCATGATTTTTCTCAGGTCTTCTCCTCTTTCCTCTGGTACTGCGCGGATTCTCAGGTTTTGTCTTCTGTTTTGATTTTCCTGATCTTCCAGTTTATACAGTATTTTCCTTTGATCTATTTGCATTAATCTGACTTGCTCTTTTATTTTACTTAATTCCTGAGCCTGATTTTCGGTTCTCTCTTCTGTCGCCTCTACACGTGCCAGCACATGCCCCAAGTCCGCTCTTAATGTAGTTATTTCCCCTTTGATGGCATTTTCCAATCTTGATAGCATCTCCGCCATATCTGCTTTTGTAGGGATTTGAGATCCAGCACTCTGTTCCTCCATTCTACTTGTCTCGATTTCACTCTCGATACTTATATTTTCTCCCGAGTGGTCGGAGTTCTCCCCTTTCTTTTTTGCCAGTTCTTTTGTCTTATCTTGTTTACCCTGTTGTTGTTTACTATATCCAGGGCTCCTGGGGCTTGTCTCCTTAGTCATATATTGTTTAATTGTGCTGGTATTTGCTTTTTCTTTTGGGGTTTTAGAATTACCTCCCTTAAGTGCGTTAGCTGGTAAGTATGCAGTTAAGGAGGAGTGCGAACCTACGTATATATGTTAAGGCAAGATTAATACAGTTCAATGCAGGGAAAGTGTGACTAGGCAGGGATATAGACTTGGTAATTTATGTATGAGCTAGCTCTAACGCGTTCCAGGAGCAAAATAAGTTTGCAATTACTCCACATTCAACTCTGGTGGAGTAGCAGAGGAGACAGTCCCGAATATATAATTAATTTCCTTACACAGAGTGACTGCTGGTTGGTATGCAATTAAGCAGGGAATCAGACATGCAGATGTATACAAAGATTAATTCAAATACAGGCCAAAAGAAAGAAAATGCTGCAGAACATAGATGCGGACTGGCAATTTCATGCGTAAACAAGATCAAGTGCAGTTCAAGGGCAGTTCCAGCCTAGGTTGAGCTACAGTAGCTCCGCATTAAGCGCTGACAAAATAGCTTAAGTTACAGTTGCAGATATGAGGTTAAATCGATTGAGGCTTCAGCAGATAGTTGTGCTGTTGAGCTATAATGTGGTCAAACAACTATATGTGTTTAGCATACTCTAACACAGATCCAGATTAGTTCAGGAGAAATAGGGATCCGGACGTGCAGTCTATGCATACACAGGTTTGGTTATAATTCAAAAAGCAGTTTTTACAATGCAGTAACTTCCCACTTCAACGCTAAAAGCGTAGAAAAAAATGATAATCCCAGGCGTGGGAATAGTTCAATTGCTCAGAGTACCAACTGGCAAGTATATAGTTTAATAGAAATGCAGGCAAGCAGAAAAAAAAAAAAAGGAAGAAAATGCAAAAGTATGCTTAATATAGTTCAATCTTGTAGAGGTACATCTGAGCAGAAAAGCAAGGTAACATGTTTATACCTGATAGGCTTCTAATGCAGTCCAACAATAAGTTGACCTCTAGCTGCATGTTCAATTCTAGTGAGGTATCAGGGAGTCTCCAGTTCCCGGTGTAAAGTTAGTTCAAACACTCAGGGCGTCAGCTGAGATAAGCACAGTAAAGCAGAGAAGCAGGCAAACAAGTGCATACATAAGCAAACTCTGCCACAGTTCATGTGTGAATTAGGTTACAATAGTACCTCTTTATCCGCCGCCTCTCCTTCATCCTGCTATTCCCTGCTATTCACCTCTCGAAAAGCTCAGCTGACCGTCCTGTCATACTCCCACCAGACCCCCCCCTGTCAGGAGAGCAGCCGATCGGCTCGCGTCTGTCAGACGCGAGTGAGGAAAAGCCGATCACCAGCTCTTCCTATTTACATCGTGATCAGCCGTGATTGGACACGGCTGGTCACATGGTAAAGAGTCTCTGTCAGAGACTCTTTACAATGATCTCTGCGATGCGATCCCGGGGGCGCCCAGCGGCTTAATATCCTGATTACGTCATATGACGTCCGGTCAGGATATTGAAACCACTTTGCCGCCGTCATTCTGCTATAGGGTGGGCGGCAAGTGGTTAAATTACATTTTTCCTTTAGAAATGTAATTTTGCTGCGGTACTGTTCTAAACATGGGGAAAATACGGTACTTTACAGGCAGACTAAGGGGATCCCCCAGGCACAATATTTAAAGGATTATTTCATTTTTATTGTTTCACTTTAAGCATTCTTAAAATTGCTGCTCCTGAAAAAACTACCATTTTAAAAACTTTTTTTGCATTGATACATGTCCCCTGGGGTAGGACCCGGGTCCCCAAACACTTTTTATGGCAATAACTTGCATATAAGCCTTTAAAATTAGCACTTTTGATATTTTACATTCGTGTCCCATAGACTTTAATGGTGTTTACATGTTCACACTAATTTTTTGTCTTTTCGCAAGTTCTGGTGTGAACCGGGGGTGTTTGGCTCATCCTTACTCATCATAATGCAGATCAGTAGAAACCCTGAGCTTTTTACTTGCCACCAGACGCAGCGTGCCACTTGCCACCGTTGCCTGCCACTAGATGCAGCTTGTTACTTGCCACTGTCACCTGCCCCCAGATGCAGCTTGTCACTTGCCACCGTCGCCTGCCCCCAGATGCAGCAGGTCACTTGCCACCGTTGCCTGCAGCCAGGTGCAGCATGTCAATTGCCACCATTGCCTGCCACCAGAAGCACTGTGCCACTTGCCACCCATTGCCTGCCACCAGATGCAGCGTGTCACTTGCCACCGTTGCCTGATGCCAGATGCAGTGTGTCGTTTGCTACCGTTGCCTGACACCAGATGCAGTGTGTCACTTGCCACCATTGCCTGAAGCCAGATGCAGTGTGCCATTTTTTCACCCATAGCTTGCCACCAGATGCAGTGTGCTACTTGCCACCCATAGCCTGCCACCAGATGCACTGTGCCACTTTCCACCCGAACTCTGCAACCAGATGCAATGTGCCACCTTCTACCCGTAGCCTTCCACCAGATGCAATGTGCCACTTTTCACCCATAGCCTGCAACCAGATGCAGTTGTAACAGACCTAGCCTAGACAGAGGCTTTTGGAGGGGACTGAATGCCAGCCTCGTGCCAACCGATTATGGGCCCTGGCATTTGGGGTAATGGTGCTCTTTGTGAGCTGTATGCCTGGGGACTCTTGAGGTGGCATTACTTTAGATTCAGGTCCATGTCCCCCAAGACACACAGACTCTGGGGACCCTGGATATGCCATTGTGATGGGAGCCACTAATAGGGGCACAAGGTGAATGAGAAACCCACTATGATCTGTGCTAGTCAGACTCAATGCTGTATATATGTATATATAATGTGTGATGTCTCATTGTGTTGTGTACTATTTGCTGTGCTAGTTTGGGGTGGGGCTGTATTCCAATGTTCTATTGTGTCTTTCTGCCTTGGATATCACAGGATGTGTATCTCTAGGAGGGAGGGGGATTCCTCCAACAGCTCTCCCTGCTGATAAGACTGTTAACTGATAAGAAGTTATACACACCTGACCTGTGTGTCCATTGTCATTGGACAATTTAACCCGCCCTGTTTTCCAAGGGTGGGGGGGAGTGTTTTGAAGCGGGATCTGTATAACATGTTTTTGAATAAAGATTCATTCCTGCTTGAACCTCAAGACACACAGAGCCTTGTCTCGTATCTGAGGGAGAATTATTTGTATGGAGTACTTGTTCAGCTGATTGAAGTGTTTGGTAGCTGCCTTTGTGTTCGGAAATGAAATGTCTTAAACGACTTTAACCCCTTTCATATTTGGGGTGTCTTTACAACTGGTGGCAAGCAGCGGGATCATTCCCACAGCCCAGAAGGACAGCTACAAGAGGACACAGGACCATTGAAGCACAGTATGAACGGCTAAAGTGCTCTACCCTCAAGGACTTACTGGAGAACCGGGGCCGACTGGCCAACAACCATAAGAAGAGGGACATTATCGCAGAACTAGTTGAAATGGATAGAGCCGAAAGACCCAACATAACTGAAAGGCCCAGCATAACAGACAGGACATCCGAAGAGGCATGGTTTGATCGGGCTGTGAAAGACTGGCACATTATGGTCCTAACTCTACAGCGGAGATCATAGACCTAGTTATAGCGGCTGTGGATGCAGATTGGCTACAGCAAAAAAGTGCTGCAGCAGTAGAAGTCACAGCAGCACCAACTAAAAGGAGAGGAGTGGTACAGATACCAGCCGCCATGGAAGAAGAATTCAGAAGGAGGTTGCGAGAGATGCAGATACAGCATAGAGGACCAGTATCAGAGCAGGCCCTGCTGGGATGGTCTGATTCTATCCGATGCGAACTCTGGAAGGAAGCACTAGCCCGTGAGCAGCATCACCAGGGAAAAGTTCTCCCTTCCATCCATGTAAGGTACTGTTCGCAGTATGAAGTACGAATGCTGTTATTGCGGGAAAAACCAAAGCAGGAGTGGACAGCTGAGTTAAGCAGGCTGATCCGGGCAGAGATGCCGTTGGACGAGAGCTATAGAGCCCTTTGGTGGTATGTAGCCCAAGAGTGCCCGTGGTCAGCAGATGACAGCCCCAGGGAAGGCTTTGACTATAATGGCCTGGGATTGTTGTATTGGAGGCTGTCCAGGGACCCTGACTTTGGGAGTGATCGGGAGTGGCGTTTGGAGGAAATAATGGAGCACAGAGAGAGAAGACTGAATGTCTCAGAAGGGCACTGGGCACAGGAAGATTTGAGTTTCTGGCCGTTCAGGAATGGGAGCTGAAGATCGCCTACAGACAGCTGCTAGACATTGCTCAGCAGCAGGGTGGGGCTCCCTTTGCCTGCGACTATCAAGAAATACCAGCTGACAACTCCAAAATCCTGGCTGAAGAATCGGCAGTGGAAAATCTGGAGATTGCCATCTCCAAAACTGAAGTGCTGACACAGGGCAGAGTTCTGCTAACCTCTGCCCAGCACTGATAGCATCTTCTGGGTTCCACGGACATGAGATTGTGAACTTCTATCCCCAGACACCAGTCGCAGAGACAAGGGATTTGATAGACTTTTCTGCTGAGGAAGAATAACTTGATGAGCCTCCAACAGAAGAGCTGGTATCAGGGCCAAACTTCAGTGTGCTCTGCCCAGCACCAACAGCAGTATCTGTGGAGTTGCAAGGAACTTCCCCAGCTGAGGCGCTGGTCACCGGACAGAGGGTCCAAGACCTCTGCCCCACACCTGTGGCAGTTCCGGAGGCTCATGGTGAGAAGGTGGCAATCACTTCCCAGTGGATTTCAGAGATGCAGGGAGGAGAAGCAGCCATTTTCCCTCCCCAACATGAGTTCGTGCACCCACTGACAATATCAGTGAAAGGGAGTGCCAACAACAGACGGCGCCCCAGAATGATGACACCAACCCAGCTGAAGCGCTGGCAACTGGGCAGAGTGCTACCAACCTCTGCCCAGCCCCAGCTACAACTACAGAGTACCAGGGAGCTGGGGCAGTCGGCCTCCCTCCCCAGCAGTTAGCTGGAGCAGATGGTGTGGGGTTTCTAGCAGAAGGGCTGGCAACAGGGCAGAGTGCTTCTGGCCTCTACCTTCAACTAACAGAGGATGAATTTCCTGTTAAAGTAGATGGGGCTTCAGTCCCCACCTGTATACCCCAGGGATGCTGGGCAGTTGGCCCAGATCCCCAACAGCATGACGGAGTGAGCCCAGTCACCCTGTCTTCTCTCCAGCGGCTGAAAGGACTCCAGGGAGAAGGGCCAGTCCAGGCCTCTCCCCAGCAGTGAATATGTTCTCTGAGAGAGGCAGAGGTTGGCTGGGTGAGTAATACTCTGGAACAATTTGTTTGGGGTACTGTGTGGATACCAGCATTAGAGGACTGGAACCACTGACTAACTTCAGAGTCAACCCGTCTGGGGTCTCCTCCTGTGTTAGTCTCCTGCCGAAAGGGGAGAAATGTGACAGACTTAGCCGGGACAGAGGCTTTTGGAGGGGACTGAATGCCATCCTCTTGCCAACCGATTATGGGCCCTGACATTTGGGGGAACGGTGCTCTTTGTGAGCTTTATGCCTGAAGACCCTTGAGGTGGCATTACTTTAGATTCAGGTCCATGTCCCCCAAGACACACAGACTCTGGGGACCCTGGATATGCCATTGTGATGAGAGTCAATAATAGGGGCACAAGGTGAATGAGAAACCCACTATGATCTGTGCTAGTCAGACTCAATGCTGTATATATGTATATATAATGTGTGCTGTCTCACCGTGTTGTGTACTATTTGCTGTGCTAGTTTGGGGTGGGGCTGTATTCCAATGTTCTATTGTGTCTGTCTGGCTTGGATATTGCAGGATGTGTATCTCTATGGAGGGAGGGGGAATTCCTCCAACAGCTCTCCCTGCTGATAAGACTGTTTACTGATGAGAAGTTATACACACCTGACCTGTGTGTCCATTGTCATTGGACAGTTTAACCCGCCCTGTTTTCCAGGGGTGGGGGGGAAAGTGTTTTGAAGTGGGATCTGTATAACATGTTTTTGAAAAAAGATTAATTCCTGCTTGAACCTCAAGACACACAGAGCCTTGTCTCGTTTTTGGGGGAGAATTATTTGTATGGGGTTCTTGTTCAGCTAATTGAAGTGTTCGGTAGCTGCCTTTGTGTTCGGAAATGGAATGTCTTAAAAAACTTTTAACCCTTTCATATTCGGGGTATCGTTACAGCAGTGTTCTACTTTCCACCTATAGTCTGCCACCAGGCCGAAACACTGGAGCTCCGGAAAAGTGAATGCCCCTCCCGCCGCTGGCTGCTGTTGTGACTCCTCCCATGCGGGGCCAGGGGGTGTCACATCTTCAGCTCTGAGGGGCTCATGCTGGGACCTGTAGTCCTTCACATTTTTGGGGGGGTCACATCCCCCAAAAATGAAGGACTACAAGTCCCAGCATTAACCCCTGATATCTAAGGATTTGACGCCCCCCCCAAAGTTGAAGGACTGCAGGTCCCAGCATGGACCCCTGAGAATTAAGGGTGTGACCCCATAGATTTCACAGGCTCATGCTGGGACACGTGGTTTTTCACTAGTTTGGGGGGGATCACATCTTCAGTTCTGAGGGGTTCATGCTGGGGCCTGTAGTCCTTCACTTTTGGGGGGAGGGTCACATCCCCTAAAAGTGAAGGAGTACAAGTCCCAGCATGAACCCTGCCCTAATATCTAAGGATGTGTCCTTTCATCCCTCCGCGGGTGTAATCTCATCTGTCAGTGTCCTCTCCTCTAATGCCAATATAATTATCTGCTGACCCCTTATCTGCCTACCGTCCTCTCTGCACTGATAGGCTTGCTAGCTCCAGGCTGACACGCTGTGAGCTGCTGTGAAGTGCTGACAGTTCAGCACAGAACGCTGGCTGCTGAGGGAGAGTTGACTGAGGATTTTAACCCTGATCCCTCATGTTGGTGAGTGCTTTGGAATTTACTTCTACAAAACTCATCTCTCCATTTGTGCACTACAGTCAGTGCCTCAGATGTTTCTTTTACATGCTGCTGGCTGGACTTGAGAAGATGCAGGGAGGAGGTGGGTGGAGCTAAGCTGTAGGCGCAGAAAAGGGGGAAGTTAAATCCTCCTCTGCTGTGAATGCTGGGGCCTCTGCCTCTCTCCTGCTTGTGATGTCACTAGTTGCTAGACGCCAGGTTGGCTGCGGCTAGCAACCATTTTGGCAGTGAGCCAGCAGCAGTGGTTAAAACAATGTAAAAGGGGTCTCACTAGCCAGGGGTCCACCACATGCTGACAGTGAGTGACAGCGGTGATGTGAGGGCTTTTTTGGGGGGGCATCAGATCCTATAATTTTTGGCAGCCACATGTTAAGGTGAGTGGGCAGTGCTGGTGGTGGTTTGGCACAGTGGATGTTCACAATGTAATTCAAGCAGATTCCCTAATGAAGTTAAGGAGGTATTTATGCACCATATGCATTTAGTTTTATATAATATTTTTTATTTTTTATTGAAGTCTTTTCACTAATTAACAGTATATATTTTTAGATGTTAAAATTAGTTTAGCGCTGCACCCATATATTTTTACATGTATCCACCTGTTGATGTTCCTTTTGTTCTACCTGTGTCCAACTGGCTACATGTTTATTCTTCACATACACTGAGAGGAGAGGTGAAGACTCATAATTTTTATTGAACAGGTGGATACATGTTTTGCACTAGGTACTCCATTTTCTCAAAGAAAATGCTGTGCTTATCACAAATTGTCATGTACCTTCGAGTAGAGCCTGACAAGCAGAGGAAGGCCTCCCATACAGTCCCGGTTCAGGGATCACTGAGGTTGCAACAGCACACGCCAGAGCACGGTGAGATAGGAGTGCCTGTGATGTTCTCCATTTAGTAGGGAAGCAGGAGAAGCAGGAGAAGCAGATGGCAGCAGTAGTAGAAGCTGCTGATTGACTGAGGATGAAGGCACATTGTGGATGCAGGAATGCTGCGGATGCAGGTACGTTGCAGGTGCTGGTGTACTGTGGACACAGGTACGTAGCGGCTGAAGGAAGCTGAGGGGACTGGTACAGATGCAGACAAGCCAGGTTATACATGGAAGCTCAGATACATCAGAGACATCAAGCAAAGAATGGTCAAGTTCCAGCAGAGGTTTGGCAACAGAGAATCAAGCAGATGCAGGTAAATCGAGGTCAAGGCAAGCCGGGGTCAGGATAGGAGAGAATCTGGATAGTCAGGAAGCCGGGTCAGAATCAGTTCAAGGACTGGCACAGGAACAGGATACAGGGGAAAGCTGCAGATCAGACAGCAAGGCCCTAGTGCATCTGTCATCTTTATATATGTTGTTTTGGCGCCAGTGCTAATGGGCGCGCACACATTTGCACATGCGCATAGGTGTTCACACGGACAAAGAGTAACAGGCTTGTACCCACTCATGTGTAATTGTCTCTGCCTTTGCACATCTGCTGTGCTATGGCCAGCATGTCCCTGACAAAAATTATGTCAGAAGAGAGCCTGTTCCTACTAGCTATTTTAATAATGGAAGAATATTAATTTGCATCACAGTGTGTGGCATTCCTGTCGTTGGTAAAATTGATTGTTTTGGTGGAGACAAACCGAGCCAGCTCCTGAGATGTGATTGTTGAATGTGGAATACAATCTCGCCTGCAGCGGCATGTAAAGTATTTGACAGATGGATACAGCAGGCAGAGCACAGGTAAGTGCTTTCACCCTCTCCTACCTTGTTAGCTTTAGCCTACCTTTGCCTTCTTTGCCACTCTTAATAATCCATTGACAGCTCCCACCCCTCTCTGCCATTAACAGCTTCAACTCTGCCTTCTTTATGCTTCTCTGGTCCACAGCCAGTTGCTGTTTTCCCTCCTCTATCCTGCTTCCCCAAATCTAAGTTGTGTGGCCATTTTGCTTCCCTTTTCTTCTCTTATGGTCCAGGATCAGCAGCACCTATCTGCCTCCTATAAGCCCAAATCCACAAACAGTTTACACTGTCTCTTCCTATGATCAGTTCTGGTGAGATGGAACACGTTTTCTAAATATTATGTGTTCAGATAAAATGTTTGACTGGTTGGAAATGCATACCACTATATTACGAATCACGTACAGGCCAAAAAACATTAACTTATGTATAAATGAGCATTTACTGACCAAGTGGCTAGTAAATTAATAAAAAATATGTTAGAAGAAAAAAAAATATTTTACTGTGGTGTTCAGTTCACTTAAAGTCCCTAAAAAGTATGAAAGTACTGACTGTTGAATCAGCTCACATTCCTGAAATACCATATAACTAAACCAGACACATTTATTTACATTGCTTGAGAAGGGCAAGGTGCTCTGGACAAGCTGTGTTATGGTAGGTGATCATTTTATTATACTTAGTGACATTGCATAAACATGCTTGATTTTAACAGCCAGCTATACCAAATAAAATTCATCCCAAAGGCCACTTTTCCAAAGATTAGATTATGGTTCTCAGTACCGTATACTATACTAATTTCCCAAAAAGGACATTGCTTGCAGAATTCAACAACTAATTACAAACAAGGGGAATATCTCTTACAAATCATTTTTTGACAGAATATTTTTCTCCCTCGTAGAGGTAAAAAAATTCCTTATTACACATTTCCAAAAAAGGATGTTTGAAGAATATAAACAAATAAATCTGATCTATCTGTAATCATTTGCTGGACCATTTAATAGAGCCAGACTTTAAATAGACATATAAAGGGTGCACAGTAAATCATAGACATTAGTGCTATGGGTGTTTTAGAAAGGAACCCACGGGAGGCAAATGATCTTCATTTGATTTCATGATTTCATTCTTTTTTGCAGGATGCATAAGGACCTTCACAGACTTACCAAATACTATCTGTTGTTCATTTATGGAAGTAAAACATAACTCGGCAGGTTTTCCTATCTGAACACTTTTGTTCCCATGAAGTAGTACCTGCACCAACGGTGGTTGCTGAAATAAAAAAAATATATAGTATATAATAATCTGCTATGAGATCATACATCTAGCTATGTTCTGATTTGAGGTAAAACACCTATTATGGTAAACCTACTATGTTGCCCCCTCTGCAGTCCACCAGGACCAGGAGTGGGTATGTAAAAGAATCAATAAACAAAGTACCAAAAGAGTATGCAAATAAATCCTTAACAGAAAATGTCAATATCAATGTATATACACCCTCTGCAGGGTGTAATACCTCGTGAAGTGGTGCTGGTGTTCAAATATCCCTCTACTGGATGCGCCCAAGTTTAAGAGAAGGAATAAATGTATCTTATAAAACTAGTTTATGAATCTGGGTGATGGAATACAAAAAATAGGTGAAGGGAGCAGCAACTCTATTGCTGTTGTGTTATTGTGCTACACCCTCTGCATAAAACCAGTGCTTGTGTTGTGAACAAAAACTTGTGTGGATGTATGGCACTGTATAATATAAAATAAAAAATAAATAAAACTGACTGTGTCCTGGTTTAAAATGGGTGTATTTGAGATGTGTTACACCCTCTGGCAGTCCCTAAACAAAATAAAAATTGACAAAACAGTGTATTTAAACGCAAAAGAATAGTACTGGTGAGATGGTGATAATCATGAACTAAAAATACCCTAGTTCAAATAATGTGATTTGAAGTGTGTTACACCCTCTGGCGGGTGTTAAACAAAATTAATTTAAACAATAAGTGATAACTGATACATTTTTCTAGTTAAAATAACTTAATAAACTGAGTATACACAAACAAAGTGACTTGTGCTCAAAAAGTGTCCAGTGCTTGCTGATGGATGATGCTTTTTTTGAAAAACTTCTTATTTAGGTGACAGCTGGTGTTGGTGATCCTTATTCGTGCTCCTAATGTGAATGCACTCACCGATAGGGATGAGCTTCGAGTTCGAGTCGAACTCATGTTCGACTCGAACATCGGCTGTTCGCCAGTTCGCCGAACAGCAAACAATTTGGGGTGTTCGCGGCAAATTTGAATGCTGCGGAACACCCTTTAAAAGTCTATGGGAGAAATCAAAAGTGCTAATTTTAAAGGCTTATATTCATGGTATTGTCATAAAAAGTGTTTGGGGACCTGGGTGCTACCCCAGGGGACATGGATCAATGCAAAAAAAAGTTTTAAAAACGGCCGCTTTTTCAGGAGCAGTGATTTTAATAATGCTTAAAGTGAAACAATTAAAGTGTAATATCCCTTTAATTTTCGTACCTGGGGGTGTCTATAGTATGCCTATAAAGGGGCGCATGTTTCCCGTGTTTAGAACAGTCTGACAGCAAAATGATATTTTATATTAATGAATTGCCGGTCCGACAATACACATAAAAGTTCTTTGATAAAAACAGCATGGGAATTCCCCACTGGGGAACCCCGAACCAAAGTTAAAAAAAAAATGACGTGGGGGGTCCCCCTAAATTCCATACCAGACCCTTCAGGTCTGGTATGAATATTAAGGGGAACCCCGGCCAAAATTTAAAAAAAAATATGGCGTGGGGTCCCCCTCAAAATCCATACCAGACCCTTATCCGAGCACGCAACCTGGCAGGCCTCAGGAAAAGAGGGGGGAACGAGAGAGTGCCCCCCCTCCTGAACCGTACCAGGCCACATGCTCTCAACATTGGGAGGGTGCTTTGGGGTAGCCCCCAAAACACCTTGTCCCCATGTTGATGGGGACAAGGGCCTCATCCCCACAACCCTTGACCCTTGGCCCTTGGTCTTTTTTCGGGAGCAGTGATTTTAATAATGCTTAAAGTGAAACAATAAAAGTATAATATTCCTTTAAATTTTGTACCTGGGGGGAGTCTATCGTATGCCTGTAAAGGGGCGCATGTTTCCCGTGTTTAGAACAGTCTGACAGCAAAATGACATTTCAAAGGGAAAAAAGTCATTTAAAACTACTCGCGGCTATTAATGAATTGTCGGTCTGACAATAAACATAAATGTTCATTGATAAAAATGGCATGGGATTTCCCCACAGGGGAACCCCGAACCAAAATTTTTAAAAAAATGGCGTGGGGGTCCCCCTAAATTCCATACCAGGCCCTTCAGGTCTGGTATGGGTATTAAGGGGAACCCCGTGTCAAAATTTTTTTAAAAAATGGCGCGGGGTCCCCCCAAAAATCCATATCAGACCCTTATCCGAGAATGCAACCTGGCAGGCTGCAGGAAAAGAGGGGGGGACGAGAGAGCGCCCCCCTCCTGAACAGGCCACATGCCCTTAACATTGGGAGGGTGCTTTGGGGTAGCGGGCCCCCAAAGCACCTTGTCCCCATGTTGATGAGGACAAGAGCCTCATCACCACAACCCTTGGCCGGTGGTTGTGGTGGTCTGCGGGGGGCTTATCGGAATCTGGAACCCCCTTTAACAAGAGGACCCCCAGATCCCGCCCCCCCCTGTGTGAAATGGTAATGGGGTACAAAAGTACCCCTACCATTTCACAAAAAAAGTGTCAAAAATGTTAAAAACGACAACAGACGGTTTTTGACAATACCTTTATTTAAAGTCTTCTTCTTTCCATCTTCTTCGGGTCTTCTTCCTTCCTTCTTCCTTCAGGTTCTTCCTCCATCTTCTTCTTCCTCTGGTTCTTCCTCCGATCCTCTGCTTCTTGCTCAGGTGTTCTCGTCCGGCATCTTCCTCTGCGGTGCCTTCTTCCCCGCTTCGTTCTTGGACCGCTCCGCATCCATGGGAGGCTTCAGCTGTGTGATGCTTCTCTTCGTCTGACACTTCTTAAATAACGGAGGGTGGGGCCACCCGGTGACCACGCCCCCCTCTGACGCATGGGGACTTGACGGGGACTTCCCCATGGGTTTCCCAGTGATGTCAGAGGGGGCGGGGTCACCCGTTACGTAACCGGGTGATCAAATAGGTTTTGACCACTCTCACTACATCCAGAGAATGTAGTGACTTTTCTTCCGTAGAACAGGGTTCTGGAAAAAATGAAGGCAGAACAATATCCTGGTTTATATGAAAACCTGAAACCACCTTCGGTAGAAAGCTAGGATGAGGACGCAATACTACTCTATCCTTGTGAATAATTAAATATGGCTCTTTACAAGAAAGAGCCGCCAATTCTGATACCCTTCTTGCAGAGGAAATGGCTACCAGAAAAATTAGCTTCCTTGTCAAAATGACCATGGGAATATGTTGTATCGGCTCAAAAGGCTCTTTCTGTAATACTGACAAAACTAAATTCAAGTCCCAAGGGTTCAGGGGTGCTCTAGTCAGTGGATTAAGCCGGGTTACCCCCTGTATAAAGCTTCGGACCAAAGAATGCGAAGCAAGTGGACGTTGAAACAATACCGATAAGGCCGAGACCTGGCCCTTGATAGTACTCAGGGCCAGCTTCATCTCTACCCCCATTTGCAGAAAAGCAAGGATTCTACCTATGACATACTTTCTGGGATGCCAACTCCTGGATTCACACCAGGAAACATTTGCCTTCCAGACTCTATAATAAATGACTCTGGAAGCTGGCTTCCTTGCATTAATCAAGGTAGATATCACTGAGTCTGAAAGACCGCAATTCTTCAGAATGTGGGTTTCAATAGCCAAACCTTTAAATTTAACGTTTATAAGGTAGGATGGAACACTGGTCCCTGTGATAGCAGGTCTGGACAGGGCAGGTAGGGTCCATGGGGGTCCTACCACCATCTTTACTATTTCTGCATACCAAGATCTTCTGGGCCACGCTGGAGCCACTAGAAGTACCGACTTCTTTTCCTGCTTGATCCTGCGAAGAAGTCGTGGTAGCAGCAGAATAGGAGGGAATGCATAAATCAGTGAGAACTGATCCCACGGGGTCACCAACGCATCTGTTCCGCATGCGAGTGGATCCCTTGTTCTTGACACAAAGTTGTCGATCTTGTTGTTGAACCTGGACGGAAACAGATCTACGTCCGCGATCCCCCATTTTTGGCATATAGCCAGGAAGATGTCGGGGTGAAGAGACCATTCCCCTGGGAACAACTGCTGGTGATTTAAGTAGTCCGCCTGCCAGTTCTCTACCCCTGGAATGAAGATTGCCGATATGCACGGCACATGTTTTTTTGCCCAGGTTAGGGTCTGATTTACTTCTCCCAGGGCAGCACGACTCCTGGTGCCCCCTTGGTGATTGGTATAAGCCACTGCTGTGGCTTTGTCGGATTGGTTCCTGACAGGACAATCCTGCAACCTGAATGTTCAGGCCTTTAGGGCTAGGTACGCTGCCCGAATCTCTAGAATGTTGACGGGTAAGGTCCTCTCGATTTTGGATCATTTTCCTTGGACAGTCGGCTCTTCCAGAACTGCTCCCCAACCAGAAAGGCTGGCATCTGTTGTTACCACCTTCCAGGTAACTGGTAAAAAGGATTTCCCTTTCCGCAGATTCTCGGGTACCAACCACCAACTGAGGCTCTGACGCACTATTGGCCACAAATGCATTGAAAAATCTAACGCTTGGACTTTCTTTTTTTTTTTAATTGTAATGTTTTTATTAAAGATTTTGCATAGTACAAACAATAATACATTGGGCACAATATCACTACAAAAAGAAACAAAAACAGGATGCGTTGTAAATCTTGGAATACAAATAAAAAGCAGAAGAGGTACAATCAAGTCGTAACTTATAAAGCTCGATCTTAACAGATAACTTTAAGAGGTCTTTCAGCTGAGATGGTGCGTTATATTCTGGGGAAGGACTCTGTACTGATGTACACTGCGCATTGCTCAATGAGATCGGGTATCTAGCCGCCGCACCCAAACACCCCTGTCGGGATCTAACTGTGTCTGGGTGGAGGCTTTCACTGTCCGACTGTTAGATGCTATTGTACCAATCTCACGGTAGTGTGGTGCATTTTACAGAGTGGTTCAGCTACTTTGGTCCTGGCCAGGCACTACCTCTGAGCGTGGTGTAGCGATTATACACAAAAATTCCGTCCGTGAGGCCAGAATTTGGGTATAGGGGGGGGGATAGATTATGGGGAAAGGGGTTATGTAGGGAGGGGGGAGGGGGGAAATCTGTAGAGAGTTAGTCGGCTCAAGCGTTAGGTAGCCGGTTCTGCCCCTCAGGTCAGGCTATAGGGATGCAGATAGGAGGCTATGGTAGTCTGCTGATTCCTTAAAATGTAGCCACCATGCCCATGTTGTGTGATACTTGGAGGGGGTATCTCTTGCCTGGTGTATGAGATCCTCCATCTCAGCTATCTTACCCACTCTACGTAACCATTCGGGTATGCTGGGGGGAGAAGTAGTCCTCCAGTGGGTGGGTATGCAAAGTTTTGCCGCGTTAATGATATGTAGGGTTAGGGACTTTTTGTACGCTCCTTGGGGAATGGAGGTGTGATGGAGTAAGTATTGAGCCGGGGCAAAGTCTGGGGTGTAGGTAGTGATTTGTGAAATGAGATGGTGTATCTCTTTCCAATAAGGTTGGATGAGGGGGCATTCCCACCAAATGTGTAACAGTGAACCGTGGGCATTATTGCACCTCCAGCATAGTGGTGGGACGTTGGGATGGAATCTGTGGATTTTATCGGGGGTTCTATACCACCTTGAGAAAAGTTTGTAACCGTTTTCCTGTGTGGAAATGTTCAAGGAGCCTTTATGTATGTGGGTGAGGATGTGGTCCCAGTCTTCTTGAGTGAGGTCAATCTTTAGTTCATTTTCCCATTTCTGGCTGGCAGTGTCATCTTTGGTAGAGATTGTAGCATATAATAAGGTATAAATATCTGATATGATATGCCTTTGAGGTTCAGATCTGGTGCATAAAGCTTCAAAGGGCGTTAACTCTCTGTCCCATTGGGTAGGTTGGGTAGAATCAATCAAAAAGTGTCTGATCTGGAGGAAGTTATAGAAAGGAATATCAGTGTCTGGAAGTTTGGAAGGGAGAGATCAAAAAGGGATCATCTTCCCTTTATCAAAAAATGATCCTGCTCTGACTGAGTGCTTTACGGGGTCGCCGGTATTACGAAGGACTGAGATACCCGGAGGAAAGTCCGGGTTTCGATCTAAAGGGGTCAGTGGACCGGGCGAGGAGGCAATTTTCATCTTGTTGCAGACATTACGGAAAATCTGTAAAGTTGGGCCGATTAGGGGGTGTGATCTACTTTCCTTCAGGGTCCCGAGGGCGCTTATCCATGGGGAATGATGGATTGGAAATGAGGAGACCGCCTCCTCAAGGCCAATCCAGGCCTTAAGTTTAGCATGCAGGTGCCAGTCCACAATTCTGGCCAGATGGCAAGCCCAGTAGTATTTTTGTATATCTGGGAGACCAATTCTTCCCTTCAGTCTGGGTGTCACAAGCTTCTCCCAGCGTATACGCGGGTGTTTGTCAGCCCATAGAAATTTCAAGCACAATTTTTTGTAGGTGGTGAAGAAAGAAGGCGGGAGCTTGATCGGTATCGTTTGCAACAGGTATAGAAGTCTGGGAAGTATGTTCATTTTCAGGATGGCTGCCCTCCCGAACCAGGAAAAAGTGCCTTATTCCAGGTTTGGAGATCAGTTTGTCTTAAGAATGGGTAAGAAATTTCTAGAGTAAAGGTCTTCAAGTTTAGCCGGCAACTGAATACCTAAGTAGGTGATGGCCTGTGATTCCCACCCAAAAGGGAAGTTGGCCTGGCATTGTGACATTAAAGAGTTGGGTAAGGAAACATTAAGGGCCTTAGATTTTGTAAAGTTAATTTGGAGGTTAGAGAGGGATTTGAAGAGGGATAAGTCTTTGAGGAGATTGGGAATTGTGATTATGGGGTCCGTTAGAAACAGAAGGATGTCATCGGCGTATGCGGCCAGTTTATAATGATTATCTTTGATGGTAACTCCATTGATAGATGGATTAGTCCTAAGCCTGTGAAGCATAGGTTCCAGAGTAAGAATGAACATAATGGGCGATAGGGGACACCCCTGTCGAGTTCCGCTCGACAGGGAGAAGGCGTCCGACAGGTGACCATTGACCCTAATTCTCGCCGTTGGGGATGAGTAAAGAGCCAGTATATATTGGAGCATACGGTCTCGAAAACCCAATTTGCGTAGTACTTCTGTTATATAGTCCCAGGCCACTCTGTCGAACGCCTTCTCCACGTCGAGGGAAAGAAAAAAGCCCGGAGTGTTAGATGATGACAACCAGTGATGTACACTGATGGCCTTCAGGGTGTTATCGCGGTCCTCGTGGCCAGGGATGAAGCCTACCTGATCCAAAGAAACTAATGTGGGGAGTAGAGGAAGTATGCGGTTCGCGAGTATTTTCGTATAAATCTTCACGTCAACGTTTATGAGTGAGATAGGTCTGTAGTTTGACACCACAGTCGTGTTTTTACCCTGTTTGGGTATCATAGTAATATGGGCCTCCAGGATGTCCGGATTATTAGTGGGGGAGGTAGGCAGTGTGTTAAAAGTGGTCAGAAAGTGTGGGATGAGTGTTTCCTTGAAGGGTTTGTAATAGCTAATAGATAAGACATCCGGGCCTGGGCTTTTACCTGGTTTCATTTGGTTAAGGGCTGTAATTGTCTCTTCCCACGTAAGTGGATTGTCTAGAATAGCTGCCTCATCGTCTGAGATGGGTTGTGGGCCATAGTGGGTTAAGAAGTCCTTTATCAATTTTTCCCTGTCCTGAGTGAGGTCTGTCGTCAGAGGAGTAGGTAGATTATAGAGATTGGAGTAGAACTGTTTAAATTGATTAGCTATGTCAGAGGAGACTTCAAATTTGCGTCCTGAAGGATCCACAATAGCATGGATGGTCGAGGCCGCCTTTTTATTTTGCAGGGCCCTTGCGAGTAATTTGCCAGATTTGTTACCGAATTCGTAATGGAGTCGTTGTGTAAGGGCATATCTGCGTCTAGTTGATTTCCCGAGTTCCTCGAGAAAGTCTTCTCTGGCTATCAATAATTCCTTAAAAGTTTTCAGCTAGAGATCGTTTGTGCTTCTTTTCCAGAGAATGGATACGCTCCGATAGTTCAGCAATTCGTGCTTGTCTGGCTTTCCGCCTTGTTGCGGCAATGGATATATGTTCGCCTCGGACGACACATTTGTGTGCCGCCCAAAGGGACATCGGGTAAATATCGGAGGGGGCATTCTCTCGAAAATAGTGTTGTAGGCATGTGTTTATTCTCTCTACGTGCTCTGGGTCATTAAGGAGGGAGTTGTCCAAACGCCAGGCCATTGACCTCGAGGGAGTTGTGGAGAAAGTGATGGTGATGGAGATGGGGTGATGATCTGACAGGATCATGGGGTCTATGGTAGCGGTTACTAAGGAGTCCATGTCTGATTGAGTCAAAAAAAAGTAATCTATCCTCGTATATGGGAGTGCGGAATAGGGGGAGGGGTAGGAGGATCGTACTCTTAGTAAACCGAGAAGGTGGAAGACCAGCCCTTTCTTCTAGGTGAAATATGTCAGTGAGGTACAGAGTGGGGTTAGAGAGTGCCGGCCCTAGGGAGGCCTACTTCAATCTACACTACTGTATGGGGTTTGAGAGAGACCAATCGGGGAAGATCGAGATGTGTGTCAGGATGACCTGTCGCTATCTCCTCCAGCGACGGATATATGGAGGTGTATTTGGGAAGCGTTCGGATGGAAAAGATATGATGCCGCCAGTGGTCTAGGTGTGTAGGATGTGGGGTACAAGTATTCTATCTGCACTATATTAATAGTCAGACGGAGTGTTCATTATGGAGGGGGAAAGCGAGATTTGTGTCAGCCTGCATTCTAGACATAACAAGACAGTGGAGGAGATGTCACCTAAGGGTATGGGGATACCTGTAAGAAATGTCTCAATATAACAATAACTGTAACTTATAACTGTTGGGGTACAGTGGAAACAGATAAATACACGGTAAACCCAATTCAAAACCACAACATGTATTAGCGTCAGCCAGGGAGTCAATAGGGATTACATAGGATTAAGCCCATTAACTGTGTAATCTACAAGGAGGTTCGGCTAAGCCTTGGCTATCTTGGGACGGTAACCTAGCCACGAGGTTTTCAGTGCACAAGCAGGGCTGACCGTTCGCTACTTGGGAGCTATAGGGGAGCGCCTTAGGGTGTTCAGGTTCTTTTCAGTATAGGTAGTGTCAAGGGTGGGAACCCTAGATATCATCCTGAGGTGAGGAAAGAAAATCCACCCGCAGTATGTGACATGTGACACTGAAAAGCCCGTGGCCTGTACTAAGTGCAGATGAAGAGTAAGGGTAGAGGTCTGTGGAAAGAGCTTCGAAGGTATACCTATACAGGCCTGCTGGAATCCTTAAGTTGGATAGAGACGTCCGCACTGGGGCAGACATATTGGTAGTGGATGTTCCGGGACTGTAAAGAGCCCGGAGTGGGGCCACTTGCTGTGCATTTAAAGTTATAGGGGACCTCACAATGTACAAGGTTTCCTTATTGCAAGTACATGATGAGGTTATCGAGAGAGGAAACCAGCAGACCTGTGGTAGCTCATTTACTATTCCTGCAATGTGAACATGTATCTAATAAGCCCCTTGGGGGGGGGGGGGTCAAACATCACACCCTACTCTTCTGTGCCGACAGTCACATAGTTCGTTTGAGATAGAGGCAAAAGTCAAGCAACATCCCAACTATATTAAACCTGTAAACCTGAAAACGGTAAGTAAAAGCCTGAACTCAGTTGCCGATTTTGCCTCAGGAGGTGAACGTGTCCTTAGTCTATGAAGGTTAGCTGGTGTTTTTATAAAGGATAGTCCGTCTTCACGAAACCTCAGAACTACAGGAGCAATTACTGTATTTATTGGCGTATAACACTCACTTTTTCACCATGAAATTCGGGTGCAAATAGAATGTGCGTGTTATACGCCAATACTTCAATTTTAGCTGCCTCGGAGGGGACAGGGAGTGGGGGCGGGATGAGCGCCATCAGATTACATACAGTAAGAATCTCCTGTTTACTTGGTGGTCTCTGTAATAGAAAGTCCCGTCTCCTGGGCCACCACTGGACCACTGTTCTGTCTATCATAGGAGATTCTCACTGTATGTAATCTGTCGGCGCTCGTCCCGCCCCCCTCCCTGTCCCCTCTAGACTGCAGATGGGCATCGATCAGGCTACACTGATGGCAGTGTTGAGGCTGCTGCAATGATGGCAGTGGTGAGGCTGCTGCATTAATGGCAGTGGTGAGGCTGCTGCATTGATGGCAATGGTGAGGCTGCTGCATTGATGGCAATGGCAAGGTTGCTGCATTGATGGCAATGGTGGGGCTGCAATGATGTGGACTAATGGGGCTGCATTGATGGCACTTGTGAGGCTGCAGATGGGCACTGATCAGGCTGCATTGATGGCAATGGTGAGGCTGCAGATGGGCACTGACCCTTATTTTGCTTCAAAGTTCCTTATGAAAACTTTAAGTTTTTTTCCTGAAACTTCCCTCTTAAAATGAATGTGCGTGTTATACGCCTGTGCGTGTTATACGCCGATAAATACGGTATGTGTATCCACTACTGTAAAAGGCTGTGAGAAATAGAGCTCCTGCGGTATTGTGCAGTAAGCCAAGGGTAAAGATAAGTGAATAAAACAGAGGGCAACTTTCTTGCAGAGGCAGAATAAAAACCATGTGAGTTCATTAGGAGACGTCAGCGGGGGAAAAAAGAAAAAGAAAAAAGAAAAGGGAGACAGTGGTAGAAACTTATCTGTAGCTGTGGCGATTCATCGATCAGTGCCCCTGAGATTGTCTGCGATTCGGTCCGAAATCGTGTCTGGCCCTTCTCGAACGCGGGGAGTCGGTCTGGCTGACAGCATCGTGGAGGCTTCTGGTGGACACATGAGGTCTAGAGCCTGAGGTGGATCTGCGTCTGCGGTACCGGGTGTTTTGGGCTTCCATCGGTTCCTCATGTCGCTGGTCTCTGCTGGGCGGTGGACGATGGCGAAATTCGGCGTACCAATTCGGATATTCTGTCAGGGGGATATCCAGGGTTTCACAAAAGGAAGGTAGTTCTTCTGGAACTCGTAGTATTGCCGTGCGGCCTTGATTAGTGGCAGAGAGGGCAAAGGGGTATTTTCATCCATAGTGGATGCCCTTGGCGCGCAGAGTATCCAGCAACGGCTTCAAATCTCTTCTATGCTGCAGCGTGATACCTGAGAGGTCTTGGTATATGTGAATGTCTGCACCCCCATGTGAGAGTTGGATCCTGTTCCTTGCCTTGCGAAGTATGTCTTCCTTCAGCTTATAGTCAACCAGGCAGCATACCACGTCTCTGGGGGGGTCAGTTTCTCTCCCCTTGGGCCTTAAAGCGCGATGGATACGCTCCATTTACACTACTGTCTGCACTGGCCTGTCTAAGAGATTGTTAAACAGGCCAGTAATGGTGGCCGTAAGCTGTTCAGTCTCTACCGATTCTGGCAGTCCCCTGACACGCAAATTATGGCGTCTGCCTCTGTTATCCAGGTCTTCCACGTGACGCTGGAGGTCTCTAAGTTGCAGGGTATGTGTATCTACCTTCTGGGTCACTCGGCGGAGGACCGTTCCGTGCTGGGCTGAGACCTTTTCTACTTCTTGCACCCTGTCAGAAATGGCGCGAATATCCAGGCGCAAGTCCGCTATGGCTGCTGACAGGGTGTCTTTAATGTCTGCTGCCACTGTTCTCAGATCATAAAGGCTGGGGTGATGTTGTTGGAGAGCGGCATGGTCCCCTGGCTCAGATGTGGAGAGGGTAGACGGTGCGCTCAGCAGTGGTGGCGCCGTGTTCTCCTGAGGGCTCTGGTGGGAAGCCGCCATGTTACTCCTCTGGGTCCTGAATAGCTCGGGGAGAGTCTGGCTAAGAGCGCCCGAGTGTCTCCGTGGAGAGCAAGAGCCGGATGCGGATGAATTCTGGGACGCTGTCCCCATGTTAGAGAGCTGGCAGAGCGGTGCAGGGCTTCCGTCAGAGCAGGGAGGATGGATAGCTGCAGGAGCTCATCTCTCAAGCGTCCATCTTTTCCCGAGGTCAGGCCACGCCCCTCTGGACTTTCTTGTTCCAGGCAGACAGGATACTGTTTTGCAGCAGTCTCGAATAAATAAACTGTGCACAGGGAACCGCTGTGAATGAAGCCACCATCTTTCCCAACAACCTCATAAAAAGGCAAATAGAAGGTCCCTTCTTCGCCCTGACTATCTGAAACAGCTCCTTTATGGCGCTGATTTTTGCCTGGGGTAAAAACACCCTCTACTGGGTTGTATCTATAACCATATCCTAGTACTCTAGTCTTCTTAATGGTTTTAAAGAAGACTTCTCTAGGTTGAGGACCCAACCTAGGTGTTCCAGGTAGTTCACTGTGGTGATCAAACTTTGGTCTAAGCGGGATACCGACCGGTCTATTAAGAGTAGGTCGCCTAGGTACGCTATAATCAGTATACCCTGGGCCCTTAATCTGGCCAGAGGAGGGGCCAGGACCTTTGTAAACACCAGAGGTGCAGTAGCTAGACCGAAAGGTAGAGCTACAAACTGAAAATGAAGTTTTTCCACTTCGAAACGTAGATATTTCTGATGAGCGGGGGAAAATAGGCACATGCAGGTATGCATCCTTGATGTCTATTGATGCCAGAAGTTCTCCTCCTTGTAGGATGGAGACTACTGATCGGATTGATTCCATGCGAAAAGATTGAATTTTTAGGAACCAGTTTAGATCTTTGAGATCTAGAATGGGTCTGACATCCCCATTTGGCTTTGGCACCATGAAAAGATTTGAATAAAACCCCAACCCCTGCTCTTCCATGGGAACCACCATGATTACTTTTTTCAACAAAAATCGCTCTAACGCTTGAAAGAGAGACTTCTTTTTCTCTGGGTCTTTGGGAACATTTGATCTAAGGAAACGAGGAGACGGGAATTCCTGGAACTCTAGTTTGTAACCTAGAGTTGTTGTGGAGACCACCGATCTGTCATGAAAATCCTCCTGCCAGACCCTTGAGAACTGTAGTAGTCTTCTCCCCACGCGAACAAGCGGGGGCACCCCTTCATAAAGAGGCTTTAGCGTTCTGTCTTGTAGATTTCCTCTCCCAGGACTTCTTTTAACCCTGGGGTTGACTCTGGGTTTTATCTCTTGAACCTGATGGTGGAGGCCATTGTGACTGCCTGGAAGCTGATGCCCTGGCACTGGAGAAAGAGCCCGTTTAAATGAGGGATGTTTACTCCTTTTCTTAACTGGCAAAAGGGTACTTTTCCCACAAGATTTTTTGGATATAATTGTCCAAATCATCCCCAAACAGCTTTACACCATGGAAGGGGAAACCAGCCAGGAGCTTTTTGCATGGCGCTTCGGCTGACCAAGATTCTACACATATGCACCAACCCAAGCGTAAGGCTGAGAGGTCTGAAGGATAGAATCTCTGATTGCGTCAACTGCAAAACACAAAGCCGCTGGCAGCTCGGCTAACTCCTGGGCCTGCTGTTCAGGGAAAACCTTGAGCACCTGTTTCAAGTAATCTCTGGGGGATTGACATACCCCAATTGCCGCCACTGCAGGTTAAGCTACTGAACCTGCCAAGGAAAATATAATTTTTAACAGGAATTCCAATTTTTTATCAGTTGGATCCCTGAGCATTTGAGCACTGTCAACAGGACAAGTCAAACTTTTATTTACAGAGGATATAGCAGCATCAATTGCTGGTATACCGCACATCTTTGTAAATTTTTCCTCCATAGGATAAAGCGTTGAAAACTTTTTAGGAGGGAAAAAATGTTTATCTGGGTGATCCCACTCAGAATAAATAAGCTTTTCCAGCAATGAATGATCAGGAAAAGCATGCACAGCTTGAGGAGGCTTCAGTGAACCCAAAGAAGAAGTGGGCTTTTCAACCGACTCAGTTACAGGTAATTTAAATGTGGAGCAGACCATTTCAGTAAGAGAATGCACCAGCAATTTCTCAGCCTGTGAAGCTGAAGAGGGTCCTTCCCCACTTGATTCCTCAGAAGAGGATTCATCAGTCTCATCCTGGTCCTCTGAGGGGGATTCGTCTCCCCTTTCCCAGTGTTCCTCTGTTTGAGGGTCCTGGGTGGTAAATGGAGACCTAATGCATTTTCTTCCATTTTGTGAAGATGCGATTAAGGCCACTAATCTTTCCTCTAATCCACTTATGGCTGCGGAAAAAACCTCTTGAGTAATATACAGTGCGGACAGAAAGTATTCAGACCCCCTTAAATTTTTCACTCTTTGTTATATTGCAGCCATTTGCTAAAATCATTTAAGTTCACTTTTTTTCCTTATTAATGTACACACAGCACCCCACAGTGACAGAAAAACACAGAATTGTTGACATTTTTGCAGATTTATTAAAAAAAGAAAAACTGAAATATCACATGGTCCTAAGTATTCAGACCCTTTGCTCAGTATTTAGTAGAAGCACCCTTTTGATCTAATACAGCCATGAGTCTTTTTGGAAAAGCTGCAACAAGTTTTTCACACCTGGATTTGGGGATCCCCTGCCATTCCTCCTTGCAGATCCTCTCCAGTTCTGTCAGGTTGGATGGTAAACATTGGTGGTCAGCCATTTTTAGGTCTCTCCAGAGATGCTCAATTGAGTTTAAGTCAGGGCTCTGGCTGGGCCATTCAAGAACAGTCACGGAGTGAGGCCACTCCATTATTTTAGCTGTGTGCTTAGGGTCATTGTCTTGTTGGAAGGTAAACCTTTGGCCCAATCTGAGGTTCTGAGCACTGTGGAGAAGGTTTTCGTCCAGGATATCTCTGTACTTGGCCACATTCATCTTTCCCTCGATTGCAACCAGTCGACCTGTCACTGCAGCTGAAAAACACCCCCACAGCATGATGCTGCCACCACCATGCTTCACTGTTGGGATTATATTGGACAGGTGAAGAGCAGTGCCTGGTTTTCTCCACACATACCGCTTAGAATTAAGGCCAAAAAGTTCTATCTTGGTCTCATCAGACAAAGAATCTTATTTCTCACCATCTTGGAGTCCTTCAGGTGTTTTTAGCAAACTCCATGCGAGCTTTCATGTGTCTTGCACTGAGGAGAGGCTTCTGTCGGGCCACTCTGCAATAAAGCCCCGACTGGTGGAGGGCTGCAGTGATGGTTGACGTTCTACAACTTTCTCCCATCTCCTGACTGCATCTCTGGAGCTCAGCCACAGTGGGTTCTTTGGGTTCTTCTTTACCTCTCTCACTAAGGCCCTTATCCCCCGATATCTCAGTTTTGCCGGATGGCCAGCTCTAGGAAGGGTTCTGGTCATCCCAAATGTGTTCCATTTAAGGATTATGGAGGCCACTGTGCTCTTAGGAACCTTAAGTGCAACAGAAATTTTTTTGTAACCTTGGCCAGATCTGTGCCTTGCCACAGTTCTGTCTCTGAGCTCTTCAGGCAGTTCCTTTGACCTCATGATTCTCATTTGCTCTGACATGCACTGTGAGCTGTAAGGTCTTATATAGACAGGTGTGTGGCTTTCCTAATCAAGTCCAATCAGTATAATCAAACACAGCTTGGCTCAAATGAAGGTGTAGAACCATCTCAAGGATGATCAGAAGAAATGGACAGCACCTGAGTTAAATATATGAATGTCACAGCAAAGAGTCTGAATACTTAGGACCATGTGATATTTCAGTTTTTCTTTTTTAATAAATCTGCAAAAATGTCAACAATTCTGTGTTTATCTGTCAATATGGGGTGCTGTGTGTACATTAATGAGGAAAAAAGATGAACTTAAATGATTTTAGCAAATGGCTGCAATATAACAAAGAGTGAAAAATTTAAGGGGTCTGAATACTTTCCGTCCCCACTGTATACAGGGGCTGAAATGCCGGAAGCAGTGGCAGCCCCTGACCCCGACAGCTCACTCTGGTCAGCCTCCCTAGGTCTTTCAGGGGGAGATGGCATTGCAGAGGGGGGTCCTCAGAGCCTGAGGGAGATCCCTTTGAGCCCCTA
This sequence comes from Aquarana catesbeiana, assembly GCF_042186555.1. NCBI lineage: Eukaryota > Metazoa > Chordata > Amphibia > Anura > Ranidae > Aquarana > Aquarana catesbeiana. Next base: position 484,284,809 of record NC_133327.1, on the reverse strand, counting down.
TTTTTTGGGGTATTTGTACCTCCCCTTCTGCCCATAGTGCTAAGCACAAATGCTGAGGTACTACCATAAATGCACCCACTGCTGAGAAAAATAATTCAGCAACTGCCACTGCTATCAAGGCTCAGTCTGATGCTAAGTAAATGTGCCTGGGAATGCCTGTGTCACCCACACTCACATGCCATCCATCTGCTCTGTGTCCCTCCTTTAGCTGTATGCACCTGCACAAAGTGCACCTTTATAGCTAAGCATGGCCCGTGCTGGTGGGCGTTGAACCACACCAACGCTGCGCTGATGCTCCGCCCACCTCCTCCTACCACCCCTTCTGCCCCCTCATCTTTTTTTTAAAAAAATACCACTTTCTCGTGTGAGCGGGGGCCTCGATCCGACCAGATCGCACGTGGTGGGGGGGCTGGGGCGGAGGAGAGAGGAGAGCAGGTGGATGGAGAGCTGCCGTAATGGCGGCGGGAGCGGTGTGGCATATCGCCGACTGCCCCATGGCCTCTAGCCTGGAAGAAAAGCTGTGGGGGGACATTCCTAAAAAGAAAGAAAACCCCTTCCCACATCCTACCTGGAGCTTGGGCTCGGAGAAAGTGTGCAGATTGTGACATTGAGCAAGACTGACAAGCATGGAACAGGTAAGTGCTCTTGACAGCCCCTGGTGGCGACTTTAGGCATAGCAACATTTACTTAAAGGAGAAAACCCACAAGAATTAGAAAAATTTCTTAGTAACCTCCCTTACCTTATCCGGCTGCAGGGTTCTGTGGTAAACCAAACAGACCCAATCTTCACCGCTCATGGTGGGCTCCATTAACCACTTCCCACCCGGCCTATAGCGGATTGACGTCCGGGAACTGGTTCCGTTAACCTGACTGGGTGTCATATGATGTCCAGCAGGATAACATGCCGCTGCACGCCCGCGGGTGCGCGCATCATGGCGATCGGTGGAGTGGTGTGTCAGTCTGACACACCGCTCCACCAATCTTGGTAAAGAGCCTCCAGCAGAGGCTCTTTACCACGTGATCAGCCGTGTCCAATCACGGCTGATCACGATGTCAATAGGAAGAGCCATTGATCAGCTTTTCCTCACTCGCACCTGACAGACGCGAGTAGAGGAGAGCCGATCAGCGACTCTCCTGACAGGGGGGTCTTCACTGATTGTTTATCAGTGCAGCCCCCCTCAGATCACCACACTGGACCACCAGGGATCGCCACTAGGACCACCAGGGAAGGGGCAACATGTGGATGGCCAGGTATGTACCCCATGGCCATCCACATGTGCCCAATGTGCCCAATCTGTGCCCACAAATGGGCACTGATTGGCACCATAATATTGCCTAGATGCCCAGCAATGCCACCCTTAGGAGCATCAGTGCCCTCAATCAGTGTCATCAGTACCACCCATCAGTGTCCATCGGTGCCACCTGTCAGTGCCCATCCATGCCCATCAGTGCCCACCTATCAGTACCCATCAGTGCCCATCCATGCCACCCATAAGTGCCACCCATAAGTACCCATCAATGCCACCTATAAGTGCCCATCAGTGGTGCCTATGAGTGCCCATCAGTGCCGCATACCAGTGCCACCTATCAGTGCCCATCAGTGCCACCTATCAGTGCCCATCAGTGACACCTATCGGTGCCCATCATCAGTGCCCGTCAGTGCCACCTCATCAGTGCCACCTCATTGGTGCCACCTCATTGGTGTCCATCACTGCCGCTGTATCAGTGCCCGTCAGTGCAGCCATATCAGTGCCCATCATTGAAGAAGAAAACGTACTTATTTACAAATATTTTTACCAGAAACAAAGAAAAACTTGTTTTTCTTCAAAATTTTCGGTCTTTTTTTTTATTTGTTGCGCAAAAAATAAAAACCGCAGAGGTGATCAAATACCACAAAAAGAAAGCTCTATTTGTGGGAACAAAATGAGAAAAAAATTGTTTGGGTACAGTGCAGCACGACCGCACAATTGTCATTCAAATAGTGACAGCGCTGAAAGATGAAAATTGGCCTGGGCGGGAAGGTGTCTAAGTGCCTGGTATAGAAGTGGTTAAAAAACCTTCAGGGACTGGGGCCCCCTTTTTATCAGGGGATCCACAACCCTGGGCCTGTAAAAAGCACCCCGCCAGGAATATGGCTGAAAAAATCAAATACTGGATCCCAGGGTCCAGCTCTCTGAAAAGAGAAGCATTACAGGTAAAACCTCGTTTCTTCAGACACGAGGCCCGGGTACCATTCAATTCGGCCTGGAAAAGACACTTTGAATGGATCTGGTTTCATGGCTTGCCCCAGCAAGGAATATTCCAGCGGAGCTCAGCACAGCACAGCACATCTTTACTCGTGACCAACACCTAAGTCACTGCCGAAAAAACTGAGGTACTCCCAGTAAGGGGAGGGGTTATATAGGGAGCTAAACTTCCTGTCTAGGGTGTGCCAGTGTCCATCACCTAGAGGTGCCTATAACCCATCCAGTAAATACTGTGGCTCTGTGTCCCATGATGTACGAAAAAGAAATCCCCTCTCACAGCTAATCCACATAGACATACATCCCATAATAGGTTGCTCCTAAGGCACACACAAACAATAGAACAATGGGATAAAGGCACTTACAAACACATAACAACCCCCACCCCGCCTCAAACCATCTAGCAATGGTCTGTGAAATACTCCTACAAGGTTCTAGCAGTCTTAAACATGAAATCATCTATATTCATACATTTCTTGAAGGGTATTGCTCACAAACATTAATGTCTCAAGTGAAAAGAGCCCCCCTTCCTTCAACACAAACCACACACACAGAACCCAGAACAATAGTGTCAAAATAAAAATGCGGAGTCCGGTGTGGTTGTACGGTGAGTTGGGTTAAGCAGACCTGACCAGGACATTTTGATGATAGGCAACTCCTATCCTCATACTGATTAGTGGTTCCAAATTAATAATAACTACTGCAGTAGGGAACAGACACCAAAGATACGCTCAGCATCTTTCCAAATAACTGTTCTGCCTTATTATGATGCAATTGAAGGTTTTTTTACACATGGTTACATAGGTATCACATTAATATTACAATTGTACGTTTATGGTAACAAGGGACGTTACATAGGCAGGCTAATTCTAATCAGGACTCAAAAGAATGTAAACATGTACTAAAAACATTATTAGTGCCGTGTGCACAGTGTGGGCAGTGTGAAATACATACAAAATAGAATACAATTATATACAGAAATTTCCATTACAGTCTCCCCTCTTTTGATCAATATTTTGATCACTAACCACACCTGCTATCACCTTTAACCTGGAGCCTTCACACGCTTAGGTGGAGGTAGTCCTGGCCAAAGAGGCAAAAACTACATTGTGGAGAAAATAATAGCTGAGCAGCTTTTTCATTACAAAATGACTTTTCATTGTGAAAAACAAATGATTGATAAGACATATTTACAGAGTACTGGCTGTACACTCCTGTGGCCAGAATGGCCTTCTAGCTGAATTGTTGGCATGCTGAGTTATCAGCACATGTAAACACAGATAATTCTACATAAAATGGAAGACGTACAAAAGACAAATATGACTTCAACATGGCTGAATTACTTTTCAAATCACATTTTATATATGTATATATATCTATATATCAGGGGTCTCAAACTGGTGGCCCTCCAGCTGTTGTGGAACTACAAGTCCCATCATGCCTCTGCCTGAGGGAGTCATGCTTGTAACTGTCAGCCTTGCAATGCCTCATGGGACTTGTAGTTTCTCAACAGCTGAAGGGCCGCCAGTTTGAGACCCCTGCTATATATATATATATCTATATATATAGATATATATATATAGATATATATATATGTCCCTTACAATTAAAGTAATTGAATCAAAAAGTACCCTAGACTGTGACGCAACAGGGAAACAAATCAAACACAGAGATTTCTTTAATTTAGTCATTTTTGCAGTGTCTGGTGTGGATCCAGGTGACTTTTCCTTCAGGTTTTGCACAACTTGTACATGAAATAGATGCTGTATTGAGTATCCAAACATTTCCTTATATATAAATGTCTCTTAACAATCCACAAGTCACCTGGCTTTAGTTTTAGATCCTTCCAAAGTTTTAGGATCTGGAATTGGGGAGAAAACACATAAATTAGTTTGTCAAAAACCTTAAAATATCAGCAACATTCTATGTGAGATCCGAATGGAGGACTTCAGCTGCTGAGACAAAATATAAGCAAGTGAGTAACACACTCCCAAACCAAACCCCATAGGGAGAGAGTCCAACATCCCCTTAGGGGCTTGATAAAATCTAAGAAAACATTCAGGCAAAAATTTCTAGTTTCTTACTCTACTTTGTCCGCTACATTGTAGACAGTAGGGAGTGTAAAAATAAAACCTCAAAACTTCTAGTAAGGACTCTCCTATAAAAATGATTTCCTCCGTTACTCTCTGTACTTTTAAACTACTTCTGATAGCATTTTTTACTGTGGCCTTGCAGTAGCATTTGCCACTAGACATCCAGAAAACATGTCCATACAGACAAAATGCATACTTGTAAGATCCTGACTTGGGTATCTGGGTATCTGGATATATTTTTTTGTAATCTCTGGAAGGGATGTTCAGCTTTTGGTAACACCTTTGGTAACAGGTAAAACAAGAAGTGGTATGTTATAAAAACAACTGTGGTGAACCCTGGCTCTATCCCATGCTAAGGCAGCCATAACTGCTTGTGACTGATGACACGTTCCATGTGTCAAGCTGGAGGGAAAAGAATGGCTGGCAGACATAAATGATCACCTTTTCCAAAGTCCTATTTCATAAGAAGTTGCCCCCTGTGGACCACTTGTTCTTCTCGTTCTGGGGTCCTTAAAGTTGAATTATTAATCCCAGCTATACTGGGCCAGAACTAGGGTGGAATCTGTGAGTTGCACAGATCCATCAAGTGTCTGGGGCTGTAATGCAGCATCCTTAGTCACCTGGTCTGCTTCCATGTGTGAGTTTTAATGTTAGTATGGCTACCTCAGCAAGAACCTGGAAGGCTGAAAACAGCCGATCAAATTAACTTAGCACGCTTGATTGGTTTAACTGCTGAAGTAAAAACAAACTACTGGCCCTTCAAATGGAACCAAAACATACTATATTAGCAAAGAATCTGGAAGACTATTTCCATTGTAACCTAGGGTCAGTCTCCAAATTTTTCTACATTGTGGGAGGCGCACAAGGCTGTTTTCCGAGGTGCTTGCATAGCTGAAAGCTCTCGCTTAAAAAAAGATAGAAATAAACTTATACAGTCCCTTACATCCGCTTTGGTTACTGCGGAGCAAAGGCTATTGTGTGGCCCCACAGTGTCGAAACTACATAAGGTCATCTCTCTCAGAGAACAAATCAAACTAATACAACTTGGCAAGGCAGCTAGGTCTTTATTGTGGACAAAACAAACATTTTACGAATACTCAAATAAACCCCATAGAATGCTAGTCAACAAATTATACCCACGCCCATTTAATTAATTCCCTGATTTCCTCCAACAGGCAGATGGATCTAAAGCACACTGTTTCTGTGCAATGTCAAACATCTTTGGCAAATTTTATCATTAACTATACAACTGTCTAACCCCAGAGAACCATTTCAATTTCACTCAGGAGAAATTTGAGACCTTTTTCTCTAACATAAAACTCCCAAAACTATCTTCAGAAGACTTGGATAGTCTGAGTATAGATATAACGGCTGAGGAAATATCCCCTATCTCTACTGGGCAGGATTAATGTTTTAAAAATGTCCATTCTACCCAGACTATTATATCACTTTGAAACATTACCAATTGTTATGCCCTCCTCTCAAAAGCACTCCGGAGAAGTTCTTTTAAAGTTCATATGGGGGGACAGGGCCCATCACATAGCAAGCTCTATGGTTTTTGCCCCAAGATCCAGGGGGGATTGGGAGCTCTGGACATTATTAAATATTACTATGCTTCGCATTTGCGAGCTATTGCTTCATGGTCTTCTTTGTTCACACCAAATCAGAGGACAGCCATTGAAAAGGGAGTGCTGTACCCGGTTCATCTGAGCTCTCTGGTTTGGGGCACCCCCCAATCCTTAGATCCCACTCTCAAACATCAATGTACTGCTCCAATGATTTTCACCTCAACCATTTGGCGTAAATGCCTCAAGGATTACCACCTTGCCTCATCTTGTTCTCCCCTGATAAATATATTGTTCAACCCACTCATACCAGATAGTATGTCCCTAGGTAGGGTTTTCCCATGGCTCAATATTCCCCTTTTCCAACTCCGAGATCTAGTACATCCTATCACACGAAAACTACATACCTTCGATACCTTACGTGAGAAATTTGATATTCCCCCTCAACTTTCCCACTTCTATCTGCAGGTCAGACATTTCTTTCATTCCAAATCCCCAACCTTAACTGCTGACAAACCATCCACCTTTGAATACCTTTGTGCTCAAGGACCCTATCAATTGCATTTAATATCCTCCATTCATCGTATCCTCCATGAGTCGACACCCCTTACCGAGACCACACACCACTATATGAGGAGGTGGTCCGATTTAATAGGTAGACCTATTTTGGTCCATGTATGGGATAGAATTTGGTCCTCTACCTCCAAGTCCTCCAAATGTGTAACCCAAAGGGAGACGTCTATGAAGATCCTCATGTTTTGGTAAAAAAAACCCTGATGTAATTCATAAATATGATCCCTCAGTCTCGCCACGTTGTTGGTGTTACGGACAGATACAGGCTCCTTGTTTCATTTTTTTTGGCAATGTTCAATGATCCAACTCTTCTGGCATGGGGTTCGGCTCCTAATACAGAAAGTGATGGATGTGTCCCTTCTGCTCGATCCCTTGAACTATTTGGTGGGTCTTCCTTTTTCTGGCATAACCAAAAAAGCCAATAGGCTTCTTTCTTATATTTTGTTGGCTGCTAAAAGGCTTATCCCTATGTGCTGGTTATCCAATGCACCTCCTCCGTGGTCCAAATTTCTGCATCTAGTGGCTGAAATTCGGAGGATGGAATATCTAACAGCCTCAGTACATGATTCCATCCCCCAGTTTGATAAAGTATGGGAACCTTGGGATCGATCGGAATTTGGGACCCCTATGCTAACCACCGCATTTTAGATTGTGTTGACATTGTGTTACATGTGACCATGTTGCATCTCCCCACTCCCTTATCTTCATGTATGTCATTAGATGCCTTTCTGAGTCTTTTACTTCATATCGTATGTCCTGCATGACACCTGTGTCTCTTCTCTTATATGATTGTTCTCTGGTTTTAAAACTTAAAGTGGATGTAAACCCAAAAATTATTATTTTTTTTATATCATACTGTAGAGTATAAGATTTCCTATCATTTGAGCCCAGTCTTGCCACACAGAGTTAATCCATCTCTGAGCAATCCTCTTTTATTGTTCAGTGAGAAAAATCTTGACAAACTGGGAAAAACTTTGTCAAATACTCCCCCTTGCTGTGAGTGACAGGTGATTTACATCTCGTGCACTAGCTAAGACATGCATTATTTTTTAATTCCCTCCAACTCCTTTCTTCAGCAGCTCTGCAAGGATTGGCTGTTCCACACCTCAGCATGATTTGGCATGCTGAAGTCATGTGGTTACTTTCCTGTCTTTTCACTGGATGTTAGAGATCATAGCAAAAGTTCAGCAGAAGTTCAGTGTTAGAAATAAACAGGAGAAATGCATATTGACAAGGAGTGTAGAGGTGGGTGGGGTGACTACTGACATCAAACTCCACCCACCGAGCTCCAGACAACAGAGCCACCCACAGAATATGCAGTTTTTCAGGTCTAATAACAGACAGAGGGGAGACATTTGACAGGTAAAGCTACATGCATGAGGCATGTATATCCTTAGAGATAACCCCTATGGCAGTAGTTTAGAAAGGATGACATTGGGTTTACATCCACTTTAAATTACCTACCGATGAGCTGTTTATCCTGTGTTTTCTTGACTTGCTGTGCAGTACACTCCTGTGCCCTGCACTCATGGACTTTGTTTGTCTGTTCCTTACACTCCATTGTTTTTCTTCTCTGATATCATTGTATTTTCAAATATCTATGTAATTTACATTATGCAACAATTCTGTATTTGTTTGCTTAAAAAAATATAAAAGTTTAATAAAAACACAACTTTGCAAATAGAACCAAAAACTCTCTATATCTCGACTATCTATATAAATATATACTCTTTTTATAGCTCTCAGGCTTTGCTAAAACATGGAGCTCTGCTTCTTGAGCTGAGGAAAAAGGAACCAATGACTCTAAATACAGAGTATCCTTCTGGGTGAGAAACTGCATACTCAGTATGGGTATTGCCATCCTCATTATAAAACTGGGATCAAATCTACAAAAAATTTAATATCTGGGTCTTCAGGGAGTGTGTCCTACACTGGGCTCACAGCAGCTGATTCCTACACCATCAATTTAACACATGTGGCTTCCTTTGTCTCCAGCCTCCTCCAATAGAGGCAATAAGGTGGCTGGATTCAAATGTACACATTTTTCATTGTTAGATTTGTACATAAACAAAACAAATTCATATTTTGAACCTTTCATTAGACAAACACTTGGTTAGCTGTATATTTGCTGCGCAAAATGTGGGACCATTAAAAATTAAATATTTGACCAAAATAATGTCTGTTACTTTGTCTAATAGCACCTTTGCATACAGCTACAGCTCTGATATATCGGGATGAACCCTTCATTACTGGGTCCAGCTCAGGGCCGATCCTAGGGTCACAGACGCCTGGGTGCAGAAATATATCTGGCGCCCCCATATGGGCGTGGTCATCTTACCAACTCCTCCCCTTTACAAATGTTTCTTTGGCAACGACTCAAACACAGAGATGCTCCCCCTAGAAGTCTTTGTTACCTTGGGATCCTCCCATGATCTCTTAACAATAAAGAAAATACAGGAAGAGAGTACACTAATGAAACCTGGAGGGGAGTCTCTCTGATGCACACACAGAGGGATGTCTGTTAGAAAGAGCCCCTAGACATAATACAGTCAAAGACTGCAGACATGATACATGAGACGGTCAGAGACTGCAGACATGATACAAGAGACAGTCAGAGACTGCAATCGTAGTACAGGAGATGATCAGAGACTGCAGACATGATACAAGAGATGGTCAGAGAGCACGGACATTATACAAGAGATGGTCAGAGATTGCAGATAGAATACAGGAGATGGTCAGAGACTGCAGATATAATACAGGGGATGGTCAGAGACTGCAGTTCCTATGGATGTTAGTAGATAATGGCCGATAGGCCCTCTCACTTGACCCAGTTATACAGAAATGGTTCCTCTGATCAGGAGTCAGCTCACTCTGAATTGCCCGTGGTGACTCCACTGGGTAGCACCCAGATCTGTATTCCTGCAATGACTCCATTCCTTTCTCCGACAGGGATGGCGCTAGGCCGTGTGGCTTTCCCTCTGGTGGCGCAGGGCAGTGGGGTTCTCTCTCTGATGGTGTTCTCTCAGCACTGCCCTCTCCCTCTGGAGTCCTGGGTGTACTTTCCTGGGTTTAGACCCCCCAGGACAAACCACCAACCCTCCATTAGTTCAGCCCCCCACCAGGACAAACCCCCCTCCATTAGTACAGATCCCCCAGGACAAACCCCCTCCCTCCATTAGTACAGATCCCCCCAGGACAAACCCCCCCTCAATTAGTACATACCCGCCGGACACCCCCCCTCCATTAGTACAGACCCCCAGGACAAAGCCCCCCTCCATTAGTACAGACCCCCAGGAAAACCCCCCCCATTAGTAGGGACCCCCCCAGGACAACCCCTCTCCATTAGTACAGACCCCCCCAGGACCAAGCTTCCCCTCCATTAGTACAGACCCCCCAGGACAACCCCCCTCCATTAGTACAAACCCCCAGGACAAAGCCCACCCTCCATTTGTACAGACTCCCCCAGGACAAAGTCCCCCCTCCATTAGTACAGAACCCCCAGGACAACTGCCCTCCATTAGTGCAGACCCCCAGGACAAAGCCCCCCTCCATTAGTACAGACCCCCAGGACAAAGCCCCCCTCCACTAGTACAGACCCCCCAGTATAACCCCCCTCCTTTAGTACAGACCCCCCAGGACAAAGCCCCCCTCCATTAGTATAGACCCCCCAGGACAAAGCCCCCCTCCATTAGTACAGACCCCCCAGGACAAAGCCCCCCTCCATTAGTACAGACCCCCCAGGACAAACCGCCTCCATTAGTACAAACCCCCAGGACAAAGCCCACCCTCCATTTGTACAGACTCCCCCAGGACAAAGTCCCCCCTCCTTTAGTACAGAACCCCCAGGACAACTGCCCTCCATTAGTGCAGACCCCCAGGACAAAGCCGCCCTCCATTAGTACAGACCCCCAGGACAAAGCCCCCCCTCCACTAGTACAGACCCCCCAGTATAACCCCCCTCCATTAGTACAGACCCCCCAGGACAAAGCCCCCCTCCATTAGTATAGACCCCCCAGGACAAAGCCCCCCTCCATTAGTACAGACCCCCAGGACAAACCCCCCCATTAGTAGGGACCCCCCCAGGACAACCCCTCTCCATTAGTACAGACCCCCCCAGGACCAAGCTTCCCCTCCATTAGTACAGACCCCCCAGGACAACCCCCCTCCATTAGTACAAACCCCCAGGACAAAGCCCACCCTCCATTTGTACAGACTCCCCCAGGACAAAGTCCCCCCTCCATTAGTACAGAACCCCCAGGACAACTGCCCTCCATTAGTGCAGACCCCCAGGACAAAGCCCCCCTCCATTAGTACAGACCCCCAGGACAAAGCCCCCCCTCCACTAGTACAGACCCCCCAGTATAACCCCCCTCCATTAGTACAGACCCCCCAGGACAAAGCCCCCCTCCATTAGTATAGACCCCCCAGGACAAAGCCCCCCTCCATTAGTACAGACCCCCAGGACAAACCGCCCCCCCTCTCCATTAGCACAGACCCCCCAGGACAAATCCCCCTCCATTAGTACAGACCCCCCAGGACAAAGCCCCCCTCCATTAGTACAGACCCCCAGGACAAACCCCCCTCCATTAGTACAGACCCCCAGGACAAAGCCCCCCTCCACTAGTACAGACCCCCCAGTATAACCCCCCTCCATTAGTACAGACCCCCCCAGGACAAAGCCCCCCTCCATTAGTATAGACCCCTAGTACAAAGCCCCCCTCCACTAGTACAGACCCCCAGGACAAACCCCCCCTCTCCATTAGTACAGACCCCCCAGGACAAACTCCCCCCTCCATTAGTACAGACCCCCCAGGACAAAGCCCCCCTCCATTAGTACAGACCCCCAGGACAACCCCTCCTCCATTAGTATAGACCCCCCAGGATAACCCCCTCTCCATTAGTACAGACCCCCCAGGACAACCCCCCTCCATTAGTACAGACCCCCCAGGACAAAGCCCCCCTCCATTAGTATAGACCCCCAGTACAAAGCCCCCCTCCACTAGTACAGACCCCCAGGACAAACCCCCCCTCTCCATTAGTACAGACCCCCCAGGACAAACTCCCCCCTCCATTAGTACAGACCCCCCAGGACAAAGCCCCTCTCCATTAGTACAGACCCCCCAGGATAACCCCTCCTCCATTAGTACAGACCCCCCAGGACAACCCCCCCTCCATTAGTACAAACCCCCTAGGACAAACCCCCTCCATTAGTACAGACCCCCCCAGGACCAAGCTTCCCCTCCATTAGTACAGACCCCCCAGGACAACCCCCCTCCATTAGTACAAACCCCCAAGACAAAGCCCACCCTCCATTTGTACAGACTCCCCCAGGACAAAGTCCCCCCTCCATTAGTACAGAACCCCCAGGACAACTGCCCTCCATTAGTGCAGACCCCCAGGACAAAGCCCCCCTCCATTAGTACAGACCCCCAGGACAAAGCCCCCCCTCCACTAGTACAGACCCCCCAGTATAACCCCCTTCCATTAGTACAGACCCCCCAGGACAAAGCCCCCCTCCATTAGTATAGACCCCCCAGGACAAAGCCCCCCTCCATTAGTACAGACCCCCCAGGACAAACCGCCCCCCCTCTCCATTAGCACAGACCCCCCAGGACAAATCCCCCTCCATTAGTACAGACCCCCCAGGACAAAGCCCCCCTCCATTAGTACAGACCCCCAGGACAAACCCCCCTCCATTAGTACAGACCCCCAGGACAAAGCCCCCCTCCACTAGTACAGACCCCCCAGTATAACCCCCCTCCATTAGTACAGACCCCCCCAGGACAAAGCCCCCCTCCATTAGTATAGACCCCCAGTACAAAGCCCCCCTCCACTAGTACAGACCCCCAGGACAAACCCCCCTCTCCATTAGTACAGACCCCCCAGGACAAACTCCCCCCTCCATTAGTACAGACCCCCCAGGACAAAGCCCCCCTCCATTAGTACAGACCCCCAGGACAACCCCTCCTCCATTAGTATAGACCCCCCAGGATAACCCCCTCTCCATTAGTACAGACCCCCCAGGACAACCCCCCCTCCATTAGTACAAACCCCCTAGGACAAACCCCCTCCATTAGTACAGACCCCCCAGGACAAACCCCCCCTCCATTAGTATAGACCCCCCAGGACAAAGCCCCCCTCCATTAGTACAGACCCCCCAGGACAAACCGCCCCCCTTTCCATTAGCACAGACCCCCCAGGACAAATCCCCCTCCATTAGTACAGACCCCCCAGGACAAAGCCCCCCTCCATTAGTACAGACCCCCAGGACAAACCCCCCTCCATTAGTACAGACCCCCAGGACAAAGCCCCCCTCCACTAGTACAGACCCCCCCAGTATAACCCCCCTCCATTAGTACAGACCCCCCAGGACAAAGCCCCCCTCCATTAGTATAGACCCCCAGTACAAAGCCCCCCTCCACTAGTATAGACCCCCAGTACAAAGCCCCCCTCCACTAGTACAGACCCCCAGGACAAACCGCCCCCCCTCTCCATTAGTACAGACCCCCCAGGACAAACTCCCCCCTCCATTAGTACAGACCCCCCAGGACAAAGCCCCCCTCCATTAGTACAGACCCCCCAGGACAAAGCCCCCCTCCATTAGTACAGACCCCCAGGACAACCCCTCCTCCATTAGTATAGACCCCCCAGGATAACCCCCTCTCCATTAGTACAGACCCCCCAGGACAACCCCCCCTCCATTAGTACAAACCCCCTAGAACAAACCCCCTCCATTAGTACAGACCCCCCAGGACAAACCCCCTCCATTAGTACAGACCTCCCAGGACAAACCCCCTTCCATTAGTACAGCCCCCCCAGGACTAACCCCCCTCCATTAGTACAGCCCCAGGACAAACCCCCCCTCCATTAGTATAGACCCCCCAGGACAAAGCCCCCCTCCACTAGTACAGACCCCCCAGGACAAACTGCCCCCCTCTCCATTAGTACAGACCCCCCTAGGACAAACCCCCCCTCCATTAGTACAGACCCCCAGGACAAAGCCCCCCTCCATTAGTACAGACCCCCCAGGACAAAGCCCCCTCCACTAGTACAGACCCCCCAGGACAGACCCCCCTCTATTAGTAGAGACCCCCCTCCATTAGTGTACATTAAAAACACCCTCCATCTGTCCCCATCTGCTCTCCACCTGGGCGGCTTGGCTGTACACTGTCCTCTCCTCACTAGCTGCCACCTGGGTGGAGAGCAGATGGAGATAGGCTTGGGCGGGAGTGAGAGACAGAAGAGGAGAACACGTCAGGCACGGACCGCCCCCCAAGGATGTCACTGTGCGGCTGGTCTCTCTCCACACAGAGACCAGCCACTCTGATCTCCGGCGGCTGTTCTTCTTCTCTGACAGGAGGGAGGGAGGGGGGATGGGCTTGAACTTCAAAAAATACAGCGAAAAAATACAGCGGCGGTGGTGACCTGCGGAGGAAGCCGCCTCTGGACACAGAGAGGAGGAGGAGGGAGGGGAGCACTCTGGCACTTCAGCGCCCCCACCTCTCTGGTGCCCGGGTGCACTGCACCCCGTGCACCCCGCCTGGGATCGGCCCTGGTCCAGCTTGCATAAATATATTACAATGGCTTGTTTTCTAACATGCTGGTTGTGTAAAAAATCCAGTTTCATGTTTCAAAAAGACAACTTTTTCCTGGCAATATTATAATAAATGATAACAATACCCTGCGGTCATGCAGAGATGTCCATAAATCCAAAATATTCTTCTGCTTATACCATTGCACTTACAAGGAAAAGGGGCACATCATTTCAAAATCCACACATTCTGCTTTGGATTTCAAAAATAAAAATAAATAAAAACAAAAGGACCAACAATTTGTATGATGGACCAGAAAGCACTCGGCCACATCAAAAACTATAAAACAACTGGCTGCAGGTGGCATCTATCCTAACAGGGTGTGTGGACTTGATGTGATGGGTCTGTAATATTTAAATTTTATTTATTATTACTCTCACATCATGGACCGCACATCAAGTTATCAGACCTTAAGATTTCATTTTTGTAGAAAAACTTCTTATGTGTCCCATCCATCTTGGCTTTGTTAAATATTATGGCAGCTGTATTCCAAATAGCAACCTCATTTTAATCTTTTTAATCTTTTTTTTTCTCAATAAGGGCTTATTACATAAATGTAAAATTACAAAATTGTTATCTTAATCGAAACTAATCCCATTCATTACAAATTTCCCCATTAATCTGGATTTCATTTCCAACCAAAGGATGTCTAAACCAGTTTCAATATATCTATATTACTAATAAAATTGTTAAACTCATATTAAAAATCAATACTCATAATTACTTAACCACTTGACGACCGCCTCACGCCGATGTACGTCGGCAAGGTGGCACGGACAGGCAAAATCACGTACATCTACGTGATCTGCCTTACGCGTGTGGGGGGTCCGATCGGACCCCCCCCGGTGCCCGAGGCGGTCGCCATGTCTTCCCGGGCAATGAGAGGTCAGGGGGAGGCCATCCATTGTTGGCCACCCCCTCCCGATCGCTCCCGGCGAATGAAAACGCTTCCTTTCCCTCTGTAATGTAAACAGAGGGAGAGGAAGTGATGTCATCCCTCCTCGAGCCGGTCTTTTCGATCCGGCGCCGAGGAGAGAAGACATCAAGTAAGTCTGCACAACACTACACTTCCAGTAGAACACGCCAGGCACACTTGTCACCCCCCTTCACCCCCCGATCACCCCCCAATCACCCCCCTGTACCCCCTGTCACACTGACACCAATAGCAGTTTTTTTTTTTTTTGCATTGGTGTCAGTTTGTGACAGTTATAAGTGTTAGGGCAGTTAGGTTAGCCCCCTTTAGGTCTAGGGTACCCCCCTTAAGTCCAAGGTACCCCCCTAACCCCCCCTAATAAAGGTTAACCCCGTGATCACCCCCGTCACCAGTGTCGCTAAGCGATCGTTTTTCTGATCGCTGTATTAGTGACACAGGTGATGCTAGTTAGGGAGGTAAGTATATAGGTTCGCTGTCAGTGTTTTATTGTGACAGGGACCCCCATATACTACCTGCTAAAGGTTTTAACCCCCTGATTGCCCCCTAGTTAACCCTTTCACCAGCGATCACCGTATAAGTGTTACGGGTGACGCTGGTTAGCTAGTTTGTTTTTTGTAGTTTATTATAGTTTATTATAGTTTTAGGGCACCCGCCGTTTATTACCTTATAAAGGTTTTGTGACGGACCTGGCCGGGACAGAGGCTGTTGGAGAGGACTGGGTGCGGGCCTGTTGCCTTTTGATTATGGGCCCTAGCATTTGGGGGAATGGTGCTCTCTGTGAGCTGTATGCCTGGGGACCCTGGGGTTGGTGTTACTTTGGATTCAGCTCCATGTCCCCCCAAAAACACACAGACTCTGGGAACCCTTTATATGCCATATTAGAATGGTGACTGATTTATACCGTTGGGACTCGTACTGTTAAATGCTAATGTCATCAATTCTGCTATAATGGGTTTATTGTAAATAAGTCTAGTGTGGCTCTAAGAGTCTTTTCACCCATTGTTGTTTGTGTTAATTAACTGTGTGAAGCTCGGTGACCACAAGTCTGGGCAAAAGGTCATGTCTCAGTCACCTAGGCTGTATAAAGGATTAGATAATTAGCTCATGTTAATTAAGTTACAGTTGTATTGTTAGAGAAGGTTCCAACGGCATATAAAGTCTTGTAATTTTGATTCTAAATAAAGTGAGTTCTTGGTAGCAACAAGCAAGTGTCGCCTTGTTTGTGCTTAGAGAGGTTGGGATATCTGTATACAGACTGGGAGGAAGTGGTATATGACGGAAGCACTCAAGCGGAGTGTGGGACGTTCCGTGACATTGGTGGCAAGCAGCGGGAAAGCTTCCTACAGTCTGGGACATCCAAACTTCCATCTGGATCCAAGGTCCAGATAGCAGGAGAGGAGAGGTACAGATACCAGCCGCCATGGATGAGGAATTCAGAAGGAGGTTGCGAGAGATGCAGATACAGCACAGATGACCAGTATCAGAGCAGGTCCTGCTAGGATGGTGTGATTTTATTCGCTGCAAACTCTGGAAGGAAGCGCTAGCCCGTGAGCAGCGACACCAGGGAAAAGTTCTCCCCTCCATCGAGGAAAGGTACTGGTCGCAGTACGGACTGCGGGTGCGGTTTTTGGGAGAAAAACCACACAAGAAGCAGACAGCTGAATTAAGCAGGCTGGTCTGGGCAGAGATAAAGCTGGATAAGAGCTACAGAGCCCTCCGGTGGCATATATCCCAAGCATGTCCCTGGATAGCGGATGACAGCCCAACGGAAGGCCTAAGCTACGGCGGCTTGGGACTGTTGTTTGTGAAGCTGACAGGGGACCCTAACTTTGGGAGTGATTTGGAGTGGCGGGTGGACGAAATCATGGATTTCAGAGAAGGGCTACTGAACATTTCGGAAGTGCACTGGGCACAGGAAGATTTGGAGTTTCTGGCCGTTCAGGAATGGGAGCTAGAGATCGCCTACAGACGGCTGCTAGACATTGCTCAGTGCCAGGGCTGGGCTCCCTTTGCCTGGGACTATCAGGAAATACCAGCTGACAACCCTGAAATCCTGGCTGAAGAGTCAGTAATGTGGCAGAGCAATAGTGTGCTTTGCCAACCTGCCCCCGCAGCTATGGAGGCGGAGGTCTTATGGCGGATGCAGCAAGTGCTGACTGACCTTGATGATCCTGTTTCTGCATGGGATGATCTTGGATGGAGGAATGTGCCTGTCCAGCAGCATGCCAGAGAATCTGCAGTGGAAAATCTGGAGATTGCCATCCCCAAACCTGAAGTGCTGACAACAGGGCAGAGCTCTGCTAACCTCTGCCCAGCACTGATAGCATCTTCTGGATTCCATGGACAGGAGATGGTGAACCTCCATCCCCAGACACCAGTTGCAGAGACGAGGGATTTGATAGACTTTTCTGCTGAGGAAGAACCATCGAGTGAGCCCCCAGCAGAAGAGTTGGGATTAGGGCCAAACTTCATTGCGCTCTGCTCAGCACTGATGGCATCTTCTGAGTTCCACGGACAGGAGATGGTGAACCTCTATCCACAGACACCAGTTATAGAGGTAGGGGATTTAATAGACTTTTCTGGTGAGGAAGAACAACCTGATGAGCCTCCAGCAGAAGAGCTGCTATTGGGGCCAAACTTCACTGTGCTCTGCCCCGCACCAACAGCAGTATCTGTGGAGTTACAGGGAACTTCCCCAGTTGAAGCACCGGCAACCGGGCAGAGTGCTACCAACCTCTGGCCATCACCTGCAACAACTACAGAGTTCCAGGGAGGTGGGGCAGTCGGCCTCCCTCCCCAACAGGTAGCCAGAGCAGATGGTGTTGGGTTTCCAGCAGGAGGGCTGGCAACAGGGCCGAGTACTGCTGGACTCTGCCCTCAACTAACAGGAGATGGATTTCCTGTGAAGGTGGATGGGACTTCAGTCTCCACTTGTATACTCCAGGGATGGTGGGCAGTCGGCCCAGATCCCCAACAGCATGACGGAGTGAGCCCAGTCCCCCTGTCTTCTCTCCAACGGCAGAAAGGACTCCAGGGAGAAGGGCCAGTCCAGGCCTCTCCCCAGCGGCAGATATGTTCTCTGAGAGAGGCAGAGGTTGGCTGGGTGAGTAATACTCTGTTTGGAATAATTTATTTGGGGTACTGTGTGGGTACAGGCATTAGAGGACTGGAACTACTGACTAACTTCGGAGTCAACCCATCTGGGGTCTCCTCCTGTGTTAGTCTCCTGCCGAAAGGGGAGAAATGTGACGGACCTGGCCGGGACAGAGGCTGTTGGAGAGGACTGGGTGCGGGCCTGTTGCCTTTTGATTATGGGCCCTAGCATTTGGGGGAATGGTGCTCTCTGTGAGCTGTATGCCTGGGGACCCTGGGGTTGGTGTTACTTTGGATTCAGCTCCATGTCCCCCCAAAAACACACAGACTCTGGGAACCCTTTATATGCCATATTAGAATGGTGACTGATTTATACCGTTACTGTTACTCGGACTCGTACTGTTAAATGCTAATGTCATCAATTCTGCTATAATGGGTTTATTGTAAATAAGTCTAGTGTGGCTCTAAGAGTCTTTTCACCCATTGTTGTTTGTGTTAATTAACTGTGTGAAGCTCGGTGACCACAAGTCTGGGCAAAAGGTCATGTCTCAGTCACCTAGGCTGTATAAAGGATTAGATAATTAGCTCATGTTAATTAAGTTACAGTTGTATTGTTAGAGGAGGTTCCAACGGCATATAAAGTCTTGTAACTTTGATTCATAATAAACAGTCCATGTTAGCAGTGAAGCAAGTGTCGCCTTGTTTTCTGCTCAGAGAGGTTGGAATATCTGATATCTGTATACAGACTGGGAGGAAGTGGTATATGACGGAAGCACTCAAGCGGAGTGTGGGACGTTCCGTGACGGGTTTAACCCCCTAATTGCCCGGCGGTGATATAAATTACGTTTTTAGGGTCAGATAAGGTCTGCGTCGCCCCAGGCAGCGTCAGGTTAGCGCCAGTACCGCTAAAACCCACGCATGCAGCATACACCTCCCTTAGTGCTATAGTCTGAGCGGATCGATATCTGATCCGATCAGATCTATACTCCCCAGCAGTTTAGGGTTCCCATAAACACAGTGTTAGCGGGATCAGCCCAGATACCTGCTAGCACCTGCGTTTTGCCCCTCGGCCCAGCCCTGCCCAGCCCACACAAGTGCAGTATCGATTGATAACTGACACTTACAAAACACTAAGCACACATAACTGCAGCGTTCGCAGAGTCAGGCCTGATCCCTGTGATCGCTAACAGTTTTTTGGTAGCGTTTTGATACAGTCGCTGACAGTCAGGAGCTTTTTTGCCTGTGAGTCTCACTAGTGTACCCCTAAATTTAGAGCCCAAAATGGTAAATCGAAGGTACACTAGTGAAGAGGCCTACACGTTTCTGAGAATGACAGATAGTGAAGAGGAAGTCACTCATCTGTCAAGTTCAGGCTCAGAATACGATCCTGTAAAGGACAGCGGCTCCATGACAGATAGCTCTGACGACGGAGTTGTGGTCCCTGCTAAGGTCAGGCGTACCAGACCCCAAACTTCTTCTTCTGTCCTTGAAGTGCAAGAACCGCAGGGCTCTCATATGGAGCAGAGAAGTACTAGTGCCGCTATTCCTTCTGGTGAACTGGCAAGCACCAGCGGCCTAGTACACCCTGGTCGTACATCCAGCACTGCAGTATCACGTGGTGACATGGCGAGTCCCATAAGTGCAGTTCAAGCTGGTGAGGTGGCAAGCACTAGTAGTGTCCCGTTGCCACCAAGAAGACAAAGACAGGCCCGTCGTGCCCATAGTGCCCTTCCTGCTGCATTCGCCAATCCAAATTGGGAACCCACCACTTCTGCAGCACCCGTACTTCCCCCTTTCACTGGCCAACCCGGAATTCAGGTGGAAACAGTTGACTTTACGCCACTGGATTTTTATTCACTGTTTTTCACCGAAGATCTCTATAGATCTATTGTGGACCAAAGCAATTTGTACGCTGGTCAACACATCACCACTATTCCCCAGTCCTCCCTTGCCAGAGATTGGAGACCAATTACGGTCTCCAAATTTAAGATCTTTTTGGGCCTTTCCCTCCTCATGGGCTTGAATAAAAAGAGTAAGTTGCGGTCATATTGGTCCACTGACCCAATTTACCATTCGCCCTTGTTCTCTGCTTCCATGGCCAGGGCACGATACAAGCAGATTTTGCAGTTCATGCACTTCAACGACAATGAACTCTGTCGTCCTCGTGGAGACCCTGCATACGATCGGCTCTACAAAATTCGGCCCCTCGTAAACCACTTTAACCAACGTTTTGCAGACTTGTTTACCCCCCATCAAGTTGTCTGCGTTGATGAGTCCCTGATTAAATTTCCTGGCTGCTTGTCATTTAAACAGTACCTTTCCAGCAAGCGTGCCAGATACGGGGTCAAGATGTATAAGCTCTGTGACAGGGCCACAGGCTATACATGTAGTTTTATGGTTTACGAGGGCAAAGATAGTCACGTAGAGCCGACAAACTGCCCTGACTACATAGGAAGCGCTGACAAGATAGTGTGGGACTTGGTGTCACCCTTATTCGGAAAGGGGTACCACTTGTACGTGGACAATTATTATACGAGCGTGCCACTTTTTAGTCACTTGTTTGATCATCAGATTGGAGCATGTGGCACCGTGCGACCTAATCGCCGGGGCTTTCCCCAGCGGCTTGTAGATTCCCGTCTTAGGCTGGGGGAAAGAGCCTGCTTGAAGTATAATAACTTGCTCGCTATGAAGTGGAGGGATAAGAAGAATGTTTTCGTTCTTACCTCCCTTCATGCAGACACGACGACCCAAATTACTACGGCGACTGGTGTTGTGGAGAAACCCCTCTGTGTCCACGAATATAACCTTAATATGGGAGGGGTGGACCTCAACGACCAGTTGTTGGCGCCGTACCTAGTTGCCCGTAAGGCCAGACGCTGGTACAAAAAAGTGTCTGTTTATTTATTTCAATTGGCTTTGTTGAACGCTCGTGTGCTATACAGAGCTTCAGGATGGACTGGATCCTTCCTTAAATTCCAGGAAGAGATCGTGAGAGCCCTTCTGTTTCCAGACGGTGCTCTACCTCACCTTCCCAAACCAAATGCAGTAAGCCGGCTGCATGAGAGGCATTTTCCTTATGCCCTCCCGAGTACCCCTACCCAACGAGCCCCCCAAAAAAGATGTCGTGTCTGCAGCAAGCGCGGATTTAGGCGTGACACCCGGTGTTATTGTCCCTCCTGTCCTGGCAATCCTGGTCTTTGCATGGGTGAATGTTTTGAACGCTACCATACACTAGTTGAGTATTAGCGTAGGGTACAGCACTGCACAGACTAGGACACACTTTCACAGGGTCTCCCAAGATGCCATTGCATTTTGAGAGACCCAAACCTGGAACCAGTTACAAAACTTAAAAGTTACTAAAAAAAGTGTAAAAAAAAAAAAAAAAAAAAAATTAAAAATAATAAAAACACAAAAAATATATAAAATAAAAAAACCAAAAATAGTTGTTGTTTTATTGTTCTCTCTCTCTCTATTCTCGCTCTATTGTCCTGCTCTTTTTTACTGTATTCTATTCTGCAATGTTTTATTGTTATTATGTTTTACCATGTTTGCTTTTCAGATATGCAATTTTTTTATACTTTACTGTTTACTGTGTTTTGTTGGTAACCATTTTATTGTTTTCAGGTACGCCATTCAGTTGCAGCGCGGATTTATTTATCTTGACAGCAACAGTGTTTGCTCCCACAATATATAAAGCCGTGACTCCAGCGCTGTCGGAGGTGATTTCACCACCACAGTTACATACTTCAGCATATATGCCGAAGCGTGGGGGGCAGCAGTGGGTGGAGGAGCGATTTGCTCCTGCCTTTTGTGGGAGGATGCCCCCATGCTTCGGCATATATATATTTTAGGCACAGGTTGCGTTAAATGTTTTATTTTTTACTATGTTTTTTTTTGTATTTGCTTTGCAGGTATGGTAAGTATTACTGTTATACTGTAATGTTACTTTGTTTTATTGTTAACCATCATTTGCTTAGCAGGTACGCCATTCAGTTGCAGCGCGGATTTATTTATCTTGACAGCAACAGCGTTTGCTCCCACGATATATAAAGCCGTGACTCCAGCGCTGTCGGAGGAGATTTCACCACCACAGTTACATACTTCAGCATATATGCGAAGCGTGGGGGCAGCAGTGGGTGGAGGAGCGATTTGCTCCTGCCTTTTGCAGGAGGATGCCCCCATGCTTCGGCATATATAAATGGTGCATGTATGCCCATCATTAGAAGTGGGTGGATGAAGGGATGAAGGGAGGTATTCTAATGGTGGGCATACCCACCGATCAATATCTTTTTTTCGTTCAGCCCACAGGCTGCATGAAAAAAAAGTTTACAATATATGCCCAACAAGGACCAGCAACGTATTGGTATGTTGCTGGACTTTGAGTGGTTATACTAGAACGATGCCTGCAGGTTTAGGTATCATCTTGGTATCATTCTTTTCAGCCAGCGGTCGGGTTTCATGTAAAAGCAATCCTAGTGGCTAATTAGCCTCTAGACTGCTTTTGCAAGCAGTGGGAGGGAATTCCCCCACCGTCTTCCATGTTTTCCTCTGGCTCTCCTGTCCCAACAGGAAACCTGAAAATGCAGCCGGTGATTCAGCCAGCTGACCATAGAGCTGATCAGAGACCAGAATGGCTCCAAACATCTCTATGGCCTAAGAAACCGGAAGCTACGAGCATTTCATGACTTAGATTTCGCCGGATGTAAACAGCGCCATTGGGAAATTGGGGGAGCATTTTATCACACCGATCTTGGTGTGGTCAGATGCTTTGAGGGCAGAGGAGAAATCTAGGGTCTAATAGACCCAAATTTTTTTAAAAAAAGAGTACCTGTCACTACCTATTGCTATCATAGGGGATATTTACATTCCCTGAGATAACAATAAAAATGACACCCCTGTCCCCCCCTGCTCTCGCGCTAAGACGAAGGCAAGCGTTGGTCTGGCGTCAAATGTAAACAGCAATTGCACCATGCATGTGAGGTATCACCGCGAAGGTCAGATCAAGGGCAGTAATTTTAGCAGTAGACCTCCTCTGTAAATCTAAAGTGGTAACCTGTAAAGGCTTTAAAGGCTTTTAAAAATGTATTTATTTTGTTGCCACTGCACGTTTGTGCGCAATTTTAAAGCATGTCATGTTTGGTATCCATGTACTCGGCCTAAGATCATATTTTTTATTTCATCAAACATTTGGGCAATATAGTGTGTTTTAGTGCATTAAAATTTAAAAAAGTGTGTTTTTCCCCCAAAAATGTGTTTGAAAAATCGCTGCGCAAATACTGTGTGAAAAAAAAAATGAAACACCCACCATTTTAATCTGTAGGGCATTTGCTTTAAAAAAAATATATAATGTTTGGGGGTTCAAAGTAATTTTCTTGCAAAAAAAAAATATTTTTTTCATGTAAACAAAAAGTGTCAGAAAGGGCTTTGTCTTCAAGTGGTTAGAAGAGTGGGTGATGTGTGACATAAGCTTCTAAATGTTGTGCATAAAATGCCAGGACAGTTCAAAACCTCCCCAAATGACCCCATTTTGGAAAGTAGACACCCCAAGCTATTTGCTGAGAGGCATGTCGAGTCCATGGAATATTTTATATTGTGACACAAGTTGCGGGAAAGAGACAAATTTTTTTTTTTTTTTGCACAAAGTTGTCACTAAATGATATATTTCTCAAACATGCCATGGGAATATGTGAAATTACACCCCAAAATACATTTTGTTGCTTCTCCTGAGTATGGGGATACCACATGTGTGAGACTTTTTTGGAGCCTAGCCTCGTACGGGACCCCGAAAACCAAGCACTGCCTTCAGGCTTTCTAAGGGCGTAAATTTTTGATTTCACTCTTCACTGCCTATCACAGTTTCAGAGGCCATGGAATGCCCAGGGGGCACAACCCCCCCCCCAAATGACCCAATTTTGGAAAGTAGACACTCCAAGCTATTTGCTGAGAGGTATAGTGAGTATTTTGCAGACCTCACTTTTTGTCACAAAGTTTTGAAATTTGAAAAAAGAAAACAAACATTTTTTTTTCTTGTCTTTCTTCATTTTCAAAAACAAATGAGAGCTGCAAAATACTCACCATGCCTCTCAGCAAATAGCTTGGGGTGTCTATTTTCCAAAATGGGGTAATTTGGGGTGGGTTTGTGCCTCCTGGGCATTCCATGGCCTCCGAAACTGTGATAGGCAGTGAAGAGTGAAATCAAAAATTTACACCCTTAGAAATCCTGAAGGCGGTGATTGGTTTTCGGGGCCCCGTACGCGGCTAGGCTCCTAAATAGTCCCACACATGTGGTATCCCCATACTCAGGAGAAGCAGCTAAATGTATTTTGGGGTGCAATTCCACATATGCCCATGGCCTGTGTGAGCAATATATCATTTAGTGACAACTTTGTGCAAAAAAAAAAAAAAAAAAATTTGTCACATTCCCGTATTTTGTGTCAAAATATAAAATATTCCATGGACTCAACATGCCTCAAAGCAAATAGCTTGGGGTGTCTACTTTCCAAAATGGGGTCATTTGGGGGGGGGGGTTTATGCCATCTGGGCATTTTATGGCCTTCAAAACTGTGATAGGTAGTGAGGAGTAAAATAAAAAATTTACGCTCTTAGAAATCCTGAAGGCAGTGATTGGTTTTCGGGGCCCCGTACACGGCTAGGCTCCCAAAAAGTCCCACACATGTGGTATCCCCGTACTCTGGAGAAGCAGCTGAATATATTTTGGGGTGCAATTCCACATATGCCCATGGCCTGTGTGTGCAATATATCATTTAGTGACAACTTTTTGTAATTTTTTTTTTTTTTTTAGTCATAATTCAATCACTTGGGACAAAAAAAATTAATATTTAATGGGCTCAACATGCCTCTCAGCAATTTCTTTGGGGTGTCTACTTTCCAAAATGGGGTCATTTGTGGGGGTTTTGTACTGCCCTGCCATTTTAGCACCTCAAGAAATGACATAGGCAGTCATAAATTAAAGGCTATGTAAATTCCAGAAAATGTACCCTAGTTTGTAGGCGCTATAACTTTTGCGCAAACCAATAAATATACACTTATTGACATTTTTTTTACCAAAGACATGTGGCCGAATACATTTTGGCCTAAATGTATGACTAAAATTGAGTTTATTGGATTTTTTTTATAACAAAATTAGAAAATATAATTTTTTTTTTCAAAATTTTCGGTCTTTTTCCATTTATAGCGCAAAAAATAAAAACAGCAGAGGTGATCAAATACCATCAAAAGAAAGCTCTATTTGTGGGAAGAAAAGGACGCAAATTTCGTTTGGGTACAGCATTGCATGACCGCGCAATTAGCAGTTAAAGCGACGCAGTGCCAAATTGTAAAAAGTGCTCTGGTCATTAAGGGGGTAAATCCTTCAAGGGCTGAAGTGGTTAACACAAACAACAATGGGGATCTACTGACTCTTAGATCCCATACTAGACTTATTTACAATACACATTCTAGCAGGCAACAGACAGACAGGTGGCTGGAATTGACATCAGCATCTCCTAACAGTATGTGTCCCAGCATTATGAATCAGCCAGTATTTCTAATATGACAAATCCAGGGTCCCCAGAGTCTGTGTGTCCTGGTGGACCAGGACCCGAATCCACAGTAATACCACCTCAAGGGTCCCCAGGCATACAGCTCACAAAGAGCACCGTTCCCCCAAATGCCAGGGCCCATGATCGTCGGCAAGAGGCTAGCATTCAGTTCCCTCCAAAAGTCTCTCTCCCGGCTAGGTCTGTCACAAGCCCTCCTGCAAAATATTGCATCAAAAATTGTAATTACATGCCCCTGTTAAACAGGGGCTGAAAAATTGGGCCTTAGGCACTGGTGCTGGTGCCACAACACTGCAAACCCTCACAGATACTCTAGATGGAGTGCAGGAACGAGCCCTGCTGCAAAGTATTGCATCAAAAATTGGAATTACACGCCCCTGTTAAACAGGGCTGAAAAATTTGGCCTTAGGCACTGGTGCTGGTGCCACAACACTGCAACCCCTCACAGATACTCTAGATGGAGTGCAGGAACTAGCCCTGCTGCAAAGTATTGCATCAAAAATTGTAATTACACGCCCCTGTTAAACAGGGGCTGAAAAACTGAGCCTTAGGCACTGGTGCTGGTGCCACAACACTGCAACCCCTCACAAATACTCTAGCTGGAGCACAGGAACGAGACCTGCTGCAAAGTATTGCATCAAAAATTGTAATTATATGACCCTGTTAAACAGGGGCTGAAAAATTGGCCCTTAGGCACTGGTGCTGGTGCCACAACACTGCAACCCCTCATCGATACTCTAGTTGGAGCGCAGGAATGAGCCCTGCTGCAAAGTATTGCATCAAAAATTGTAAATACACGCCCCTGTTAAACAGGGGCAGAAAAATTGGGCCTTAGCCACTGGTGGCGGCGCCCAGAACCAAAAATATTCTTACAAGCTATCAGCATGATCATTGAGGAGGAAGAGGATAGTCACTCAGCAAAACAGGATAATCACTCAGCATCAGCATAGGGAGTCTTTAAGGAATCTGTCATTTCAAAAAAAAATTATTTGGTTACATCAGCATCAGGTGCTTGGTATCTGGTGGTGATCCAACACTGATTCGTTTTTATGAAGGTCAGCCAATCGACCGAGTCAGTGGACAGGTGCACCCTGTGATGGGTTACAAAGCCTCCAGCAGCACTAAATGTGCGTTCTGAAAGAACACTGGATGCAGGACAGGCCAGTAGCTCAATTGCATACTGTGCAAGCTCTGGCCAGTGATCCATCCTCAAGACCCAGTAACCCAGAGGATTTTCGATGGGAAAGGTGTCCAAGTCAGATCTTGCCCCTAGGTATTCCTGCACCATGTAAAACAGATGCTGGTGATGGTTGCTGGAACCAATCATACCTAGGGGCTGCGGACAAAAATGCAGGAACACTGTCGGGATAAAGGGGGCCTTGAGAGCTAAGGAAGTCCTCCTCTTCTTGCCTCTGTTCTGCCTCAAGTGTCCTGTCCATAATTCCACGCAGCGTGTGCTCCAACAGGTGGACAAGGGGGACAGTGTCACTGATGCATGCACTGTCACTGCTCACCATCCTCAAGGCCTCCTCAAATGGTGACAGAACAGTGCATGCATCCCTGATCATGGCCCACTAGCGTGGGGAAAAAAAAACAAGCTCCCCTGACCCTGTCATTGATGGCCCTCTGCTGCGTGTGCAGCCGCTGCAGCATGGCCAACATTGAGTTCCACCTGTTGGGCATGTCACAGATTAGGCGGTTCTTGGGCAGGTTAAATTCCTTTTGGAGGTCAGCCAGCCGAGCACTGGCATTATATGACCTGCGGAAATGCACACAGACTTTCCTGGCTTGCCTCAGGACATCCTAAAAGCCGGGTACCTGCCCAAGAACTGCTGCACCACCAAGTTAAAGACGTGAGCCAAACAGGGCACACGGGTCACTTGTCCCTGTCGGAAGGCCGAGAGGAGGTTGGTGCCATTGTTGCAAACCACCATACCTGCCTTAAGCTGGCGTGGCGTCAACCACCTCTGAACCTGCCCCTGCAGAGCTGACAGAATCTCTGCCCCAGTGTGGCTCCTGTCCCCCAAGCACACCAACTCAAGCACCACATGGCATCTGTTTGCCTGCGTACTTGCGTAACCCCTTGAACGCCTATGGAGCACCGCTGGTTCCGAGGACAAATCAGCACAGGAAGAGGCCATGGAGGAAGAAAAAGAGGAGGGGGTGGAGGAGAGAGGTGTGGCAGAATCACCACTAGTAGAATTTTGGAGGCGTGGTGGCAGAACAGCCTCCAACACTACTGCACCCTGTCCTGCATCCTTCCCAGCTGCCAGAAGAGTCACCCAGTGCACGGTGAAAGATAGGTAACGTCCCTGTCCATGCCTGCTGGACCATGAGTCAGCAGTAATATGCACCTTACCGCTGACCGCCCTGTCCAGCGAGGCCAAGACATTGCCTTCCACATGCCGGTAGAGAGCCGGAATCGACTTCTGTGAGAATAAGTGGCGTTTGGGAACCTGCCACTGAGGAACCGCACATTCCACAAACTCACTGAAGGGGGCAGAGTCTACCAACTGAAAAGGCAGCAGTTGAAGTGCTAGCAATTTAGCCAAGCTAGCATTCAACCGCTGGGCATGTGGATGGCTGGGAGCAAACTTCTTTTGGCGGTGCAGCAGTTGGGACAGAGAAATTTGCCTGGTACAATCTGATGTCGGTGTACCAATAGCAGATTGCCCGCAAGTACTTGGCTGTGACACACCTAATTCTACACCTTCATTCCTCTCAGTGCAGGTTTCAGAGAGGACTGAAGGTATAGTGGGGTTGGAGATCCCAGCTGATGAGGAGCAAGGAGAGGTCCACTTTGTTCTTTGGTGTGGGTCTTTTAGGTATGCTTGCCAACGAACTGCATGGCAGGTCGACATATGTCTGGTCAAGCAGGTGGTGATGTTTTGGTCACGCGAGATATGCTTGAGACATATGTTGCAAATAGCAGCGGTGCGATCTGATGTACTCATCTCAAAAAAGGCCCACACCAAAGAACTTTTGGAATAACGCACAGAGACAGCAGCGCCCTGCACATGTGGAGCTCTGCGGTGTGATGCAGTCGGTGTGCTGCCCTTAAGCTGGCCACTGGAGGGCATCCTGCCTCATTGGAGATGTGCCTCCTCCTCCTCCTCTCTCCTATCAGGCACCCACGTGGAGTCAGTGACTTCCTCATCATCCCCTCCCTCCTCATCACTGGAGCAAAGCTGGCAGTATGCTGCAGCTGGGGGAACATGACTGCCAGATTGCTGTCCTTCCTGGGCACCCCCCCTCTCTGGGCTCACGTTACTGCCTTCCTCTAGCTGGGTACCATCATCGAAGCCATCAAAACGCTGGGAATACTCCTGGAGCATGTACCCAACACTGATGAGGATGCACCGTCTCCGCGACCAGCACTGTTGCCTGCTTGCCCTCTTTTATTGGCTTGTGACTGTCTGCCTCTCCTTGTTGGCCTTCCAGACATACTAATGGCCTGCAGTGAGATGTAGCTGCACAAAGCTGGGATGTATATATATATATATATATATATATATATATATACTGATACTGCAGCTAGCAGAATCAACTGCCTGCCTGTAGTATTATTAATATGAGAACAACAGCAATTGTCTTCAGGTAGCTTTAGGTGCACACTGTGCAGAGGACACAGTACACTAACTGTAAATATTGCAGCTTCCTGCCGGTGGTACTAATAGGATCAGAAGAACACCACTGTCACATACCTTACAGGGAGTCTGAAATGCTGAGGGTGGCCTCTCGCACGGTCCCAGTCTCAACACCCCTCGTAGTGAGGACAGGGAGTGCTGGGGCATGGAAGGGTGCAGGTGCCTGCAGCTGGAAGCTGGAACTTGGAGATACAGGATCCTCTTGAAGAAAGACGGGAAGACTGATCACCAGAACTGCTCAGTAGAAGCCAGGCAGGTAGGTATGAATTCAGGAACAACTGCAACGTCAGGAACAGGCAAAGGTTGGCAATTGGCTAGCAACAAGGTATCCAAACAGAAGGCAAGTTCGTAGTCAAGGACAGGCAGAGGTTGGCAACGGGCGGGCAGCGAGGTACAAAGTCAGGAAGCAGAGCCGTAGTAGAGAGTCCAAGCCAAGGTCGGTATAAACAGTAGAGGTAGGCAACAGGCAGGGGTGATCCAGGAGAGTAGTCAAGGAAGCCGGGTTTGTCAGGAGCAAGGTAACAGGTCACACAGGAATCAGGAACTCAGGAACAAGCTGAAGACGATCCAGCACTGGTATCAGGCAGAGACCTTGTTTATGTATGGCACTGTGCACCGGGATTGGTGGGCGTGAATGTGCGTGCGTGAGAATGTGCACGCGCTCGTATGGGTGTGCGGGTGCACGCGCACATTCGTACGGGTGCGTGGGTGTGCACGTTCGTTCCGGAACTTGTTCACCTCCGTCGGGGACACTGCGCGTGGCCGTTAGTCACTGCTGCACAGAGACGGGCACTAGCACTGTAAGTTCTCTGACATCCACCAATTTTCTTTAGGTAGCTTTAGGTGCACACTGTGCAGAGGACACAGTACACTAACTATAAATACTGTAGCTGCCTGCCTCTGGTATTAATAGGATCAGAACAACAGCAATTGTCTTCAGGTAGCTTTAGGTGCACACTGTGCAGAGGACGCACTACACTAACTGTAAATACTGCAGCTGCCTGCCTCTGGTAATAATAGGATCAGAAGAACACCACCAATTTTCTTCAGGTAGCTTTAGGTGCACACTGTGCAGAGGACACAGTACACTAACTGTAAATACTGTAGCTGCCTGCCTGTGGTGTTAATAGGAACAGAATAACAGCAATTGTCTTCAGGTAGCTTTAGGTGCACACTGTGCAGAGTACACAGTACACTAACTGTAAATACTGCAGCTGCCCCTCCTGTGGTATTAATAGGATCAGAAAAACAGCAATTGTCTTCAGGTAGCTTAAGGTGCACACTGTGCAGAAGGCGCACTACACTAACTGTAAATACTGCAGCTGCCTGCAGTACTAATATGATCAGAAGAACACCACCAATTTTCTTCAGGTTGCTTTAGGTGCATACTGTGCAGAGTACGCACTATACTAACTGTAAATACTGCAGCTGCCTGCGGTACTAATAGGATCAGAAGAACACCACCAATTTTCTTCAGGTAGCTTTAGGTGCACACTGTGCAGAGGACGCACTACACTAACTGTAAATACTGCAGCTGCTGGCGGTACTAATAGGATCAAAAGAACACCACCAATTTTCTTCAGGTAGCTTTAGGTGCACACTGTGCAGAGGATGCACTACACTAACTGTAAATACTGCAGCTGCTGGCGGTACTAATAGGATCAAAAGAACACCACCAATTTTCTTCAGGTAGCTTTAGGTGCACACTGTGCAGAGGATGCACTACACTAACTGTAAATACTGCAGCTGCCTGCGGTACTAATAGGATCAAAAGAACACCACCAATTTTCTTCAGGTAGCTTTAGGTGCACACTGTGCAGAGGATGCACTACACTAACTGTAAATACTGCAGCTGCCTGCGGTACTAATAGGATCAGAAGAGCACCACCAATTTTATTCAGATAGGTTTAGGTGCACACTGTGCAGAGGACACACTACACTAACTGTAAATACTGCAGCTGCCTACGGTACTAATAGGATCAGAAGAACACCACCAATTTTCTTCAGGTAGCTTTAGGGGCACACTGTGCAGATGACGCACTACACTAACTGTATATACTGTAGCTAATAGGACTAATAGGATCAGAAGAACACCAGCAATTTTCTGCAGGTAGCTGTAAATACCATAAAAACATCTGCCTGCCTGTCAGTAGGAAGAGAATAACAGGAACGGATCTAGCTAAACTGAATACAGTGTGTGTATATATATATATATATATATATATATATATATATATATATATATATACACACATACATACATACATACATACATACATACACACACACACAACACCTATGCATATATATACACAATACACTGTAAGTGCAGCTAACCGACTCGCCTGCCTACTCTATCTAACTTAAATCAAATGACACTGTCTCTCTGTCCATCTCCTGCCGCCGCCGCCGCAACACACTACGCAAGGCCGCCATGTAGGTGGCCTTATATAGTGTGGGGCGTGTACTAAACCCCCTGAACCATAATTGGCCAAAGCCACCCTGGCTTTGGCCAATTACGGCTCTCTGTACAGACGGCGCTGTGATTGGCCAAGCATGCGGATCATAGTGCATGCTTGGCCAACCATCAGCCAGCAATGCACTGCGATGCCACAGTGAATTATGGGCCGTGACGCACCACTCAAATTTGGTGCGAACGGCTCATAACATTCGAAATTCGACTAACGGTCGAACATGCGATGTTCAAGTCGAACATGGGTTCGACTCGAACATGGGTTCGACTCGAACTCGAAGCTCATCTCTACTCATCTGATGTAGGCAATATAAACACATTTTGAACATACTAATGTCTGATATTGCCTTCACTTTATCAAAGTTGAACTTTGTAAGTTCCTGAGTTGTGTATGTTATGCTCTAAAACATGCCTGTTTAACCAAAAAAAGGATCTTTACAACGTGAAAAAAAAAATATACACCAAAGATGTTGGTTTATTTAAAAACACTTTTCTAATGCACATGTGAATGTGCTTTGAGTAAAATGTTTTCTACTCAACAATATGTGTCTTCTTCTTTCAATGCTCAATAGCAATTTTTGTAGTAAGTTGGTGTTTACAGTGACAATGGGGGTTATTTACTAAAGGCAAATCCACTTTGCACTACAAGTGCAGTTTCAGTGTAGTTTCATGTGCACTTTTAAGTGTTGGGGTGCAAAGTGGATTTGCCTTTAGTAAATAACTCCCACAGTGCTTTCTAATTTGCCACAATCATTCCATTTTCATGACTCCACAAAATTCATTCATGGTGCTGAAAATTATGAATATTTTTGTCAGTAATGCATTACATACATTAACAACAAAAACAAGGTATGTGTAGCAGACCCACAACATAATAACAGTTCGCTGAAGTAGAGATTGTCACCTCATGTATCAAATACATTACATTTGCACTATTGAAGAAAATGTCCAAAAATAAAAGCCCATTGGAGAACCTAGGAGACAGCTAAAAGAAACCCAGGCAGTAAATCAAAGGAAATCTTTCAGTTTAAGTTAAAAAATTGTTGATAAAATGTTTCTTAAACCGTTTCTGGCATATCAATGGCCCCCCTACCTGCAAAATACTCGACATACTTCTGTCTTACTTCGCGGGCACTTTGGGGGGCAAGCTTTTACGGCCAGCTTCAAGCGCCCTCAGGGTTTCTTCTTGAAGTCCGGCCTCAGGCACAACTTAGGCCACATAGTTCATTGAATTTTTCCTTAAATAGTTGTGTAGAATGCAGCATGCAAGGATTATCTGGTTATGTTTATATTCCGCCATGTTGATTGGCGTAAAGAATAGGCAGAACCGGCTGGCCATTATCCCAAAAACGTTCTCCACTACTCTTCTGGCTCTGGCTAGACGGTAGTTATAAATCCTCTGGTCCGGGGTGAGGGTCCTCATGGCTTCAAAATGGCTGGATGGTCAGAACAAACAAACAGAAAGCACTGAAAAACAGAAAGGCTGGAGCTGAATATCAGAAACGAGCGGACAAGAACGCACTGAAAATCATATACGTAATAGAAATACGAACCCACAAGCACAAACCGAAGAGCAGTAATGATCGAAAAAGCAGTAGGCTGAAAAGCGCGAATGGTCTGTCACCAAACTTCTACTAACACGAGATTAGCAGAAGGAGCCCAAAGGGTGGCGCACTTGGTATTAAACTTCCTCTTTCTAGTGCCGTTGTACGTGTTGTACGTCACCGTGTTCTTGACGTTCGGAATTTCCGACCAACTTTGTGTGTCCGAGTGTTGCAAGACAAGTTTGAGCCAACATCCGTCGGAAAAAAAACATGGATTTTGTTGTCGGAATGTCCGATCGCGTGTACGAGGCATAAGAGAGCACCAACTTTGAGAGACATTATTGTAAAAAACGTCGCTGAACCACCGAAAACTAAGGGTTACTCCTTTTTTAATGGCAAATATTGCTTTGCTTGTAAACATTCTAAGAAACCACAAATACAACATACACAGTTCACCTCCATTAACCACTTAAAGAGCAGGCCTCTTTTTCAGACTCGGTGTTTACAAGTTAAAAACATGTTTTTTTGCTAGAAAATTACTTAGAACCCCCAAACATTATAAATTTTTTTCTAACACTGCAATACAGTCACACCGTATTTGCGCAGCGGTCTTATGCCCCGTACACACGGTCGGATTTTCCGATGGACAATGTCCGATCGGAGCATGTTGTCGGAAATTCCGACCGTGTGTGGGTGCCATCGGACATTTTCCATCGGATTTTCCGACACACAGAGTTGGACAGCAGGAGATAAAATTTTCCGACAACAAAATCCGATCGCGTCAATTCCGACCGTGTGTGGCCTGTTCCGACGCACAAAGTGCCACGCATGCTCAGAAGAAATTCCGAGACGGGACAGCTCGTTCTGGTAAACTTAGCGTTCGCAATGGATACAGCACTTTCGTCACGCTGCAATGTTCAAAATGGTTTAATACAGCGCACTCTCTTCTTCTTTATAATGTGACAAGAATGAAGTAGTTTTGCTGCTCATATTCACACACACTTCTCACAAACTTATTTTGTTACTATTTATCGGGATTCCCTCAATATATTTTGATTTCTCACATCTGACAACATATTTTTGTATATTTTTTTTTTTTTTTTGGCTTTAATGTAGAATCTTTTTTTGTGTTTCTCTTTATTTTTTATTTTTTTTTGGTGATTTTGATTTGTACTCCCAAAAATGTTTGTGTGTTTTTTGTGACAAGTTCCCACAACACCATTGATATGTTGTTCTATTTAATCTGTAGGAGATTGTTTGGTGTTGTTGTCCCTTGTTAATTTCACATTGTACTTTAGAAATGTACCTGAATCGTCACCAACAAACTGTCCTTTTTGGATGAAAACACACACAGGAGAGTAGAATTTACCTAAAAAAAATTTTATTAAGCGGTCACAACTATAAAAAAACAAAGAGGGAGGCAACGCTGGAGAAACTGCAGAAATTGGCGAAGCCTTGGACCCCCAGGGCAGACATCAATTATTTAAAAGCAAAATTGGTGGCCTGAGGAGTCCATATCTAAGGGAGTGCAGTCTGGTCCAGAAGTCACAGAGATCCGGAAAGCAGCAGATGACATCTGTGTCCCCAGGCTGTGGTCATACGAGAGACTGCATCTTCTGTCAGACCAGACTGAACCCAGGGCAATCACTCTTTGGTCTTCCTTCCATGCTTCCTTACAGGCTTTGGCTGTGGTGATGGAGTTGTGGCAGCAGGAGGAGGAGGAGGAGGATCGTCCATCTCAATGACATTCGTCTTGGGTGTTAGTTCCCCACTCACCCCCTTACGTAGGACTTTATAAATCAGGTCCTCAGAGAGCCTGCGTTGGCCCTCCTGCATGCCCTGCAATTTGGTGGCAGCCATGCAGGCAAAGGCCTCTTCAGGACTGGGGAAGGCTCTGAGGGACGCAGAAGCCTCCTGGATCAGCCTGTATGCTGAATCCTGCACAGGACTGGGAGTGGCCTTCCTGGCCCTTTTGTATGGAAGGCGGAGGGGAGGAACCTGAGACTCAGTCAGGCTGCGACTGGTCCCAGGCTTCTCTTGGCTGACACTTAGCCCCGCCTCCTCCTGGCTGCCACTAATTCCCGCCTCCTCCTGGCTGCCACTAATCCCCGCTTCCTCCTGACTGCAACATTCCACAACCTCCTCCTGTCTGAGGTCTTCCTGTGTATGAAAAAGGGACATAGTTTTAGTATTTTTTACATCAATCACACACAATTTTCACCTCCTGACTGTTGCAAATTGAATGTTAACAAATATAACAGACTATCCTTCTGAGCCCAGCATTTTGCATTCTTGTCCCAATTTTGGGTGCCCACTACTGTCTATTGATATGTAAAACACTTTTTTTAATCAGCAATTAATGATCAATAATAACATCGAGTAAACATCATTTATTTATTGACCAGAAATCTGTAGAACAATGCTATACCTGACTCCAGCTGGGCTCCTCCACTTCTTCCTGGCTGGAAGGCCCAGGTTGGACATCGGAAGCCTCAGCTGGTATGGAAGGAAGTGTGGAAGGAAGAGTAGAGAGGGATTCCCTGACTTCAGTGTGGTCTGACAGAAATCGCAGTCTCTCGTAGTACCACAGCCTGGGGACATAAACGTCATCTGCTGCAGCTCCGGACCTCTGGGAATCTGTGACCTTCTTGCGTTCCCTAAGATATGTGCTCCTCAGGCCACCAATTTTGGCTTTTAAATAAGGGATGGTTGCTGTGGGGACCACCGGCTTTACCAACTCCAGCAGTTTCTCCAGCGCTGCCTGCCTCTTCTGTTTGTGATTATAGTGGGGGTGTCTCACCTGCCACAGACAGGGCAGCTCCCTGTATTTGTCAAAAAACAGGGGCAGGAAATTGTGGTCGTTGAACCCATCCATTTTCTCTGCAAGACACAACACAAGACAAACCCTAATGTCAGGCCAAACTCCCCTAATCTTGTTACAATATAGGCTTCCAATTTGAAGCAGTATAGGCCCAAGTTTAGATCCTACCTTCGTTAGCACGATCCGCATCTCCGATGCTCCTTCCTCCGCTCACAGATCGTACGTAAGAAGCGCGCGTGTTACGATTTATACACACTGCGCATGCGTATAACTCCGCCCGCCCCTAACGTTCTTTCTAGTCTATTCCCCGCCCCTTTTCGTTCGGCGCAGTGGGGGAAGAGCACATGGCGGATAGACAGCAGAATCGTGCTAATTGTAGCAACGAGGAGGAGGAGGAGGAAAGGCCGGAGCCTGAAACGTCCCGATCCAGAAGGAGATTAAAGGACTCAAACATGTCCTTTGGGGAGATGTTGGAGATGGTGGACATCCTGAAGAGGGCCGACTATGATGGAAAGTATGGGCCTTACCCCAACCCCAATGTCCGAAAGGCCAAGATCATGGCGAAAGTGGTCAGAAGTCTGCACCGGAAATTCGGGGTACGACGATCGAAAGATCAGCTCAGGAAGCGGTGGTCGGACCTGAAATTACGAGAACATGAGCAGTACAGAAAGATCTGGAGAGTGCTGCAAAAAAGTAAGTAGTTGTGCTGTGTTCCTATTCTTTATGTTTATTACGTTCGTGCTGCTCCATGTTCTTTTAGGAACTGTTGTACAGTTTAAAATGTCAACTTTCATGTTCATGGGCACATTATTCGTTAGGATCACACATTTTTATTTCGGACTATAAAATACCATTGTTTAGGCCATATGCATTTGGCCACCATTTTGACGCCCTATACTTGTCTTAAAAGAATTGGGTTGTGTAGATGGCTTTGTTACTAGAATGAAATGCAAACTAGATTCTGTGTAAGGAGAGGACACTCAGCAGCTGTTTTCACATCTGGACACTGGAGCACTAGTGTGGGACAAAATAACACCATTTTTATTAGGGGGGCACACAGGTGCTCCAGTGTATACTATAGGGGGGGCTACATCTGTGAAGCTTGTACAAAACAGGTAAAGTATCGCAGATTGACAAAGGCCAATAAAAAATATACATCTTGGAACTCTGCTAAAATAGATAATTGTACCCCACTTCCAAGCAATGTTTCATCTTTATAGTTCTGACATTAAATATCTGTGTGCTAATTATACCATTTTTGTTTTACATAGGGGAGAAAAGACTCGGAGGACACCCCTCATCCGAGGAGACCACAGACCCCCCACCTCTGGAAGAAGGTGAACTAACACCAACACAAGCTGAGCAGGAGGATGAAGACGTGGTGGAACTAGTCACCACAACAGGTGAGTGTCTGCAACCACAGGCTCAGATAAGAGATGGATGGCGGCATTTTTTTTAAACCTAATTTATTTTGGGTTTCCTCTCTTTTTAGGTGATCGTGAGGTTGTGGATGAAGATCCTTTCACATCCGAAAGTGCCCAGATCCTGATCGGGGAGATCATGGGGTGTAATTTACAATTGGAAAACATCAAGCAAAACATCAATGATGTTATTCCAAAATATAAAAACATCATTGATGTTTTGGGGCGAGTTTAAAACCCCTCCAAATCAATTTCTTCTTTTGTGTGCTACAATGTGCGAAATGTTTTTGTGATTTTTCCCAAAGCCAAATTTGGAGGATGCACACAGTGTGCCAACATGTGCTATCTGCCATCACGGGAGATCAATGGACGCGTTTTGGGGGTGCAACCCCTTCCTCAATAATAAAGTAGCGGTGAGGAAGGGCTTTCTCCCCCAAAACACATCCCTTGATCCCCCATGATGGCAGATAGCACATGTTGACATTGTGAAATTTGTGTGCATCTTCCAAATTTGGGTTTTCCAGGGGTGATTTCACCCCATCTGAACGCTATATCAAACACAGTTCCTAAATACTCATGTCTGATATTGCCTTCCAGTTCTACCAAATGTGAACTTTGTAAGATCAAGATTTGTGTCTTTCTTGTTGGTTTTACACAGGCCTGTTTTCTATAAAATGCACATTTTGATTTTGGATAATGACACCACAAAAATTGTTATACAACAAACATGTTGGTTTGTCAGAAAAACCTTTTGTAAATACACATGTGATTGTGCAGGTATTAAAAAGATTGTTCATCAAGAATGTGTGGATTATTGTCTCAACACTACAACACTTTTGGGGTGATGTAATTGTTGTTTTATGAGAAAATGGGTGTTATTTCCTAGGGGCTAATCCACTTTGCACTACAAGTGCAGTTTCAGTGCAGTTGCAAGTGCACTTGTAGTGAAAAGTGTCTTTGCATTTAGTAAATAACAGCCAACAGTGCTTTGTAAGGTTACACAATCACAACATTTTCTGGACTCCACACATTTCTGTCAGGGTCAGCTAAAACAAACACAAGCAGTAAATGTCCACAAAGAAGAGCCTGGGGGGAGATGCCTGTCGAGAACTTCAAGTCCTGCAGGCTTCTCCCTGTGGCCAAATACCGCAGGGTAGCGACGAGCCTCTGCTCCGGAGTGATGGCTTGCCTCATGCAGGTATCCTGCCTGCTAATATAAGGGGTCAGCGAAGCCAACAAACGGTGAAACACGGGGTCCGTCATCATGAGAAAGTTCCTGAAATCATCAGGATTATTCTCACGGATCTCACGGAGCAAAGGCATATGAGAGAACTGGTCACGCTGGAGCAACCAATTCTTGGTCCATGAACTCCTCCCCACCCTGTTCATGGACTGGACTTGTGTCAAGGTCAGGACCCCAACACCAAGCCCCCGCACAGCACGAACTCTACGAGGAGTACGCGTACAAAACATGGCTAGAAAACGGTCGGCTGCTCAGAACGAAGTAACAGAACGCACTGAAGAACAGCAAGGCCTGTGAAGAGCGACCTGAAAACCAGTAACGAACGAACAAGAATACAATGACTACCTAAAGTCACGCGGAACTTGCTGCACGCACTGAAGAGCAAATACAAACCCACAAGCACAAACTGAACGGCAGAAAACGATCTGAAAGCCACGAGTCTGAAAAAGCGCGAATCGTCTCTCACCAAACTTTTACTAACATGAGATTAGCAAAAGGAGCCCAAAGGGTGCCGCGCTTAGTTCTGAACCGGCCTTTTCTAGTCTCGTCGTACGTGGTGTACGTGACCGCGTGGTTGCCGATTGGAAATTCTGACAACTTTGTGCGACCATGTGTAGGCAAAACAAGTTTGAGCCAACATTTGTCGGAAAAAATCCTAGGATTTTGTTGTCGGAATGTCCGAACAAAGTCCGACCGTGTGTACGCCCTATTACAAGGGCACTTTTTTTGGAAAATATTCACTTTTTTGAATAAAAAAATAAGACAACAGTAAAGTTAGCCCAATTTTTTTTATATTGTGAAAGATAATGTTACGCCGAATAAATTGATACCCAACATGTCACGCTTCAAAATTGCACCCGCTCGTGGAATGGTGTGAAACTTTTACCCTTAAAAATCTCCATAGGCGACGTTTAAAATATTCTATAGGTTGCATGTTTTGAGTTACAGAGGAGGTCTAAGGCTATAATTATTTCTCTCGCTCTAACAATCGCGGTGATACCTCACATGTGTGGTTTGACCACCATTTTCATATGCAAGCGCTACTCACGTATGCATTCGCTTCTGCGCTTGAGGTCGGGAGGGAGCGCTTAAAAAAAAAAAAATTCATATTTATTTTATTTGATTTTATTTATTTTTACACTGTTTTTTTTTTTTTTTTAAAATGGGTCACTTTTATTCCTATTACAAGGAATGTAAACATCCCTAATAGAAAAAAGCAAGACAGGTCCTCTTAAATATGAGATCTGGGGTCAAAAAGTCCTCAGATCTCATATTTGGACTTAAATGCAATAAAGAAAAAAAAATTTGTCATTTGAAAAAAATGACAACAAAAAAATGTGCCTTTAAGATGTATGGGCGGAAGTGACTTTTGACATCGCTTCCTCCATGCTATGGTATTGAGGCAGGTGGGGGCCATCTTAGCCTCTCTCATATCCATACCCAGTCATGAAGAGGACCAGATCGCCTCGGCCGCTACTGACGGCTCCGGTAAGCGGCGGAGGACGCGGGAGAGCGGAATACAACGCAGAGAAAACCATTATCGTTAACCGAACCGCCGCCTGGAGAGATGGATACCTCGGTTGTGGCAGCAACTGCTGCCATTGCCGAGATATCTCTCTTCAAAGTCAGGACATATATAGTCGTGTGGCGGTCTGTAAGTGGTTAAAACAGGACAAAGCTATCCGATTAAAGATTTTATTAGTTGTCACACGGAAGGGGTAGTATACATTCTACAATGTAGAATCTGCAGTATGTGGGAAGAACAAAAAGACCATTAATGGTTAGGGTAAGGAAACATGTTCAAAACATTATTAAAGGCTTCCCAAAACACAATGTATCAAGACACTTTTCTCAAGTACACAATAATGACCCTAAACATCTACAATTTTGGGGCATAGAGAAATACAACAGACAGTGGAAGGGGCACATAAAGTCAGGTCCATTAGTCAAAAAGAATCCAAATGGATACACACTTTACATACCCTTGTACCTGACGGTCTTAATGTAGAATTCAACTTAAATTGTTTTTTTTTACTTTTTTGAGTAATTTATGACTTTTACTTATAATATTGCTATGCTTATTGTGTCATTTCTGGAATATAATTCTCTTTATTTTATGGATTTCTTAAAACCAATCTTCTCACTTAGGAGGTCACCCTGATTATTCAATATATTATTAATTATTTTGGATTGTTATGCTAGTAAACATCTCAGTATTTCACTCATCATTAGAATATTGGGGTCTCTATATATTCCTATTCTAATTTTATTCTATTTTTACCCTCTTTTTTGTGGATATTTTTTATATATATCTAATGTTTTATACTTAATCAAAGATTTTCTTACTCAATTATAATTCATTTATTCAAGTTACATTTTTATTAATGCACTTTAGAATATAGCCATTAATATAGAATCCTACCTACAAAATGATCACGAGGACAAAGATCCTCATAAAAAAAGTTCACCCAACTTTATTTTAAAATGTTCCCGATTTCAATTTATCTTCACCTTCCAAAAAAATGGCCGCCACCATTGTGAGGACAATTTTAAACAAAAAGGGGGATAATTCACTTGTTGTGACTAGGGTTGAGCCGAACACCCCCCCAGTTTGGTTCGCACCAGAACCTGCGAATGGACCGAAAGTTTGTGTGAACTTTAGAACCCCGTTAAAGTCTATGGGACTCGAATGTTCGAAATCAAAAGTGCTAATTTTAAAGGCTAATATGCAAGTTATTGTCCTAAAAAGGGTTTGGGGACCCGGGTCCTGCCCCAGGGGACATGTATCAATGCAAAAAAAAAATTTTAAAAACGGCCATTTTTTCAAGAGCAGTGATTTTAATGATACTTAAAGTGAAAAAAAAGTGAAATATTCCTTTAAATATCGTACCTGGGGGTGTCTATAGTATGCCTGTAAAGTGGCGCGTGTTTCCCGTGCTTAGAACAGTCCCTGCGCAAAATGACATTTTTAAAGGAATAAAAGTCATTTAAAACTGCTTGCGGCTTTAATGTAATGTCGGGTCCTGGCAATATGGATGAAAATCAGTGAGACAAATGGCATGGGTACCCCCCACCCCCCAGTCCATTACCAGGCCCTTTGGGTCTTGTATGGATATTAAGGGGAACCCGGCACCCAAATTAAAAAAAGGAAAGGCGTGGGGCCCCCAGGCCCTATACACTCTAAACAGCAGTATACAGGCGGTGCAAACAAGATAGGGACTGTAGGTTTGTTGTTAAGTAGAACCTGTTTGTAATTTTGAAGTGGTACATTTTTAAAGTGTAGCTCCAACCAAAAATCTATTTTTAAGCTTTTTGGAAAACATAGGGAAGGGTTATCACCCCGTAATATTTGTTTTGCTGTCTGTGAACCTCTTCAGAAGATTTCACCTCACTTTCTGTCCCAATGACAAATGTTTTTTGAAAATTTGGGGTTTTTAGTGAAACAAGGATTGGTGATAAAGCATCAGTGGAGAGGAGACATGTTTTTCCCATATTAACTCTTCCCTTCCCAGGGGTAGATTTCATCTCACTTCCTGTTGTCTTCTTCCGTTTGCAAGTAGGAGTCATTTGTAAGTTGGATGTTTGAAAGTAGGGGCCTGCCCTATATACTTTGCAGAAATTAGGGCCTTAGGGTTTGGAGTTGCCACAACACTGTAAGCCCTCACATTTACTCTTGGTGGGCACAGGAACGGGGCGTGCTGTGAAATATTAGATCAAGAATTGAAATTACATGCCATTGTTGAACAGTGGTAGAAAAATTGGGCCTTTGGTGGTGGTGGTGCTGGTGCCACAACACTGTAAGTCCTCAAAGTTACTCTTGGTGGGTGCTGGAATGGGCCCTGCTGTGAAATATTATATCAAGAATTGTAATTACATGCACCTGTTGAACAGGGGCAGAAAAATTGGGCCTTTGGTGGTAGTGTTGCCACAACACTGTAAGCCCTCACAGTTGCTCTTGGTGGGCGCAGGAATGGGCCCTGCTGTGAAATATTAGATCAAGAATTGTAATTACATGTCCCTGTTGAACAGGGGCAGAAAAATTGGGCCTTAGGCACTGGTGCCACAACACTGCAACTCCTCACAGATACTATAGTTGGAGCACAGGAATGAGCCCTGCTGCAAAGTATTGCATCAAAAATTGTAATTATACGCCCCTGTTAA
Organism: Aquarana catesbeiana; assembly: GCF_042186555.1. Classification (NCBI taxonomy): domain Eukaryota; kingdom Metazoa; phylum Chordata; class Amphibia; order Anura; family Ranidae; genus Aquarana; species Aquarana catesbeiana. Next base: position 484,241,847 of record NC_133327.1, on the reverse strand, counting down.
ACAGGGGCTGAAAAATTGGGCCTTGGGCACTGGTGCTGGTGCCACAACACTGCAACCCCTCACAGATACTCTAGTTCAGTGGTTCTCAACTCCTATCCTCAGGACCCACTAACAGACCAGGTTTGCAAGAAAACTGAAATACATCACAGGTGATATAATTTGCTGCTTAGTGATTGCAGTATTCTAGTCTGCATCTCCCCAAGGTAATACTTCAAATCTGGCCTGTTAGTGGGTCCTGAGGACTGGAGTTGAGAACCACTGCTCTAGTTGGAGCGCAGGAATGAGCCCTGCTGCAAAGTATTGCATCAAAAATTGTAATTACACACCCCTGTTAAACAGATGCAGAAAAATTGGGTCTTATCCACTGCTGCCAAAACACTGCAACCCCTCACAGATACTATAGTTGGAGCACAGGAATGAGCCCTGCTGCAAAGTATTGCATCATAAATTGTAATTATACGCCCCTGTTAAACAGGGGCTGAAAAATTGGGCCTTGGGCACTGGTGCCACAACACTGTAACCCCTCACTGATACTATAGTTGGAGCACAGGAATGAGCCCTGCTGCAAAGTATTGCATCAAAAATTGTAATTACACGCCCCTATTGAACAGGGGCAGAAAAATTTGGCCTTAGCCACTGGTGGCGGTGCCCAGAACCAAAAATTTTCTTACAAGCTATCAGCATGAAAACTGAGGAGGAAGAGGATTGTCACTCAGCATAACAGGATAGTCACTCAGCATCAGCATAGGCAGTCTTGAAGGGATCTCACATTAAAAAAAATGATTCGGTTACATCAGCATCAGGTGCTTGGTAGCTGGTGATCCAAGACTGAATCATTTTTATAAAGGTCAGCCGATCGACTGATTCGGTCTACAGGCACACCCTGTGATCAGTTACAAAGCTTCCAGCAGCACTGAATGTGCGTTCCTAAAGAACGCTGGATGCAGGACAGGCCAGTAGCTCAATTGCATACTGTGCAAGCTCTGGCCAGTGATCCATCCTCAAGACCCAGTAACCCAGAGGATTTTCGGTGGGAAAGGTGTCCAAGTCTGATCTTGCCCCTAGGTATTCCTGCACCATGGCGATGGTTGCTGGAACTGATCATACCTTGGGGCTGCGGACTAAAAAATTGTCTGAACGCATCGGTCAGATGGCCACCTTCTCCACCACTCCTTCTGTGACTGACCGAAGCCTCAGCAACACGTTGTCCAGGAGGACCAGGAAATTTTAACCTCCCAGGCTCTGGAAACGCGTTGCATAAACCTTTCTGCAAGGCCTCCCGAAGATGTTTCATCCTCTGCTCCCTCTGAGATGGCAAGTTAAGGTCTGCAACCTGACCCTTGTAACATGGATCAAGGAGGGTTGCCAGACAGTAATGATCCCTCCCCTTGATACCACGAATATGAGGATCCTTCCGCAGGCTTTGCAGGATCAGGGAGGCCATGCAGCGTAGGTTTGCTGAGGCATTCGGTCCAGAGTCCTCTGGGTCACTAAGGAGGACATGATCCGCAGCCACCTCCTCCCAGCCACATACAAGTCCATGGGTTTCTTCAGACTGTAAATGATCCCTTGAAGACAGCTGCTGATGCTGACTGCCATCTCCATGCTGACACAATCCTCCTCCATCTCCTCCTCTTCCTCATCCTCTTCCTGTGTGATCGGCGGGCACGCAGGAACACTGTCTGGATAAAGGGGGCCTTGAGAGGTAAGGAAGTCCTCCTCTTCCTCCCTCTGGTCTGCCGCAAGTGCCTTGTCCATTATTCCATGCAGCGTGTGCTCCAACAGGTGGACAAGAGGGACAGTGTCACTGATGCATGCACTGTCATTGCTCACCATCCTTGTGGCCTCCTCAAATGGTGACAGGACAGTGCATGCATTTCTGATCATAGCCCACTGGCGTGGGGAAAAAAAATTAGCTCCCCTAACCCTGTCCGGGTACCATAGTCGCATAGGTACTCATTGATGGCCCTCTGCTGCGTGTGCAGCTGCTGCAGCATGGCCAACGTTGAGTTCCACCTGGTGGGCATGTCACAGATTAGGCGGTTCTTGGGCAGGTTAAATTCCTTTTGGCGGTCAGCCAGCCGAGAACTGGCATTATATGACTGGCGGAAATGCACACAGACTTTCCTGGCCTGCCTCAGGACATCCTGTAAGCCCGGGTACCTGCCTAAGAACCGCTTGCACCACCAAATTAAGGACGTGAGCCAAACAGGGCACATGGGTCAGTTGTCCCTGTAAGAGGGTGGAGAGGAGGTTGGTGCCATTGTCGCAAACCACCATACCTGGCTTAAGCTGGTGTGGCGTCAACCACCTCTGAACCTGCCCCTGCAGAGCTGACAGAATCTCTGCCCCAGTGTGGCTCCTGTTCCCCCAAGCACACCAGCTCAAGCACCGCATGGTATCTTTTTTCCTGCGTGCTTGCATAGCCCCTTGAATGCCTACGGAGCACCACTGGTTCGAGGACAAATCAGCACAGGAAGAGGCCATGGAGGAAGAAGAAGAGGAGGGGGTGGAGGAGAGAGGTGTGGCAGAATCACCACTAGTAGAATTTTGGAGGCGTGGTGGCAGAACAACCTCCAACACTACTGCACCCTGTCCTGCATCCTTCCCAGCTGCCAGAAGAGTCACCCAGTGCACAGTGAAAGATAGGTAATGTCCCTGTCCATGCCTGCTGGACCATGAGTCAGCAGTAAAATGCTGACCGCCCTGTCCAGCAAGACATTGCCTTCCACATGCCGGTAGAGAGCCCGAATCGCCTTTTGTGAGAAAAAGTGGCATTTGGGAACCTGCCACTGAGGAACCGCACATTCCACAAACTCACGGAAGGGGGCAGAGTCTACTAACTGAAAAGGCAGCAGTTGAAGTGCTAGCAATTTACCAAGCTAGCATTCAACTGCTGGGCATGTGGATGGCTGGAAGCGAACTTCTTTCGGCGGTGCAGCAGCTGGGGCAGGGAAATTTGCCTGGTACAATCTGACGTCGGTGTACCGATAGCAGATTGCCAGCACGTACTTGGCTGTGACACACCTAATTCTACACCTTTAATCCTCTCAGTGCAGGTTTCAGAGAGGACTGAAGGTATAGTGAGGTTGGAGATCCCAGCTGATGAGGAGCAAGGAGAGGTCCGCTTTGTTCTTTGGTGTGGGTCTTTTAGGTATGCTTGCCAACGAACTGCATGGCAGGTCAACATATGTCTGGTCAAGCATGTGGTGCCCAAGCAGGTGATGTTTTAGCCACGCGAGATATGCTTGAGACATATGTTGCAAATAGCAGCTGTGCGATCTGATGCACTTGTCTCAAAAAAGGCCCACACCAAAGAACTTTTGGAATAATGCGCAGAGACAGCAACGCCCTGCACATGCAGAGCTCTGCGGTGTGATGCAGTCGGTGTGCTGCCCTTAGGCTGGCCCCTGGAGGGCATCCTGCCTCATTGGAGATGTGCCTACTCCTCCTCCTCCTCTCTCCTATCAGGCACCCACGTGGAGTCAGTGACTTCCTCATCATCCCCTCCCTCTTCATCACTGGAGCAAAGCTGGCAGTATGCTGCAGCTGGGGGAACATGACTGCCAGATTGCTGTCCTTCTTGGGCACTCCCTCTCTCTGGGCTCACGTTACTGCCTTCCTCTAGCTGGGTACCATCAACGGAGCCTTCAAAATGCTGGGCATCCTCCTGGAGCATGTACCCAACACTGTGGTCAAACAGTTCGGGGGACTCCTCAGGAGGACATGGTGGGGCTAGGGAAGGAGTGACTAATGCCATTGAGCCAAGGGAAGAGGCTGCGTTGGCAGCTGCTTTGCCAGACAAAGTACCCTGAGCCTGGGTGAGAGAGGATGAGGAGGATGAGGACGGCTTGGTCATCCACTCTACCAAGTCTTCGGCATGTTGCGGTTCAACATGGCCAGCTCCCAAAAAAAAGGACAAGTGTGTCCCACGGCCACATGCTGATGAGGATGCACCGTGTCCACAACCAGCACTGTTGCCTCTAGATAGAGCCTGCTTGCCCTCTTTTATTGGCTTGTGACTGTCTGCCTCTCCTTGTTGGCCTTCCAGACATGCTAATGGCCTGCAGTGAGATGTAGCTGCACAAAGCTGGGATGTATATATATACTGATTATACTGCAGCTAGCAGAATCAACTGCCTGCCTGTAATATTATTAGTATGAGAACACCAGCAATTGTCTTCAGGTAGCTTTAGGTGCACACTGTGCAGAGGACACAGTACACTAACTGTAAATACTGCAGCTGCCTGCCTGTGGTATTAATAGGATCAGAACACCAGCAATCGTCTTCAGGTAGCTTTAGGTGCACACTGTGCAAAGGACACAGTACACTAACTGTAAATACTGTAAAAACACCTGCCTGCCTGTCAGTATATTAGGAAGAGAATAACAGGAATAGATCTAGCTAAACTGAATACAGTATATATATATATATATATATATATATATATATATACACACACACACCTAGGATGCATATATATACACAATACACTGTAAGTGCAGCTAACTGACTCGCCTGCCTACTCTATGTAACTTAAATCAAATGACACCTTCTCTCTGTCTATCTCTCTCAGCCATGCAGGCGGTCTTATATAGTGTGAGGCGTGTACTAAACCCCCTGAGCCATAATTGGCCAAAGCCACCCTGGCTTTGGCCAATTACGGCTCTCTCTACAGATGGCGCTGTGATCATCAGCCAGCAATGCACTGTGATGCCGCAGTGAATTATGGGCCGTGACGCGCCACTCGAATTTGGCGCAAACGGCCCATAACGTTCGCAATTCGACGAACAATCGAACATGCGATGTTCGAGTCGAACATGAGTTCGACTCAAACTCGAAGCTCATCCCTAGTTGTGACGTAACGTGAGTAGGGATTGGCCGGAAGTTTGAGAGACCGGAAGTGATGCAAGGAGTGTGTTTGACACACGACTACATACAGATAAGCTTGTTTTTAACTTTTTTGATGTAAGAGGCAACTTGGCATTTTCAATAAATTGTATTTTCTTTACATATTACACTATGGGAGGCCTGTTTTCTTTTATTTCCTTCAATGGCAAACACTGAACGTCCATAACAGAACCACGAGATTTTGAGGCCATTCAAGCTGTCAGCAGAGAGAGGGCTTACTCAGTGGATCGTGAACCACATCCATAACCATCTACACAGACATCGATTGAGAGTACGGATGACACATAGGCGATCCCATTCCAGGATATCGATCCAAGGCTTATTTTTCTCCATTTGGTGGTAAGTGCTCTGGAAGCATTACGTGACTATTTAGTCACGAAGATTAACATCAATTTCACAACACAACTGTATAACCACAACTCGTGATTATTGTCACTAATCTATCACTTTGATGGACTTTTTTGATGTATACACATTTTATTTTGGATTTCAGCTATTGTGTTTACTTTTTCACACTATTTGGGATTATTTTTCTATAATATTAATGTGTTAGAAGTCTGCGCAGTTCACTTTCATTATTATTTACTGTTTTTTGTGTTTAGTGTACACTTCAGATCTTGCAGCGATTTCACATACTTCACATTATTAGTTTTCATTGTTTATTCACTTAATTAGTAGCGCAAAGGACTTCACTTTAAATTTCATATCTTGTATGTCCTCTTATACTGAGAGTGGAGATGAGGATCTGTGAGCATTTGAGGCTGGTTCGATCATTGTGGATTCCATTGGGGTTTATCCCTCAAAAGTGACTTGGTTTTTCATTTATTTGAATGCCAATTACTTCTGGTAAGCAGCCATTCTTACCCTCTTTTTCCACTGGACCTTTGAGGAGCTTTTTCATCTCTATTTTCTGGAGCTGTTTTGGGACGCAACATCCTTTTTCTTTTTGCACAACTATTGACTAATTTTCTTCCTTTTTTTCTTCCCATATTTTCACTATTATGGGCTGTTTTATGGATTATTTTGTACATTATTTGTAAATATGAACTTATTTAAGGTTGATTATAACAAGCACTGCACTTTAGTTTATATATAAAAAAATTGAAAAGCTTACCTTTTTATTTGCTGGTAAATCCTATAAAATGAACAACTTCTTCCTAAAGACAAAATCCTGGAAACAATACCAAGGCTATTTTACTTTGCTTAAAATGTGCCTCCATCCACTTTATCTGGGGGTGTCTTGACCTTGTGTCTCTAAAAACCTTATTTGACAACAAAGACTTTCTGTCCCACATATCGTAATATTTAATGGCCCAAACAGATCCCTCCCAAATAGCAAGGATAAATTGCCACAGATTTGTGGCAGTGTTGAATTGTAAGTCTTGTTAACTTGCAGCACATTTTCACTGGCAAGTTGTACACTTGCAGAGCACTTGAAGCACAAGTTCTAGTTGACACTTTTCAAATTTGTGGCAAGTCTCTAGCAAAAGCAAAGTTGCAGTGGTGAGTCTACAGCAAGAGCTCTGCCAGTCTACAGCATGAAAATTCAGCCACAGTGACCCCTGTGGTGGGATGACTATTGCACATCATAAGTGAACCAGAACTTGCAGCAGACTTGCAGAATGTTTGCAAAGAAAGTTGATCTGCATTCATGCAATGCAGACTTGCAGCAACTGTGCAACAAACTTGTGAAGCCTGGCAAGTCTAGCAATAGCTTAGCAAGTCATTTCCAAACTTGCAGCTCAATTGCTTGCTATCTGGGCGTGCATTCCTATCACATCACTTAGGGTTCCCTCTATGGATTAGCCTGGAACCAGCAGAAAGGGCTCTGATTGCGATTCACACCATGTTATGGATCCTCCCATCTCAATGCAACTGCAGACATTTGCATTCTTAAGCAATTCATGAAATTGTGGGACGCAGTCGAAATTTCAGGCAAATTAGCCTCCCCACGCCTCCCATTAGCAATTATAGTATACAACCTTGACATTTCAATAAACCCTTTAGATTCCAAAACTGTTAATGAGCAGCCTGCAGTGCAAAGAAAACTTCCTCTACGCAGATGGGATTTTACCTTTGAACTCTGCAGAAAGATCATAAATTGCCCCCATCTAAGATCTTTCAGTATAAGTTTTGTATTCATAATTTTAATTGTATGTTTTTAACATGTTTGTACAGACATACAATCTAGCACAAAAACACCAGATACAATATCAAGGGAGTAGTAGGAAGAACCAGCAACCCCCAAAATCCTCTTAAAGACTTTATTGTAGATACAGGAGTGACAATAAAAACATGCTAATGCATTTCGGCAAAGTAGCATTGTTCACAGCATGATACTTAATAACACAACAGGACATATATACACAATTGCTCCACCCAAAGGGGCAGCCACATAGTTAAGCAATTAGCACAAGCATTAATACAATTAAGCAATTCAAATCAATAGGACAAGGGAACAGTGGTAAGTATGCTTATATTGATCTACCTTGATTGCAGCTTGATGAGGGTTTTGTTTAGTATACATTCCATGTACAGTATTTTTCTTGAATGCATGTATGACAGTGGAAAAGTGTGTGTGTGTGTGTATATATATTATATCTACCTATCTATCTATCTATCTATCTATCTATCTATCTATCTATCTACAGCGGGGATGGAAAGTATTCAGACCCCCTTAAATTTTTCACTCTTTGTTATATTGCAGCCATTTGCTAAAATAATTTAAGTTCATTTTTTTTCCTCATTAATGTACACACAGCACCCCATATTGACAGAAAAACACAGAATTGTTGACATTTTTGCAGATTTATTAAAAAAGAAAAACTGAAATATCACATGGTCCTAAGTATTTAGACTCTTTGCTCAGTATTTAGTAGGAGAACCCTTTTGATCTAATACAGCCATGAGTCTTTTTGGGAAAGATGCAACAAGTTTTTCACACCTGGATTTGGGGATCCTCTGCCATTCCTCCTTGCAGATCCTCTCCAGTTCTGTCAGGCTGGATGGTAAACGTTGGTAGACAGCCATTTTTAGGTCTCCCCAGAGATGCTCAATTGGGTTTAAGTCAGGGCTCTGGCTGGGCCATTCAAGAACAGTCACAGAGTTGTTGTGAAGCCACTCCTTCGTTATTTTAGCTGTGTGCTTATGGTCATTGTCTTGTTGGAAGGTAAACCTTCGGCCCAGTCTGAGGTCCTGAGCACTCTGGAGAAGGTTTTCATCTAGGATATCCCTGTACTTGGCCGCATTCATCTTTTCCTTGATTGCAACCAGTTGTCCTGTCCCTGCAGCTGAAAAACACCTCCACAGCATGATGCTGCCACCACCATGCTTCACTGTTGGGACTGTATTGGACCCATCTTGGAGTCCTTCAGGTGTTTTTTTTAGCAAACTCCATGTGGGTTTTCATGTGTCTTGCACTGAGGAGAGGCTTCCGTCGGGCCACCCTGCCATAAAGCCCCGACTGGTGGGGGGCGGCAGTGATGGTTGACTTCCTACAACTTTCTCCCATCTCCCGACTGCATCTCTGGAGCTCAGCCACAGTGATCTTTGGGTTCTTCTTTACCTCTCTCACCAAGGCTCTTCTCCCCCGATAGCTCAGTTTGGCCAGACGGTTAGCTCTAGGAAGGGTTCTGGTCGTCCCAAACGTCTTCCATTTAAGGATTATGGAGGCCACTGTGCTCTTAGGAACATTAAGTGCAGCAGAAATTTTTTTGTAACCGTGGCCAGGTCTGTGCCTTGCCACAATTCTGTCTCTGAGCTCTTCAGGCAGTTCTTTTAACCTTATGATTCTCATTTGCTCTGACATGCAGTGTGAGCTGTAAGGTCTTATATAGACAGGTGTGTGGCTTTCCTAATCAAGTCCAATCAGTATAATCAAACACAGCTGTACTCAAATGAAGGTGTAGAACCATCTCAAGGATGATCAGAAGAAATGGACAGCACCTGAGTTAAATATATGAGTGTCACAGCAATGGGTCTGAATACTTAGGACCATGTGATATTTCAGTTTTTCTTTTTTAATAAATCTGCAAAAATGTCAACAATTACGTGTTTTTCTGTCAATATGGGATGCTGTGTGTACATTAATGAGGAAAAAAAAAAAATGAACTTAAATGATTTTAGCAAATGGCTGCAATATAACAAAGAGTGAAAAATTTAAGGGGGTCTGAATACTTTCCATCCCCACTGTGTATATATATATATATATATATATATATATATATATATATATATATATATATATATATATATATATATATATATATATATATATATCACTAACTCTCGGTGGAGCTGCTGGTTTAAGCGGGTTGTTACCTTCACTCTCGATACCTCTGTTTCACCGACACCGGGTTTAGGGTTCCGTTGAGTTTACCTCTGGACGATATAAGCACCAACACTTGAGTACGTTTTTAATGCTTTATTGAACCAAGTAACGAAGGAAGTAGCAGGAAAGAGGCAGGAGGAAAACTGCAGGGAAGCTCAAATACCTTAAAATATATAAATAAACGTGCCTGCGCTGAAAAAACATATATCCCAATAGTTGGGAGGTGCATATATAGTGTAAACCTATACTACAATATTTCAATAATTAAAAAAAAAAAAAAAAAAATGCTAGTAATATATAAAATTATAAAATAAATACAATCCTTATATAAAAATATCCCATAAAGTGCAAAATGCAAGAAAACAAAACATATATGTGGTTATAAATATAAGATCAAAGTGCAAAATCAAGTGTCCACATTTAAAAAGTTCAATTCATTGATATTAACACATAAAGTGCAAGTTAGTAGTGTCCACAGAAAACAGTGTTCCTCATGCTCCTCCTTAATGGTGTTCACAATCCAGCATGCTTCAGTGCTCTCCTGTGACCCCCCACTTGTGCTTGCGCTCACCTCTGAGCGTGTGACACGGTAATTAAACGGTGTCTAAACACGCATTGGAGCCACCCCTTGGGCTCATACAGGGTATGCTGGTATAAACTCCACCACTCTCAGATGTCATCAGATAGTTTCACATACAAGAAAGAAAAAGCTCCATAGTGTGATACAGTAGGGATTTATTTAAAATATATTAAAACTTCCCTCCAGAAGGGTACTCACAATATGTAGGTGCGTGAATGCACCAATCTTTCCAGAGAGTGTTTGTATAAAACAAGCGTTTGTATGGCGTGCGGTGTGTCGTTCCTCATCTACCTCTGTTGCTGACAGCTCCGTCCTACCCCTCCCCGACGCGTATTCGGCACAGGGATCACGTGCCTTCCTCTGGGGGATCTAATTGGACGGATGCTCTGTGTGTGTGTTTATATGCTGTCGGCGGCCATTTTGCCTAGGACCGCTGACAGCTCTAGTAATAGGCTACATCGATGTAAGTATATCCTGTCGGTGGCCATTTTGCCTAGGACCGCTGACAGCTCTAGTAATAGGCTACATCGATGTAAGTATATCCTGTCGGCGGCCATTTTGCCTAGGCTGGCCGACATCTCTAGTGTTGGGCTACAACCGCACACGGCGGCCATTTTGCCTAGGACCATCATCTCCTATAATCATAGGCTACATCCACATGCTCCTTTATTAAACAGCTGTGACAACTACAAGAACTAGCAGTGATAATTACCATTAATCACTGTCATTGCTATGTATATGTTACCTAATTAATAATCCAGGACGGAGCTGCACCATTCAGATGACGCCACACCGCACCTCATAGATCATTAAATCATATGCAGAAATAATTAAAATAAAATATTATATACTTCAATAAGCCGCCAAGAAAACAGTAAACATAAATAATATTAAATTAGAATAAAAACCGGATCCCAGCATACAATCCCAATTTTAATGCCTACTTAATTAATACTCAATATGTAGTCACATACCGAGTGTAAAAAAAACGAGGAAACTAAATCCTATATTATTTGATTAAAAAAAAAAAAAAAAACAGAAAAAAAAAAAACAAAAAAAAAGAAACAAAATATTGTCCTCATCTACCAGAGGGGCTACTTGTAATAGAATATACCTATCAATAGTAATGTAAAAATATAAAAAACCGCCTAATATTGATCTATAGAATATTAAAATTAATTAAAACAGTATGAACCTAATTAAGGTGCCCAAAGTGGGTCTTCATCACAATAGTAAGACAGAGAGGACTATGGTGTATGGTGTATCAAAAAGGATAATATACATATTCTGGCGGAACTAGTAATTCCTCCATCACCATGATTTCACAGTCCAAATCTATACATATTGTAATCTAAATTCACATAGCCATGCCGGATAATCCAATAATACATAATGAGATATACCAGCCTATTCCTATACCATCTGTAATACTGGTATATATATGGGGTATATTGGGGTATATTAAAAATTACTAAGAAAATTACAAAACATATATATGGGGTATAATGGGGTATATTAAAAATGACTAAGAAAATTACAAGACATATATATGGGGTATAATGGGGTATATTAAAAATTACTAAGAAAATTACAAGTAAAATTAACACATACCAACTTATTCCTATATTATCTGTGATGCGGAAATATATATGGGGTATAGTAAAATATATTTAAAAATTACTAAGAAAACATCTCAAATCAAACTCCTTGTTGAGCCCACCAGGAGATAAGGAGCCCAGCTGGTGTATCCACCAAGATTCTCGTTTGCTGATTTCCCTCACAAAATTACAACCTCTCCAATGGCGTCTAGGAGCCTCAATACCCCAAAATTTCATACCAGACGTACTTTGATTGTGCACTTTTTTGAAATGTAAGGATAGATGGTGTTTATCTGATCCTTTACGTATGTTCCTCACATGCTCCTCCAAGCGATCTTTCAGGGCCCTCGTGGTACGACCCACATAAATATAGTTGCTTGGGCATTTCAATGCATACACGACCCCTATAGTGTCACAGGATATGAAGTCTCTGATAGTGTAATAGGGCGTACACACGGTCGGACTTTGTTCGGACATTCCGACAACAAAATTCTAGGATTTTTTCCGACTTGTTTTGCCTACACACGGTCGCACAAAGTTGTCGGAATTTCCGATCACCAACCACGCGGTCACGTACACCACGTACGACGAGACTAGAAAAGGCCGGTTCAGAACCAAGCGCGGCACCCTTTGGGCTCCTTTTGCTAATCTCGTGTTAGTAAAAGTTTGGTGAGAGACGATTCGCGCTTTTTCAGACTCGTGGCTTTCAGATTGTTTTCTGCCGTTCAGTTTGTGCTTGTGGGTTTGTATCTGCTCTTCAGTGCGTCCAAGCAAGTTCCGCGTGACTTTAGGTAGTCATTGTATTCTTGTTCGTTCGTTACTGTTTTTCAGGTCGCTCTTCACAGGCCTTGCTGTTCTTCAGTGCGTTCTGTTACTTCGTTCTGAGCAGCCGACTGTTTTCTAGCCATGTTTCGTATGCGTACTCCTCGTAGAGTTCGTGCTGTGCGGGGGCTTGGTGTTGGGGTCCTGACCTTGACACAAGTCCAGTCCATGAACAGGGTGGGGAGGAGTTCATGGACCAAGAATTGGTTGCTTCAGCGTGACCAGTTCTCTCATATGCCTTTGCTCCGTGAGATCCGTGAGAATAATCCTGATGATTTCAGGAACTTTCTCAGGATGACGGACCCCGTGTTTCACCGTTTGTTGGCTTCGCTGACCCCCTATATCAGCAGGCAGGATACCTGCATGAGGCAAGCCATCACTCCGGAGCAGAGGTTGGTCACTACCTTGCGGTATTTGGCCACAGGGAGAAGTCTGCACGACTTGAAGTTCTCGACAGGCATCTCCCCCCAGGCTCTGGGGATCATTATCCCGGAGACCTGTTCTGCCATCATCCAGGTCCTACAGAAGGAGTATATGAAGGTAAGATTTTTATCCTTTTATATCACATTTTATTGTATTGAATGTTTGATAATATATTGTATTTCTTTCCTCATTCCCTAATTACCATGATTGGAATATGCTGTGAATATCCCCTTTGTTCTCATGCATGCTGGATTTTTATGTAATTATTATTTTATGTCCTTCATACATATTTGCCCTTCACTAACCTCCCCAGCATGGTGTCTCCTGCCCTATATTCACCTCATGTAGTCACTTAACAATGTATTTTATCAGCTCCATAGTAGTGCTTTACCCCAAACACCCCCTAAAATGTTTGGAAATGTAATTTTTGATTTAAATTCAGGCAGAGTGCCAGAGGCTTTTTTTTGTGGTGTCCCCAAATAATTTTTAGTAACCCTCCCTCCCACCAACTGCTAAGTCAGCTGATTCCAATTCTCTATCCTCAATCATCTATCTGCTGACTTTGCCAAACCCATACACACTATACCCACCTCTTTACTGGTCAGATTTATGGATGAATTACCCAAAGCATGTAGTGCAAGGGCCTGCCTGTATACTTTACAATGGTACTGTTTAAAGTTTTTGTATCCTATTATTATCTTGATAGGTAATAGCAGAATGTCCAAATGTCCTCAAATGTGTACAATGTGTATTTTTATCTTTGTATTATGACACTTCTTACCTGTCCAGTGGTCTGCCAATAGTGTAACTAAGGAGGGGCTGTTCCAAGTAATACCCTGTATTTAGGCATTCATCTCTCAATGAAGTGAAGAGGGTTACCTGTCCAAGATTTACACACACCCCCTATAATGTTAGAAATGGCCCATGAGAGGGGGGGGAATATGATAGGTGTACCTTATACTTTGGCCTTGTTAAATTCCCCTTACTAAATGCTATCTGGAGGTTGCCCCATAATGTTTGTGTATAATCTGCTTGCCATGTTTCTGTGAAAAAATAGTAATGTTTATTGTTTTTTCCTCAACAGTTTCCTTCCACGCCACAGGAATGGCAGACTGTGGCCTCCCACTTTGCCCAGCGGTGGGACTTTCCTAACTGCGGAGGGGCAATTGATGGGAAACACGTCCACATCGTCCCACCACCCAACTCAGGGTCGTACAATTATAATTACAAGGGGTTTAATAGTATAGTGATGTTGGCGGTGGTGTCGGCTAATTACGACTTCTTGTATGTAGACGTGGGGAAGAATGGCCGGATGTCCGATGGTGGAGTCATCGCCCAGACGGAGTTCTACAGGCGTCTCCAGAATGGCAGCTTGGACTTGTCAGCTCCAGAGGACAATGTGGAAGGACTCCCATTCGTGTTCGTTGCTGATGAAGCGTTTGCGCTGGGGGACCACCTGTGGCGGGCATTCCCGATGAGGACCCTCACCCCGGAACAGAGGGTTTTTAATTACCGGCTGGCCAGAGCCCGAAGAGTGGTGGAGAACACATTTGGAATCCTGGCCAGCCGGTTCCGACTATTTCTGACACCCATCCATATGGCGGAGTATAAACTGAACCATATTATACTGGCGTGCTGTGTTCTCCATAATTTTTTAAGGAAACATTCGGCCAACTATGCTGGCTCAGTTGGGCCTGAGGCTGGAATCCTACATCAAACCACACTGACGGCGCTTAAAAGTGGCCGTCCTGGCTTGCCCTCCCTGAGTGCCCATGATGTCCGGTTACGCTACCTGGAGTTCTTTGCGGGTAGGGGGGCTATCAATATGCCAGACAATATGTGAAGCCTTTTTATAATAAAAAAAAAAAGAAATTCTTTGTGGACATTTACTGCTTGTGTTTGTTTTAGCTGACCCTGACATAAATGTTTTGAGTGCAGAAAATGGCGTGATTGTGTAACCTTATTATACAAAGCACTGTTGGCTGTTATTTCCTAAATGCAAAAACACATTTCACTACAAGTGCACTTGCAACTGCACTGAAACTGCACTTGTAGTGCAAAGAGGATTTGCCCTTAGGAAATAACCCCCATTTTTGCATAAAACAGCTATTACATCACCCCAAAAGTGTTGTATTGTAGTGTTGAGACAATAATCCACACATTCTTGAGTAAGCAACTTTTTTTATACCTGCACAATCACATGTGCATTTACCAAAGGTTTTTAAAACAAACCAACATGTTTGTTGTATAACAATTTTTGCAGTAGCATTATCAAAAATCGAAATGTCCATTTTAAATAAAACAGGCCTGTGTAAAACCAACAAGAAAGCCAAAAAACTTGAACTTACAAAGTTCACATTAGGTAAAACCTGAAGGCTATATCAGACATCAGTATTTAGGAACTGTGTTTGATATAGCGTTCAGATGGGGGGAAATCACCCCTGGAAAAGCCAAATTTGGAAGATGCACACCAATTTACGAATGTAAACATGTGCTATCTGCCATCAGGGGGGATCAAGGGACGTGTTTTGGGGGAGCAAGCCCTTCCTCAATGCTACTTTATAATTGAGGAAGGGGTTGCACCCCCAAAATGCGTCCATTGATCTCCCGTGATGGCAGATAGCACATGTTGGCACACTGTGTGCATCCTCCAAATTTGGCTTTTCAAAACATTGCAAAAAGATTTTAAAAATTGGACCACAATCCCAAAAATATATTTTGTGGGGTTTTAAATTTGCCCCAAAACATCAATGATGTTATTATTTTTTTTAATAACATCATTGATTTTTTGCTGTATGTTGTGCAATTCGAGATTACACCCCATGATCTCCCCGATCAGGATCTGGGCACTTTCTGAAGTAAAGCGTTCTGGATCCACAACCTCACGATCACCTAAAAAGAGAGAAACAAAACAAAAACAGGTATCACAAATCTGCCACCATCCATCTCTTACCTGAGCCTGTGGTCGCAGACACTCACTTGTTGTGGTGCCAATCTCCACCACATCTTCTTCTTCCTCCTGCTCTTCTTTGTTTGGGGGTATTTCACCTTCTTCCATAGGTGGGGGGTCTTTGGTCTCCTCGGATGAGGGGTGTCCTCCGAGTCTTTTCTCCCCTATGTAAAACAAAAATGGTATAATTAGCACACAGATATTTGATGGCAGAACTAGAAATAGGAAACATTGCTTGGAAGTGGGGTACAATTGTCAATTTTAGCCGAGTTCCAAGATGTCTTTTTTTTAATGCCCTTTGTCAAGCTGCAATACTTTACCTGTTTAGTACAAGCTTCACAGATGGAGACCCCCCTATAGTATACACTGGAGCACCTGTGCGGCCCCCTAATAAAAATGGTGTTCTTGTGTCCCACACTAGTGCTCCAGTGTCCAGATGTGAAAACAGCTGCTCAGTGTCCTCTCCTTACACAGAATGTAGTTTGCATTTCATTCTAGTAACAAACCGATCTACACAAACAAATATTTGGCATCCAAGTAGGCCCCAAAAAAATGTGGGAAAATGCATATGGCCTAAACAATGATGTTTTAGAAGCCGAAAGAAAAATGTTTGATACAAACGAATAATGGGCCCATGAACATTAAAGTTGCCCTTTTAAACGTTACAATTAATAAAAGCACATGGAGCAGCACGAACGGAATAAAGACAGAAAGAATAGGAACACAGCACAACTACTTACTTTTTTGCAGCACTCTCCGGATCTTTCGGTACTGCTCTGGCTCTCTCAATTTCAGGTCCGACCACCGCTTCCTGAGCTGATCTTTCGATCTTCGGACCCCGAAATTCCTCAGAAGACTCCTGACCACTTTCGCCATGATCTTGGCCTTTCGTATATTGGGGTTGGGGTAAGGCCCATACTTCCCGTCATAGTCGGACTTCCTCATGATGTCGACCATCTCCAACATCTCCCCAAAGGACATATTTGTGGCCTTAAAACGTCTCCTTCTGGATCGGGACGTGTCCGGATCCGGGCTTTCCTCCTCCTCGTTCCTGCAATTAGCACGCGCCTGCTGTGACTCCGCCATGTGTTCTTCCCCCACTGCGCCGAACGAAAAGGGGCGGGGAATAGAATAGAAAGAACATCAGTGGCGGGCGGAGTTACACGCATGCGCAGTGTGTATAAAGCGTAACACGCGTGCGTATTACGTACGATCTGTGAGCGGAGGAAGGAGCATTGGACGCACCGATCGTAAGAACAAAGGTAAGAGACAAACTTGTGCCTATACTGCTTCTAGATTGAGGCCTATATTGTAACAAGATTAGGAGAGTTTTGTCTGACATTAGGCTTAGTCTTGTGTTGTGTCTTGCAGTGAACATGGATATGCTACTCAAAGATAATTACTTCATGTCAGTATTCGTAGAGATGCTAAGGGAGCTGCCCTGTCTGTGGGAGATTAAACACCCCCATTTCAAGAACCAAGCAAAGAGGAAGGCAGCACTGGAGCAATTGTGTGAAATTGTGAAGCGGGTGATCCCCACGGCAGACATCACCTATTTAAAGATATTAATTGGTTGCCTGAGGAGTACATATCTAAGGGAGCGCAAGAAAGTCCTGGATTCACAGAGATCCGGAGCAGCAGATGACATCTATGTCCCCAGGATGTTGTACTACGACAGGCTGCATTTTCTGGCAGGCCAGACTGAACCCAGGTCATCCCTCTCCAGTCTTCCTTCCACGCTTCCTTCCCCCCCGGCTGAGGCTTCTGACGCCCAACCTGGGCCTTCCAGGCCACATGTGGAGGAGCCCAGATTGAGCCAGGTATAGCATTCCTCTAAATATTTCTGCTTGTACAATCAATGATGTTAACTAGATGTTAGTTGGGAGTACTAATTTATGATTGTGATTGATGAAGCAAAAACTAAAACCATGTCCCTTTTTCATACACAGGGAAGTCTCAGCCAGGAGGTGGCCGGGCCGAGCCGGCTGCCTGATCTGCAGGTCCCTCCACCCCCCCTGAAAAGAGAAAGTGGCAGTAGGAGGAGTGCCCTAGAGGAGGCTGCCAGAGGATTCTTTTGGAGGGCTACAGAGGTCCTGGGAGCACGACAGACCGTGGAGGAGGACATTGCTGCCGTCATTGCATATAAAATGCAGAGGATGGAGGAGGGCCAACAAGCCATGTGTGAGGCCCTCATATTGGAGGCTCTTGAGAAAGGTATGAGGGGCCAAATGACACCTCAGACACACCTTCGTGATGGTCCTCCTCCTCCTCCTGCAGGTCCTCCTCCTCCTCCTCCCTCTCCTCCAGGTCCTCCCTGTCCTCCTCCTCCTCCAGGTCCTACTCCTCCTCCTGCCACATCTCCAACTGCACAGCCACAGCCTGGAAGGAAGCGTGGAAGGAAGACCAGACAGTGATTGGCCTGGGTTCAGTCTGGTCGGCCAAAAAATGCAGCCTCTTGTGGTACCACAGCCTGGGGACACAGATGTCATCTGCTGCTATCCGGATCTCTGCGAATTCTGGACCAGACTGCCCTCCCTTACATATGGACTCCTCAGGCCACCAATTTTGATGTTGAAGAATTGATGTCTGCCGTGGGGGTCCCAGGCTTCGCTAATTTCTCATGTTGATCCAGTGTTGCCTTCCTCTTTGTTTGGTTCTGATCCCTTAATAAAGGATTTTTGTTTGGAATTATACTCTCCTATGTGTTTTACTTCAAAAAGGACAGTTTGTTTGTGAGGATTCAGGTACATTTCAAATATACAATGTGAAATGAACAAGGGACACCAACAACAAACAATCTCCTGGAGATTAAATAATAAAAGATATCAATGGTGTTGGGGTAACTTGACACACAAAACACACACAAAACACAGACAAAAATATTCTGGAGTAAAAATAAAAATAACATTGAACAAAGATCAGCCTTTGAAAAAATCCAAAGGCTTAAAATCCAAAAAAAAAAAAAAAAAATTTAATATAAAACTGTCAGATGTGCCAACTAATAATCAATATTTTCAGGGAATCCCAATAAAAAAACACAAATAAAAGTTTGTGAGAAGTGTGTGTGAATATGAGCAGCAAAACTACTTCATTCTTGCCACATTATAAAGAAGAAGAGAGTGCGCTGTATTAAACCATTTTGAACATTGCAGCGTGACGAAAGTGCTATATCCATTGCGAACGCTAAGTTTACCAGAATGAGCTGTCCCGTCTCGGAATTTCTTCTGAGCATGCGTGGCACTTTGTGCGTCGGAACAGGCCACACACGCTCGGAATTGACGCGATCGGATTTTGTTGTCGGAAAATTTTATCTCCTGCTGTCCAACTTTGTGAAGATGTAGACAAAAATAATTCTGCGCTGCCAAGATACAAAACAAGCAGCTAACACAACCAACAAGGGTAACAACAGTAGAATACAAAATGAGTGTAGTGCTATAAAATTATATAGAAAAGTCCATAGTCATGAACATTAAACCAGCAGTTCAAAGTAGAGCTGACAAAGAAGAGACTTCCTGAGGAGTGGGACGGAAAAATCTTCAGGAGCTAGACACTTCAAATTCATACATCATCTGGAGTGAAAATATACACAACACCACCAACAATGAAGAGGCTTACCGGATTGAGTGGACCCGCCAGGGCATACGCCAAGAGGGGTCAGATAGGCTTAGGTGGTGAGTGTCTGCAGACGGCCTGGAGGAGCGATGAGGTGGCTCTCACGTTGCTGTGTCAACCAAACGGATGTCTGAACCAAGGAGTGTGGAACAGCCGACACGTAGACTGGGTCCCTTGGAGCGGTGTTAAAAACCAAATGGTAGTGGTGACAAACAGAAAAAGAAAGGAAGGGCCAAATAGTGTAAATCCTTATAAAACTGAGAATTTTATTAAAATGGGTATACACTCACATGCAAATCCATTAAAAAACAGCGCTGTAATAAAAGTGGCGACAGTGGGGTCCTACCCGACATGTTTCGTCTTCATAGACGTCGTCTGGGGGGGTTGTCCCCACTGTAGCCATCAAAATATATATAAAGAATCAATCAGAATACATGAAAATCACCTGCACAGCTGCAAAACCGTCACTTCCGGTTTCGAGGCAAAATGGCCGACCGGCGTGCGTTCCACGCCTCACATTAATAGAAACCGGAAGTGAGGAAAGGGGATATAGTCATGAAGAACCTGTTAATGTATATACAAGAATTATAGATGGATATACAAAAATATAAATGCCCAAAAGGTGTAGTATGTGGGGAGGTGAGCAAACATAAATGAGCAAACATGAATGAATCCGTGTTGGGAGATGTGTAAGGCGCAACGAAGTGCGCTCGCATCTAGGTATAATGGTGGTTACGGCGCATGCGCATACGGCGCATGCGCCGTACGAGAATAGAACGTCACGATGATGCCTGTGGAGGGGCGGGACCACGGCAGTGAGAAGGGAACGTCTCAATAATGACGGTGAGGGGGCGGAGTGAAGGCTGCAGGGGTGAAAACAATATCCCGCAGCCAGGAAAAGTGACGTGTCATGTGAACACGTGAGGAAGGGTCATCGTAAGGGACGGGCGGAAGCCGAGGGTTGAACATATACAAACCCAAGACGCACAAGCCTGGGCACGCAACTAGCGGCACGGACGTGCATATGGTGACCCCAGATAGGGGAAAAAATAAACAAAAAGGAACGACAAGGTGCAAAGCATATGACAATGGCCATGTGACCAAAGTAGCAAATGAAAAATATAAAAATATATATGTCACTCAAAAGTGTAACTAGCAGTATGATTGCTAGTAGGAGTGAAACTATAATGTATGTAAAAAATATGAAAAAATATATGTGTACATATATAATGTAAATAATATTCGTATTAAATGGGCCTGGTCTTAAACAGACTCACATGATGGTAAAAAGTGCACCAAATGCGTGCATAAAATTCATGTACTAATACATGTATATACATTAAAATATATAAATAATATATAAATGCTGTTGAAGCTATGAAAAAATACAGAGGGAAAAAATAATAAAAATAAAAATAAAAAATGAAAATAGAAAATAAAAAATAATGAGAAATAAGAAGTATGTCAAACAAAAAGTATGTCAAACAAAAAGGAGAGAGAAACACAACAGGGGCAAGGGGACATCCAGTTATCATAGATGGAAACATTTATGGCCGTAATGACTTTACCACATGTAGAAAAATGGAGACAGAGCCAAAACCAAAAAAGTCAAGCCTTATTGATAAAGGCATTGACGTCTAATTCAACATTAATACCCAAAGGGAAGAGTGTACGGAGCTCGTGGATCCAGAAGGTCTCTAGACGGGACACACCCCTAGTCATGGCACCCCCCCTCCAGGGAGGAATGTATCGATCAATTACCACAAAACGTGTCCCCTCAATGACACGATTGTGGTGTAACTAGTAGTGTCGGGGGACGGTGTTTTTAATATCCCCACTTTTAATGAGCGCGATGTGTTCCGCTACTCTTATGGCAAAGGACCGGATGGTACGGCCCACATATTGTTTCCCACAATGGCATGTAATTAAATACACAATATGGCTAGTGGTACACGTACAGAATTGTTTGATCGAATATTTTTTGTGGGTAACCGATGATGTGAATGATGTAGTTTTCCTCCCAATGCCAGAATTGTGTTGGCAAACAATACATTTTTTACATGAATAAAATCCTTCCATCTCATGGAAGAAGGATTGGCGTATAGGGGGATTAATGATGTTGGGAGCTATTTTGCTCTGTAGGGTGGGGGCTCCCTTGAAGATAACTTTAGCCCTATCGGGCAAAACAGTGCCCAAAACACGGTCATTCCTGAGGATGTCCCAATGTTTAGATAGAATGGCTTTGATGTGCCTATATTGATTGGAGAAAGACGTTAATAGAGACCACCTAATGATGTCACCTTGTTCTCTCTTAGTTCTCTTTTCCAATAACGATTCTCTGTTGGTTTCAAGAGCATGTTGAAACTCACGGTCAACCAGCCGGGGATCATAGTTTTTGTCAATGAACTTGGCCTTCAAAAGTGCAGATTGCACCCTGAAGGAATCAGTGTCCGAGCAATTCCTACGTAGTCTAAGGAATTGACTACGTGGCACTGAATCAAGCCAAGACCGGTGGTGGCAGCTATCTGGTGATATGAAGCTATTCCGGTCTGTTGTTTTGAAGTGTGTCTGAAAACGGAATCCATCATTGCATAACTCAATTTCTAGATCTAAAAAGTTAACCTTGTGGTCACTGGCTGTATGAGACAAGGAAATGCCCCGATCATTATTGTTCAAAAGTTGAAAAAATGAATCGAGTGTTTCAGCACTACCCCTCCATAGGAGGAGGATGTCGTCAATATACCGGGCCCACAAAATGAGGGAAGGGTTCCTATTAGTATAGACGACATCCTCCTCCCACTTAGCCATAAATAAATTGGCGAGGCTAGGGGCAAATTTGGCGCCCATGGCAACGCCGCGTAATTGGAGGTAGTACTGCTGATCGAACCAAAAATAACTTCTCTTGGTGGCGAACTCTAATAGTTCTAAAATGAAAGAACATTGAAAAGGGGCAATACTCAGTTCCTTTTCCAGGAAGTAACGAACAGCCTCCAATCCCTTATCCTGGGGTATGCAAGTATATAAAGAAGCCACATCAGCGGTGGCAATGATGTGGTCCCCTTGCAACTCCAAACTCTCAAGGAGGCGTATAGTGGCCCCCGTATCCTTCAAATAAGAGGGCATGCGCCTCACTAAGGGCTGTAGATAAAAATCAATATACCGGCCTATACGTGAGGTGACAGTCTATCCCACTCACGATAGGCCGGTCCGGGGGTTGCACTGGGTTCTTATGTACTTTGGGCAGATTTTCAACCCACAGGCACCCCGGCTGTTATTAGGAGGAGGGATGATTTCAGAAATGAATCTCCCTCACGCTACAGAACACACTACCAGAGCCCACATGCCCCTCATGGTGGCCAGAGGGGCAGGGGTTATGGTAGAGTTAAACGTGGTGGAAGGGGTCAACGAGGCCGTGGTACACATCCCTCTGAGTCATACTCAGGACAACGGGATGCTTCTTTACCCCGACCAGGTACCTATGTTGACACCTACCATGCTAATCACCAATATCATCAACAACCCCCCCTTGCCACTCATAACAGGTTCCTACCCCTCAGAGATACATGGGATGATGATTATAGGGACCACTATGGTTATGACTCTGGATTCAGACACAACCAATCACCACCTATGTACTATCCACCCAATACCAACCAACGTAAAGAGCAGGTTTTTTACGAGGACCAAAGACCCAGGAAAAGGGGTGCAGACCCAAGAGAGGCACAAGGGGAGGGTGGAGAATTCGAAAGAGGAAAAAGGAGAACTTAAGAGGCCAAGGTGTTTTTAATTTAAGTGCCAAGCCCCTCACCACAGAGGAGCTTTCTGTACTTGACAAGGGACTTAAGTTTGCCCCTCCCAAGAAGCTTGATAGGTTTGGCACTTTTATGGATATCCACAAATACATACATAAGCTGCATATCCAGCGCTACCTCGTTTCTAACCCCACTAGAAACGAGAGTTGCGCCACTTCTGGGACCGTGCACTCCGGTCTATCTAATCCTTCACTATTCACCCCACCCGTTCCCATGGCGCCAGCCATCAGTATATTCAGGGATTTGGTCCTCAAAGACCTAGCTGAACTCCCCGATAAACACATACGCCGCCACCCTTTTTCTGACCAGGGCTTGAAGTCTTTGTGTGCACAAAAAGACCTTGTCATCCGCCCGGCCGATAAGGGTGGAGGCATTGTTGTTCTAGACAAGAAGGACTATTTATCCGAGATGTATAGGATACTCAACGAACCCAATACGTATAAAATAATCCCTAATAACCCCACCATCTCTTTCAAGAGAGAGCTATCTGTTATAGTAAAAAAGGGTTACGACCACGGGATTTTAAATATAAAGGAGAGAGATTTTTTGGTACCATTGGCACCCAGGGTGCCGACTATTTATTATCTGCCCAAAGTACATAAGAACCCAGTGCAACCCCCGGGCCGGCCTATCGTGAGTGGGATAGACTCTGTCACCTCACGTATAGGCCGGTATATTGATTTTTATCTACAGCCCTTAGTGAGGCGCATGCCCTCTTATTTGAAGGATACGGGGGCCACTATACGCCTCCTTGAGAGTTTGGAGTTGCAAGGGGACCACATCATTGCCACCGCTGATGTGGCTTCTTTATATACTTGCATACCCCAGGATAAGGGATTGGAGGCTGTTCGTTACTTCCTGGAAAAGGAACCGAGTATTGCCCCTTTTCAATGTTCTTTCATTTTAGAACTATTAGAGTTCGCCACCAAGAGAAGTTATTTTTGGTTCGATCAGCAGTACTACCTCCAATTACGCGGCGTTGCCATGGGCGCCAAATTTGCCCCTAACCTTGTCAATCTATTTATGGCTAAGTGGGAGGAGGATGTCGTCTATACTAATAGGAACCCTTCCCTCATTTTGTGGGCCCGGTATATTGACGACATCCTCCTCCTATGGAGGGGTAGTGCTGAAACACTCGATTCATTTTTTCAACTTTTGAACTATAATGATCGGGGCATTTCCTTGTCTCATACAGCCAGTGACCACAAGGTTAACTTTTTAGATCTAGAAATTGAGTTATGCAATGATGGATTCCGTTTTCAGACACACTTCAAAACAACAGACCGGAATAGCTTCATACCACCAGATAGCTGCCACCAAGTTCATTGACAAAAACTATGATCCCCGGCTGGTTGACCGTGAGTTTCAACATGCTCTTGAAACCAACAGAGAATCGTTATTGGAAGAGAGACCTAAGAGAGAACAAGGTGACATCTTTAGGTGGTCTCTATTAACGTCTTTCTCCAATCAATATAGGCACATCAAAGCCATTCTATCTAAACATTGGGACATCCTCAGGAATGACCGTGTTTTGGGCACTGTTTTGCCCGATAGGGCTAAAGTTATCTTCAAGGGAGCCCCCACCCTACAGAGCAAAATTGCTCCCAACATCATTAATCCCCCTATACGCCAATCCTTCTTCCATGAGATGGAAGGATTTTATTCATGTAAAAAATTTATTGTTTGCCAACACAATTCTGGCATTGGGAGGAAAACTACATCCTTCACATCATCGGTTACCCACAAAAAATATTCGATCAAACAATTCTGTACGTGTACCACTAGCCATATTTTGTATTTAATTACATGCCATTGTGGGAAACAATATGTGGGCCGTACCATCCGGTCCTTTGCCATAAGAGTAGCGGAACACATCGCGCTCATTAAAAGTGGGGATATTAAACACACCATCCCCCGACACTACAAGTTACACCACAATCGTGTCATTGAGGGGACACGTTTTGTGGTAATTGATTGATATGTTCCTCCCTGGAGGGGGGGTGCCATGACTAGGGGTGTGTCCCGTCTAGAGACCTTCTGGATCCACGAGCTTCGTACACTCTTCCCTTTGGGTATTAATGTTGAATTAGACGTCAATGCCTTGATCAATAAGGCTTGACTTTTTTGGTTTTGGCTCTGTCTCCATTTTTCTACATGTGGTAAAGTCATTACGGCCATAAATGTTTCCATCTATGATAACTGGATGTCCCCTTGCCCCTGTTGTGTTTCTCTCTCCTTTTTGTTTGACATACTTTTTGTTTGACATACTTCTTATTTCTCATTATTTTTTATTTTCTATTTTCATTTTTTATTTTTATTTTTATTATTTTTTCCCTCTGTATTTTTTCATAGCTTCAACAGCATTTATATATTATTTATATATTTTAATGTATATACATGTATTAGTACATGAATTTCATGCACGCATTTGGTGCACTTTTTACCATCATGTGAGTCTGTTTAAGACCAGGCCCGTTTAATACGAATATTATTTACATTATATATGTACACATATATTTTTCATATTTTTTACATACATTATAGTTTCACTCCTACTAGCAATCATACTGCTAGTTACACTTTTGAGTGACATATATATTTTTATATTTTTCATTTGCTACTTTGGTCACATGGCCATTGTCATATGCTTTGCACCTTGTCGTTCCTTTTTGTTTATTTTTTCCCCTATCTGGGGTCACCATATGCACGTCCGTGCCGCTAGTTGCGTGCCCGGGCTTGTGTGTCTTGGGTTTGTATATGTTCAACCCTCGGCTTCCGCCCGTCCCTTATGATGACCCTTCCTCACGTGTTCACATGACACGTCACTTTTCCTGGCTGCGGGATATTGTTTTCACCCCTGCAGCCTTCACTCCGCCCCCTCACCGTCATTATTGAGATGTTCCCTTCTCACTGCCGTGGTCCCGCCCCTCCACAGGCATCATTGTGACGTTCTATTCTCGTACGGCGCATGCACCGTATGCGCATGCGCCGTAACCACCATTATATCTAGATGCGCGCGCACTTCATTGCGCCTTACACATCTCCCAACACGGATTCATTCATGTTTGCTCATTTATGTTTGCTCACCTCCCCACATACTACACCTTTTGGGCATTTATATTTTTGTATATCCATCTATAATTCTTGTATATACATTAACAGGTTCTTCATGACTATATCCCCTTTCCTCACTTCCGGTTTCTATTAATGTGAGGCGTGGAACGCACGCCGGTCGGCCATTTTGCCTCGAAACCAGAAGTGACGGTTTTGCAGCTGTGCAGGTGATTTTCATGTATTCTGATTGATTCTTTATATATATTTTGATGGCTACAGTGGGGGCAACCCCCCAGACGACGTCTATGAAGATGAAACGCGTCGGGTAGGACCCCACTGTCGCCACTTTTATTACAGCGCTGTTTTTTAATGGATTTGCATGTGAGTGTATACCCATTTTAATAAAATTCTCAGTTTTATAAGGATTTACACTATTTGGCCCTTCCTTTCTTTTTCTGTTTGTCACCACTACCATTTGGTTTTTAACACCGCTCCGAGGGACCCAGTCTACGTGTCGGCTGTTCCACACTCCTCGGTTCAGACATCCGTTTGGTTGACACAGCAACGTGAGAGCCACCTCTTCGCTCCTCCAGGCCGTCTGCAGACACTCACCACCTAAGCCTATCTGACCCCTCTTGGCGTATGCCCTGGCGGGTCCACTCAATCCGGTAAGCCTCTTCATTGTTGGTGGTGTTGTGTATATTTTCACTCCAGATGATGTATGAATTTGAAGTGTCTAGCTCCTGAAGATTTTTCCGTCCCACGCCTCAGGAAGTCTCTTCTTTGTCAGCTCTACTTTGAACTGCTGGTTTAATGTTCATGACTATGGACTTTTCTATATAATTTTATAGCGCTACACTCATTTTGTATTCTACTGTCCAACTTTGTTTGTCGGAAAATCCGATGGAAAATGTCCGATGGAGCCCACACACGGTCGGAATTTCCGACAACACGCTCCGATCGGACATTTTCCATCGGAAAATCCGACCGTGTGTACGGGGCATAAGACTGATTAGTTCTGGGGTTAAAGAAATCATTCACTCTTTTATCATTACCCGGATCTCTCACACAACTGTAACATCTACCATAGCCGTAAAAGCGAGAGAACATTATTATGGCCACAGGTGATGTGGCCTCACTTTACACTAATATAGATCATGAGGGAGCCTTGAAAGCTGTTGAATGGGCTTTGAGGAAAGAAGATGCAATTGATGAAGATTTTATTGGATTTATCCTAAGGTGTTTAGATTTTTGTTTGCGGCACAACTTCTTCTGGTATGGCAACAAATTTTATTTGCAGATAAAGGGTGTCGCTATGGGCGCCAAATTTGCCCCCAGCGTGGCGAACTTATACATGGCCAAATGGGAAGAGGAGGGAGTTTTAAACGAAACATTCGGCAACATCTTATTGTATAGGAGATTCATTGACAACCTGCTAATTATATGGAAAGGCAACATGGAGTCACTGATGTGTTTACTAGACTCCATGAACATCAATGATCTCAACATCTCATTGACTTGGGATGTGAATAGGGAGTGCATTCATTTTTTGGACTTAGAAATATTTAACACTAGTGACGGTATTATCACTAGATCGTTTTTTAAAACAACAGACCACAATTCTTACATCCCAACTAGCCGCTGCCATTATAAGCCCTGGCTGGCGAATATACCCAGAGGCCAATTTACAAGGATGAGAAGAAATTGTACGAGAACTGAGGATTATGAGCTCCAATCCAACAAGCTAAGCAGCATGTTTCTGGATAAGGGATACCATAAGGATATGCTGTAGAGAGAAAAATTAGAAGTTGCATGCCTCGATAGGGAAAGTTTGTTAGAGGATAAGATCGACACCAGGGATAATGACACTAACGAAGGTATCAGTATCGTTTTAGACTATTCCTTACAAAATAAAGAAGTACAGAGAATCATACAAAAATACTGGAATGTCTTGAAGCAGGATGTCCATCTTAAAGAGGTACTCCCAGAGAAACCTAGAATCATTTTCAAAAAAGCACCAAATTTACGAGACAAATTAGTTCACAATGTGGTAGAACCACCTCCCTCAAAACCTAAGATGTTCTGGGATCTTAAGGGCTTTTACGGCTGTGGTAGATGTTACAGTTGTGTGAGAGTTCCAGGTAATGATAAAAGAGTGAAGGATTTCTTTAACCCCAGAACTAATCAGTCTTACACTATCAGAGACTTAATATCCTGTGACACTATAGGGGTCGTGTATGCATTGAAATGCCCATGCAACTATATTTATGTGGGTCTTACCAAGAGGGCCCTGAAAGATTGCTTGGAGGAGCATGTGAGGAACATACATAAAGGATCAGATAAACACCATCTATCCTTACATTTCAAAAAAGTACACAATCAAAGTACGGTTGGTATGAAATTTTGGGGAATTGAGGCTCCTAGACGCCATTGGAGAGGTTGTAATTTTGTGAGGGAAATCAGCAAACGAGAATCTTGGTGGATACACCAGCTGGGCTCCTTATCTACTGGTGGGCTCAACAAGGAGTTTGATTTGAGATGTTTTCTTAGTAATTTTTAAATATATTTTACTATACCCCATATATATTTCCGCATCACAGATAATATAGGAATAAGTTGGTATGTATTAATTTTTTTTTTTCTTAGTAATTTTTAATATACCCCATTATACCCCATATATATGTCTTGTAATTTTCTTAGTAATTTTTAATATACCCCATTATACCCCATATATATGTTTTGTAATTTTCTTATTAATTTTTAATATACCCCATTATATCCCATATATATACCAGTATTACAGATGGTATAGGAATAGGCTGGTATATCTCATCATGTATTATTGGATTATTCGGCATGACTATGTGAATTTAGATTACAATATGTATAGATTTGGACTGTGAAATCATGGTGATGGAGGAATTACTAGTTCCGCCAGAATATGTATATTATCCTTTTTGATACACCATACACCATAGTCCTCTCTGTCTTACTATTGTGATGAAGACCCACTCTGGGCACCTTAATTAGGTTCATACTGTTTTAATTAATTTTAATATCCTATGGATCAATATTAGGCGTTTTTTTATATTTTTACATTACTATTGATAGGTATATTCTATTACAAGTAGCCCCTCTGGTAGATGAGGACAATATTTTGTTTCTTTTTTGTTTTTTTTTTGTTTTTTTTGTTTTTTTGTTTTTAATCAAATAATATAGAATTTAGTTTCCTCGTTTTTTTTACACTCGGTATGTGACTCCATATTGAGTATTAATTAAGTATGCATTAAAATTGGGATTGTATGCTGGGATCCGGTTTTTATTCTAATTTAATATTATTTATGTTTACTGTTTTCTTGGTGGCTTATTGAAGTATATAAAAAATTTTTTTTTTAATTTCTGCATATGATTTAATGATCTATGAGGTGCGGTGTGGCATCATCTGAATGGTGCAGCTCCGTCCTGGATTATTAATTAGGTAACATATACATGGTAATGACAGTGATTAATGGTAATTATCACTGCTAGTTCTTGTAGTTGTCACAGCTGTTTAATAAAGGAGCATGTGGATGTAGCCTATGATTATAGGAGATGATGGTCCTAGGCAAAATGGCCGCCGTGTGCGGTTGTAGCCTAACACTAGAGATGTCGGCGATCCTAGGCAAAATGGCTGCCGACAGGATATACTTACATCGATGTATCCTATTACTAGAGCTGTCAGCGGTCCTAGGCAAAATGGCCACCGACAGGATATACTTACATCGATGTAGCCTATTACTAGAGCTGTCAGCAGTCCTAGGCAAAATGGCCGCCGACAGCATATAAACACACACACAGAGCATCCGTCCAATTAGATCCCCCAGAGGAAGGCACGTGATCCCTGTGCCGAATACGCGTCGGGGAGGGGTAGGACCGAGCTGTCAGCAACAGAGGTAGATGAGGAACGACACACCGCACGCCATACAAACGCTTGTTTTATACAAACACTCTCTGGAAAGATTGGTGCACTCACGCACCTACATATTGTGAGTACCCTTCTGGAGGGAAGTTTTAATATATTTTAAATAAATCCCTACTGTATCACACTATGGAGCTGTTTCTTTCTTGTATGTGAAACTATCTGATGACATCTGAAAGTGGTGGAGTTTATACCAGCATAACCTGTATGAGCCCAAGGGGTGGATCCAATGCGTGTTTAGACACCGTTTAATTACCGTGTCACACGCTCAGAGGTGAGCGCAAGCACAAGTGGGGGGTCACAGGAGAGCACTGAAGCATGCTGGATTGTGAACACCATTAAGGAGGAGCATGAGGAACACTGTTTTCTGTGGACACTACTTACCTGCACTTTATGTGTTAATATCAATGAATTGAACTTTTTAAATGTGGACACTTGATTTTGCACTTTGATCTTATATTTATAACCACATATATGTTTTGTTTTCTTGCATGTTGCACTTTATGGGATATTTTTATATAAGGATTGTATTTATTTTATAATTTATATATTACTAGCATTTTTTTTTTTTTTTAATTATTGAAATATTGTAGTATAGGTTTACACTATATATGCACCTCCCAACTATTGGGATATATGTTTTTTCAGCGCAGGCACGTTTATTTATATACTTTTTGGTTTATGCACGCAATGAAATGTGGTTAGTGTTTGCAGCTTATCTATATTTTTTTCACCTCACAGAGGCATCAGTCCATCTTTGGCTCACAAGACCCCACATAATTAAGCTCAAATACCTTTCTTTAGGTTTCTTTAGAACATCCTTTAAAGTTGAATACTGTAATTGAATGCAATCCCCTTTTGTGGGACACGATCTTTGCTCGCCTGGATAGGCCTCTCTCACTTGCCTAGCAGCCAGTACGTAGCGCGAACAAAAGTCTCTGCCACAGACTTGCTTGAAATAAATCCATACGATCCCCTGCTACAGGATGTATTGGTTCGTGATGAATGCCAGACACAGTACTTGGACCTCTAAGCCAACCTGGCAGTACCATGCAATAAGACTACTTCAGGATACGTCCTCCAACAGAGTCACCAGGCCCCTCTCCAGACTAATAAAGGGTCTGGAGGATCTTAGTTATGAGGAAAGGTTGCGAGCACTGAACTTATTCTCTCTGGAGAAGAGACGCTTGAGAGGGGATATGATTTCAATTTACAAATACCGTACTGGTGACCCCACAATAGGGATAAAACTTTTTTGCAGAAGAGAGTTTAACAAGACTCATGGCCACTCATTAAAATTAGAAGAAAAGAGGTTTAACCTTAAACTACGTAGAGGGTTCTTTACTGTAAGAGCGGCAAGGATGTGGAATTCCCTTCCACAGGCGGTGGTCTCAGCGGGGAGCATTGATAGCTTCAAGAAACTATTAGATAAGCACCTGAATGACCGCAACATACAGGGATATATAATGCAATACTGACACATAATCACACACATAGGTTGGACTTGATGGACTTGTGTCTTTTTTCAACCTCACCTACTATGTATGTAACTATGTACCAGCACTCTGCATGATCCTTCCATGATGGGTCCTCCCCTGGGATCTTCTCGGTTGTCCAGCTTCGTCACTCTGGATGGACAGCTCAGGACAATTCCTTGGCTGCTGTGGTAGGCCCCAGACAGGCTTCTGGGCCCACCCATGCGCCGCAGCGCCGCGGGCCTCCGGAACGTAGGACCACGAGTTGGTACTCTAACACATACCTGTCGGCCAGGAGGGCCAGCAGGTGGCTGAAAACGAACCCCTAATTATGGCGTCTGTCCCATAAATACCCTCTGCCAGAATGCAACTCGGAGGACCTCCTCCACCGAGTTGTCTCCGGGACAAAGGAGCACTCATCCGCTTTAACACGTTGCTTTTCCAACACCCACCGATGGTGACAACGACACCCACCAGCACAATGTGGAACCACACGCAACATCAGCCAAGCTGGAACAGAGGCAAATCTAACTTCCTATGATGAGCAATTCTCTAAATTTACCTATCAGATGGTAGATCATAAATCTACCAGCGCTACATACCCCCCCCACTACAATAGACTTTGTCCCCAATGTCTGTCCAAAAATAATGATAATAACTCCCAAGCCTGGGAGTAGGTATTTGAGCTTAAAACTTGGATTAGATAAAGAAGAAGGAAAGACAGTGGAAAGGCATTATAAGATTAACATCTATAAAACAATATGTTCACGTCCGTAAACAAAACCATCCTATGACCATACATAACTTCACTGTCTATCTAGCTAAAAATCCTAACAGTTTTATAGAGGATCAAATGGTTCCTGAAAAGGAAAGCATATTAACACACATATATCCTGTACAACTTCAGGAGCAAAGCCTCATTTAAAAATGAGACTCTCTTCCCATAATCTATATCAAAATAATCTTTAGGAGTCCATCCCTGTATACATTTTTTATTTTTTTTCCTTCAAATGAAAGAAATCCGGCTAGCATAAAGAAGTCCTTGGATTTGAAACACTGAGATGAATATCCAGATCTTGACCATGAAGATCTCTTTATACTGACACTAACTAACTAACTCCAAAGTTCTTTTGTCCATAATCACCAATAAAACCGGGGATCTGGCAAGGTCAGTGTCTTTCCCAGTTTATCCACTGTAGTAATGAAATATACAACGTCCTCTTTTCCGGGCCTGCAGATAACTACTTTGTCAGCATAGATGTGCCGACCGAAGTTCCAGTGCATAAAACATCCACTAAAACGTTCATCCATTTTAACAGAACATCCAGTCTTTCGAAAGGCTTAGGCACAGACAAATAGTCCCAAACAGCTTCACTGTACCAAAGTTCCCAGTTAACTTCAATCACTTGCATTATGTCCTGAGGGACATAAGGGAACTCCAAGCCATATTCCGTAGCTACATGCTTGTTCAACATTCTCTACAAACGTGCAAGTTTGGGCAAGGATCTGTTTTTCCCCATGCCAGGAGGCACGCATGAATCCAATGATTTGCTCACCATAGACCCAGCCGGTGTCTGAAGTGAACTAACAACTTTTGACAATGTCTCATTTACAGTGCTGTGTGGCTCCACACAGGGTGACGTCTTCCCAGAACTCAGGGCTATCCATTCAGGGAAAGTCATAGCAGAGGCGACATCCTCGCCTTGTGCCCATAACATCTCTTGTGACATAGTCTCAATTAGGTCATCATCACCGGAAAGATCCGACAAGGATTCTATTTCCGAATGTCCCAGTTCTTCTGCTGGCAGATATTTATTTACAGTCCCAGATACATTCCCTATCAGCTGCTTACCCGTTCCCGTGGTGGACTTTGTTGGATCCGGTTCGGGTAGTCTCTGGGGTAGGCCTCGGCCACGGCCACGGGAAGCCTTCGCATATCCCACCTTCCTCTGGACAGGTACAACAGAGACAGGCGTGGTGGACACAGAATTCAAAGCAATGTCCGCTGATGAGACAGCAACAGCAGTGTCTCTCTCCGGAAAATTTTCAGCAACAACAGGTGAAGTGGTGGCCTGCCGTTCTCTCTCCGTAGTAGTAGCAGCTTCGACTGTGGTGATACCTGTTGCCCAATCCATTCGATAAGCACGGGGCGACATGGTAGGTTGCTCCACCACAAACAAATACTCTCCACATTGAGGACATTGGCCAAATGGACGGAGATGTACGGCCAGTCCTTCACATCGGTGGCAGATCATGCCCAGTCTTTCAATATCTCCTGAGGTATACAGAACAAACCTCCCCTGCGGCTTCAGATGAACACCAGTGTCTGTAAGCAGGGTTCCAGTCAGTACAATACTCGACACAGTGCTTGCAGGGAAAATTCTTGGTCCCACAATTGGCTGCATCGCTGAAAAAGACATGGCCACACTCTGATCTTCTCAGCACGATCACGAGGCCTCTCTTCTTCTCTGGCGCCAAACACATACACGCGTCCCACGCGGTATCAAGTAGGGTAGGCCCCTCCCACTTGTTCTCCTGATCATGTAGCTCCCGGGCTTTTACTAGCGCCCGCCGCCTACGCATTCAGAAATAAAGTCCTGCAACTGTTAACCTCTTCTCTTCCTGAAAAATTTACAAAGTCCAGCTCTCACCGTAAACTCCCAGTGAAACACCTCTCTGGGTTGCGAGAATTGATGGTCAACAAATCCCGGACCACGCCCCCACATGTAGCACTAACTCTCGGTGGAGATGCTGGTTTAAGCGGACTGTTACCTTCACTCTCGATACCTCTGTTTCACCAGCAACGGGTCTAGGGTTCCGTTGAGTTTACCTCTGGACGATATAATCACCAACACTTGAGTACGTTTTCAATGCTTTATTGAACCAAGTAACGAAGGCAGAAGCAGGAAAGAGGCAGGAGGAAAACTGCAGGGAAGCTCAAATACCTTTCTTTAGGTTTCTTTAGAACATCCTTTAAAGTTGAATACTGTAATTGAATGCAATCCCCTTTTGTGGGACACGATCTTTGCTCGCCTGGATAGGCCTCTCTCACTTGCCTAGCAGCCAGTACGTAGCATGAACAAAAGTCTCTGCCACAGACTTGCTTGAAATAAACCCGTACGATCCTCTGCCACAGGATGTATTGGTTCGTGATGAATGTCAGACACAGTACTTGGACCTCTAAGCCAACCCGGCAGTACCATGCAATAAGACTACTTCAGGATACATCCTCCAAACGAGTCACCAGGCCCCTCTCCAGACGAGCACTCTGCATGATCCTTCCATGATGGGTCCTTCCCTGGGATCTTCTCGGTTGTCCAGCTTCTTCACTCTGGATAGACAGCTCAGGACCATTCCTCGGCTGCTGTGGTAGGCCCCAGACAGGCTTCTGGGCCCACCCACGCGTGGCAGCGATGCGGGCCTCCGGAACGGAGGACCACAAGGTGGTACTCTAACACATACCTGTCGGACAGGAGGGCCAGCAGGTGGCTGAAAACGAACCCCTAATTATGGCGTCTGTCCCATAAATACCCTCTCCCAGAATGCAACTCGGAGGACCACCTCCACTGATTTGTCTCCGGAACAGAGGAACACTCATCTTTAACACGTTGCTCTTCCAACACCCGCTGATGGTGACAACGACACCCACCGGCACAATGTGGAACCACACGCAACGTCAGCCAAGCTGGAACAGAGGCAAATCTTACTTCCTATAACGAGCAATTCACTACGTTTACCGGATGGTAGATCATAAATCTACCAGCGCTACATATATATATATATATATATATATATATATATATATATATATATATATATATACAGTATCTCACAAAAGTGAGTACACCCCTCACATATTTTATTATACCTTTTCATGTGACAACACTGACGAACTGACACTTTGCTACAATGTAAAGTAGTAAGTGTACAGCTTGTATAACAGTGTAAATTTGCTGTCACCTCAAAATAACTAAACACACAGCCATTAATGTCTAAACTGCTGGCAACAATAGTGAAAAAAAAAAGGAGGGGGAAAACTGATCTGTTCCAACTAAGCAATATAATTATACAGACTAACTTGCTACCAGTAACAGCAACTGCCAATAGAGAGCTAATTGCTCACAACACTATAAGCATAGTACACAGCTATCTGTGCATTCCTCTGAATTGATATGACATATAGTAAAAAGGGGTGGAATTGTAGAGATAATTCCAAAAAGCAATTCATCAGAGAGGAACAGGCAATTAGCAAAAAATGTATATAAAGTTTATTTAATTAATTCACTTAAACACCAATCAAAAAACATAATTAAGAAAGGACCACCAACAATTCATTAAAATAGACAACGTTGTCTACACACACACAGATGACCACCACACACTCATCCATACAGACCCCCCAATTAATAACTAATAAAGATGATGTTGACTCTAAAGAATCATCTACGGGGAAAAAGATGATAGTCCTGCAAATAGCACCAAAGTGAAAAAATTAGGTCGGGGGCCAGTATGGGTAGCCGTTCAATCCAGTATATCTCTTATCCACCGTGTGAAGACCAGTCAGTATCATTAAGCACATCCGGCTGACTGGTGGTACAAATAGAACACAGTCCTTAGTTGCGGAGCTCACTATGACAGTAAGGGGCCGTAATAAAAAGTACACTGAGGGAAGTTTCTGTTTAAAGACTATGATTGCTCAGGAGCTATAGCAGACTCAAAAATAACTGTATCGGCAGATGTATGAGTGTCTTTGGGGGAAGCGGTATAGTGTGTATGAAGTACTATCCCAGCTGGGAGGTATAAGAGGTAAGATCTCACCGCAATGTAGACCCCAGATCACATCCCCGAACAGATGAATGAGCGATTCCTGCTTGTACAGTCTCCCGTCTGCTGGTCAGGATAGCATTCTTCCTTGTAGAGGGTATCCTAAGTGAGGTCCAGATATTGCCAGTCAGGTAAAGGTAAGTAGAGTGAGACAGTGTACTGGCCCAGACGGAGCGGCCGTCACAGGGTTCCGGGGCTTTGCTGGAAGACATGTGGATATGGCAGAGGTATCCCCTTGGCGTGTGGGTCGAACTGTGTATACGCTATAGGGAGTGTGATGGCGTCATGCTGACCACCCACCCCTTCAACCTGTCAGTGCTCAGACCATAAGCCGCACACTGCATCAAATTGGTCAGCATGACTGTCGTCCCAGAAGGAAGCCTCTTCTAAAGATGATGCACAAGAAAGTTTGCTGAAGACAAACAGACTAAGGACATGGATTACTGTAACCATGCTCTGTGGTCTGATGAGACCAAGATAAACTTATTTGGTTCAGATGGTGTCAAGCATGTGTGGTGGCAACCAGGTGAAGAGTACAAAGACAAGTGTGTCTTGCCTACAGTCAAGCATGGTGGTGGGAGTGTCATGGTCTGGGGCTGCATGAGTGCTGCCGGCACTGGATAGCTATAGTTCATTGAGGCACCATGTACGGTGACATGCTGTAGCAGAGCATG
The DNA here is from genome assembly GCF_042186555.1 of Aquarana catesbeiana. Lineage (NCBI taxonomy): Eukaryota > Metazoa > Chordata > Amphibia > Anura > Ranidae > Aquarana > Aquarana catesbeiana. The sequence continues at coordinate 484,204,823 of NC_133327.1, read as the reverse complement.
ATCCCCTCCCTTCGGAGACTGGGCCACAGAGCAGTATTCCTACATGATAACAACCCCAAAAACACCTCCAAGACAACCACTGCCTTGCTAAAGAAGCTGAGGGTAAAGGTGATGGACTGGCCAAGCATGTCTCCAGACCTAGACCCTATTGAGCATCTGTGGAGCATTTTCAAATGGAAGGTGGAGGAGCACAAGGTCTCTAACATCCGCCAGCTCTGTGATGTCATCATGGAGGAGTGGAGGAAGACTCCAAGCTCTGGTGAACTCCATGCCCAAGAGGGTTAAGACAGTGCTGGAAAATAATGGTGGCCACACAAAATATTGACACTTTGGGCCCAATTTGGACATTTTCACTGGGGTGCACATTTCACAGGGGTGTACTCACCAGGCGGTTTAGACATTAATGGCTGTGAGTTGAATTATTTTGAGGGAACAGCGAATTTACACTATAATACAAGCTGTACACTCACTACTTTACATTGTAGCAAAGTGTATAAAAATGTGAGGGGTGTACTCACTTTCTCACTTTTGTGAGATACTGTGTATATATAGATATATATCTATATATATATAGATATATATATATATAGATATATATCTATATATATATATATCTATATATATAGATATATATCTATATATATATATACACACACATTTATTTATTTATTTTTTCTTTTCTGCTGTTACCTTCTTTTTATCTTTTTGTTCCTGCAGGTTAACGTTTATCGCTATCTGCAGAAACAATTATCTTCAGGCTTCTTCACGCCTATTTGTGCAAATCTTATGGAGTTTTTACATCAATTTTTGTCACCATATTTACCACTGTGTCCCGTTGATTTTATTTGATTAAGCCAATTAATTGTATTAATGCTTGTACTAATTACTTAACTATGTGCCTGGCCCTTTGGGTGGAGCAATTGTGTATATATGTCCTGTTTTGTTAATTAAAGTGTTACTAAACCCACAACAGCAAAATCAGTCTGTATATGCAGCATAGTATGCTTGTTATACTAACTGTGGAACTTAAGGGGTTAATCCTCTGCATTGTGTAAAAGGCTGTTTTATCCTGTATGCATAGATCCTCCCCCTTCTGCACTGTCTATCAGGGGAAGGCCAGCTAATACAGGCAGAGTAGCCGACCTGCACATGCTCAGTTGCGTCTTTTATGTTGGAGAGAATAGTTTCTTGTTCTCAGAGATAGCCAGGTCAAATGATATCGACATCACACATGTGGGCATGTATACAGGCTGCAGTGAAAATCTCCTCCTTCCTGAACTCTCAGCACTGAAGAAACTGTGCAGTTTATCATGTAACCATGGTATACAGATCATCCAAAAAGGTGCATAGTGGCAGTATTTTGATGCAAAAAGAAGATTTATAAACTGTGGGCACTGTCGGGGGGCGGATTAACTATTTTCATATACTGAGATTAGTAACACTTTAAGTATAATGTTGTGAAAAAGGCTACTTTGCTAAAACATGTTAGCATGTTTTTATTGTCCGTCCTGTATCTACAATAAAGTCTTTAGGAGGATTTTTGGAGTTGCTGGCTCTTCCTACTAATTGTATCTAGTGTTTAGAGGACATTTTTGGAGCCAGAGCATCCACGTTTGGATTCCATCCAAATAATCTAGGGTGTGTTCCTTTTGAGAGCTCTGCTTCATCTTTACTGCCTGTGTGGATTGCCTTTTTGTAGCATGCGCCAGTCTTAAAATTGGGGAACTTTAGTGGGATCCTAACATCCACCTCTCAAATTAATAGATGGCCCCAGGAGTGACATTAGATCCTTCGGGATTGGACAATATGGCATGTGGTGTTATGGACCGGCAATTTAAAATCTCCAAAGTCTACACGAAAGATCCTGCTACCTTGTCAGCCGACAACGTCTGTACTTCTAGCTTTGGAAAATTGAAAGCCTCCTTACACTAAGAAATCAGATTGTGGTGGGACTTGACTAGTCTGAAGCAATACATTGGTGAGTCTATAATACCAAGAGGCTTACAAACTAAGAAAATGCCCTCCACAGTCGGATCATTTTCTTTATGATTAGACTGCTTTACCAAGTGTTCTTTCCAAGTGTTCTTTGGAACTTATGAATCTAAAGTGATTGTAAAGTCTCGCTTAAAAAAACCCAAACATGTTATACTTACCTGCTCTGTGCAGTTGGTTTTGCACAGAGCAGCCTGGATCCTTCTCTTCTCGGCTCCCTCTTCGCTGCTCCTAGCCCCTCCCTCCTGACGAGTGCCCCCTATCAGGAACCAAGAATCAGACCGAGACAGAAGTATAGTTAAATCACACTTGTTTAATAATAATAATAATAATAATAATAATAATAATACGGTAAACAGAGTAAGCGTAGTCAAAACAAGCCAGGGTTCAGTAACCGGATCGGGTAGTCAGCCAAGCAAATGTCAGAGAGCCAGGGATAAACATAATAGTACAGCAAGCAGGACCAGGAGCCAGAAGGAACGTCAGCCAAGCAAGTCTTCAACAGGAGCGCAGGAGAAAAGTCTCTATAATGTTGACAAAGGCAAAGGCAGAGATCAAGTGAGCTGGATGACTTTAAGTAGGCAGGACTGACGAGCAGAATCAACAACAGCTGGGTAACTGTGGAGAGAAATGGGAGCTGGCAATTAGCTGACAGCTTAGCGGCCAGCTCAGAGAAGGAAGGTCTGGGCCCAGCCCTGACAGTACCCCCTCCTCAACTACCCCTCCCCCTCGGAGGACCACCGGACTTGAGGGGAAAACGTCTATGGGAATCATGGAGGAGGACAGGGGCATGTACGTCCGAGGATGAGACCCAAGAGCGTTCCTCCGGACCATACCCCTTCCAATGCACCAGGTACTGTATGTGCCCATAGAACCTAAGGGTCAACAATGGATTGTACTTCATACTCCTCATGGTTCTCAACCTGTATAGGGTGAGGACGTGGCACCAAGGTGGTAAAGTGATTGCAGACCAAAGGTTTCAATAAGGAGACATGAAACACATTTGAGATGCACATACTAGGAGGAAGGTCCAAGGCGTAAGCCACTTGGTTAATCCTGCGAAGGATATGGAAAGGCCCAATAAAACGAGATGCAAACTTCAAAGAAGGAACACAAAATCGGAGGTTGCGAGACAACAGCCAGACTCTGTCCCAACCTGGTAGGAAGGTGCAGGCAGGCGTCCGCGGTCAGCATGGAGTCTGTACCTATCGTTAGCATGTTGCAAAGCCTCCTGAACTTATGCCCAAGTGGAACGAAGACCACGGAGATGCTCCTCTAAGGCAGGAATACTCTGCGGAACAAAAGAGTCAGGCAACATGGAAGGTTGGAAGCCATAATTCGTTATAAATGGAGACAACTGGGAAGCCAAATTCAAGGCACTGTTGTGAGCAAACTCTGCCCACTGTAATAGGTGTGACCAGTTGTTATGATGGTCAGAAATATAGCAGTGTAAGAATTGCTGCAAGGACTGATTAGCTCGTTCTGCGGCCCCATTAGACTGCGGGTGATAAGCAGAGGAGAAAACAAGCTGAATTCCTAACTGTGCACAAAAGACTCACCAGAACCGGGAGGCAAACACCTTGGGTAGCCCATGTAAGCAAAAGATCTCCCAAGCAAAAATGGAAGCCAGTTCCTTAGAATTGGGCAGCTTCTTAAGTGGCATACAATGACACATCTTTGAGAACCGGTCAACCACCATAAGGATAACAGTGTTGCAGGACTGATGAGCATGAATCAACAGCTGGGTAACTGTGAAGAGAAATGGGAGCTGGTAATTAGCTGACAGCTGAGCGGCCAGTTCAGAGAAGGAAGGGCTGAGCTCAGCCCTGACACCCCCATAGAACAGCAGCTTCCTATGAGTGCACCCGAGCCAAGCTGCAGACCTGTGTGTCCATTCAGACACACAGCTGCCATTCGGCCCTGCCCCCCCTCTCTCCCCTGATTGGCTAACTGACTTTGATTGACAGCCATGGGAGTCTCACAGCCTTCCAGGACTCTCCCTCCTGCTTGGCTGAGACACAACAGTGGCGCCAATGGTTCCTGCTTCTGTTAATCAAAGTCAGTTAGCCAATCAGGAGAGAGAGTGGGCGGGGCCCGAACCACAGCTCCATGTCTAAATGGACACATGGAGCTGCAGTTCGGCTCGGGTAAACCCATGGCAAGCTACTTGCTGTGGGGGCACTCGGCAGGAGGGAGGGGCCAGGAGCACCGAAGATGGGAAGGGAAGAGGAAGTTTATCTTTCATCCCAGTTTTCCATTTTGATTACTTTGACACACTACTGGACGTTAATAGGTTTATTAGGAATATAGTTATGTAGCACCCTCTAGTGTGTGATACTAGAAGTGAGAGTAGGCAAACTATAGTCTGGCCCAGGGATAAACCTGAGTCACTGAATCTGGGTCAGGGTTATTAGAAGCCAGGGCTGGCAGCTCGGTGGTGCCTCCCCCTGTTTCTAGAATGTTAGAGAACATTCTGGAATATAGTGGGTGGAAGCTAGGAGGGGTTGCCTTGAATATTTAGGTCTCCTTAGCCAATCTCCAAGTTGGGGGTCTGGCAAGGAACTAAGGAGCCCTTAAATAGACATGAGCCATGCCAGCAGGGGAGTCGGGTGGAAGATGGAGAAGCAGTGCTGAGGAGAGTCTGTCGGTGGCTCTTGAGGGACTACTGCCGGGGATGGGTTTTACCTTGGGCTGGAGCTTTGGAGGCTGGCCTGGAAGGATCCCACCACAGAAGGCAGTTGGAGGGACCCTGACCGGAGAGGCAGTGGAGAGAGCAAGGAGAGACAGTATGTAGATCATCATGGTGCAGGGACAGACAAGGGAAGAGACTGCCAGCTGTAGCAGTGCTCTCTTGAAGACAGTGGTGTGTCAAGTCTTCATCCAACCTTACCAGGGCAAGTCTCCGTGTGTGTGTCGAGAGGACATGGAAGAGAAAGCAGCCAGGCGGGCTAGCATTTCTGCAAGCAGTAGAATTGGGACCAGTGTCTACGGAGAGGCAGATGGTATCATTACTAAAACAGAATCATCCTTTTTTAAAAAAGAGTTTTTACAAAACACTGTACTTTTATCATTTGCCCAAGGTCCATAAAAACCTAGAAAATCCACCTGGACGCCCCATAGTTGCTTCTATGGAGAGTGTCACGAGTGGCATTTCTATGCATATAGACAAATTCCTTCAACCCCTAGCCCAAAACCTACCCTCACATATCAGAGATGGTATACACCTCCTTCATATGTTACAGCCATATACCTGGGAACCGACATACAGGTGGCTTTTTCTAGATGTGCCGCCTCTCTACACATCCATACCACACGAAGTAGGACTAAGGGCTATAGAATACTGTAAGGGTTAAATCTGCTTAGACCTAGACAATTAGTAGAATTCTTTCGGAGCTCCGAAAGCATCCAATGCATACGAGTCGTTCAATGAATGCTTGGTTTTAATGGTAAGAATCGCATCTTTATACAATTTATGGACAAATAATATTGCACAACTTAACCACTTGCTTACTAGGCACTTAAACCCCCCTCCTATCCAGACCAATTTTCAGCTTTCAGTGCTCTTACACTTTGAATGACAATTACTCAGTCATGCAACACTGTACCCAAATGATTTTTTTGTCCTTTTTTTCATACAAATAGAGCTTTATTTTGGTGGTATTTGATCACCTCTGGGTTTTTTATTTTTTGCGCTATAAATGAAAAAAGACCGAAAATTTTGAAAAAAAAACAATTTTTCCTAATTTCTGTGATAAAATTTTGCAAATTCGTAATTTTTCTTCATAAATTTTGGCCACAATTTATACTGCTACATATCTTTGGTAAAAATAGCCAACAATTTGTGGAAATTATTTGGTCTGTGTGAAAGTTTTAGAGTCTACAAGTCTATGGTACAAATCATAAAAAAATTATCATATCTGATGTACTGGTGGCCTCTCATTTCCTGAGACCCTAACAAGCCAGGAAAGTACAAATGCCCCCAAATAACCCCTTTTTGGAAAGTAGACATTTCAATGTATTTAGTTAGAGGCATGGTGAGTTATTTGAAGTTGTATTTTTTTCTCACAATTCTTTGCAAAATTGACTTTTTTTTTCCCCCCACAAAATTGTCATTGTAATAGCTTATTTCTCTCACATGGCATGTGTATACCACAAATAACACCCCAAAATGCATTCTGCTACTCCTCCTGAGTATTACGATTATGGCTTTTCACTGCCTGGCCACATACAGAGGCCCAACATGCATGGAGCACCATCAGGTGTTCTAGGACCATAAATTACACATTACATTTCTCAACCACCTATTACACTTTTGAAGGCCCTGGAGCACCGGGACAATGGGAACACCCACAAAATGACCCCATTTTGGAAAGCTAACACCCCAACGTATAATCTATGAGGCATAATGAGTCTTTTGAATGGTTTATTTTTTTCCAGAAGTTTTTGGAAAATGTGGAAAAAGATGAGAACGCATTTTTTTTTACACAAAGTTGTCCGTTTATAAGATATTTCCAACACATAGCATTTAGATAGCAAAAATGACACCCCAAAATACATTCTGCTACTCCTACTGAGTATTACAATACCACATGTGTGGGACTTGTTCACTGCCTGGCCACATACAGAGGCCCAACATGCATGGAGCACCATCAGGTGTTCTAGGAGCATAAATTATACATCACATTTCTCAACCACCTATTACACTGTTGAAGGCCCTGGAACACCAGGACAATGGAAACACCCACAAAATGACCCCATTTTGGAAAGCTAACACCCCAACGTATAATCTATGAGGCATAATGAGTCTTTTGAATGGTTCATTTTTTTCCAGAAGTTTTTGAAAAATGTGGAAAAAAAATGAAAACACATTACATTCTGCTACTCCTCCTGAGTATGGCGATACCACATGTGTGAGACTTCTACACAGCCTGGCCACATACAGAGATCCAACATGCAAGGAACACCGTCAGGTGTTCCAGGGACACATAGCATGCACATACCAAGAATTACACCCCAAAATACATTATGCTGAGCAAAGTGTAAACAAAAGATTACCTGTGGTTGTAGTAGCGCTGTTGTACACAGGAGGATAGCACTGGTCCAGGCAGCAGGCAGGGACTTGGTCAGCAGCGGCAAACACAATTGTCCAGGCAGCAGGCAGGGTTACTGTCCATATAAAGTCCAGGGTCAGTGCTGGCAGAGATATTGTCCGCAGTGCCAAAAATATTGGTCCTGGTAGTAGGCAGGTCCATGTGGTGTGGTCAGTGCGACAGGCAGAGGCATGACACCAGTAAGTCCTACAGGCAGAAGTAGGGCCTCGTTCAGGACAGAATGGGGACAGGGGTAGAGGCTTCTCCCACCCAAATCTCTTTGAAGCCTCCGAGTCTCCAGACCCTAATCTAGGATTGAGAAAACAAAAAAATAGTTTTCTACATCCAGAAAAACAATTCTGGAGCCCCTCACATATGTGAGACCCCTGTGTTGAATCCCACTAGTCCAGTATCAGGGTACAAGATCAGTCTAAGAGGCAGGCAAATATCATGGTCAAACAGTCCAAGGTCAGTTCCAGATCAGGCAGATATATGTACAGAATCGTTAGGCAGAAGCATGGTCGAATAACAGTCCAGGGTCAGTTCCAGATCAGGCAGAGGTATGTGCAGAATCGTTAGGCAGAAGCATGGTCGAATAACAGTCCAGGATCAGTTCCAGATCAGGCAGAGGTATGTACAGAATCATTAGGCAGAAGCGTGGTCAAACAACAAGCCAGGGTCAGTTACAGAGGAGGCAGTGGCATAAGGGGTGTGAGGGTAAATTGCAGGAACGGAGGCTTACGTTTACCATACTTCACTAATAATTTAGTGAAGTATGGTAACGATGAAAACATTCACCTACGCAGAGGCCTGGTTCAGAAGGACATTGTGCACAATAAAAAGATGTGTCTCTCTTGAATCCTGCTCTGGGACACACCTTACATTTTTTTTCTGTCGTTGGCCTGTTGGTTTGGGAGGGATTTTATCGGGAAAGTGGCGTTCGGAGAGTCGACTTAGAACATCTGATCGGAGGAAGGAAGCGTTTGGGCTTTTGGGTGGAGTTACGATAAATGACATATGAATTGTAGATGGCCAAATGAAAAAAATAAATTGCGACTTTCTTATACCAATGGTATGTCCATCTTATAGCAAGGTACGGTTCCAGCATCTGGTCATTCAAGTCGACTCCCCCCATAAACAAATTATAATCATAGATGCATTTAGGTTTCTGTATGGGGCCATTTCTTCTGGGGATTTCCATGAAGGTATCATCGTGGATTGAAGACAACATGTACACATCTCTTTTGTCTCTCTACTTCACTGCCAAAATCTTGTTGTTTCATAGACTTGCCGTTTCTCCTTTTCTCAATTTCTTATTGACCAGACTTTGAGGAAAGCCCTTCCGGTTCTTTTTTACGGTACCACATGCAGGCGTCTTCTTACGATGAAGGTTGTGGAACAGGGGCAGAGATGTGTAGAAGTTGTCTACATACAGGTGGTAGCCTTTCTCCAGTAGGGGGTATGTGAGGTCCCAAACAATTTTCCCGCTTGATCCCAAGTAGTCTGGGCAATTAGGGGGTTGCAGCTGGGTGTTCTTCCCCTCGTACACTTTGAAGGCATACAAGTAACCTGTGACTCGGTCACATAATTTGTATACCTTCACCCCATAGCGGGCCCTTTTACTGGGAATATATTGTTTTATTTTAAGCCTGCCACTAAACTTAACAAGGGACTCATCCACACATATGTTTTGGTCCGGGGTAAACAGCAGGGGGAATAGTGCAGAAAAATAATTTAAAAGTGGCTGAATTTTGAAAAGTCTGTCATAGTTTGGGTCATTTCGGGGAAGGCACTGGGTATTGTCATTGAAATGAAGAAACCTCAATATCATGAGGTATCTGTTTCTGGGCATTACCTTGGAGAATACTGGCATGTGGTGGAGGGGGTGGGTTGACCAATAGGACAGCAAAGTGTTTTTTTTGTGAGTCCCATATTAAATGTGAGCCCTAAAAAAACCTTCAACTCCTCCACCGTTAAGTCTCTCCACTCATAGGGACGGGCATAGTAGGACGTTGGATTATTCAAAATGAATTGCTGTGCATAAAGGTTGCACTGAGCCACAATATTTGACAGCATGTCCTCGGTAAAAATTAAATTAAAAAAATCTATTGGGGAAAAATTCTCCATGTTCACCTGGACTCCTGGCTGGGCAGTGAAAGGGGGAATGTTGAAGCCACAAGGGGTTCTGCAGGGCATCGGGAAGGCTGGCATGGGTCCTTGGCCTTTCTTGCCGAGGCACTGCGGTGCTGGTGGATGGCACTGCGGTGCTGGTGGATGGGACTGCGGTGCTGGTGGATGGGACTGCCGTGCTGGTGGATGGCACTGCGGTGCTGGTAGATGCCACTGCCTCCCCACCAGAATGCCTTTTTTTGGCGGGCCAAATATCTTCCTCCTCTGAGTCACTCAGTGTTCCACTACTGAGGACTGGCTCATAATTTATGTCCGACTCAGAATCGGAGTCGGAAAGGGAATCCGAAAAAGAGAGCTCCCCGTTGCTCTTGTCGGCCTGGGACAATATTTGGTACGCCTCCTCAGCGGAAAAGCTTCTTTTGGACATGGTTGTTAAGCCTGCACTGATGGGCACTGATGAGGCGGCACTGATGAGCACAGATGGGCACTGAGGTGTCACAGAGGGGCACTGATGAGGTGGAACAGATGTGCACTGATGAGGTGGGACAGATGTGTACTGATGAGGTGGAACAGATGTGCACTGATGAGGTGGAACAGATGTGCAGATGTGCACTGATGAGGCGGCACTGGTGGGCACTGATGAGGCGGCACAGGTGGGCACTGATGAGGTGGCACAGGTGGGCACTGATGAGGTGGCACAGGTGGGCACTGATGAGGTGGAACAGATGTGCACTGAAATGGCACAGATGTGCACTGATGAGGTAGCACAGATGTGCACTGATAAGGTGGTACAGCTGGGCACTGATGGGACAGCACAGATGGGGCGGCACAGATGGAGTGGCACAGATGGGGCAGCACAGATGGAGCAGCACAGATGGGCACTGATGAGGTGGCACAGATGGGCACTGATGAGGTGGCACAGATGTGCACTGATTGCACAGATGTGCACTGAGGCAGCACAGATGGGCACTGATTGGCACAGGTGGGCACTGATGAGGTGGCACAGGTGGGCACTGATGAGGTGGCACAGGTGGGCACTGATTGTGCAGATGTGCAGCTGGACACTGATCACCACTGGGCAGACAGGTGGGCACCGATTGGCACAGGTGGGCACCAATTGGCACAGGTGGGCACCGATTAGCACTGTACTGATGGGGCACTGTACTGATGGGGCACTGTACTGATGGGCACTGTGGGCACTGTAGGCACTGTATAAGTGTTTTTGTAACTCACAGATCGCTGACAGAAGCTCTCTCTCCTCACACGCTGTCTCTGTGTGAAGAGAGAGAGCCGGCAATGAGAGATGATCTCACATGTTTACATTTGAGATCATCGCTCATTGGCCATGGCGATCGCGCTGTAAATGGCCGCTGTGATTGGCCATTTACAGCCATCTGTGATTGGCTGTGTCCAAGGGACACGGCCAACACAGAATTTCCCCATTGCGCGCATGGGGAGCGAGGAAAGGGGAGGCCGTCAAATGACGGCCTCCCGGGAATTGACATCCGTGCTGTAGCCATCATTCGGCTACGGCTGGATGTCAGGTGGTTAAAGAGAAAGGAGGGAGGGAGCATAGAGTTCATAACATGACACAAAATCCCTATACAAACATAGCCTAGTCTAAACTAGTATTTAAGCTGACAGTTCTGACTTTGTCAGAAGACATCGAAAAAGAAAACGTATGAGAATTAGGTGGTGTGCGAACCTGACAAAACATCCTGGACAAATATTTTAGAGAAACTATTTGCAACAAAGTGCATGGAAGGGACGCCCCTTAGGATTTTATAGGGCAGGAAAAAAGATTTAGGGAGTAGATATATTTATATATAAAAGGCACAGAAGTGCCAACTTTATTGGTGTACAAAAAATAGAAAATATTTAAAAGGCAAAATACAATTCATTTTACAGAACAATAATTAAATAAGTTGATATAGAAAATGAACAATCTCAATTGACCACCTCCATGGGAGTCAGGTTCGGTCTTTGAGATTGGTAGCTATAGTGTACATCCCGACATGTTTTGGAAAAAAACGCAATGAAACGCATATATTCCTTCTTCAGGGGTGTTTACACAGTTTGGGTAGGAATAATCTTTTGTCTGAAACATAAATGCATATACATGTAGTCATAATGAAACAAAGGCATCAAAACATGGCCTATCATTTCATTGTACAAAGTAGCCAAATACATGGTACTTACATATTCAGACTCATTTGGGAAAAATAAAAACAAAGAAAGAAAGATGTGCTGGCTGCAAAAGTCCACACATGGCAGAGGAAAATCCGTGTGTCCATATGCCGGTCCACAGGGGCGCATTCACAAGTGACGCCCAGTCCTCCCAACAGCGATCAAGCTAATGTCACTGTGGGGAGAGATTATGCCAAAAAGGGTATTAGAAAATCCTCATGTTGTAAGAAGAGGAGAAATGCAGCAAGCATATGGGGCAAACAGCCATGTCTGTACATGGCGTATGCAAAATATGGTATTTACCTTGTGCTGGGCGTCTGAATGTGTTGCTGACATCCCGGTAATGGCCAGTGGACTGACAGAGGCCATCCAGGTGTCAGCATATAAGTACCTGATTGGTTTAAGTGTCAACCAATGGAGCGCAGGCAATCAGCTGTGCCAATGGGGCTGCACAAATAAGCAGATAATGGCGAGAGTCAGTGTATCACTCTGACACGGCGGCGCGCGGCGTAGCCACGCCCAGAATGAGCGCGATGATGTCACGCGGCAGCGCATCACCGGCGGGCAAGCACTCGCCAGTTGTCAAGGATACGACGGTGAGAGCGTAGATACGCTCCGCCTGACCAGGGCAAAGACAGAAGTTGCTCCGTCGTAGGCCCCCGCCAGGTGTCTGCGCAGGAGCAGAAACGGCAAGGGCACAGGACTGAAGGCCATCTGGTGGATGGGAATGGAATGTCAGCCAGCAAGTTTACAAAGAAGAAAATGTAATGCAAAAAAACAACAAGGAATGAGCAAAGTCATCGCATAAGACATATTATATGCTGTGCTTACATGCAGAATAAATTAAATCTTTAACCACATGAAGAGCAAAGTAGAAGCCAAGATAGAACAATTTTAGATTACTCAACAGCATTATAACAATCCTTATAAAAAAGGTGTTATTATTGTAGTAGAAGCTGGAGATGTAGAAGTATAATGAGAGCAGTAGTATCTCATAATTATTGCAATGGTAATAATGCATCAATACCCAAAATTGAGAAAGAAGAAAGAAAAAAAGAAGGAAAAGAAGAGGAGGTGAGACCGAAAAAGGGGGGGGGGGAGAAAGGCTGGGTGTGAAAGAAAAAAGGGGGGGGACCTCACAACATGCGTTCAAAAAATATATGTTGCAGAACCAAGGGTCTCAGAAGTTCAATTCGCAAACCCCAGAAGAAAATCCAGGAAGGAATGATCTGAAGTTAAAGGTCATTTAATCCAGGTGGTGAGATGGCGTGTAGGTTAAAGATCCATCTGAGTTCACATTGGAGGAGGCGTTTGTTAAAGATCCATCTGAGTTCACATTGGAGGAGGCGTTTGTTAAAGTCGCCCCCTCTTGAGTGGAAATGAATGCGATCAAGTCCCAGGAAATAAATCCTGGGTATTGAGGCTGGATGTATCAAAGCCATGTGTCGGCCAATCGGCACATCCAGATCTCGTTTGCAGATGGTTAGGATATGCTGGTATATTCTTTTCCCAAAGACGTTTATTGTCTTCCCAACGTAGTAGCATCCATACTCACAAGTGAGTAGGTATACTACGCCGGGAGTTTTGCAGTTGTTATAATGCTTTGGACGAAACAGCTGTCCATTTGGTAGATGTATATCCCTACATCTATCCATGTATTGGCAGTATGAACAACCTCCACATGAAAAGGTACCCAGTGTTTTACATGTGTCCCCTCTGTATGGTTTGTATTCACTCATGACCACCCGATTGCCTATGGAGGGCCCTCTCCTATATGTCACAGCAGGTGTGTCTGTAACAAATGGAGATAATGAGGGATCCATCTTGAGTAAATGCCAATATTTATTTAGAATTCGTTTTAGTTGTTGATGCTGTGTTGTATATGTAGTAATAATTCTGGTTGTATCATCAGTAGAGGGTTGTTTTTGTGCGTCAAGCAGAGCCTGAGGTGACAACTTTATTGTTTTTCTGTATGCTTTTTTAAAACTGGAATTGGAATACCCTCTTTCGAGTAGTCTTTCTCTTAGTTTGTCAGCTTCATCTTTGAAAGTAGAGTCATCAGAGCAATTTCTGCGTACTCTAAGGTACTGGGTGTAGGGTATGGATGCTAAAAGGGGTTTGGGGTGGAAGCTGGTCGCATGTAGTAGCGAGTTCCCTGCTGTGGGCTTACGGTACAACTGGCTTGCAAGACTACCATTCGGATTGTTTTTTTACAATCACATCCAGAAACGTGATCTCTGTTGTGCTGTGTGACATGGTAAAACTAAGGTTGAATTTGTATAGATTAATTGCAGCTAGAAACTCATATAGGAGCTCAACTGAGCCATCCCATATGAGGAACACATCATCTATATATTGTCGCCATGTAAGTACATGGCACATATAGACAAGCAAAGAATCATTGGCAAGCAGTGAATGTTCCCACTCCCCCAGGTACAGGTTGGCGTACGATGGGGCACATGTCCCCATCGCAACGCCCTGTACCTGGAGGTAGTGGGAACCATCAAAGCAAAAGGCATTGTGATACAATATGAATTCAAGAGAATTCAAGATGAATTCTGTATATTCGGGCTTGCATCCACTGAATTGCGAGAGTACATGGCGTATCGTCGCAAGACCTTTTGTGTGGGGTATACTGCAATAGAGGGACTCGACGTCTATAGTAACTAGTAGAACGCCATCGGAGATATGTAAGTCACAAAGGGTTTGTAGAAAGTGTATGGTGTCACACACATAGGATGATAGACATTGAACAAGAGGTTTTAAATGGTTATCTACCACTCGGCTGAGGTTTTCAGTAAGATTGCCGCAGCCAGAGATGATAGGTCTACCAGGTGGTTTCCTTTTTTGTTTGTGTAGTTTCAGTAGCGTATAGAACGTAGCTTCTCTGGGGTAGTCTGTTCTAACAAATTCCCACACCTGGTTATAGCATTTTGATGGAATGCTGTATCCACAAAGTTGTAGAATTCTTGTGTAAATTTATCAAGTGAGGACCGTTCGATTGGTCAGTACCACTCTGGATTACGCAGTATGTTCATGCACATCTCGACGTACTGGGCATTGTCCATGACCACGACATTGCCACCCTTGTCGGATGGTTTGATCACAATGTCGTGGTCACGGGCCAGCCCATCGAGTGCGTCTCGTTCGTTAGGGTCAAGATTGCTATTTGGTCTGTGAAAGTATTTTATCTTCTCAATGTCAGCTGTCACAAGTTTTAAAAAGACAGAGGCATTGTAATTAGAACTTGGTGATGGGTAAAGGGTTGATTTCTTTTTCATCTTCAATGATGAGTCAGAAACAGGTGCTGGTGTTTGTGTGGCGGGAACATCATCTGTCGCTGAGAAGAGCGACACTAAGTCGGCTGAATCAATGAGATCTTAAGACTCAGCTGGACCGGCATATGGACACGCAGATTTTCCTCTGCCATGTGTGGACTTTTGCAGCCAGCATGTCTTTCTTTGTTTGTTTTCATTTTTCCGAAATGAGTCTGAATATGTAAGTACCATGTATTTGGCTACTTTGTACAATGACATGATAGGCCATGTTTGATGCCTATGTTTCATTATGACTACATGTATGTGCATTTATGTTTCAGACAAAAGAATATTCCTACCCAAACTGTGTAAACTCCCCTGAAGAAGGAATATATGAGTTTGATTGCGTTTTTTTCCGAAACATTTTGGGATGTACACTATAGCTACCAATCTCAAAGACCGAACCTAATTCCCATGGAGGCGGTCAATTGAGATTGCTAGCCCTGGGTGATATCAATTCTATGTTCATTTTCTATATCAACTTATTTAATTATTGTTCTGTAAAATGAATTGTATTTTGCCTTTTAAATATTTTCTATTTTTTGTACACCAATAAAGTTGGCACTTTTGTGCCTTTTATATATATCTGCTCCCTAAATCTTTTTTCCTGCCCTATAAAATCCTAAGGGGCGACCCTTCCATGCACTTTGTTGCAAATAGTTTCTCTAAAATATTTGTCCAGGATGTTTTGTCAGGTTCGCACACCACCTAATTCTCATACGTTTTCTTTTTCGATGTCTTCAGACAAAGTCAGAACTGTCAGCTAAAATACTAGTTTAGACTATGTCTGAGATGCTGTGTTTGTATAGGGATTGTATCATGTGATGAACTCTGTCCTCCCTCCTTTCTCTTTAAGTTGTGCAATATTCTTTGTCCATAATTTGTATAAAGATGCGATTCTTACCATTAAAACCAAGCATTCATTGAATGTTGCAAACAGTTTCTCTAAAATATTTGTCTGAAGACATAATTTCAAAACCAGTTCTTACCAGACCTTATCTATCCTGTGATCATCCTGGCAAGCAAGACCCTAAGATAAAAGATATTCCTCTGTCAGCTAAATTAAAGTTTTAGTCATGTTAACTCTTTCTCCTCCTTCAATCCCCTCTTATATAACAAACGTGACATCACCATGATCACTTAATGTTCTCTGTGTGGGGTCATTTTGTTGCATTGTATAATTACAGATAGATTGAATAGGCTTCTATATAACAAGGAAAAAAACAGGACACATTAAAATTAACATTCCTGTCTGTCGGAACCAAGAGAAAATAGAACCAAAAAATCACCAAAACTCCCTAGTCCCTTAAAGGTGTTCCACCCATCTTTGGCAATAATGATATGGATGGATAGATATCCATTGGCAGCAGTAACCAATCATATCTAAGAAGGTTAACACTTCCTTCTTGGTATGTGGGTGGGGCAGATCCACTGGAGCCACAGCTCTCTTGTGACTGATTCTCCTTTCACCATGGGGCAGAGTAAAATCAAGACACTCAACAGTTTCCTGACACCATTGCAACTTTTCATTAGACACTTTGTGATCTGTCTGTCATAAATGTTCAACAGTAGGTCATTGCAGAGGGATGGAACCATGGCTAGGTGCCTAAGACTGTAAGGTGATGAGGAGAAAAAAACAAGGTGCGCCAATCTGAGTGCCGTATCAAAACATAATTTTAATATAGATAATAAAAACGAACGGCCAAATGGCTACTCACAATAGTTCAGTTAAAATCAGGCACATAAAAGCATATAGATAGCCCAGAGACGTCATATCAGCTGCTCACAGTGCAAGATCCAAAAGGTGTTTCAAAGCGCTGGGGGGAGGCTGTCCACAGTGCATGATCCTCCGCTGATGGGTGCTGGGCTGTGGGGAGGAGGGTGGGACCCAGATGTCCACAAGGTAAAGCCGGTGTGTAATCGGGCACCAGAAACCGAGAACAGGAAACAGGAACCGGATGAGGACTGGCGTGAAGTACACCTGACACTGAAGGGAGGGCAGCGGAAATGTCGTATGGACATGTCAGATGACGTGTTTCAATGCATCCGCATTTTCTTCAGATCTAATAGGCTAATGGAGTAGGCATCATTTATATAGAAGAGCTGGAGACCGTCGCTAAGCGACGGCATCACCAGGAAACAGGAAGTACTAGCAATGTTAAAGGGAATCGTTAACAGAATAACAACAAGTGATGATACAGATGATGGAAGACTATAAATTGATGGAATTCATACCTAAAGCAAGAAAAAGATGGGATATAGGTACATAAAAATGAAAGATGGAGAAAAAGATAAATTTAAAGATGCAGAAGGAAGGATAAAAAGAAAAAATGTTGAAAGAAAAAAATATAAAATATACAAATGAAAATTAAATAAAAATAAACATAAATATAGGTAAGGATAAAAAAAGAAAAATAAACAAAAGGGGCTGAATGATGAAAAATCTATATATAAAAAAAGTAAGCTAATCTGGGGAAGGCCCAATATACAAGGAATGACGATGTATACGGAATGCTAAATATAGATACTGAAGAGACCTAAAACAAAAAAAGGATGAAAAAATGTTGGGGAAATGGGCCGATGAAATGAAGGACTATGCATAAAGACCAAAGTAAAAAGAAGAATTGAGGCTGAGGGTACGCACACATGACATGCGTAAATATGTGTGTCTATGAAGAATCAACTATGAAACTGTATGGAGATCATGACAGAAAGAAAGGAACAAAAATAGGAATATGGAAAGAAACAGTGAGTACAGTGTGGGAAAAAAAACTAAAGAAGGGAGGGGGAGGAAGGAGGAGGACCGTAAGGCCTAAAAAAACATAATAATGAGCTATCAGTACAAATTATGTACAGTATACATCTAAAAACAATACGAAAATCAAAAAGTGATGATATTTAAAGACCATATCATAAGGGTAGTTTCAAAGGAGAAAAAAGGAACAGAGATCATGTTATATTACTGTATTAATCTCTATTTCTTTGTTGAGGCCGTTGGGTGTCATACTGTTTAATGTGTATATTCAGAAAGTTTCTTGCCTACAAAGGCGTTGAAATCTTTCAGCTGGAGAAAAATGATCTGATATAGATTCGATGACCCACACAAGTCAGAAATATTTTGTTGATGGTGAGTGGTAAAATGACAGGCAGTGCTGTATAGAGGATTGTTGGCTTGAACGGCTCTTCTATGATCTCCAAATCTAGCGCGTAGCGTCCTAATTGTTCTTTTTTTTTTTTTAAATTCTTTATTTATGTTTTACAAGTACAAAGCTAAGACCGAACAAAGAAATCAAACTTACATAGGAACATCCAAAAATTCCCTCTTAAACGAATAACCTCCCCCCCTCCCGCTACCCCCCCCTCCCGACCCCATCCTGCAGATGGTTCAGGTATACTTACGAGAATCCATTCCTTCCATACTTTCCCAAGTTTCGAACCCATTAGGCTTAACCCATGATCTCCTCAAGATAACTCCACATACTCTTGAAACTCTGCCACCCTGTCCATTTGTCTTGCTGTGCAGCCCCCTCGTCTGGTTCCAATCCAGAACTATCCAGACACTCTATATTATATATTTCATTTACATAGAAAAGCCAGTCCCGAGTTTTAGGACTCTCAGGATCCAACCATTTGTTTGAAATCTGATTCTTAGCAGCGTCCAGTAGTATAGGGACGATAGATGTTTGATATTGCTTAATTGGCTCCTCTGTTCCGAGGAATAGACATATCCATGGGTCATCCAATAAGGTTTTATTAGTGATTTCCTTTATTAGTTGTATAATTTTCTTCCAGTATGCTTTAATGATGGAGCACTCCCACCATAGGTGAGCCATCGTTCCTATATTTGTGCACCCTCTCCAACATTTCTCAGATTTATCCGGTTGAAATTTGCTTATTTTGTCTGGTGTGGCATACCACCTTGCTAAACATTTGAAATTTATTTCTGTCCTCTTAATATGAACTGAAGAGCCGTGTATCATTTTCAATATTTTTCCTAATGTGGGTTTACTACACTGTGTCCCTAACTCCCTTTCCCATTTCTTGATATAGGGAGGTACATCCAGTTCCTCTATCGAGATCAAAATTTTATAGAGTTGGGAAACTCTCTTACAAAGCTGCTCAAGCGGCCTGTACTCTTCCTCACCTCTAATTGGTTTCGGAAGTTTCTCGACAAAGAGCGACAACTGGATGTACCGTCACGGATCAATCACCATAAGATATGTCTCGACTTTCAAATCGAGGTATGTGCGGATTTTCCCTTCTCTAATTAAATCTTTTAATTGTGTGCTTCCATTCTTTATCCAATTCTCTCCCACCTCCCTCATCCCCGGTTCAAAAAATGTATTATCCTTCAAATAAATCAAAGGAGAGTTATAACACCATTTATTCTGTGCGTGAATTTGATCCCAAAATTTAAGAGTGTTTAGCGTTAAAACCACTGTTTTATTACTAAGTGTTCTATATTTTGGAGGGTTCCATATAATGTGTCCTAAACGTGTACTACTCATACTATGTTCAATGTTAACCCATCTCTTGTCCGAGACCTCCCTTGACCATTCCATAACCCGTGAAAGTGTTACTGAGGTGTAATATTTGTTAAAATCCGGAAGAGCAAGTCCTCCTTGTTTTTTCCCCTAGTCAAAACTGAATAAGCAATTCGTGGCTTTTTGCCACACCAGACAAACCTTGCAATTAGGCCTCGAAGGGCTCTCATATATGAATGTGGGATCGGGAGCATCTGGAATTTATAAAGTATTTTCGGGGCTAACACCATTTTTACTGCGTTAATGCGACCGATCCAAAGAGGGGGCGCATTGACATGTTTTTCGTTTCTTGCCTAATTTCGTCCAACAGGAGAATATAATTGGTTAGGTAGATTTTTTTCAGTGAATTAGATTAGTTTAATTCCCAAGTATTTTATATCATTTCTCCAGGGAAAAGGAAAAACCCTTGAGAGTTTCTCTTCTTCTTGTTTGTCCACATTAATATTTAGCACTTCAGATTTGCTGAGATTTATCTTAAAGTTTGAGATGTCTCCATACCTTTTTAAAATCTGCAGCAAATTCGGAATTGTAATCCTAGGGTTAGAAATATAGAACAGAACATCGTCGGCAAACGCCACGGGTTTATGTTCTTCTGATCCTATCTTCACCCCTCTACAATCTGAATTATTTCGAATAAATGCCAGCAAGGGTTCCGGAGTTAAAACAAATAGAAGGGGGGCAATGGACACCCCTGTCTGGTACCATTCTCCATCCTAAAAGGTCTGGAAAGGACCCCATTTACCTTCATGGATGCCGAAGGGTAGTTATATACAATTTTCACCCATGTGATGAATCTTGGACCAACTCCCATTACTTCCAAAGTTTTTATCATGAGCCCCCAGTCTACCCTGTCGACCGCTTTTTCGGCGTCCATTGACAGGAATAGAGCTGGTGGCCCCCCAGATTTAATAGACTCTAAAAGGAGCAATGATTGCACTCCGTTGTCCCTGCCCCCTCTTCCCGGGATAAAACCTACCTGGTCTGAATGCACCAGGGTAGTTATTTTGTCCTTCAACCTGCCAGCCAACACCTTGGCGTACAGTTTGACGTCCGCATTTAATAGGGCAATGGGTCTATAACTAGAGCACAACATATTGTTTTTTCCTTCTTTTAATATCAAGGTAATGGTCGCAGACAGGGCGTCTCCCCCCATTATACAATTGGTAACCAGTTCATTCCAGTAATGGCAGATCCTCGGTACCAATGTATGTTTATATTGTTTCAAGTAAAGGGTAGTAAACCCATCAGGGCCCGGACTTTTTGCCTTTAGCGAATTCTTCAGGGCGGCATGAATTTCATCTTCAGTTATAGGTCTGTCCAGGACTACTCTATCCTCTTCAGACAGCCCAGCCACCCCTGCCCCCTTTAAGAATTCATCCACCTTCCTGTTCTCTATTTGAACCAACGCTCCCTTTTATCCAATAGTATACAAAGCTTCATAGTACTTCTTAAACTCTTCAGCTATCCCTTTGGTTGTAACTACTACCTCACCTTTTTTATTTTGTATTTTCTCCATGAAATTCAAGTCTCTTTTCTTTTTCAGTAACCTCGCGAGGTGCTTGCTTGATTTGTTTCCCCAGAAATATCTATCTCTTGTTATTTTATTTAAGGCCCTTCTCGAGTCCTGCTCCATGCTGTCCCTTAGCTCCTTCCTTTTGATGGCTAGCTGGTGGAAGCTTTCCTGATTCTGTCTCTTGTATTTTTTATGATTTTGTTCTAATAAATATATTTCTTCAATAAGTTTTTCCCTTTCTTCTTTTCTCTTTTTTTTCTCTCCAGCCCCAATAGAGATAAAGACCCCCCTAATATACGCTTTGTGCGCTTCCCAAATAGTAGGAGGAGGGATTTCCCCTGTATCGTTAACCTTAAAGAAAAAATCAATATATGGGGAATATAACTTAATATAAAGTCCAGAGTCAGATGAGTCTCTTGAAGGAATACTACATCGACTCAGTACTGTTGGAGTTCTTTTAATATTTTATGTCTTTTAACCGGTGAGTTCAGTCCCTTAACATTGTAAGATAAAAAATGTAAGTCTGTCATTTAATTTAATTTCATCTACCTAACCTTATCTGTCTTCCACTGCCAATTTGTAAACACCCCTGCAGGCTGTAACACCCCTCACCCCCCCATTCCCCTCCCTCCCTCCCCAGCCGCAATCCAGCCCTAAGCCAGCAGATGAGAGTCAAACCTGATCCCATGCTGCGTGCTTCTTTACCAAGGGTGAGACTCCGATAGCAGCCACCGGTGCCCCCGCCCCCCCACAATAAGTGAGGGGAGGGGGGAAGGAGGGATGAATACGGGAGGACCGACCCTAGACATGCCCTACCCCGAAACCCCCACCCCAGCATCACATTCTACCTTTATTAATTTGGCTCCCCCCCACCCTCAGTCAGTATAATCTTAGTTTAACCCTTTCATGACTAAGCCTATTTTTGAAATTTGGTGTTTACAAGTTAAAAGCCGTATTTTTTGCTAGAAAATTACTTAGAACCCCCAAACATTATATATATTTTTTTAGAAGAGAGTCTAGAGAATAAAATGGCGATTGTTGCAATATTTTTTATCACACGGTATTTGTGCAGCGGTGTTTTAAACGCAAATTTTTGGAAAAGTGACACTTTCATGAATTTTAAAAAATCCAAACAGTAAAGTTACCCCAATTTTTTTGTATAATGTGAAAGATGATGTTACACCGAGTAAATAAATACCAAACATGTCACCCTTTATAATTGCACGCACTCGTGGAATGGTGACGAACTACGGTACCTATGAATTTCCATAGGCGACGCTTTAAAACATTTTTACGGTTACCAGGTTTGAGCTACAGAGGAGGTCTAGGGCTAGAATTATTGCTCTCACTCTGACGATCGTGGCGATATCTCACATGTGTGGTTTGAACACCGTTTACATATGCGGGCGCGACTTCCGTATGCGTTTTCTTCGCTGCGTGAGCTCACGGGGACGGGGGCGCTTTAAAAAAATTTTTTTTTTTTTATTTATTTATTTTATTTATTTTTGTACTTTTATAAATTGTGTTTAAATTTTTTTTTTTTTTTACTTTTATTGCTGTCACAAGCAATGTAAACATCCCTTGTGACAGTAATAGGTGGTGACAGGTACTCTTTACACTACAAAGTATTCAGATCGCTGAAAACGGTGATTCTGAATACTGTATACTTTTTAAATTCGGCGCCATTGGCAGCCGAGTAAACGGGAAGTGACGTCATGACGTCGCTTCCGCGTTTACAATTAGAAGGCTGGAACGAAGCCGCTCACAGCTTCGTTCCAGCCCGCCCCCAGCCGCCAGAGATTCCCGATTGGACACCGGGCCTCCCGATCGTACGGGAGGCCCGGTAACAGCGGCGGGAGACGGCGGGAGGGGGGGGTGTCCCCTCCCGCTCCTCCGGTATAACAGCCGGAACTGGGTACTGGGATGATGCCTGCAGCTGCGGGCATCATCCCGGTATAACCCCGGAAAGCCGAGTACGCATATGTGCGTTCGGTCGGCGGGAAGGGGTTAAGTCACAATAGACCTTGTAGAGGTCGCCACTGAGAGGAAAAAAAAAAAATATTCTTCAATTCCTCTCAGTGTCCGCAATGTCTTCTCGAAAGTCCCAGAAAAAGAGAAAATGGCTTGTAGCTCTTGTCAAGGAATGTCCGGAACGGGAATACCCAGATTTTCGCAAAAATCTTGGAGCTCCTCCAGGAACCTCATCCTATGCGATCTACCCTCTTTCATTACTACCAGGGATGTTGGGAACCCCCAGCTGTACTTTATATTGGACTTTCTCAGTTGATCAAGCAGTGGTCTAAAATGCCTTCTCCGTGCCAGGGTTCCTGCTGATAAGTCGGAAAAATCTGTAGATCTATATTCTCAAAACAGACTGGGGGGCTCCCCGTAGACTATTCCAGATCTTTTCTTTAACCTCATATGAGTGGAATGTAACAATTACATCTCTGGGTATATCCTGTTTCAGGTTGGAGGGTTTTCTAATCCTGTGTACCATGTCTATCATTAGGGCCTCGTCTTCCCGTCTTCCCAGAATAGGGTTAAAAATGTTTTGCATTTTGTTACCCAAGTCCTCATTCTGTTGTTCAGGTAAAGATCTAATCCGCAGATTTTGATGGCGACTTTGATTTTCTTGCTCTTCCAATTTATATGTCAGGATACGATAGTCGCTCTGCATTTTCCTCATTTGCGTTTTTAATTCCAGAATCTCTTTAGCCTGGATTCCTGACACTTCTTCTGCCTCCTCAACTCTGTGCAACAAGTGACCCATGTCCGTCTGAACATTTAGTATCTCTGACTTTATAGAGTTTTCTAGTTTGGAGAACATTTCCAACATTTCTGTCTTAGTTGGGATTAGTGCGATGTTTCTTTGCTCCTCCATATCACTAAAAACAGGCTCTCTTTCCAGCTCCGAATCCTCCCTGGGCCTCTCCCCCTGTCCCCCCTTTTGTTTCAGCGGGTCTTTCTTTTTTCTTTTGTTCCTGATTGTTTCTTATCCAGTCCAGGACTCTTTAAATTTGCGTCTTTGAGATATTTCTGGATTGTGCTGGTATTTAAGCTCTCTCTAGGGGTCATAGGTTCAGCTGTTCTTTGCGAACGACCTCTCATATTACCTCCTTAATTACTCCCCTACCACTTTATTTAAATATGCACTGTACTTTGTAGTCAATCAGGGATAAACACAATGCAAACAGACCTTCAGTATACCCACTACAGCTAATACTGCTGCCTTCTCTCCAGGGCCTACTGACTCAGTGTTATACTTGCGCTATAATATCTTACGGCCAGTTTCTCGCTTTCTCCACCTGAAAAGTCCCAAAATATATATAGGAATATTTCTATCATAGAGCCACTTAACATACAAAGAATGGAACCATGGTTAGACAGGCAGGAGCACATAGGATACCATATAGTCAGTAATCAGAATTTGTTTATGCAAGTCTCTTTAATACAATACAAATACAATATTCAGAGTCAGAGCCAAGGCAAGAAGAACAGTGTCAACAAAACAAATACATTTCTACATACCTTAGATGAACATCTCATACCTCACGCTGCCACCATGCTGTAATGGTTAAATCTGCTTAGACCCGGACAATCAGTAGGTTTCTTTCGGAGCTCCAGAAGCATCCATGCAGAGTCATTCAATGAATGCTTGGTTTTAATGGTAAGAAACGCATCTTTATACAAATTATGGACAAAGAATATTGCACAACTTAGAGAGAAAGGAGGGAGGGAGGACAGAGTTCATCACATGACACATAATCCCTATACAAACATAGCATCTCAGATATAATCTAAACTTGTGTTTTAGCTGACAGTTCTGACTTTGTCTAAAGACATAATTTCAAAAACAGTTCTTACCAGACCTTATCTATCCTGTGGTCATCGTGACAAACAAGACCCTAAAATAAAAGATATTCCTCTGTCAGCTATATTAAAGTTTTAGTCATGTCAACTCTCCTCCTTCAAATACTTCCTTGCTAAGGACCCCTGGATTAATCCCAGGCAAGCTCAGTTCATACTAGAGGCCACTGCCTTTTGTTTACAGCATAACTATTTTGAATTTGATGGGCAATTCTACCTGCAATCCAATGGTACAGCCATGGGGGCAAATTTTGCCCCCAGTTACACAAATTTACTGATGGGCCTCTGGGAATTAGAGTATGTTATTGATCATAACCCTTTCGCCTCCCAAGTTTTTTTATTATGGACGTCATATTGATAATATAATAATCCTCTGGGATGGCTCCACTGACAGTGTGGAACAATTCCTAACCTACTATTGTACCTATTAGGAATTGTTCCACACTGTCAGTGGAGCCATCCCAGATGATTATTATATTATCAATATGACGTCCATAATAAAAAAACTTGGGAGGCGAAAGGGTTATGATCAATAACATACTCTAATTCCCAGAGGCCCATCAGTAAATTTGCGTAACTGGGGGCAAAATTTGCCCCATGGCTGTAACACCAATTCATTGGGGATCTCCTTCACCCACGTCACAAATCCAGAAAAACTGGCTTTCTTGGATCTGGAGCTTTGCCCTTATAGTTCCACTATCCATGCTTCTAATTACGTTAAACCCATGGCTGGTAACTCATTCCGCCATTACAGAAGCTGCCACCACCCTAAATGGATTAACAATATTCCAAAAAGTCAATTTCACAGAATTCAAAACAATTGTACCTGGGACATTGATTTTCACAGCCAGGGAGAGCTTCTTAGTAATAAATTCCTTGAGAAAGGTTATCCACCTCCTTTAGTGTCCAATGCCTTTGAACACTATAAACATCCACCTCTAAAAAAAAAAAAAACAGTAATAACCAATCACAAATCATGTGGTTTACCACACAGTTTCATGTTAAGTATAAAAATATGGAAAGTATCCTGTCAAAACTCTGGTCCATCCTGCGTGAGGATCCCTTCCTAAAAGATGTCATTACATCCAAACCCAAAGTATCAAACCGGAAGGCCAAAAATATCAAAGGCAAAATCGCAAAATTAAACCCCCTCAATCAATACACAAAAATTATATCCCTTTGATGCCTCTGGTGGGCATGTTTCAATGTCGGAAAAAACTTTGCTTGACTTGTCAATTCGTAGAACATGGTCAAAAAAACTTTATAGCCAAAGGCAAGACTTACACAATCAAAGAATTCCACAATTGCTCTAGCGAGTATGTGGTCTACTGTTTAACCTGTCCTTGTGGCTTACTCTACATAGGGAGGACAATCTGTACCCTGCGTAAACACTTTGGTGAGCATAGACGGCTTATTGAGGAAGGCTGTGTGCCCGAACAATTCTTAACCAAACATCCAAAATCCACAGCAGGTCTAAAATGGATGATCAAGGCAATTTCAAACAGTTTACCTGCTGCAGGATGGTATAAACAGTTATGTCATCAAGAAACATTCTGGATTTACTCCCTTAATACCCTCAAGCCTGGGGGACTCAATGAGGAGATTGAAATTCACACGATATTGTAACATGTATAGTACTAATATAAGTGCATATATTGCCCAATGTTTTTTGATGTCCCTTTCTCACTATACCATTTATTATTATTCCTTACAGCGGACCCTTATGGTCATTTATTCTGGATATCATATAGCTCTATCTTGGTGGTGGTTCTGAGATCAGTAGTAAGTAAACTACCCATAGAGTAATCCATACATGCCCCCCCCCCCGTTTTCTTTGTCCTTTCTCCTTCTTAAGGCTTATGGACTAATGTGTTTGGTTTACAACATATACACATGTGTGTAATTATTAATCAATCATTATATATATATATATATATATATATATATATTATTATACATTTCTATATATTCATTTGTCCAAATATTCTCAATGTTCTAGATAATTATTTCTGTATCAGTTGCTTTTTAATGATTTTTAATGTTCAAGTCTCTTTACTAAGCTTTACATGTAATATATATGCCATGTAATCTGTTTTTAAATCAGTTTTCTACATGTTTCTGGTCCGCTGGCTCTTCTAGTCCAGCAGCCACGGCCAGTCTGCATTTAAGCTGCTTTTTCACAGAAACTGACAGGCCAGTAGAAGGAGCTGTATGCTCCGAGCGCGTAGCCTAGTTTCCTGTCCTTCCCATACCGAGGTCCGCCCACCAGGTGACGTCATTTCCCTCCGTGCGGTCCACACCAGGCAGCCAGGATCCCCTTCACTTCCTGATTTGGAATCAGCGTCCTGGACAGGCACAAATACCCAGGCACAAATACTGCCGAATGCTGGGAAACCGGATTGCTGGCACCTCTCGAGGAGGACCTCCTATATGAAAGATATGCTTTGAGGTCTTCTTTTTTGTAAGTGCATTACTTTTGCGCTATTAAATAACTTTGTAATACTACGCTTAGGTGCTCCTCCCTCTTTTTCTCTTTTGCACTCTCACAGAGTATCTCACAGAGTACTCTGGATACGCTCTGGGGATGGCTTGCACCTGAACTGTTTAGAGTATATATGGACAAACTCCAACCACAATAAGGGCAATATAAACTTTGGATATATAAAGCTTTACTATACAGGCTTTCTCACAGGGCTGATCCTAGGGTCACAGACGCATGGGTGCAGAAATATTGGCATGGTCATCATACTAATTCCTCCCCTTTAACATGTTTCTATGGCAATGACTCCCTAAGGAGTCTTCGTTACCCTGGGATCCTCCCATGATCTCTTAACAATAAACAAAATATAGTAAGAGAGTACATTAATGGTACCTGGAGGGGGTTTTGCTAATGAACACAGAGAGGACTTCTGTTAGTCTACAGACATAGTACAGGGGATGGTCAGAGACTGCAGACATGTGTGATCCAGGGGCACTGGTAGGCTGCAATTGGTGGGCACTGGCAGGCTGCAATTGGTGGGCACTGGCAGGCTGCAATTGGTGGGCACTGGCAGGCTGCAATTGGTGGGCACTGGCAGGCTGCATTTGGTGAGCACTGATAAGGCTGCATTTGGTGGGCACTGATAAGGCTGCATTTGATGGGCACTGATAAGGCTGCTTTTAGTGGACACTGGTAGTCTGCATTTGATGGGCACTGATAAAGCTGCATTTAGTGGGCACTGATCAGGCTGCATTTGGTGGACACTGATCAGGATACATTTGGTGGACACTGATCAGACTGCATTTGATGAGCACTGAGAAGGCTGCATTTGGTGGGCACTGATAGGTTGCGTTTGGTGGGCACTGGTAGGCTGCGTTTGGTGGGTACTGGTCGGCTGCAATTGGTTGGCACTGGTAGGCTACATTTGATGGACAGTGCACTGGTAGGCTGCATTTGGTGGGCACTGATAAGCTGCATCTAATGGACACTGCACTGGTAGGTTGCATTTGGTGGGCATTAGTAGGCTGCATTTGGTGGCCACTGGTAGGGTGCATTTGGTGGGCACTGGTAGGCTGCATTTGGTGGGCACTGGTAGGCTGCAATTGGTGGGCACTGGCAGGTTGCAATTAGTGGGCACTGGTAGGCTGCCCACAGTGGTTACTGGTAGGCTGCATTTGGTGGGCACTGGTAGGGCTGCATTTGGTTGGCACAAGCGGGCCAACTAAGGCTGAAATGCAAGTGCCAGACGGTAGATACCAGATGGTGTATACCGGGGTGTGGTTAGGGCACCGAGGGCGATTTGTTCTCAGCATGATCAACGGATCAAGAAGCTGTGCCTGTTGTGCCCTGGGTGCAGGAAACCTACAGCAGCAGTCAGAGCCTGGTTGAAGTGTGGACACTGTGAAGAACCTTTAACTATACTGATGCCCAGCGACCTGCCACCAGTGACTTATGCTGTGGACCTGTCATCCGGATTATGCGTGGAGTGGAAAGCAGAATCCTGGCTGGCCAGAGGGAGTCCAGGGGTAAGTAGCATGCAGGCCTGCGTGGGTTAGGCGTCCGCCACTACTTCTGTGGGAGAGGCAGCAGTCCCGAGTTTAGGGGGTAGAAGAGCCACGGCAGGAGGTAAAAGATGCCAGTCCAGCTCAAGGTATCCCAGCAGAGAATCCAGCTGCTGAAGTCCACCTTGTCAGCCCCACCTGGAAGGAGCCAGCTGTTGAGGACCCTGGGTCTTCAGGTGAGCCAAAGGGGATTGCAGTGGTGGTGAAATAGATTGGAGTCTCCCAGACAGGAGCCTGAGTTTGGGCCCCTAGAAGTGGAGGCTGAGTGGTCCCCAGAGAGCGGGTCAGCGGATGAGTGGACTTGGGGGGATGCGTGGTGAGAGGACTTTTACTCCTGAAGGAGCAGAGTGGGAAGCGGAGGAGCAGCAGCAGCTCATATCCACCTGCACGGATGAACAGCTACCAGCTCTACAAAATAAACCCCATAGTACTCCTAGCCCATCCCAAGTTCAGACAGAGCCAGATGTCACCAGGGGCAGGTTACAGGCATGGGACACAGCCTACAAGATGTGGATCACCTGGTCTTCACATGCTTGTGTCTTGTGATGGCCCAGAAAAAAGCTACTACATTGCCAAGAGTGGTCCCAAAGTCATCAGTCTGCCCAATCCTGACATGTACTGGTGAGCAAAGGGGCTGATGCAAGATTCCAGCTCAAAGCAAAGCTGCTGATGTGTTAGGAGGATTTTTCTCCTTGTTGAACGGACTAAGCCAGACCATACCACCTACCCTTTCCAGATGTGGGACCTTTGGAGAAGATGCGTGATAAGGCCCAGTATGTTACTGTGAAGAGACTGATACTGGGGAGGGGCTCCTCCTTTCAGAGACTCTTTTTTAATAAAAAAAAGTTTTGTTTCTGCCAGCAGGATCATAGCCCTCTGATGACAGAATGTACGGTTGAGTTGGTTAGTGAAAGGACTGCGTTTCCTTTGTTTCTTTGTTCTGCAGGACCCATCATGGACAGCTGTCCTCTTGCTCAGGAACTGGACTCTAGGACTTGTTACAAAGTTCCTGCGGAGAGGGCTTCCTTTTAGGGGGGGAGGCGCTCTGGCACGTTGCACATAAATTGATGTTGATAATCTTTGCTACCTACAGGGACCAGTAGTCAGGATGTTCATATGTGATGTATATGGTTATTTTAAAAAAAAATTATATTTTTGATACCACTAATTTATTTATACATAAACCTTTCCAAGTTTGTTTCCTTTTCAATTCCCCCTTTTTCTTATGGGATCCCCTTGGTCCTAGGCACAGGAGCCTTTATTTCGTTTTTTTTCCAAGGTACTGGGGACATGGCTGTATTTTAGAGGGAGGTGAGTGTAGCAGCCTCCAGTGTGTGCTACTAGAAGTGAGAGTAGGCAAACTATATTCTGGCCCAGGGAGTCACTGAATCTGGGTCAGGGTTATAAGAAGCCAGGGCTGGAGGACTCATCCTGGCAGTTCTCTGGTGCCTCCCCCCTGTTTCTAGAATGCTGGAGAACATTCTGGAATATAGTGGGCAGAAGCTAGGAGGGGTTGCCTTGAATATTTAGGGGCCCTTAGCCAATCCCCAGGTCGGGGGGCCTGGCAGGGAACTAAGGAGCCCTTAAATAGACATGAGCCATGCCAGGAGGGAAGTGGGTGGAAGATGGAGAAGCAGTGCTGAGGACAGTCTTTCGGTGGCCCTTAAGGGACCCCTGTCAGGTAGGGATTTTACCTGGGGCTGGAGCTCAGGAGGCTTGCCTGGAAGGATCCCACCACAGGAGGCAGGTAGAGGGATCCTGACTGGAAAGGCAGCGGAGAGGGCAAGGAGAGACCGTGAGTAGATCAGCATGGTGCAGGGACAGACAAAGAGAGAGACTGCCAGTTGTAGCAGTGCTCTCTTGAAAACAGCGGTGTGCCAAGTCTTCATCCAACCTTGCCAGGGCAAGTCTCCATATGTGTGTCGAGAGGACTGGGAAGAGAAAGCAGCCAGGTGGGCTGGTGGCAGCCAGGCGGGCTAGCATATCTGCAAACAGTAGAACTAGGACCAGTGTCTATGGAGAGGCAAAAGGTTCTGTAAGTTGCTGTTCACTTCACATGTGTTGATTTACCAAGGCACTACAAGTTTTTATAATAGGGTGATATTACCGCGCCAGCTCCAAGGATTATAAGCAGCCAACACAACAATCAGACAAATTGTATAGTGAGATGTAAAATAAAGGTGTAGCGCTAATAAGTGTAATAATTAAAAAATGATCAGGATGAAAAGTCTGTGTGCAAGAAAAGTGTTTGAACATTAAGTGACACTCAGAACCTCCAAACAAAATAGGTAATGAAATATATATCAAGATGCAACGATGCGATTGAGCGTAAACTCAAAGTCGCACAAATCTCATAAAAATGTGACATGTAAACAAGTGAAAGAATGCGAGGGTATACAAATGCTAATAGGAGTGCTAGTGAAATAAATATATTAAAAAAAAAAAAATATATATATATATATATATATATGTATATGTATATATATGTGTAACCCTTAATCACAACGAATCATACACGATCAAATGGAGAGTTCAAATCCAATTAAATCCAATTAAATGTGTTTTGAAAACACGTGATAAAACCGTAAACTTGCAAATTACAAATGATGCAAAAATGTAAAACAGTGATAAAATATCAAAAGTGCAAAGAGTGTAAATATCTACAAGCACCAAAAAATTGTACATATGTTGATATATATAGAAAATCAGTGTTGCTCTGAAAAAAGTGAGTCCATATGTACGGAATTGTTGTGATCCCAAATCTTTTTATGCTTCTCAAGTGGCTCTAGGTAGCGAGCTGATATTCAGGTAAATGTCTTCACAGTGGTAGTATCAAACGGTAAGGAAAGATGAGGTACCCTTACCAGCAATGGTGGACTCACACGCCATAAGCGGTGAGTCAAAAGTGCTGATGCTGCCACGCGGTAGATGTAAGTCCGGTCCAAAACGATGATATATTCCTGCCGGAAGGAGAGCCTGGACATCTACAAGCTGGAGAGAGGTGTCCTGAGCCTGAATGCCCAGTTTTCTTGTTAACCGTCTCACTCTGAGGTGTCCATAAACCTCTCAATCAGAAGGCAATTCTCAGAATATAGAAGAAAAAAGAGAGCCTCCACATAGTGTAAATCCAACAAAGGATAAGGGATTTATTGAAAATGTATCTTCCAACATCCAGTAAAAAAAGTAATGACAATAAAAATTCAATTCAATTGAAGTGATAAAAAGCATAGTAAAAAGTGGGCAAATAAACCCTACGCGCTTCGTCCTCAAAGACTTCTGCTGGGGTATGTTCCACCCTGCCACTACCACGCTTATATATGAATAACAGAATAAAAAAACATAAAACACCTGATTCGGCTATGTGCAACCTGACTTCCGGGTTAATCAGCGTGCGTACCAATTGCCGATCAAGTGATACGGTAATGAGTCAATGAAATGCAACCCATATTGACCCACGACCAAGGCTCCATCTCTTTCCCCAATCAAACGCTCCCGGCTGTCAGGCGTATCACCTGCTCAACAGCCAATAAGATACTAGCAGTGAGTCACGTAGCACTCACGTGACTGTCGCTGTGCCTCGACAGTCACGTGTCTGGAGCTCCATCATCACTGGGAACCGGAAGCAGGAACATGGTCATAGTAGGATTGGAATGCATATCCGCTTCAAATGGCTCAAAGGAAAGGGAAATAAACACCAGTTCCATAAATTGGTAATAACATATGTACGATCTATGTTAAAACATTGCAAAAGGTAATATATATATATCTGGAAGTCAAAACACACAAACCAGACAGCAATGTAATTCATAGAAATAAAAATTCCAAAATAAAATCAATGTAATCCCACCAATTATATAGCGTAAGGAATATTGAATAAACGGATAAAAAATCTTTTCTACAAGGAAATTTCTCTTCATTAAACACTAAATGGCTCATAAACAGTGTCTCTATAGAAATGAATCAGAGAGGCATGTCTAACTGGCATATTTGACGCTGATCCTAACAGAGGGCAAGATGTCATTAAAACTGGATAGAGTAAGCACTAAAAAAAGAAATAAAAGTGATCATGAAAGTGTAGGATTAGGATTGATTGATGAAAGCATTGATGTCCCAGTCAATGTTAAGTCCATGTGGTGTGTAACATTTTAATCGGTGTATCCAAAAAGTTTCCAGCTTAGACACACCCCTAACATTGGACTCACCTCTCCAGTGTGGCACAAATTTATCTATTATTTAAAACTTGGTCTCCATTGGATTTTGATTGTGGCAAAGCAAATAATGTTTGGGTACGCTATGATTAGTGCTTCTTAATGGCTTTTATGTGTTCATTAACCCTTATGGCAAAAGTACGTATCGTCCGGCCCACGTACTGCTTCCCACAAGGGCAAGTTATAAGGTATACAATATACCTAGTTGAACAAGTCACAAAATGCTTCATCTGATACTTCTTTCCAGTAATAGTTGATCCAAAGGTTTCAATTTTTCCAGGTCTGCAAGCATTGTGTTTGCATACACTGCATCTGCCACATGGAAAAAACCTTTCATGTTGTGGAAAAAAGAGGGGACAATGGGTGCAATTTGTCCTTTTAAAGACACAGCACCCCTATAGACTACTCCTGCTTGTTCTGGACTAACCCTGAAGTCAGGTTGCACATAGCCGAATCAGGTGTTTTATGTTTTTTTATTCTGTTATTCATATATAAGCGTGGTAGTGGCAGGTTGGCACATACCCCAGCAGAAGTCTTTTAGGATGAAACGCATAGGGTTTATTTGCCCGCCCCAGCCACTTTTTACTACGCTTTTTATCACTTCAATTGAATCGAATTTTTATTGTCATGACTTTTTTTACTGGATGTTGGAAGATACATGATTGAGAGGTTTATGGACACCTCAGAGTGAGACGGTTAACAAGACAACCGGGCGTTCAGGCTCAGGACACCTCTCTCCAGCTAGTATATGTCCAGGCTCTCCTTCCGGCAATAATATCTCATCGTTTTGGACCGGACTTACATCTACCGCGTGGCGGCATAAGCGCTTTTGATTCACTGCTTATGGCGTGTGAGTCCACCATTGCTGGTAAGAGTACCTCATCTTTTCTTACCGTTTGATACTACCACTGTGAAGGCATTTACCTGAATATCAGCTCGCTACCTAGAGCCACTTGAGAAGCATAAAAAGATTTGGGATCACAACAATTCCGTACATATGGACTCACTTTTTTCTTAGCAACACAGATTTTCTATATATATCAACATATGTACAATTTTTTGGTGCCTGTAGATATTTACACTCTTTGCACTTTTTATATTTTATCGCTGTTTTACATTTTTGCACCATTTGTAATTTGCAAGTTTACGGTTTTATAACGTGTTTTCATAACACATTTAATTAGATTTGAACTCTCCATTTGATCGTGTATGATTCGTTGTGATTAAGGGTTAGACATCTATATATATATATATATATATATATATATATATATATATATATATATATATTTATTTATTTTTTTTTTTTTTTTTAAACTATATTTATTTCACTAGCACTCCTATTAACATTTGTATACCCTCGCATTCTTTCACTTGTTTACACGTCATATTTTTATGAGATTTGTGCGACTTTGAGTTTACACTCAATTGCATCGTTGCATCTTGATATATATTTCATTATATATTTTGTTTGGAGGTTCTGAGTGTCACTTAATGTTCAAACACTTTTCTTGCACACAGACTTTTCATCCTGATCATTTTTTAATTATTACACTTATTAGCGCTACACTACAAGTTCTTAGCCTGTAATGGGCTGTTGCTGAACTAACTTGAGACTGTTCCCCCAGGAGTGAACCAGCAGGAGCTGTACAAGTTTGTACAGGTGAAAGGTGTCAGGGAAGAATTCATAGAAGACCTGGCAAATATGCCAATGTCCAGTATGGCCGCACTAATTTGTGCATGCACATTAGCAAGCAGCATACAGTGCTGAATCTGCGTGCATGACAGCGCATCGTTGCACGCAAAGCACAATAATTGCCAGTGTCCACTGGTATATATAAGGACAACAGTTCCTCTCATAAATTGTTGGATTGTCATCAGTGTTTGTATCCTGTGTTCCTGTGCCTTGTGCTTCTACTTGATTACCCGTTACCGAACCAGCTTATCTCTGGTTTCTCTCCTGGCTCTGACCCCAGCTTGCTCCACGGACCTGCCCCTGCCTTGTTCCTGATTGACCTCCTGTGTTTGACCCTTAGCCTCGCATCTGACCTTGCTTCCTTCTCTACGCATATGTCAAGATCCACCAGCGCTTCCAGAGAATCATCTGCTTTGCCTACTTCTCTGCTCTCGGGTATCCTCCCATCTGAAACCATCAGGCAGCTTCATCTGCAGGCAACCCATGCATCTTTGGGCATAGCACCCTCTGTCACCACCTTTAGGGGTACTCTGCACTCAGCTGCAAGAGGAGCCCTCTTGTCATCTCAGCCTCCAGTCAGGTATGTGACAGTATAATCCGAAAAAAAGAGAGACCTCCACCGTATCAGATGTGGAGTGTGGTGGTCCCATCCCTGATACAGTGGAACAAGGAAAAATACCCCCTAAATGGGACTTTTAATAGACCACCAACTCTGTGATAAAAAATGTATCTTTAATAATATAGAATAAAAAGACATGTATCGTCTACACATAGCATTAATGCATCAAACAGAAAAACAAAACATCAATACAAAAGTACATCATTTGTACTCTCCAAGGGGTGGTGTACCCTGATACCCGATGCATTTCCAGTATTCTGATACCTTCATCAGGGATTGAAAGTTGGGTATATTTACATATGTTTTAATTCCATTGGAATGATTCCATATTCAAGGAGCACCGAAGGCGATTCAAACGAACAAAATATTAAATGGACGCCAGACCACGATGATGGAAGATTTTTCAAGCATCAGTATATATTAATGAAGAATGGATGGGACAAACTGTCGTTAGAGCTTAGAATGTGGGCTGCGTAATGGGTGTAACGGGCGGATAATATCCAAGCGTCCCTGGTTCAATGTGTCCTGTGAATATCAAGGTCCAGTGTTTGGCGTGCCTCCTCTGTGTGAGTGCCAGGGCCCCTCATACCCTGCAACAAGGGCAGTGGAGGATTTTACCGTAGACTTTTGTTAATGGTCCGCAGATACAGGGTGGAATGAGGCCGCCCTCAAATATCAGTATTGGCTCGGTTTGTCTGAAGCCCTTAAAGATGAGTTGGCCAGAGTTGAGGCTCCCGCTACCCTTGAGGGCCTTATTCAGTTGGCCATTCAGTTGACCACTGTGGGAAGTAGGGGCAGAAAAGACTAATATCTACCGACCCTCTTGGATGCTACCCAGAATTCCATCCTCACCTACACCTTCACCTGTTCCTTCACCTGTTCCTGCTACTGTAGGAGAACCCATGCAGATTGGACTAGTATGTTTTGCTTTATCTCCAGATGAAAAGATGCTGTGGTGGCAGGCCAACCTCTGCCTCTACTGTGGAGGTACTGGACACTACCAATGTAACTGTGAGACCCAGTAAGTTCCTTCCTCCATGTCCTGTCTACTTCCAAGTTTCCAGGTCTTCCCCAGCTCATCTCGTTTTACCCATCTTGTTGCAGGTGGCAGAAGGGGAGATCAAGCTCCAAGCAGTCGTTGACTCCAGGGCATGCAGCTGCTTCCTGTACATAGACCTGTTAGTTTAACTTCTATAGTCGGAAAGATACTGGAGAGTTTATTCAAAGACCACAAAGATGGGTTCTTGCTAGAAAGAAATATTTTAAGCAACTGACAGCATGGATTCATGAAAGACAGAAGTTGTCAAACAAACCTGATTTATTTTTATAAGGAGGTAAGTAAAACCTTAGACAATACTGGGATTTTGCAAAAGCGTTTAACACAGTTCCCCACCAGGGCCGCTAATAGGGGGACCACCCCCACCGGTCCTCTTGTAGGGGGCCCCAGCACACAGGGGGGGCCCTGACAGCAGGAGGATCGGTGGAGCAGAGAAGAACTGATGACAGAACAATGCCCTCTGTATCTCTCATCCAGCAACTGAAAGCTGGGTGAAAGACACGTGGGGCCCAGGCCATCCCTTCCTTTGATGAGCTGGCCGCCGCTGAGCTCCTTCCCTCGTCCCTGCCCCCTCCCTTACTCACAGCTGGGGATGGAAGACAGGAGGCTGGAGCAGAGAGAGGGGAAGAGGCAGAGAGGAAACATCCAGCAGAAGGTGCGCTGTGTTGTACTCTCCCTCCTGTCAGAGGAATGTTCCTCTGCACTCAGTATACACAGCACATGAGACCGTGGATCGCTCTTACTGTATATCGCATTGCACTGTATACACACAGCGCTCTATATCCACATGTCCTATTGCTGGGAGAAGAGCAACCTTTAGAGGAGATAGGGGGGCGGTGTGTGTATACAGTGCAATGCGATATACAGTAAGATCCTGTCTCATGTGCTGTATACTGAGTGTAGAAGAACGCTCTTCTGACAGGAGGGGAGAGCAGAACACAGCACACCTTCTACTGGCTTTGTGGGGGGGCTGTTTGTGTTGGGAAAAGTAATGGGGATTTGGAGGGGGGATATGTGCGAGGAGGAGGGTTTGGGGTGAAGGTGTTGAACCAGGAGAGGGGATGTTTGTGCTAGGGGGGTAGGGGATTAGTGCTGGGGGGGGTTGGGTAGGGAGGAAGATTGTGTGCTGGGAAGGGTAGTTTAGAGGGGGTTGTGCTAGGAGGAGGGATTTGTGGGAATTTGTCCTAGGAGGGGGATTGAAGTAAGAAGATTTGTGCTGGGAGGGGGGGGGTTTGTGCCAGAAGGCTGTGGGGGAATTTTGGGCTAATAGGAGGGAGTAGGGGGGATTTGTACTGGCAGGGGGCATTTGGGGGGAGAAGATTTGTGCTAGGATAGAAAGTTTGAGAAGAAAGAGGATGTGTACTAGGCAGGTGATTTTTTGGGGTGAGGGAAATTTGTGCTAGGAGGGGGGATTCGGGGTGGGATTTGAGCTGGGGTACGGGATTGGAGGGGAAAAGATTTGTGCTGGGAGGGGGGATTTGGGGAATAAGACAGAACGTTTGTGTCCACTAATGATGTTTTTCATGTATTATTTCTGAAAATGTCGTTTTAATATTTTCACACGGGATAGGGGTGCCCCGTCAGGTAGACTGTACTGGGCCCCGTGATTCCTCACAGTGGCCCTGTTCCCCACACCTGGCTAATGTGTAAAGTCTACAGGCTTGGAAAGATTAGTTTGTAAATTGATAGAAAACTGGCTAAAAGACAGAATTCAGAGAATAGTGGTTAATGATTCTTATCTGAATGGTCTAAGGTTATTAGACGTGTATCCCAAAGTTCAGTGTTGGGGCCCTTACTTTTTAATACCTTTATTAATGATATAGGGTCTGGGATTCAAAGTACCATTTCAGTCTTTGCAGATGACACCAAGCTATGCAGTGGAATAACATCCTTACAAGATGTCTCCAACTTACAAGATGACCTCAATGCACTGTTTAATTGGGCAACTATGTGGCAAATAAGATTTAATGTTGATAAATGTAAAGTTATGCACTTGGGGGCTAAGAATATGCATGCATCATACATAATAGGGGGGTACAACTGGGGGAATCAAAGGAAGAGAATGATTTGGGAGTTTTGGTAAATCATAAGCAGTAAAACCTTGGATTGAGGGCCTTAATTCATTCCAGAAACATGCTTGTAATCCAAAACACTTATCTTAACTTATATCAAAGCAAATTTTATTTCAAAGCAAATTTCCCCATAAGACATAATGGAAACTCAAATGATTTGTTCCACAACCATTTATTCATAGGTCCTTCAGTTTATAGTCCATATAAAAAGATTATAGCAATGTGATTGTGTTGTGTTGTGTAACCATAAAATGTGCATCCACAAATGGAAGTATTCACAAGGGGATTAGAAGCAAAATCCAGCAGGAGCTACAGGGTATTAAAGAGAAGAGAGAGGTGCCTCTAAGTGTAGCAATATGTTGCTAAATGTTGTACCTTTATTAAATGTAACCATATTGCTACACTTAGAGGCTCCTCTCTTCTCTTTTATACTCAGTTGTGACATGACGTTACTTGTATATCAAGACGTTGCTTGTATATCAAGTCAAAATTTATTTAAAAATGTTGCTTGTCTAGCAAAAAGCTCTCAAACCAAATTACTCTCAAACCAAGGTTTTACTGTAATAACATGCAATGCCAAGCTGCAGCTTCCAAAGCGAGCAAAGTCCTTTCTTATATTAGGAGAGGTATGGACTACAGAGAGAGAGATATCATTTTGCCACTGTACAAATCATTAGTAATCATTTGGAATATGCAGTTCAGTTTTGGGCACCAGTTCTCTAACGGATATTGGGGAACTAGAGAAAGTGCAGAGAAGGGCAACCAAACTGCTAAGAGGCATGGGGGAGCTCTGCTACGAGGAAAGATTACAGGAACTGAATTTATTCTCTCTTGAGAAGACTATGCAACTAGACTATTCAAAAGCAGAAAAGTGCAAAATCGAGAAACTATCAATCCCATTCTTGGGGCTAATCATATCCACAGATGGGATTTCCATGGACCCACAAAAAGTGTCTGCCATTGTTAATTGACCTGCTCCTGCCCATAAGAAAGGCATCTAGAGATATGTGCAAATGTTTAAAAAATATTTCCACCATTATCTTCCCGTTCACCCAGCTGACCTGTCAGCATGTTAGGTTTCAGTGGTCCCAGGAAGCTCAGTTGGCATTTGATAAAATAAAGACTGTTTACCTCTGCTCCAGTGTTACAGCACCAAGACCCGGCCTTGCAGATTTTGTTTTTGAGGTTGATGCCCCAGAAGTCACCAAAGAGGCCATTTTATCACAATGCAATATCTGAGATGTTTCTCTACATTTACCAAAAACAACTGGGCATACCTTCTCCCATGTGCTGAATTTGCTTATAACAATTCAGTCCACACATCTACTAACACAGCTCTCAAAATTGACACTCGCCTGCTTGCATTTGGCGAGTGGAAATTAGTGGAGGGCGAGTGCGGAGCAGGGGCAGACTGGGCTGACAGTTTCCTGGCGAGTGCGGAGCAGGGGCAGACTGGGCTGACAGTTTCCTGGCTGATTGCTTCTGGCAGAAGTGGTGCGGCCATCAGAGTGGCCTGGAGCCCCCTGGGCTGCTCTGATACCCTGTAAAAAAGGCTGCACCACTTGTGCCAGAAGCAATCAGGCAGGAAACTGTCAGGAGGATCTGGTGGCTGGATCGCAGGGAGCGTGGATCTCCCTCTGAGACGCGGCTTCTAAATGAATAGCCGGAACCTGTCAAACTACATCCCACCTCCTGGATCGGCATTGAATTTGTGTGTTGTCTATTAGCGTAGCTGGTCCAGGAGGCGGGACATCGTTTAACAGCTGCCGGCTATTTATATAGAAGCCACGTCTCAGCGCCCAATCTGTGCGATCCGGCCACTAGATCCTCCCGACAGTTTCCTCCTGATCCTCTCAATTCCTCCCTGCTGCACTTATGGGCAATGATATGCTGCATTGATGGGCAATGATAAGGCTGCACTGATGGGCAATGACAGGCTGCATTGATAGGAACAGATAGGGCTGCACTGATTGGCAATGATAGGCTGCACTGATGGGCAATGATGGGCTGCACTGATGGGCAATGATGGGCTGCATTGATGGGCACTGATAAGGCTGCGCTGATGGGCACTGATAGGCTGCACTGATGGCCACTGATGAGGTGGCACTGGTAAGCTGCACAGATGGGGCTGCACTGATATGCTGCACTGATGGGCACTAATAGGCTGCACTGATGGCCACTGATAGTAGGTAGGACTGGGCCCGGATTCTTTGGGCTGGATATGCAATTCCAGTACTTGAACTGGGCTCCTCTTCCTGGGGTCTGGCGCTGCTGGTGGTAGGCAGGTTTTCTGATCTAGGTACTGATCTCCTTACTCTTTTAGGAGGGGCGGTTTCCTCCGCTGACTCGGACTCCGATCCGCTACCCTCCACTGGCTCGTATTCCAAACCAGAATCGGAAAATGAGAGCTCCCCGCTGTTCTCATCATCCGACATGGTAAGGATGTTATATGCCTCCTCAGCTGTGTAAACTCTTTGGGACATGATGGTGGTACTTTTGGTGGGCCTGTGTGACGGAACTGGTGGTGCTACTGAAAGCTCACTGATGGTGGGCCTGTGTGATGGTACTGACAGGTTGCTGATGGCCTGTGTGACAGATGGGCTATGACAGATGGGCTGTCAGATCCAGATGTTAAGGATGGCGGTACTAATAGCGGTACCGTTAGTGGTACTGATGGTGGCCTGTGTGACAGATGGGCTGTCAGATCCAGATGGTACCGATGGCGGTGCCGATGGCGGTGGCGGTGCCGATGGCGGTGGCGGTGCTGATGGCGGTGGCGGTGCTGATGGCGGTGGCTGTGCTGATGGTGGTACCAATGCTGATGGCGGTACCGGTGCTGATGGCGGTACAGATGACGGGCTGACAGGTTCTGACGGGCTGTAACAGATCCTGATGGGCTGTGACAGATCCTGATGGGCTGTGACAGGTTCTGATGGGCTTTGACAGGTTCTCTTTATTGATGAGGGGGGGTTCGTGTTGTGCAGACAGTAGATGTAAAAA
The DNA here is from genome assembly GCF_042186555.1 of Aquarana catesbeiana. Taxonomy (NCBI): domain Eukaryota; kingdom Metazoa; phylum Chordata; class Amphibia; order Anura; family Ranidae; genus Aquarana; species Aquarana catesbeiana. Next base: position 484,163,490 of record NC_133327.1, on the reverse strand, counting down.
AAAGATGTTTTACTCACTGATCAGATCTCTCCTTCTCTCCCTGGAAACCGCCAAAGTGTTTATACTTGTGACCGGCTGTGATTGGACACAGCCGATCACGTGGGTAAACAGCCAATTCATTGGCTGTTTACCCTGATCGGAGATGCGCTGTGTCTGAGGGACACTCGCCTTCTCCGATCGGCGCGCTGCGCGCGTGCCGATTTGTTTTGACATGTGACTGGCTGTTATTGGACACAGCCGATCACATGGTAAACAGCCAATTTCATTGGCTGTTTACCCTGATCGGGGTTGCGCTGTGTCCGAGGGACAAGCGTCACCCCCGAACGCCGTGGTGCGCGTCCCCGGGGGCGCGCAATAGCGGATAATCCTGATCACGTCATATGACATCCGATCAGGATTATCAAACCACTTTTGTCAGTAATACGAGCTCGCCGCTCGTCGGAGATAGGAACTAACTGCTGTTTTTTTATGTGAGTACTGTGTTTACTTTTAATAAAGTTACTGGTTTTAGCATTATTACACTATTGGGGCTCCCCGTGTTTTTTATCCCCCCTACTACCGAGGGAACCACCCCCTGGAACTGGGACCGTGAGGATAGGGATTTACATCCCAGGAGGACAACCCCCCCCCCCCCCATAAAAGATTCTTGGTCATACACGCCTGCTCCATTGCTCCAAGGAGGACCCTGTATAAAGACCCCTGGCTATATGCTTTTGCCCGATTGCCTTAAGGTAAGGGGCCATCTCTCACAGGAGTGTTGTTACACGAAGTGGAGCACCGTGTTATTTAAGTCAAGCACCACGGAGCGACCGTTGCATGTCAGGACGCTATCACCTTTATTTTAAACAAAAAAGGATTTTGCCCCACTGTCACATCTGGTGCATGCCAAATTATCCAAGTCACACTATTTAGCACCATCGCCTGTTATAGTTCTGAACATTTTGTGAACACTTGTTTATATTTCTACTTTTACTTTGCACTTTGTCACCTTAACTGTTACCTTGATTGCCACTTTATTTGAGTCACATATGTCTTCTTACTATGTTAAGTGACACCATTGCTCTTTGCACATGATCACAGATATGGACTGAGTATTCACCTAATGGCATTATTTATGATGAGTGAAGTTTTAGCACTATATTTTCCACATTGACGTGTTTTAATTGCTTTAGCACTGTGAATTTATATTGATGAATTTGACTTTATATGGCGGCTGCCTACACTTTAATGTTGTTTTTTTAGTTATTTATCACCACTTTAAGGCCCCTGACAGGGGCACTCAGGATTAGCGCAGCACTACTTAAAATCTTTATGTCCTTTTAAGGTTTGGTTTGCACCTGTATCAAGTGCATGCAGCTTGTCCCTATTACTTTAATAGACCTTTTTAATGTTAGCGCGGGAATAATTTCTTTATTCTACTGATCGGAGATGCGCTGTGTCTGAGGGACACTCGCCTTCTCCGATCGGCGCGCTGCGCGCGTGCCGATTTGTTTTGACATGTGACTGGCTGTTATTGGACACAGCCGATCACATGGTAAACAGCCAATTTCATTGGCTGTTTACCCTGATCGGGGTTGCGCTGTGTCCGAGGGACAAGCGTCACCCCCGAACGCCGTGGTGCGCGTCCCCGGGGGCGCGCAATAGCGGATAATCCTGATCACGTCATATGACATCCGATCAGGATTATCAAACCACTTTGCCGCCGTCATTGTGTAATAGGGCGGACAGCAAGTGGTTAAGTAATCCATGATATATTTTCTCAGTCACCCTGTGCCAGGATGGCACAGGGTGACTTAGACATAAGAGGTGCATGGGGAGCTGAAAAAAGGGTTTCCCAACCTTTCCAAGGGATTCTGGGTTCCACCGGCCCTCCCGTCACACTGACCTTTATCCAAACCAACTATCAGACACTCCAGGAAGACTTGCAGAAGGCTCAGGAGGATTACAAAGGACATTTTGACAAGAACAGAAGAGGTAATCCGTTGCTGAAGGTTGGGGACAAGGTTTTTGGCTTTCCACAGCAAATCTCAAAATTACTTGTCCTTCTCGGAAATTGGGCCCAAGGTTTATTGGACATTTTGAAATTAGGAGGGAAAGTAAAGTGATTCTAAAGGCAGAAGCTTTTCTTATCTTAATGCATTCTATGCATTAGGATAAAAAGCCTTTTGTGTAGAGCAGCCACATCAGCCTCCCTAATGCTTACCTGAGCTCCGTCTAGATCCAGTGATGTTGTAGGAATGTCTCAGCTGCCTCCTCATTGGCTGAGACAGCAGCATGGTGCCATTGGCTCCCGCTGCTGTCAATCAAAGTCAGTCAGCCAATAAGAATAGAAAGGGGTGGGGGCCAGACCACGGCTCTGTGTTGAATGGACACAGGGAGCTGTGGCTCGGTTCAGGTGCCCCCATAGCAAGCTGTTAGCTGTGGGGGCACGAGTGGTGTACTCACTTTTATGAGATACTGTATAGCCACCTGAGGAGAAGTCATGGGAACCAGCAAGTAATGTGCATGCTCCTGAACTCCTTCAGGAACAGGAAACTTTTTCAACAGATTCCCAGAAAAATGGGCATGTCTGGGCATCTGAAGGCTGCCCCTGGGAGGGGGCACTCTCAGGGAAAAATTCAGAGAAGACCAGGCAAATATGCCAATGTCCAGTATGGCCGTGTTAATTTGCGCATGCGCATTAGTGAGCGCCATGCAGTAGACAATGACGGCGGATCGCAAACCACAATAATTGCCAGCGTCCACTGGCCTATATAAGGAGAGCAGTTCCTCTCATAAATTGCTGGATTATCATCAGCCTTTGTGTCCTGTGTTCCTGTGCTTCTGCTTCTGTCTTGAGAAGAGGAGATTAAGGGGGAATATGATCAACATGTACAAATATATAAGGGGTTCATATAGTGAACTTGGTGTTGAGTTATTCACTTTACGGTCAACACAGAGGGGGCACTCTTTACACCTAGAGGAAAAGAGATATCATCTCCAAATACAAAAAGGTTTCTTAACAGTAAGAGCTGTGAAAATGTGGAACAGACTCCCTCCAGAGGTGGTTCTGGCCAGCTCAGTAGATTGATTTAAGAAAGGCCTGGATTCTTTCCAAAATGCACACAATATAACTGGGTACTAACATTTATAGGTAAAGTTGATCCAGGGAAAATCCGATTGCTTCTTGGGGGTCAGGAAGGCATTTTTCCCTCTGCTGTAGCAAATTGGATCATGCTTTACTAGGTTTTTTGTTGCCTTCCTCTGGATCAACTGTGGGTATAGCATTGGGTATATGGGATTGTTTGATATTATTTTTTATTTATTTATTTTTATGATTGAACTAGATGGACTTGTGTCTTTTTTAACCTCACTAACTATGTAACTATGTATGCTTGATTACCTGTTACCGACTGACTTACCCCTGACTTGTTCTGGCTTCTCTCCTGGCTCTGACCCTGGCTTGCTCCACAGACATGCTCCTACCTTGTTCCTGATTGACATCCTGTGTTTGACCCTGGCTTGATCTCGACCATGCTTGTGCCTCAGCTCCTGATTGACCTCTTGCGTTTGATCCTCGGCCTGGCTTCTGACCTTCCTTCCTGCTCTACCCATCTGTCTAGATCTGCCAGTGCTTCCAGAGAACTATCTGCTTTGGCTACTTCTCTGCTCTTGGGTGTCCTCCCATCTGGAGCCATCAGGCAGCTTCATCTTCAGGCAACTGGTGCATCTTTGGACATAGCACCCTCTGTCACCACCTTCAGGGGTACTCTGCATTCAGCCACAAGGGGAGCCCTCTTGTCACCTCGGCCTCCAGTTAGGTACGTGACAGAAGGAAGAAGAGGAATCTGTAATTAGGGAGGAAGTTGTCCCTGGTTTTGATTGTTGGACATTTTCAAGTTGGGCATCCCATAGGCCCTTACCCCATCCACGTTATTATCAGTTATAAATAGGGAAAATAATCATTAAAAAAAAATAAAAAATTCATATTAGGATTGTGTATTCAAATATACACAATCCTATGCCCACAGTTGATCCAGAGGAAGCCAAAAAACCCCAGGAAATAATTCCTTCCTGATCCTCCGAGAGGCAATCGGATATTCCCTGGATCAACTTTACCTATAAATGTTAGTATCTAGTATCCTACTGAGCTGGCCAGAACCAACTCTTGAGGGAGTCTATTCCACATTTTCACAGCTCTTACTGTGAAGAAACCTTTTCGTATTTAAAGATTAAATCTTTTTTCCTCTAGACATAAAGAGTGTCCCCTTGTCCTCTGTGATGACCTTAAAGTGAATAACTCATCTTATTGAGATGCGAATATCTTGTTGAGATAACATTTTCCTTCTGTTAAGGAGCTGACTGCACCCATTGATAGAGAAAATACAAATACAGAAGATTATGTCAATACTTTAAATTTTCAGGACCTAATTGCGAGGTCCACTCTTGAAAAGTTGCAGTCTCCGGACTGCAACCTTTCAAGAGTGGACCTCACATATAGGTATCCTTATCAGTATGTATGGTCTGGACAGTGTCTCAATTGTTAATGGCAACATATATTTCTATTCTGTCCACATGAGAACTACGACCATAGATATGTTCCAGAGTGTAGTGGAAAAAGAACTTATCACTCTGAAGGAGCAATCACAAACCTCATCCACCTATGCCAGGAATAATCTGAGTAAGATTGAAAGGAATTCCCTGCATGGGTTAAAATCTCGTAACAATGTAGTTATACGAGAAGCCGATAAGGGCAGAGCTGTGGTGATTCTTACTTCAGATGATTATAAAGCAGAAACCTTACGTCAGCTCAGTGACATTGCCACCAGTTTCCAAAAGCAGATCCTACATCTATTTTAAAGCAGCAGCTATCACACTTATTGGAAGATGGATGAGACATGGGAGTATTAACCCCAAAATGTTAGAATATGTGATGGTGGACATCCCTGTAGTCCCAGTCTACCAAAAATTCCTAATGGAGGCACCCCAAATAAGCTCCCTTTTAGAGAGGCTCGGTGCTTGGGTAGATAAATATCTGCAGCCACCTTGCAATTGAGGCTTTGAAAGTCCATCTTACACACTATAGCTTTTACTGTGCAGAACTTAAAGGGGTTGTAAACTCTTGTGTTTTTTCACCTTAATGCATCCTATGCATTAAGGTGAAAAAACGTCTGACACTGACCGGCCCTCTAGCCCCCCGTTTTACTCACTTGAACCCATTCATTCCCTCGGTGGAGACACGCTGTGAATCTCTGCCTGGTGTTCTTGGCTCTTGATTGGATAGGTTGATAGCAGTGCAGCCATTGGCTCCTGCTGCTGTCAATCAAATCCAATGACACGGGCGCCGGGGGGGCGGGGCCGAGTCCAGCATTCTGTGTCTATGCACGCAAGTGCTGCACTGGGGAGTGCGCCCACAAGGTAACCCCTAGGGAGAGCGCTTCTCCCAGGGGGTTTACCGATGCGAGGAGGAACCGCGAGCGCCACCGGGGGATCCCAGAAGATGAGGTTCAGGGCCACACTGTGCAAAACTAACAGCACAGTGGAGGTAAGTATGATATGTTTGTTTTGGTTTTTTTTAAAAACGAGGGTTTACAACCCCTTTAGGGAATCCATAGCTATGTCTGTGGATTTTTTATTAAAACACAACTACTTTATTTTTGACCAGGTGTTTTATCTTCAGTGCACAGGAGCCTTTATGGGGGCTAAGTTTTCTCCTTCACTGGCAAATTTGTTTTTTTTTTTTTTTCTTTTTTTTTTTTTTTTTTTACCACTTCAGCAATCACCGCCGCCAGGCTTAATCAGCGTAATGATCATTTATTGTTGCTGATTTGGGGCAAATTTGTACATGGGCTAGTGGGAGGAAGTTTTTTTATTCTCCCATTTGAACCCATTTACTTAAAAAAATAATTTGGTACGGCAGGTACATAAGACGACCTAGTATTGGTATGGAATAATGTGGACGGTACTCTGCTTGATTTTGTCTTCTATGGTAATACCAATGATTTAAATTTGGTTATTTTATGGGTTCTGACAGTATTGATTTTTTGGATGTCACACTTTTGAGCAATTCAACCACAGGTGTTGTTAACACACAGACCTTCTGCAAGGAGTATACGGGGAACTCGCTCCTCCTTGCTCTATTTACCACCCTGCTCATACTGTTAAATCCGTCCCTGTGGGGGAATTTATCCAAGCTAAATGCAACTGCTGCTCTGTGGATTGGTATGCCCAAGAGCGTGATAATATTTCCTCTAGGTTGAGAGAACGGGGCTATAAAAAGTGGTACACTGATAGGGCACTTAACATTGCTTAAAAAAAGATAGATCAGATCTTTCAAAGTGATTGTAAAGTTGTTTAAATAAAAACATAAAACAAACATGTTATACTTACCTGCTCTGTGTAGCGTTTTTGCACAGGGCAGCCCTGATCTTCCTTTACTCAGGTCCCTCTTCGCTGCTCCAGGCCCCTCCCTCCTGTTGAGTGCCCCCACAGCAAGCAGCTTGCTATGGGGGCACCAAAGCCGAGCTGCAGCTCTGTGTGGCTATTTAGACACAGAGCTGCCATTTGGCCCCATCCCTTCTCTCCCAATAGGCTAACTGACTTTGATTGACAGCCGCGAGAGCCAATGGCGCCGCTGTTGTGTCTCAGTCAATCAGGAGGGAGCGTCATGGACAGTTGTGGTACTCATTGGCATCGCTGAAAAAGAGAGGGGGTTTAGGTAAATTTTAGGGGGTGCTGGGGAGGCTGCTGCAAACTGAAGGTTTTTCATCTTAATGCATAGAATGCATTAAGATAAAAAAACCTTCTGCCTTTACAACTCCTTTAACTGGAGTTTCAGTTAAGAGCAAAATAGAATAGCATAATAAACTTGTTACTTTCGTTACAACATTCCCAAAGGAATATAAACAAATTAACAACATCATTCAGAGATACTTACCCATTTTGTCTGCGGGCAAAGACCTCACCCCTATTTTATATAATGGATTTAGATTTTCCAGCAGACGCACCCACACTTTGGGTAGCATATTATCCCCTAGGCTTTTCTTGTTTTCTCCCCCCAGAACCACTTTGCTTAGCACAGCTGTTTTCTTTTGGTTGTGGTCTGAAAACCTGCCGTTATTGTAATAAGCATAGCGGCAGTCACCCATGTGTGGTTTCCCGATCCACTGGCAAAGAATATAAAATCTGTGATTTTATTAAATAATTGCGTTTTAAAATTGATTTTATTAATTGCGATACCAAAAATTTTATATATGTCATTGAATGTACTATATGCAAGCTTCAATATGTTGGGTGTACTTTTAGATCCCTCTGAGCCAGGTTCGGGGAACGCTACAATAGCGCCGACTACTCAAATGACAAAGCTTTATCACATTTTAAATACACACATGCAGGTGACATGAGTTCTTTTGTCTTTACTAGAGTGGAAAGAGTCAAAAGATCTCTTCAGGGAGGTGATGTCAGCTTCTAGAAAGAGAGGTCTGGTGGATTTTCAATGTGGGTACTAGAACCCCTGCCAGTTTAAATTCCAGATGGAATGTAGACATTTTTTGTAAAAAAAAGCAATTATGCTTATATTGATCTACCTTGATGATGGTTTTGTTTAGTATACATTCCATGTATTATTCTTGAATGCATGTATGACAGTGGAGAAGTAAGTTAATATATATATATATATATAGATATATATATATCTATCTATCTATCTATCTATATAGATAGATAGATAGATAGATAGATAGATAGATAGATAGATAGATAGATAGATAGATATAGATATATCTATATCTATATCTATCTATCTATATATCGGAAAATTTCCTATCAAATACTTACCGTAAATTTATCGTAATTTTCCTTTCCTGATGAACTCCATGGCAGCATACGTTTGGGGTAGCCCTGTCCTTGCTCCTACCACATTAGACCCCACTCCCATAAATTTTCAGGCTGAGCCAGAAGTCACGTTCGGTAACTAGCCTACTCATGACACTGTAATAGGGCGTACACACGGTCGGACTTTGTTCGGACATTCCGACAACAAAATCCTAGGACTTTTTCCGACGGATGTTGGCTCAAACTTGTCTTGCATACACACGGTCACACAAAGTTGTCGGAAAATCCGATCGTTCTAAACGCGGTGACGTAAAACATGTACGTCGGGACTATAAACGGGGCAGTGGCCAATAGCTTTCATCTCTTTATTTATTCTGAGCATGCGTGGCACTTTGTCTGTCGGATTTGTGTACACACGATCGGAATTTCCGACAACGGATTTTGTTGTCGGAAAATTTTATCTCCTGCTCTCCAACTTTGTGTGTCGGAAAATCCGATGGAAAATGTCCGATGGAGCCCACACACGGTCGGAATTTCCGACAACACGCTCCGATCGGACATTTTCCATCATGTGTACGGGGCAGTAGGGAACTCCTGCTGCCACAAAGTCCATCAGGAAAGGAAAATTACGGCAAGTATTTGATAGGAAATTTTACATTTTCCTGACAGACTTCCATGGCAGCATACGTTTAGGAACTAACTAGCCAAAAACAAAAGTGGGATGTCGAAAAAAGTAGGGTTTTAATCATAGCATTTAGGCAACAGGAAGTTAGCTACACTCCACAATGAGCCAGAACAGCCTTAATGGAAGACACAGGGAGCCCACAAAGCCTACACACTCCTGGATGAGTGTGTGGTGACTGCTTCTGTAGGAACCAAGCCCTAAGCTCTATACTGTAAGCCTAATAGCTAGCTGGAATGACCCATCCAGCCATGATTCTGGATGATAGCTCCGTCCCGCTGGTTCTGCTAGAGAGAGTGAAAAATACAGTATGTCCTAAAACTCTGAAAAGCTGTAACTTGAGAGCGTGCTCGAAGTATCCCAATATCCATGGCATGGAAGCAGTTATCCTTGGTGGTTCTGCATATGGGAGGAACAAATTTTTGCTTTCATAGGATACCGAAGCCACCTTGGATTGCAACACAGTATGGAAATAAACACTACCCATACTAAGCAGAATGCCAACAAGGATCCCTCATGGCACAAGACCACACAAACCTCCTGACTGAGGAAAAATAACCAAAAGAGAGGCTGCCTTCATGACTGAGACTTTACTTAAAACTGGACTGAAAGAGATCCCAACTGGAGCAGCAAGCTGTCAAAAGGTCCCAAAGGCCTTGATTCTGGCCAAGCTTCCTGCTAGGGATGTAACCCTAGAGAGATTGACATCATGGCTCAATCCTTACTGCAACTGGACTGGAGGGGATCCCACATGGAGCTGTAAGTAACCAAAGGATCCTTTCTAGCCTAAAGCTTTAATCTTGGCAAACTTCCTGGCTGATAAAAAGGCCCTTTGCGTGTCTTACCTACTCTTAAATTGGTTGTAAACCCTTACAGACCATATTTTGCTACAGGTAAGCCTATAATAAGGCTTACCTGTAGCTACCCAGGATATCTCCCAAACCTGCACGGTTTAGGAGATATCCCCTGTCCCCGATGTCATCGGCACATGCGCACTGAAGCAACGGCGCGTATGTACCATTGCTTCAGTGAGTGTGCGATTACCAGCAGCTCCAGCGCGCATGCGAGGGAGTGACTTCATCGCGACTCTGGCCAATCACAGCGCCCGAGCCGCTATACCCAGAAGTAACCCCCGGGAGTGATGTCGTCGGCCGGTGCTGTGTAGGGGCAACGCAGCGAGGGCTTTGATCTCAGGTGAGTATTACATAATGCGATGCATACTAGCTCATTATGCCTTTGTCTTGCAGGTGTTAGTTTTTTTTCTTCAAAGTGGGTTTACAATCACTTTAAGAGTGGGTGTCTTAATGGCTCAGTCTCCAGCGTAACCAATTCTCTCATATGCCTTTGCTTCGTGAGATCCAGGAGAATAATCCTGATGATTTCAGGAACTTTCTCAGGATGATGGACCCCATTTTTCACCGTCTGATGGCTTTGCTGACCCCTTAAATTAGCAGGCAGGATACCTGCATGTGGCAAGCCATCACTCCGGAGCAGAGGCTAGTCGCCACGTTGCGGTACCTGGCAACTGGGAGGAGCCTGCAGGACCTCAAGTTCTCGACAGGCATCTCCCCCCAGGCTCTGCGAATCATTATCCCAGAGACCTGTTCTGCTATTATTCAGGTCCTGCAGAAGGACTATATTAAGGTAAGTTTTCTCCTTTAACATCACATTCTATTGTATTTAATGTTTGCTAATGTTTTATATTTCTTTTATCATTCCCTGATTACCATGATTGTAATATGCTGTGAATGTCCCCTTTGTGCCCATGCATGCTGTAATCTTTTAATGCTCCATTTTTTTGGCATACATGCATATTTTCCTTCACTAACCTCCCCAGCATGCTATCCTGGGCCCATATACACCTATAGCCTAGCCACTTAACGATGTATTTTGTCAGCTCCATTGTAGTGCTTTACCCCAAATACCCCCTAAAATCTGTACAAATGTTATTGGTGTCCTTAAATTCAGGCAGAGTGGCAGAGGCTTTTTTTGGGGGCCCCAAACTCATCTCGAACCCTACGCCCCCTAAAATTTTTACAATGGGCTATCAGAGGGGGGGTTAATCTGATAAGTGGCCCTTATATTTATGTCTTTAAATACTCCTTAAAATAAATGTTATACTGATGTTGGCCAAGAATGTTTGTATCTAATCTGCTTGCAATGTTATGTGCAAAAGTATTAATATTATTTTTTCTGTTTGACTCCACAGTTTCCTTCAACGCCACAGGAATGGCAGACTGTGGCCTCCCATTTTTCCAACCGTTGGGGCTTCCCCAACTGTGGAGGGGCTATAGATGGGAAGCATGTCCACATCGTGCCCACCACCCCATTTGGGGTCATACTATTTTAACTATAAGGGGTTTCATAGTATCGTGTTATGGCGGTGGTGTCGGCACAATATGACTTCCTCTATGTGGACGTGGGGAAGAATGGCTGGATGTCGGATGGAGGAATCTTCGCCCAGAGTTTTACCAACGGCTCCAGAGTGGTGGCCTGGGATTGCCACCTGATGCGGACAACGTTGATGGACTCCCGTTCCTCTTTCTTCCTGATGAAGCGTTCGGTCTGGGCGAGCACCTGATGAGGCCATTCCCCCAGAGGACCCTCACCCCGAAGAGGAGGGTTTTTAACTACTGGCTAGCCAGAGCCTGAAGAGTCATGGAGAATGCCTTCGGGATAAATAATGGCCAGCCAGTTCCGCCTGTTTCTGACAGCCATACACATGGTGAAGTATAAACTCACATAATCTTATGCTGCTGCATATTGCACAACTTTTTACGTAAAAATTCACACAATTATCTTGCCTCAGTTGGGCCTGAGGCCAGACTTACTTCCAATCCTCTTATGGGCCTGGATACTGGCCGTCCTGGCTTGGCACCCCAAAGCGCCCGTGAAGTTCGGGAGAAATATGTTAATTATTTTACGGGTAGGGGGGCCATTGCAATGCCAAAGTCTAATTTTCTAATAATAAAAAAAAAGATCTGATAAAATCTTGAAATTTCTTTATTGCTTGTGTTTCTTTTTGGCTGTCTCCTAGGTTCTCCTAGTGCACTTGTAGTGCCAAGTAGATTTTCCTTAAATAAGCCCCATTGTCACTGTAAACACAAAATTACTTACACAACTGGTATTGAGCATTGATAGAAGAAGCCACTCATTGTTGATTCTCAAAATTTTTACTCTGTGCACATTCACGTGTGCGTTAGAAAATGTTTTCTCAAATTTTTTTTTCTCAATTTTTTTTTTTTTTTTAGAAACAGGCATGTTTTAAAACATACACAACTCTGGAACTTACAAAGTTCAACGACTAAAAACTAAAGGCAATATCAGACATTATAGTGTCAAAAATGTCTTGATATTGCCTTCATCAGATGCGGTGATGTCACTCCTGTAAAAGCCAGATTTTGAAGATGCACACAAATTGGAAGTCCAAATGGGTATTTCCCTCCTAATCCCATGCCTAATGTACACATATGCTATCTCCCATCATGGGGAATCAATGGACGTGTTTTCGGGGTGCAACCCCTTCCTCTCACCTACTAGAATTACGAAGATGGGGTTGCACCCACAAAACGCGTACATTGAGATCCCCTGATGGGAGATAGGACATGTTGACACACAGTGTGCATCTTCAAAATTTGGCTTTTAAAATGTACAAACAAAAATTGGGTTTAGTCCAACAAATGGGTAAATGAATGGGATTTGAAAGCAATTTATATTCTCTCCAACACATCGATCATGTTCTTCATTTGTTGTTCCATAACATTCAGTTTCTTCCTTATAATGTCTATTTCGCCATTCCACAGCATGATGTCGTGGATGAGCCTTTGGGCACTGTCACTTGTAAAAGGTTCAGCTTGCTCTTCAACAACCAGCACCTAAAAATTGGTTAAAAAACATGTATTGTAAATATGCAGGCATACATAGATTACCTGAAGCTGGGGTGTCAGACACTCACCTGTTTGGGTGACAATCTTGCCCACTTCCTCCACCTCTCCTTACTCCAGATCCTCAGGGGGTCTTGGGCTGATTTCCCCTTTTTGGTGATGTGGGGGGTCCCTGGTGTCCTCTGAGTGGTGTCGTCCGAGTCTTTTCTATGAGAATGAAACAAAAGGTATATTTAGCACACAGATATTTGAGTCCAGAAATAGGAATATGAAACATTGCTTGGAAGTGGGGTACAACTGTCTGTTTTGGGCAGAGTTCCAAGCTAAAGACATGATTTTTTTACCTTACCAAAGCTGGAATACTTACCTTTTTGTGACAATTTTCACACATGGAGACACCCCAAAAGTATCCACTGGAACACCTGTGTGGGACACCTTAAAAAGTTCGTTCGAACAACCGAACACCGTTAAAGTCTATGGGACACGAACATGAATAATCAAAAGTGCTAATTTTAAAGGCTTATATGCAAGTTATTGTCATAAAAAGTGTTTGGAGACCTGGGTCCTGCCCCAGGGGACATGGATCAATGCAAAAAAAGTTTTAAAAACTGCCATTTTTTTGAGAGCAGTGATTTTAATAATGCTTAAACTGAAACAATAAAAGTGTAATATTCCTTTAAATTTCGTACCTGGGGGGTGTCTATAGTATGCCTGTTAAGGGGCACATGTTTCCTGTGTTTAGAACAGTCTGACAGCAAAATGACATTTCAAAGGAAAAAAGTCATTTAAAACTACTTGCGGCTATTAATGAATTGCCGGTCCGACAATACACATAAAAGTTCATTGATAAAAACGGCATGGGAATTCCCCACAGGGGAACCCGAACCAAAATTTAAAAAAAAATGACATGGGGGTCCCCCTAAATTCCATACCAGGCCCTTCAGGTCTGGTATGGATATTAAGGGGAAACCCGGGCAAAAAAAAAAAATGGCGTGGGGTCCCCCCTTAAAATCTATACCAGAGCCTTCAGGTCTGGTATGGATTTTAAGGGGAACCCCACGCCAAAATAAAAAAAAACTGCGTGGGGTCCCCCCAAAAATCCATACCAGATCCTTATCCAAGTACGCAACCTGGCAGGCCGCAGGAAAAGAGGGGGACAAGCGAGCGCCCCCCCTCCTGAACCGTATCAGGCCACATGCCCTCAACATTGGGAGGGTGCTTTGGGGTAGCCCCCCAAAACACCTTGTCCCCATGTTGATGGGGACAATGGCCTCATCCCCACAACCCTTGCCCGGTGGTTGTAGGGGTTTGCGGGTGGGGGGCTAATCGGAATCTGGAAGCCCCCTTTAACAAGGGGACCTCCAGATCCCGTCCCTCCCCCCTGTGTGAAATGGTAAGGGGGTACATAAGTACCCCTACCATTTCACAAAAAAACTGTCAAAAATGTTAAAAATGACAAGAGACAGTTTTTGACAATTCCTTTATATAAATGCTTCTTCTTTCTTCTATCTTCCTTCGGTTTCTTCCTCCATCTTCTTCTTCTTCTTCTGGTTCTTCTGGTTCTTAAGAGGAATCCCGCGCCAAAATAAAAAAAAAACGGCGTGGGGTCCCCCCAAAAATCCATACCAGACCCTTATCCGAGCACGCAACCTGGCAGGCCGCAGGAAAAGAGGGGGACAAGAGAGCGCCCCCCCCTCCTGAACTATACCAGGCCACATGCCCTCAACATTGGGAGGGTGCTTTGGGGTAGCCCCCAAAACACCTTGTCCCCATGTTGATGGGGACAAGGGCCTCATCTCCACAACCCTTGCCCGGTGGTTGTGGGGGTTTGTGGGTGGGGGGCTTATTGAAATCTGGAAGCCCCCTTTAACAAAAGTACCCCTACCATTTCACAAAAAAACTGTCAAGAATGTTAAAAATGACAAGAGACAGTTTTTGACAATTCCTTTATTTAAATGCTTCTTCTTTCTTCTATCTTCTATCTTCCTTCGGTTTCTTCCTCCATCTTCTTCTTCTTCTGGTTCTTCCTCCGGTGTTCTCGTCCGGCATCTCCTCCGCGGCGTCTTCTTATCTTCTTCTCCTTGGGCCGTTCCGCATCCATGATGGCATGGAGGGAGGCTCCCGCTGTGTGACGCTTTTCTTTTCATCTTTTTCTTCATCTTTTTCTCTTTATCTTCTTCTCTTCATCTTCTTGTCTTCATCTTCTTTTCGACCGCTCCGCATCCATGATGGCATGGAGGGAGGCTCCCGCTGTGTGACGCTTCTCCTCTTCTGACGGTTCTTAAATAATGGGGGGGGCAGGGCCACCCGGTGACCCCGCCCCCCTCTGACGCACGGGAACTTGACGGGGACTTCCCTGTGGCATTCCCCATGATGTCAGAGGGGGGCAGGGTCACCCATTATGTAACCCCACCCCCTTCTGACGTCATGGGGAATGCCACAGGGAAGTCCCCGTCAAGTCCCCGTGCGTCAGAGGGGGGCGGGGTCACAGGTGGCCCTGCCCCCCCATTATTTAAGAACCGTCAGAAGAGGAGAAGCGTCACACAGCGGGAGCCTCCCTCCATGCCATCATGGATGCGGAGCGGCCCGAAAAGAAGATGAAGACAAGAAGATGAAGAGAAGAAGATGGAGAGAAAAAGATGAAGAAAAAGATGAAAAGAAAAGCGTCACACAGCAGGAGCCTCCCTCCATGCCATCATGGATGCGGAACGGCCCGAGGAGAAGAAGATAAGAAGACGCCGCGGAGGAGATGCCGGACGAGAACACCGGAGGAAGAACCAGAAGAAGAAGAAGATGGAGGAAGAAACCGAAGGAAGATAGAAGATAGAAGAAAGAAGAAGCATTTAAATAAAGGAATTGTCAAAAACTGTCTCTTGTCATTTTTAACATTCTTGACAGTTTTTTTGTGAAATGGTAGGGGTACTTTTGTTAAAGGGGGCTTCCAGATTTCAATAAGCCCCCCACCCACAAACCCCCACAACCACCGGGCAAGGGTTGTGGAGATGAGGCCCTTGTCCCCATCAACATGGGGACAAGGTGTTTTGGGGGCTACCCCAAAGCACCCTCCCAATGTTGAGGGCATGTGGCCTGGTATAGTTCAGGAGGGGGGGCGCTCTCTTGTCCCCCTCTTTTCCTGCGGCCTGCCAGGTTGCGTGCTCGGATAAGGGTCTGGTATGGATTTTTGGGGGGACCCCACGCCGTTTTTTTTTATTTTGGCGCGGGATTCCTCTTAAAATCCATACCAGACCTGAAGGGTCTGGTATATATTTTAAGGGGGGACCCCACGCCATTTTTTTTTTTTTTAATTTTGGGCGGGGTTCCCCTTAATATCCATACCAGACCTGAAGGGCCTGGTATGGAATTTAGGGGGACCCCCATGTCATTTTTTTGTTTTAATTTTGGTTTGGGGTTTCCCTGTGGGGAATTCCCATGCTGTTTTTATCAATGAACTTTTATGTGTATTGTCGGACCGGCAATTCATTAATAGCCGCGACCGCGAGTAGTCTTAAATGACTTTTTTTCCTTTAAAATGTAATTTTTCTGTCAGACTGTTCTAAACACGGGAAACATGCGCCCCTTTACAGGCATACTATAGACACCCCCCGGTACCAAATTTAAAGGGATATTACACTTTTATTGTTTCACTTTAAGCATTATTAATATCACTACTCCCAAAAAAACGGACGTTTTTAAAACTTTTTTTTTTGCATTGATCCATATCCCCTGGGGCAGGACCCTGGTCCCCAAACACTTTTTATGACAATACAATGCATATAAGCCTTTAAAATTAGCACTTTTGATTTCTCCCATAGACTTTTAAAGGGTGTTCCACGGCATTCGAATTTGCAGCGAACACCCCAAATTGTTCGCTGTTCGGCGAACTGGCGAACAGCTGATGTTCGAGTCGAACATGTGTTCGACTCGAACTCGAAGCTCATCCCTAATTGAGACTGCAAATATCTAGAAACTGTCAGGATTTTGATGGATATTGCAAATAATATATATGTTTTTAAGGTATTCCTATGTAACTGATATCTTGACATAGAAATTGTGTGTTTTCTGTAGACTGGCTGTCTATCTTTGCTTGTGTATTTCACTTACATCCTGTGTAGAAGGAATTCCACTCTTCATGTGTCTGTATTTAATTAGAGATGCTGTTCATATTACTTACTCTTGCCCCCACCCTTGTAAAAAAGGGAGGTAATATTGGGAGTGAGTATGTGAGGGTCTTGTTTTTGAGCACAAATTCAAAGGTTCCAGTTTGGTATGTAAGCGAGAGCTGGAAGCTGTTCACTCTCTTTATACTTCCTGCTTTCAAGCTACACACAGCTCTTTCTTCAGCACACAGACTTTTCTTCAGCAAACATGAGGTTTATCGGCCATCTTTAAAAAGCCAAGACAAAGGAAATCCACATGGCCTGTCTATCTTTGAAACAAACTATATTTGAATCTTTTTTGATCATATATGAAACAACACTAATTAAGAATATGAATGTACTATTTTTATAAGTATTTTCCAAGTTTTTGTGTGTACAATAAAACACACAGTTTGATATAAGCTGACTCAGACATAATTAAGGAAATTCGTCTCACAATCAGTCATCATTATTGAAAGCTTTTTCTACAATATCAAGCTTTTTATTACATTGGCTAGCCAGAGCCAGTCTCATCGTCAGAAGTTTTTTCCACTTTCTTCCGTTGATCAGAGGGGAAAAGTGATGAACAGGAATTAACTTTGCACAAGTTGAACGAACCTAGAGAAAAAAAATCTATTGTGAAAGACCAGAGAATTTCGGACATACAGAAGTCTTGAAAGACGGTTTAATTCGAGTCCAGCGGAAAACAGAAAAGTTTTATATTCGGTGAGTACCAAAATATGAATTTTATAAAAGTACTGGCAGAAGAAAGCAGTTTAGAATTTAATGGTTTAGCGAATCACGTCTCTGACGCTGAGTTATGGCAGTCAATGTATAATCAATGCCTACAGGCAAATAATGAAATTGATAAGACTAGATTTTCATTAGCTAAATCTAAGAGAAAATTAAGTAATGTAATGAAGCTAGTTACGGTTTTCAATGCAATGGTTTTTGATATGCCAGGAAAACAAAGGCAAAGTGTAACAGAAATTGCACAAACACAGGAGAATTTACATATTGAACAATTACTGATTGAGAAAGGTGAATTGGAACATAAAATGAATGCACTATTGGAATCATTTAAAGAAAAATAAAGTTGTATTACTTTTTTAACTCAGAAAGAAATTGAACAAGACAATGTTATAAGTTTGTTTAAAACGCAATTATTAGAAGCTCAGTCTTCTGCACATGCTCAGTGTTTAGCTTATGAACATGTGACAAAGTCAGATGCGAGGGTTAACAATGCTGATTCAGGAGTTGACACAGTGGAGACTGATGAGTCTGTTGTTAATATTTCCTGAGACAATGAAAGCGTGAAGTCTGTTGATTTGAATAATAGTAATATTCAACAGAAATGTAAATTTTCATCGCCATATGCTCAGAGAAAGGTATATGCAAAAATAGCAACTCTTAAATGTTTTATTTGTAAAAGAGAGGGTCACATAGCCAGGTTTTGTGTGATGGCTAATGATAATGATATACAAAAGAGGTTGTATTATCCGAAAACGATACCAAGACGCTATAAAGTGTATTCTGTGCGCTGGTGTAGTAATTTGAGGTATAGAGGCCATAATAATCAAACAAATTTCCCTTTTAAGACCCAAATGCAAAGATTGCAAACTGCAAATAGTCCATTAAGACAGAAAAGGTATCATTATGTACCATATAACACTGTGAAAAACAATGTTAGCAGTCCTTAAATGAACTGCATGGGTGGTAAGGATTTTCTGGTTATTGTTTCTTTGCTATGGATAAAGGTTATGATTTGAGGTTCAGAGATTTGGTTTTTATTTGATATATTTTTAGTATTCTTAAGGATAATCCTTTGGATTATTCATTTTTATTAAATTTTCCCAGGTATGATTATTATGTTTTTCATTTTTTGTTTTGTCCAGATGAAACATTGAGAGGTCTAGTTCACCTGAAAAGGGGGATAATTAACAGCTTTGTACTCAATTAGCTACTGAATACATTTTGTTTAAGACAACAGAGAGTTACCTGTAGGCAATAGAAAAATAGACACATTAAATTAGCAAAGGATGCAGATTTGTATGGAAAATTAGTGATTTCAACCTGAATATGGTCAAAATTATGTTGTGAAAAAACAAATATATGATTTTCCTTTGTTTTCCGAGGATTAAAAGGTGACACCTCAATCTTTTCTTCTTCATCGGTTGATATAAAATCTTCCTTTGTTTATGAAAACAGGATTTTATATCATGACTCAGACAGATTTTCTGTATTTTATTGTACCACAACACCTACAGGTGGAATTCACTAAATTTAACTATGACAGTTTACATCACATTGGTAAGCAAAAATTGCTTGAAATTTTTAAAGAGAAATTCTCTTGGGACAAAATGGAAGAGACAGTAGACAGTAGAGTAATTAAATCTTGTCTAATCTGTGCACAAATATATTGTAATTACTGCTAGGATGTTGAT
Organism: Aquarana catesbeiana; assembly: GCF_042186555.1. Lineage (NCBI taxonomy): Eukaryota > Metazoa > Chordata > Amphibia > Anura > Ranidae > Aquarana > Aquarana catesbeiana. Next base: position 484,144,532 of record NC_133327.1, on the reverse strand, counting down.
TAATCCTGTTTTTCCAGTTTGGGTTATACTAGCAAACCTCAGTAGTGACAGAGGATTCCATTTTATAGGTAAAATAATGCAGGTAATGTGTAAAATCTTGGGAATAGAAAAGAGATTTCATGTATCATATCATTCATAGTTTGCAGGTACAGTTTTTTTCAGTTAGAAATTATTCTTCATTTGAATTAATGATAGGAAGAAATTACTTTGTCACTTGTGTTTCACAATGAACTTTTGTTGGCAATACACAGCAATGATTGTTAGTGTCCCTTTGAATTGTATTGTACTGCAATGCTTGTGATTTGAGAATGGATACTAGGATGTTATTTAAAATGTATTGAATGTCATTCAGAAAATGATATTTCATCACATCAACATGCATTGTATCTTTTTAGTATTTTGTGCTCCTTTTGCACAACAGTGTTTTGGTTATAGATGATACAGGACAAATTGAACATAATTTTGTCACATGCAGTTACTTGTATGAAAAAATGGTCCCTTCAGACATTTTTAAGTATGTGTTAAAAGATCATAATTTCTTTATTTTACAATATTCTTTGTTTAGGAGATTAGTAAAAAAATAATTTGTATATATACTGATATGTAGTATTTGTTTTAGATGTTTAAAGAAACTTGTATTGTATAAGTTAAATGGTTACTCACATAGTTCATAGCCCCACCCTTAGGAATTTGAGAGTAAGTAACACCCGCCTTTTTAAAAAGGTGGGAGGGAATACTACTCATTGAAAGCCTGCGTTCTCTGTGGGACTACAAGAGACAAAGGAACTTTTCTGAATAAGAAAAGGAGGGGGTTTGTTTTTTTAGGAGTAGAATGCTTGTAACAAAGTTTTTTGGGCAGACATGCACTCCAGCAGATGCTGCAATAGACATTCACTCCAGCATACACAAGACATATATACAACATGAGAACTGCTGTTACATCCACACACACATATCTGATCCTTGTAACATTTTGTTATTTTATTATTAAAACCAAAATGATCTTTTGTACAAGATAAGCGGTTTATCAAGATTGATAACTAAGAAGGGAAAGGTTTATTTAAACAAAAATTAGATGCTGTTAGCACAAGTCTATACAGAAAGGAAAATGGTGATCAAAGAGTTGCCACGTGTAAGGTCACACCCAGAGATGGTGAGATACACGTCACAGGCGGAACTAAAGTTTCAGGAGAAGTGGACCATGACAAAGTAATTGGGAAGGTCCATTTGACACCTTGGATGTTCAAGGGGGAATGGTACTAGTTCAAGGACTTCTCAATTTAGTGAAAAAAGCATGTAGAAATAAAAATGTGGGTATAACAAATTTAATATTCTGAGAAAAATGATGCTGCTTTTATTTTTTCAGGAATGAATTATAAAAATTTAACCTGGAGGAATCATGGATTCCAAAAAGAAGAAAAGATGTCAGTTCAAAAAAAGAAAAGTGTTAAAGAGAGAAGATTTATCATCATTACAGGATTCATCTTTTTCCTAGTGACAATTTTATCTGTGGTAAAATATATCACAAATTGTTCCAGCTATGCAGAGGTTAACCGGATTTAAGATTTAAAACAACAAAGTCATTACATTATTCAGAAACAAAAGAGATCTAGACACTGATATCACTATAGATGACAAAAGTGATAAAGACATTGATATTAAAGCGGGGTACCACTCAAATTTTTAACTTAATCTTATCCCCTTCAGTTAATTGCATAGATGTTCAAATGCCACACGATTTTTTTTTTTATCGCTGTAATTACCTTTATATTGTACTTTATTGTGGCACTTCCTGTCTCTCCTCCCATGGGAGTAGGCATGTTAATTGCCTTTCCCCGGCGCCGCACTGTCTCCTGGGAGCTTAGTGTCAGGCTTCCCAAGATTCAGTGCGGAAATAATGATCGTGTGTGAACAAGCTGTGAATGAACAGCATTTACCGCATCCAGGAAATCAATGCTTGTGGGCTTCACATGCCCACAAGCAAGATGGAAACAGCCAGCATCACATTTTTAAGTTATTCTTCAGTACGAAAACAGACAGAGGCGGAAATATTACACCCAAACTGTGAGTATTATTTTGGGGTTAGCAACGTGTCTCAATGACATAAAAAAAAAAAAAAAAGATTGGTCGCCGGACTCCAGCTTTAATACAGAGGACAAGAGTGATAAAGATATTGATCTTAATGCACATGACAGAAATAATAATTCTAGATATGTTAATAACAATACAGCTGAATAATTGTATGGATATGTATGTGTAGGACAGGGATATGATTGCTGTATGGAATTATATTTCATTCATAGTAATAATGTCGAGGTCAACGTTAAAATAGAATCCGAAACAAACTTTGTAAAATGCAGGGATCTTATAGGTTAAACAACAAAACTGGAACTTTTGAATGTAATATATTGGGAAGGAGTTTCTGGTCAGTATGTGTAAAAGGTAATAATTCAACAATTTGGTCTGGAGATGTTACTAATAACATGATAAGGTCTGGGAAATTACTTTATTCATCAGAACAATATTATTACCTATTACAAAGTTTTGTGAAAATATTAGATCCAGAACATTTAAATATAATTGGAGATGAAAAAGGGGACGTTGTAAGAACATGGGATTTTAAAGTAACAAGAAAATTAGCTCAAATAAGGGTTAAAGTTAGTTTTTCTGTGATCAACATGATTATTCCAGAAATTTATATTTTCCCACAATCTTTAAAAATCATTGAAGACAAAGATGGTTTGCATTTGATATGTAAAACAGAAATATATTTACCTCAAGATTCATTGTTAACTTGGAAAAGGAACAGTGAATTTTTGGGAAGTTTTCTTCTCAGTTCTGCTATTATAATTCATAAAGGAATTTTTGGTAGTGTGAATTGGATCAATAATACATTTGTTTATCAAAAAATGAGAGTATCTTTGAATGATACTGGTATATATGAATGTTGCATATCAATAGGAAATTATCCGGTGAAATGTGTGAAGGCAAGTGTTGTTGTAATGTCTCCTAGGAAAACTCCATGTGTTGGTAAGAAAAGTGTTTCTGCAAGCCCATTTCAGATTAACCATTTCCAATCCAGAACTCTTTTGAGAGAGGTTAAGTTTGTCATTATATTGTGGAACTTTAATGTTTCAGAATGGAAAATTTCTACAAGGTTTCCACAATGTCAAGGACATTTGGTTAATATGAAATTGGGTATTGAAAGATGGTTTGGAATTAATAGTAGAAATCATAACAGAAATAAGCGTGGTATTGTTGAAGGTATTTTAGGAGGGACTGGCACAATTGGGAGTATAACAAATAGTATGTATATTAATACTTTAAAGTCTGATCTTGAAACAGCTGGTTTAGTGGGTAGTAACGGGATTAAAATACAGAGAAATTTAAATTAAATTTTAGAAAATATGGTTATTAAAACAGCTAATATAATGGGTCCATCTATTTTACATCTTCAAAATATTACTCTTGATTTAATGATAAGTGAACAACATTCTCATATTGCCAGAGCATGCTTAGAGATCCAGACTGAATATTCCACTAATTTTAAAATAATTTCGCAAGCATTTTAGAGTGGAATAACCCCTCTTGGCATTTTACATAATTTACCCAGACAATATGTATATGCTATAAATCATACAGATTTATGGGTAAATAAATGGATAGGATGCAAACATGATGTTTGTTATAGTTCTTCTATGATTCCAATAGCAGGACAAGAACACATTTTGGTTCCAATCACTGCCTTGGGATTACCTATCAGCAATACACAATTATTATACTATAAATTACAGTATACAGATTTTGCATTTAACAATGAAAATTCTGAATTAGAACAATTAGATCTGTCATCATGATTACAATTTCAGTCTAAAGTTATCTGTTTACCTAATCAAGACAAAAGTATTTTTCATTCTTGTTATCATAATCATACATTATGTTCAGCAAGAATAGAAAAAGTTGAAACAATTTCTGAATTAATTACTCGTGTAGATAAAAAGAAGGGTTGCTTTCAGATCATGTCAGATACAGAAAGGGTTAAAACTTTTTTCTCTTCTTGTACAAATACAGAAAACCTAAATCAAGGCTTGTATTGTATAGAAGGAGACATTGTAGCAATAAGTATTAATGGGTTTAGAACAAATTTAACAAATATGCTTATGAAATATATAAGTGCTCTTCCCACACAATATAATATATCTCAAATAGACGAATTTCCTTTGGAAGAATGGGCAAATGTAATTCATAAGGATAAAGGTTTATTGATAGCTTTAGCTAAGGAACTTCAGAATGCAGGAATATTGTTTAAACCTGAACAAGGTAATTTGCAAGAGATATCTCATCAATGGTCAGAATTTTCAGGAAGTAATTGGTGGAAAAAAACAGTAATAGTGTATCAATTTGGGGAAAAACTTCAATAACCTCAGCAGCAGGAAATATTTTATCACATCCTATAGTTATTCTTTTTATTATTATGTTATTCATTATATTGCAGTTATGTTTAATGTTTAGAATGAAAAAATAAAATTATCGAATTAGAAAAGAAATCAGGAAAGGATATGATTTATTGCAAAATAAGCTTAAAATAAGAATGGGTTTTAGTATTGCAAACTCAGTTAATAATGAAAATACATTTGGAGTTATTGGATCAAAGTCAGAGAGAATGTGATATGAATGTTATGAATTAATTAAAATTTTGAAAATATGATTATTATTCATATTTCAGATGGGAAAGTTATATGAATGTTATGAATGAATTCAATTTTTATATTCTTAATATCTAAATTTTAATTGGCTTTATACGGAGTATGAATTGCCTATAATTGTATGAATGGCAGATTTTGAGTTAAATAACATCCAGATGGCGACTTATTAATTGAGACTACAAATATCCAGAAACTGTCAGGATTTTGATAGATATTGTAAATAATATATATGTTTTTAAGGTATTCCTATGTAACTGATATCTTGACATAGAAATTGTGTGTTTTCTGTAGACTGGCTGTCTATCTTTTGCCTGTGTATTTCACTTACATCCGGTGTAGAAGGAATTCCACTCTTCATGTGTCTGTATTTAATTAGAGATGCTGTTCATATTACTTACTCTTGCCCCCACCCTTGTAAAAGGGGAGGTAATATTGGGAGTGAGTATGGGAGGGTCTTGTTTTTGAGAGCAAATTCAAAGGTTCCAGTTTGGTATGTAAGGGAGAGCTGGAAGCTGTTCACTCTCTTTCTATTTCCTGCTTTCAAGCTACACACAGCTCCTTCTTCAGCACACAGACTTTTCTTCAGCAAACATGAGGTTTGTCGGCCATCTTTAAAAAGAAAACCATCCAATCGGTAGTAGCGACGGACGGTGTGTAAGACAAAGGAAATCCACATGGCCTGTCTATCTTTCAAACAAACGAACTATATTTGAATCTTTTTTGATCATATATGAAACAACACTAATTATGAATATGAATGTACTATTTTTGTAAGTATTTTCCAAGTTTTTGTGTGTACAATAAAACACACAGTTTGATATAAGCTGACTCAGACATAATTAAGGAAATTCGTCTCACAATCAGTCATCATTATTGAAAGCTTTTTCTACAATATCAAGCTTTTTATTACAATTTTTGACGGAAAAAGTCCGATGGGGCATACATACGGTCGGAAAATACGATGAAAAGCTCCCATCTGACTTTTTCTGACAGACATTCTGCTCATGTGTACACGACATAAGAGAGCTTAAAGCAAAGTTCCAACCACATAAATTATTATTTTTTATAAAATCTATTGCTATCACACATTATGTAGATTTAGCATTGGTTATTCTCATTAATAGCGCCGCTTTTCTTGATATTTTATTAAAAAAGTTACCTTATATTGATGCTGCTTGGGCATTCCCATCTTACTTGTGGGCAGGCGAAGCCCACAAGCATAAACTTCCGGGATACGGTGCTGCTGCATAACCAGCATGCACCGCCTGTTCTCGCGCATGCGCACTAAGGACATCTAGAGGTGCAGGAAACTTTTCAGGTTGCCATCACAATAGGCGTCGGTGTCGGAAGTGCCCGGCCCGTTGTGATGAAAATGTTTTGTCGGAATTACCGACAACAAAAATTTGAGAGCTGGTTCTCAAATTTTCCAACAACAAAATCCGTTGTCGTAAATTCCATGCGTGTGTACACAATTCTGACGCACAAAATTCCACGCATGCTCTGAATCAAGTACGAGACGGAAGCACATTCGTCATGCTGCACATTTTTTAATCTTTTAATGCAGCACATTCTCTTCTTCTTTATAATGCTAGAATTATGAAGTTGTTTTACTGCTGATATTCACACAGAATTCTCACAAACTGATTTCTTTATTATTTCTTGTGATCTCATGAATAATATTTATTTTTTTCGTCAGATCTCCATAATAATGTTTTGAATTTATTTTTAAAGTGATCTTTTTTTATTTATTTATTTATTTATTTTTTTTTTTCAAATATAAGTTTATTCAGGTGCAGGAAGGCCAAGGGCCAAGTAATACATTTTGGACATAAATATGCAACGAGGACGCAGCCTCAATCATATATGCAAATAACAGAATATTAATAGCAACGTCCAATACAGAGTCCTTCATAGAGCAGTAAAGAAAAAACAAAAGGGCTGTGGACATGTGAAGGAATACCACTCTGTTTTATTACTCATATCTAGTTGAGAGGCCCTTTTTTCCCCTGCCATTTTCCTTTTTCCAAGATAAAGTATCAATACAGTAGAGTTATAGAGAAAAAATTAAGTGAAAGGCAGAGAAAAGGAGATGAAGAGCAAGGGCAGAGAGAGAGGGAGATAAGGAGGTGGGACAGGTGGGGGAGGGAAGAGGGAAACACGGATTCGGCGACCCAGTATGTCCTGTGACTGTTACTATTGGTTAGCCGTCTGCTGTATTTCCTGGGTCCGATAGAAGATCACGTCCCTCATCCGAAAATATAAATAACATCCATCTTGTCCAGGTCTTATCATACAGCTCTTTTTGATTGCGTGCTGTGAGGATGAGATCCTCCATTTTTCTAACTTCCTCCACTTTCCTAAGCCACATGCCCATACTTGGGGTCCTGGTCGTTTTCCGTAGAGTGGAATACATGCCTTTGCCGCATCTAAAAGATGACGGGTCAGGGATTTTTTGTATGCCTTTCTGGACATTGTGGTTGCGTGAAGCAGAAAGACAGCTGGGTCAGCTGAGACATGGCGTTCTGTGAACTTTTGTATGGTCTGTTGTATAGATCTCCAGAACTGTTCCAGCCTAGGGCAGGACCAGAACACATGAAGAATCGTACCCAATTCTTCGCCACATCTCCAGCAGAGACCTGATGAGGATGGGAAGAATTTCTGTAGCTTCGCAGGTGTGTTGTACCATCTGGTAAGTACTTTGTAGTTTGTTTCCTGAGTCTTAGTACATGTTGAAGACTTAAATGTAAAGTGTAAAATGTTCTGTTTTTGCTTTGATGTAAGGGTACACTGTAAGTCTCTTTCCCACGTTTCAAGCGCGGGTAGCTGGAAGTTATCTGGGGGGGGGGTGTTTAACAGCTGGTATGTCAGTGACAACGAGTGGGGTAGATCACCCTCTTCCATGCAGTACATTTCGTAGGTGGTCAAATTGTTTCGGAGAAGGGAGAGATCTAAGGAAGTGGCTAAGTTGGTGAGCCCTCCAGAAATCTAAATGGAACGGGCCCTCCGGTCGCATAAGGTCCGTAGCAGAGACCCACTTACCATTTGTAATGAAGTGGGATGCTTGCGAAAGGCCCATGTTGCATAGAGACCTAAAGATTGGATCGAGACACCCCGGGCTAAATTCAGGAGTGCCCAGTATTGGACGTAGTGGGGAAACCGATGGGTCGAGGTGTAGTCGAGCAAAGAGCGATGCGCAGGTACGTATGGTAACCCCTATTAAGGGGTGCCTCTTTACGTTTTCCGGTAAGGCGACGTGACACCAGGGGGCCCTGTTTAACGGTACTGGGCACTGGCTCTGTTCTAACTGTGTCCATAGCTTTGTGTTTTGGTGGCGGTTCCAAACGATAAGTCTAGTCAGGTGGGTTGCTTGATGATACCTGTGGAGGTCCGGAACTGCAAGACCTCCATATGTTTTAGGTAGGGTGAGTAGTCGTTTATTGAGTCTGGGCCTCTTATGTGCCCAAATAAAGTTAAAGAAAAGGGCACTAGCCTGGGTGAAATAATGCGAGGGTATATGGACCGGTAACGCCTGTAAAAGGTACAGGAATTTTGGTAGAATGGACATTTTTAGGATGTTGCATCTACCAAACCAGGAGTGTAGACCTGTGTTCCAAGTGGAGAGAAGGGATCTGACGGAGTTTAGAAGTGGAGGGAAGTTTAGGCCAAATGTTTGGGATAATTTTGGGGGGATGTATGTACCGAGATATTTTAGAGCTGTGGTGGTCCACTTAAATTTAAAGTTATTCTGTAGGGCTAATAAATGACGCGGGGGGACCCCCACTCCCATTGCCTCCGATTTGCTAAAATTGATCTTCAGATTAGATATATTACCATAAGATTTAAATTCTTGGAGAAGGTTGGGCAGGGAGACTACTGGATTGGTGAGAGTAAACAGCATGTCATCTGCATATGCTGCGATTTTCTGCTGTGTCTCTCCCATAACTACACCCATAATGTCTGGATGTGCACGTACAGTTCGCAGAAAAGGTTCCAACGACAGGGCGAACAGAAGCGGAGACAGGGGACATCCCTGACGGGTTCCGTTCCGGATCGCAAATGGGGCTGACAGGATCCCATTAGCACGAACACGCGCCGAGGGATTGGAGTATAGTGATTCTATCCAAGTCAGCATCCTGCCTCCAAGACCTATATGTTTTAAGACCGAGGTCATATAACGCCAATCCACCCTGTCGAAGGCCTTCTCCGCGTCCGTGCTCAAAAAGATGCAAGGTGTCTTATGTTGGTTAACTACATGTAAGATGTTTAGGACTTTGGTCGTATTATCCCTGGCCTCTCTAGTTGGGATAAACCCAACTTGATCCAAGTGAATCAGTGACGGGAGATATGTTTGGATTCTAGTGGACAGTATTTTTGTAAAAATTTTTAAGTCTAAGTTTAGTAGCGAGATTGGCCTATAGCTACCGCACATCCCCGCATCTTTTCCCTCTTTTGGAATTACTGCAATATGTGCTAGCAGTGTGTCTCTGGGGATATGTGTACTTGAATCCAGTGAGTTAAAGAATTTGTGTATGTGGGCTCCCAGGGACGGTAGTAAGGATTTATAGTATAGAGCTGTAAAGCCATCCAGTCCCGGTGCCTTCCCTAGCTTCATGGCTTTAATTGCACTTTGAATTTCCTCCAGAGAGATGGGTTCATCCAGTAACTCACTGGCTTCAGCAGGTAATTTGGGCATTCCAGATTTACACAAATAATCCTCTATGTGGGGTTGTGATGTGGGTGTCCACTGTAAATCATATAGGGACGAGTAAAAGTCTTTGAATTCCGTAGCTATCTGCTGTGGGAGAGTCATCTTCTGTCCAGAAGAAGACATTATGTGGGGGATATAATTTGCCAGTTGTTGTTCCCGGAGTGATTTGGCCAGTAATTTCCCACACTTGTTCCCTGACTCATAAGACACCCTTCTACATATTTGCATTGCAGCTTTCGCTCTAAATTGCATTAGCTCCGTGATTTTGTTGCGTAAGAGCAAAAGTTCCGCCTCCCCCTTAGATGTTTGGGCATGTTTGTGTCTTGCCTCCGCTAAGTGTAGGTCCTGTAGGAGAACTGTCAGTTGTTTTGAACGGTCTCGTTTGATGCGTGTCCCATGTTTGATTAGGATGCCGCGGATCACCGCTTTGTGGGCCTCCCAAACAATACCAGGGTCGCTGTCAGGGGTATTGTTGTGTTTGAAATAGAATTCTAATTCTCTTGTGACATCCTTAAGCACCTCTTCGTCCTGCAGGAGGCTTTCATTTAATCTCCAGGTCTTTGGTCTGTCCGTAGTGTTGTCAGTCAGGGCGTACGTCAGGAGGACTGGAGCGTGGTCCGACCACGTGATTTTATTTATTTTTTTTATGAAGATCTCTTTTTTTTTTTTTTCTACTGATCTCCATAATATTGTTTGTTGTTTTGTGTGTCAAATTACCACAACATCATTATTAACTTGTATTTTTTAACCTCAAGGAGGTTGTTTGGTGTTGGTATCCCTTGTTAATTTGACATTGTATTTTTTAAATGTACCTGCCTTCTCACAAACTGTCCTTTTTGAAGTAAAACACATAGGCAAGTATTTGTGAAAAACAGTAGCCATTTATTATGGGTCATAACCAAATAAAGAGGAAGGCAGCACTGGATAAACTGGAGAAGCCTTTGTACCCCAGGGCACACATCAACTATTTTACAGCCAAAATTGGTAGCATGAGGAGTCCATATAATAGTGAGCACAATCCCGTCCAGGACTCCAAGAGATCAGTAACAGCAGCAGATGACATATATGTCCCCAGGCTGTGGTCTTACCACAGCCTGTGTCTTTTGTCAGACCAGACTGAACCCAGGCCATCACTCTCTTGTCTTCCTTCCACACTTCCCTTTCAGGCTTGCTTCCAGGCTGTGGCTCTGGTGTTGGAGTTGTGGCAGGAGGTGGAGGAGGAGGAGGCTGATGGTCGAACTCACAAACCTGGCTCTGGCTTGTGCGTTTACCCCTGAACCCCTTGTAAGATAACTTCCTCACAGGCTGCCATGCAGGCATAGTCCTCTTGAAGATTGGGGGGTTCTGAGGGCCGCAGTAGCCTGCCGAAATAGCCCAAGTGCTGCCTCCTCCAGGTTCCTCCCCTTCCTGGGCCTTTTGTTTGGAAGGCGGAGGGGAGGGACCTGGGATTTGGTCAGGCTACTCGGCCCGGCCACCTCCTGGCTGCCACTTACCCCCGCCTCCTTCTGGCTGCCACTTTCCCCGCCACCTCCTGGCTGCCACTTTCCACAGCCTCCTCCTGGCTGAGGCTTTCCTGTGTATGAAAAAGGGACATAGTTTTAGTTTTTTGGTCATCAAACACACACAATTTTCAGCTCATGACTGTTGCAAATTGAATGTTAATAAATAGAAAAGACTATCATTCTGACCCCAGCATTTTTTATTCTTGTCCCAATCATTTGTGGTCACTACTGTCTATTGATATGTAAAACACTTTGTTAAATCAGAAATTAGTGAACAATAACATCTAGTTAACATCATTAATTTTTTGACAAGAAATATGTTGAACAATGCTATACCTGACTCAAGCTGGGCTCCTCCACATCTTCCTGGCTGGAAGGCCCAGGTTGGACATTGGAAGCCTCAGCTGGGGTGGAAGGAAGCACTGAAGGAAGACTGGAGAGTACTGGCCTGGGTTCCCTCTGGTCTGCCAGAAAATGCAGTCTGTCATAGTACCACAGCCTGGGTACATAAATGTCATCTGCTACAGCTCCTGATCTCTGGGAATCCTGGACCTTCTTGCGCTCCCTATTATAAGTGCTCCTCATGCCACCAATTGTGACCTTCAAATAGTTGATGGTTGCCGTGGGGATCTGCGGCTTCACTAATTCCAACAATTGATCCAGTGCTGCCTTCCTCTTTATTTTATTAGTATAAAAGGGGTGGTTTACCTGCCACAGACAGGGCAGCTCCCTGTACATATCAGTGAAGAGTCCTGATCATTCAATATATCCATTTTCTCTGCAAGACACAACATAAGACAAACCCTAATGTCAGGCTAAATTCTCCTAATCTTGTCCCAATATAGGTCTCAATCTATAAGCAGTATAGGCCCAAGTTAAAATTGTACCTTCATTATCACGATCGGCGATTCCGCTACTCCTTCCTCCGCTCACAGATCGTACATACGACACACGCGTGTTAAGCTTTATATACACTGCGCATGCGTGAAACTCTGCCCACCCCTGACCTTCTTTATAGTATATTCCCCACCCCTTCTCTTTCGGCGCAGTAGGAGAGCACATGGCGGAGAAAGATCAAGTGCATGAAGAAAGCAGCAACGACGAAAGCCCGGAGCCACGAGATTTTAGGTCTCAAATATGTCCTTTGTAGAGATGGTGGAGATGGTGGACATCTTGAAGAGGGCCGACTATGATGGGAAGTATGGACCGTACAGACACCCTAATGTGAGAAAGGCCAAGATCATGACTAAAGTTGGGAGAAGTCTGCACAGGAATTTTGGGGTATGACATCCAAGGAGCAATTGAGGAAACGCTGGTCAGGCCTGAAATTGAGGGAGCACAATCAGTACAGAAAGATCAGGAAACTGCTTCTAAAAAGTAAGTAGTTGTCATGTGTTCTTATTATTATTATTATGTTCGTGCTGCTCCACGTGCTTTTATTTACTGCTGTATAGTTTAAAATGGCAACTTTTAGGTTCGTGGGCACAGTAATCATTCATAGTAAACTTAGTTAGTTCACCCACTAATACGATGTTTTTGGCAGATACAGGTTAACTACATTTGTTCAGGCCTATTTGCATTCAAATAAGTTTAGTACATTGTTGTCTAGATGGGTTTGTAACTAGAATGAAATGCAAACTTGATTCAGTGTAAGGAGAGGACATTCAGCAGCTGTTTACACATCTGGACACAGGAGCACTAGTGTGGGACACCAGAACAAACTTTTTAGGGTGTCCCACACAGGTGCTTCAGTGGATACTAGGGGTGTCTCCATGTGTGAAACTTGACAAAAAAGGTATTTCAGCTTTAATAAAGGGAAAAAATCATCTTGGAACTCTGCCAAAACAAACAATTGTACCACACTTCCAAACAATCTTTCATATTACTATTTCTGCCCTCAAAAATCTGTGTGCTAAGTATACCTTTTTTTATTCACATAGGGGAGAAAAGACTCGGGACATCAGAGGACACCAGGGACCCCCCACCTCCTAAAGAAGGGGAAATCCCCACACCACAACCTCAGGATGTGGAGAAAGGAGAGGTTTATGAATTGGGCAAAATAGTGACCACAACAGGTGGGTGTCTGAGACCACAGCTTCAGGTAATAGATTTATGCCTGCATATTTATAATACATGGTGTGTTTTTTTTATTTTAGGTGATGTGGATGTTGTTGAAGAAGAAACACATTTCACAAGTGCAAGTGCACATGTCCTCATCGGGGAGATCATGGTGTGCAATAGGGATTTACAGAAGATCAAGGAAGACATCAATGATGTGGAAAAAAGACTCAAAAACATCATTGATGTTTTAGGCAGAATTGAAAACACACCAAAATGTATCAAATCCTTTATATTTTTCTAACCTTTCTTAAAAATTTTGAAAGCCAAATTTTGAAGATGCACACAGTGTGTCAACATGTGATATTTGCCATCACGGGATATCAATGTATGCGTTTTGTGGGTGCAACCCCTTCCTCGCAACTAAAGTAGATGAGAGGAAGGGGTTGTACCCCCGAAACACGTCCATTGATCCCCCATGATGGGAGCTAGCACATGTTGACCTTAGGCGTGGGATCAGGAGGGAAATCCCCATTTTGACTATCAATTTGTGTACATGTTCAAAATTTGTTTTCCCAGGGGTGACATCACCCCATTGGATGAAGGTAATATCAACACAGTTTGGACATAATGTCTGATATTGCCTTCAATTTATCAAAGTTGAATTGTGTAAGTTCCTGAGTTGTGTATTGTTTTATGGTTTTAAAAACATGCCTGTTTACCACAAAAAGGATATTTCTACTGTCAAAAAAAAAATTATTCCAAAAATATGTTGGTTTGTTCAAAAACCCTTTTCTAAACGCACATGTGAATGTGCACAGAGTAAAACTTTTTCTACTCAACAATGTGTGGCTTCTTTCAATGCTCAATAGCAATTTTTTGCTTAAGTTGGTGTTTACAGTGACAATGGGAGTTATTTACTAAAGGCAAATCCACTTGGCACTACAAGTGCACTTTCAAGTGCACTTTTGTAGTGCACCTGCAGTGCAAAGTGGATTTTCCTTTAGTAAATAACATCCACAGTGCTTTATAATTTGCATCAGGCCATTTTCGTCACTCCAAAAAATTAATTCATGGTGCTGAAAATGATGAATATTTTTATCAGTAATGCATTACATACATTAACATCAAAAACAAGGTATGTGTGTAGCAGACCCACAACATAATAGTTAGCTGAAGAAGAGATTGTCACCTCATGTATCAAAGAAATTATGTTTGCACTATTGAAGAAAATGGCAAAAAAAGCCCATTGGATAACCTAGGAGACAGCTAAAAGAAACACAAGCAGTAAATCAAAGGAAATATTTTTCAGTTTAAAATACAAATTTATTTAAAAAATGTTTCTTAAACATTTTCTGGCATATCAATGGCCCCCCTAACCGCAAAGTACTCCATATATTTTAGACGGACCTTGGGGGGGGCAAGCCAGGACGGTCAGCTTCAAGCGCTATCAGGGTTTGGTCTTGAAATCCAGCCTCAGGCCCAACTGAGAAGTTCATAGAATTTCTCCTTAAAAAGTTGTGGAGAATGCAGCATGCAAGGATTATATGGTTACGTTTATATTCCGTCATGTTGATTGGCGTAAGCAATAGGCAGAACTGGCTGGCCATTATCCCAAAAGCATTCTCCACCACTCTTCTGGCTCTGGCCAGCCAGTAGTTAAAAACCCTCTGGTCCGGTGTGATGGTCCTCATTGGGAAAGGCCGCATCAGGTGATCCCCCAGCCCAAACGCTTCATGAGTGACAAAGACGAATGGAAGACCAGCCACGTTGTCTTCTGCAGGTGGCAAGCTCAAGCCACCACTCTGGAGCCATCCGTAGAAATCGGTCTGGGCGATGACTCCACCATCCAACATCTGGCCATTCTTCCCCATGTCCACATAGAGAAAATCATATTTCGCCGACACCATCGCCAACATCACAATACTATTAAACCCCTTATAGTTGTAATAGTATGACCCAGAGTTGGGGGGTGGGACTATGTGGACGTGTTTCCCATCTATTGCCCCATCGCAGTTGGGAAAGACCCACTGTTTTGCACATAACATTGCAAGCAGATTAGACAAAAACATTCTTGGCCAACATCAGTATAACATATATTTGAAGGAGTATTTAAAGACAAAAATATAAGGTCCACTTATCAGATTCCTCACCCCCTCTGATGGCCCATTGTAAAAATTTTAGGGGGGGAGATGTTTTGGACAGGTAACCCTCTCCACTTCATTGAGAGCTGAATGCCTAAAAAATGTGTGTTACTTTGGCCAGGCCCTCCTTACTTACACTATTGGCAGCCCACTGGACAGGTAAGAAGTGTCATAATACAAAAATATAAATACACACTGTACATTTTTACATTCTGCAATTACCTATCAAGATAATAGGAGAACAAAACTTTAAACAGTACCATTTGAAAGTATTCAGGCAGGCCCTTTCACTACATGCTTTGGTGAATTCATGCATGAGGACAAAGAGGACATTCACAGCATATTACAATCATGGTAATTAGGGAATGATGAAAGAAATACAATAAATTAGCAAACATTAAATACATAGAATGTGATGGTAAAGGAGAAATCTTACCTTAATATAGTCCTTCTGCAGGACCTGAATGATGGCAGAACAGGTCTCTGGAATAATGATCCCCAGAGCCTGGGGGAGATGCCTGTCAAGAACTTGATGTGCTGCAGACTTCTCCTTGTCGCCATGTGCCGCAAGGTGGCAATGAGCCTCTGTTCAGGAGTGATGGCTTGCTGCATGCAGGTGTCCTGCTTGGTAATATAAGGGGACAGCAAAGCCAGCAGACGGTGAAAAACGGGGTCCGTCATCCGGAGATAATTCCTGAAATCATCAGGATTATTCTCACGGATCTCCTGTAACAAAGGCATGTGCGAAAATTGGTCACGCTGGAGTAACCAATTCTTTGTCCATGAACTCCTCCTCGCCCTGTTCATGGACTGGGCTTGGGTCAAAGTAAGAACCTCAACACCAAGCCCCTGCATAGCACGAACTCTACGATGAGTACGTACCCGCATCATGCCTTCAAAACGGTTGGCTGGTCAGAATGAACTAACAAAACGCACTGAAAATCAGAAAGGCCTGAGAAGATCAAGCTGAAAATCAGAAACGAGCGGACAAGAACGCACTGGGAGTCAAACATAAAAATACGCACTGAAAACCAGACATGAACTGACTACACGCACCGAAAACCAGATACGAACCCACAAGCACAAACTGAACAGCAGTAACAATCTGAAAAGCACAAGGCAGAAAATCGCGAATCGTCTTTCACCAAACTTCTACTAACACGAGATTAGCAGAAGGAGTGCATTCCACTGGCTTACACCGACAACCAGAGGCGGTACCTGGT